>NC_091623.1:74308988-74949926 GCF_027580195.1 Bos mutus
CAAAGAGGGTTGCTTTATTGGTATTCCCTATTCTCTAATTCTTGTTCTCGAATCCTCATTCATTGGCTGGGATGGGAGTGAGGGGGGCGGTTGTGAACTATACAGTCCATGGAATTCTCCAGGCCAGAATACTGGAGTGGGTAGCCTTTCCCTTCTCCAGGGGATCTTCCCAACCCAGGGATCGAACCCAGGTCTCCCACACTACAGGCAGATTCTTTACCAGCTGAGCCACCAGGGAAGCCCATGCAAAAGAAGGGACTTAAATTTACCAATTAAAGTTAATAGTCTATTTGGGGTAAATGCAATCTTTCAGGATTTCTCCCTCCTCCCTTTTCTAGACTAAAGGTCACCTCACGGAGGAAAGGTTTGGCAGGGGTAGGATTGGCAGGAGTAAAGTCCTGCTGGCCTCTGCTGCTCCCCCAAGCTACTGATAAAGCACGTGGCAGATAAGAGTTCCTTCAACATAACAAAGGAGTCTCAGTGATCCTCAACCTACCTGTACTTAGTCCCAGCTGAGTCTATGCAGCCTCTGAATCCTGCTTAAATCAGTCCATGTGTTCAGGTATTCCTAGAATCTGCTGTGCATTATCTCTTACTCTCGAAATTATTTTAGCAACTTCTATGTGAGTCTAAAATTATTTCAAATTTTTAAAATATTCAAATAAATGTTTAAAGCAAACAAAAATGGCTTCCGTGCTAGCCAGGAACCAAGGGAAACAGGAATAGGACCTTAAGCTCACTACTGAATACATCAACAAGGCAATTAACCTTCTGGCATAGTCACTTTATGATTATTCAGAGTCACTTGCACAGCAGTGTCTTCTCAGAGTCAATATCTGTCTGGTGTGTCTATCCTCTTCACCACCACCCCCCCCCCCATCTCTTCAGGCCCTGGGCAGGGAAGGGTGTTGGGTACCTGAAAACCCCACCCCAACCACACCCCCTATTATCTACCCTCCTAATCTTTCTCCCTTTCCCAGTGAGAATTCTTAACAGGAATCCAAACTCCTCCTAAATTTGTCTCTTTTCTAAGGGATTACTCTTCTAAGGGGGCTTCCCTGGTGGCTCAAATGCTAAAGAATCTGCCTGCAATGCAGAAGACCCAGGTTCTATTCCCCCTTGGAGAAGAGCATGGTAACCCACTCCAGTATGCTTGCCTGGAGAATCCCATGGACAGAGGAGCCTGGTAGGCTACAGTCCATGGGGTTGCAAAGATGGGACATGACTGAGCAACTAACACTTTCACTCTTACAAGGGAGACACTAAGCTTTGTAACTTAGTCCTGATGGTGTGTGGAGAGCTGGAAGATCATGAAAAAATATTACAGGGAAACAGTATTTTTCTCTCTCTTGCTGCTGAATCTCTGAACCTGCTTCCTATTGTTGGAGAATGCCTCCATTCATTTCCCACCTCAGAGGCTGAATATAAGAGATACCTTCCCATTCTCCCTTGTAAGCAGGCATAGCAAATATTCTAAGTTCTGCCAATCAGATACTTCCTCCCAAGGCTTTGAATTGGAATGGAGAGAATGACAAACTCTACAGACTCCATTCTGGTGAGAAGTGGTAGAAACAGCACTGGTATTACTTCTAGTGGCAGTGGGCAAGGTTCAATGGCAGCGGTATCAGAGGGGTGAGTGGTGGCATCTAATATCTGCAAGGAAAATGGGATCTTCCCTAGACCACTTGGGACATAGCTCCTGGCTGCAGAGCCCTTGACCTCATTGGCTAGCCCTCCTGGAGATTTGGTCAGCTGTCACAGAGTTGCAGCTGGTTTGAGACTGCAGCTGTGCAGGGTGATTTAACACTTAGAGACCACAGTAGCCAAGTTTAATATGAAAATAGATTCATTTGGGAACCAACACAGGCTTTCCAGGAACTCAGACTGCATAAGTCAAGATCAAGTCTTGGATGGAGATAGAATTTTTTTCCCCCTGGAATCACAAGTTCTCTAGGGGACCCTATACTATAAAGTCAGCCCTAATGTGCATGAACTTAAGACTCATTGATTTATCCTGTACACACTATTATACATAAAATAGATACCCAACAAGAACCTGCTGTATAGCACAGAGAACTGTACTCAGTATTCTGTAATAACCCATAAGGGAAAAGAATCTTTTAAAAATATATATGTGTGTGTGTGTGTATATATATATATCTGTATAATTGAATCACTTTGTTGTACACCTGAAACTAATCCAACATTGTAAATCAATTATAGTTTTGTTTTTTTTTTTAAATAAAGACCCATTAATAACACCAGGAACAAAGCACCTCAGACCTGGCTTTTTCTCAAGCTCAACTTAGTATGTAGCAATCTAATGGATTTTTTTGCTAATTTTTTTTTCTTTTATCTTGTTTCCTACTTTTGGGTAGATGATCCAATGGGGACCTAATGCAGCAAGAAAATACTTTCAAGGGAAAAAAAGAGAGAATACCTACAGGAAAGAAATCTTTTTTTTAATGCATCTTTCAGAGTAGGAAGGTTTATGTCCATGTGGCCTTCCTGTACCTCTGAAGCATGGTCTCTGCAGATCAGTGGGAGAAAACTTGGGTTTCTGCAAGAGAAGCACATGAAAACACAACTAACCAGGTTGGGGAGATCCCCTGGAGGAGGTCATGGCAACCCACTCCAGTATTCTTGCCTGGAGAATCCCTTGGAGAGAGGAGCCTGGTGGGCCACAGTCCGTGGGGTTGCAAAGAGTCAGACACAATTGAACAACTTTCACTTTTCAACCTCTCTATAGAAGATTTCTCCCAACAGAGTTTAGGTTCACAGACCCTGGCCAACCAGGACAGTATGACTGGTAACCTGACAAGCTCCAACAAGAAGCTCTTCTCTTTCCTCCACCCTGCTGATAATCTTAAGTAAGTTGGCTGGCAATTGCAATAAAGGTTTGGATTGGAATTGTTGGAATCTGGGAATGTCAGTTTTGCGTGTGATGACTGCTGCAAGTGTTTTCCTAAATATCATGGGGGCAAGGCTGCTGCTACACTGACTTTTTGTAGGCTGTACTCTTTGTTATTTGTTTTGTTTTTGTTTGTTTGCTTTTCAGCAACAAAGACATCAATGGTTCAATGATGGGGTATCTTATGCATGTAAAGCAAGATCCTGGAGTGACACGCTACCATGGGCAAAGGACAGCAGGCAGGACACGGTGGCAGGCTTTGTTCTGTTGCACTCTTTGGAAAAGTAAGACACAGGAAAGAATTGCAGTTGGGTTAAGCCTACTGTGGAGTTCAGAGGAGTTACATCCATTTCTAGTATAACAGAGCAAGATATGGTGATCACACTTTACAGTGGCCAGTGTCTAAAAGTTAAAAGTTTTTAATAAAAGCAGGACCATGGTTTCCATTTTAAACTTCTCTCTTGTACACTCAGATCCCTATGTGGGAGGTAAGATCTGAACATTCATGCATTCAGTCTTAAGGGTGCATGAGTCAGGCACTGTTCTTGGTGTAAGAACAGAACGGACAGGTTCCCTGCACTTAATAGATCTTATGATCTAGAGAAAAAAGAGGATGAACAACACTTAAGTAAGTTCCTATCATTGCAAGTGCTAAAGAAAAACTGCTATCAATTTATCAAACAGAGATACGTTTGAAGCACTGTTAGTGTTTTACAAATATTAACTCATAACAACCTAAAAAGTAGGTACATAATTATCCTCATTTTTTAGATGAGAAATATATAGCACAAAAAGGTGAATTTAGCAAGCATGTAGTGAAGAGAGGATTGGAAGCTCAAAAGTAGAAACTGTTTCCTGAATGAAACAAGGTAACAGAATTCAAAACAGGGAGGTACTGATTTAGAGAGAGCATCTAGGAAAGGTTTACCAGGAGGTGAATTTAGAGCTGAGATTTGAAAATTGAGAAGAAACAGTCAAGCAAGGATTGGAACAGAGCTCTCCAAGCAGCATGAACAGCACATGCGAAGGCCCTGTGGGAAGAACAACTTCATACCTCCTGGCACTAGAGGAGGTCACAGAGGGAGGCAAAGACTTGTTTGTGTGGAGTCTTGGAGGCCACAGTGGGGAGTATGGATTTTATTCCAGTTAGAATGGGGAGTGTTTCAGAAGCAGGGGAGTAAAATGATCCACTGTGCAAAACTACATAGTCCCCACTGTACGTTTAAAAGAATGTAAATGTGTAGGAAAAAAGCCCTTGAGATCATACTACCTGATTAAGTGATTAACTCTGGGCATGGTTTGAGACCATGACAATGATCAAGGGTCATCATGACAATGATCTGGCTTTACCTGTCTATTACCTGAAAAGCTACTTTTGTAATTATACAAATGAATAACTTTTAAAAATAATTCAAGCTCCATAAAATCCCATATGTGTTGTGTAGCTTAAAACCTACTCAGTTACAAGCAGTTGCATCACTCTGAATTAAACACGTATTTGTGGAACTTGTGAACTCTCCTTCAGACACACACCGAGTTACCGTGTGTGTATCTCCCTTAGGGAAACCACAGGCTGTCATGTGTCTCATGTAGCGAGCAGAATGTCTTGGGGAGAAGTTGGTAAGACTGAGAAGAGGCAAGATAAGTAAAACTGATTGTGAGGCTAAGAAAACCCAAATAGGGAGTAGGAACTCGATAAGTGAACTTATTTACAAAATAGAACTAGACTCACAGACATAGAAGACAAACTTATGGTTACCGAAGGGGATGGGAGGCACATAAATTAGGATTTGAGATTAACAGATACATACTACTGTATGTAAAATAAACAATAAGGACTTACTGTATAGCACAAGGAACTATATTCAATATCCTGTAATAACATACAATGGAACAGAATCTGAAACAGGATTATGAGTAACTGAATCACTTTGCTATGTACCTGAAACTAACACAAGACTGTAAATTAACTATTGTTGTATTGTTGTTCAGTCGCCTAGTTGTACCCAGCTCTTTGCAACCCCATGGACTGCAGCACGCCAGGCCTCTCTGTCCCTCACCATTTCCCCAAGTTTTCCCAAGTTCATGACCTTTGCATAGGTGATGCCATTCAGCCATGTCATCCTCTGATGCCCTCTTCTCCTTCTGCCCTCAATCTTTCCCAGAATCAGGGACTTTTCCAATGAGTCAGCTATTCTCAACAGATGGCCAAAATACTGGAGCTTCAACTTCAGCATACTTCGTTTAAAAAAAAAGAAAAAGAGTAAGAACTTGGCTGGCTTCTTCCAGTAGGAAGCAACGGATAATTCTATGCATTGTCTAAACTATGAAAACCATTTTTAGTATACAGTGAGCTACTGCCAATTTTTATCTTTCTTTGTAGAATGACCTGATGAAATGTTTTTTAAAAGAAACCTGGCTTATCTCCAACACCTACTCCCATGACAGTTGAGCCACTTGGGATTTCCTATACACTGTCATATCTGACTGCTTTCAGTCTTCCTCCTCCCTGTTCACAACCTCTCGTTCATCACATGGTCTATGTTTTGATGTGCGACTCTTCACTTCATCTCCTTTCATTCTCCTTGGAGACTCCAGCACCCCCCACCTAGTTGCTTAATGCCTTCACTTCCAGAGACTTTTTTGTCCAGTCAGCGTTGGCGATTGCCTTCCATTGTCATACCCTGAACATATTCGTTACAAGTTATTAGCCACCAGTTCTGCAATTTACACCCACACATTCTACCTTCTGGGCTCAAGTACTCACGTTGCAGAATCCTTTCCTGTCGTGCGACCTCTAACACATCACTTGTATCTCTCTCTTGACACGCAGAGCCTCTTTCTGTCGTCTTCTCTGTCTTGCTTAGATTCCATGACTCATTATAATCCACAATCTTCTCTTTTCCTTCTAAAAAACTCTCTTTTTTACTCCTAGAAAACTTGGAGATTTTCCAGCTTAACGTTTTCTAATTTCTATGATCTTTTCTTTCTTGATGCATGAGTTCTTTACAGGTACATTTTTCAATACCAAAAATAAGGGAATTTCCTAGTAATCTTTTTGTTGATGACTTTGAGCTGACTGTCTTATTATCAGACAGCATATTCTGATTTCATTCCTTTTAAATACATTGGTTATCTGTTGCTACACAACATATTACTACAAAACCTAAACAGTTAAAATTCACAAATATTTATTGATTACTCAGTTTCTATGAGTCAGAAATCTGGACATAGTTTAATTGGGTACCTTCAACTCAGGGTCTCTCAAAACATCCCTCACAAGGCTGTGATCAAGGTCTCGACTGGCTGCAGTCAGCTCAAGGCCCATTTGGGGAGGACCCACTCTGAGCCCACTCCTGTGGCTACTGGCAGACCTCTGGTCATTACTGGTTATTGGCTGGAGATATCAGTTCCTTGCCATGTGGGCCTCTCTCCATAAAGCTACTCACAACTGAGCAGCTGGCCTCCCTCAAAGGCATCTAAACAGAAGTCATGGTGTTTCTTTAAAAAACAAACAAACAAAAAACACCAGACTTTATCTTTTAGAGAAGTTTTAGGTTCACAGCAAAATTAAGCACAAAGTACAGAGTTTCTTATACACCCCCTTCCCCTACACGTGTACAGCCACCCACACCACTGACACCTCCCACCAGAGTGGTACATTTCCTACAACTGATGAGCCTACATTAACACACCCTTATCACCCGAAGTCCATATTTTCCATTAGGGTTCAGTCTTGGTGATATACATTTTATTGGTTTTGACAAATGTATACTGACAGGTATCTTCCATTACTAAACCGCACAGAACAGTTTCACTGCCTTAAAAATCCTCTGGGCTCTCCCTGTTCATCCCTCCCTCTCCTTAACCCGTGGAAACCACAGATCTTTTACTGTCTTCATTGTTTTTTCCTTTTCCAGAATATCATAGACAGCAGGTAACTTTTATTGGTTCCTATCATTAAGAAATATGCATTTAAGTTTCCTCCATGTCTTTTCATGACTTGATAGCTCACTTCTTTTTAGCTCTAAATAATATTCCATTATCTGGAGGTACCACAGTGATACAGAGGTCAATAAAAGTTTATTTACCTTTTCATCTATTGAAGGACATCTTGGTTGCTACCAAGTTTTGGCAAGCCTAGTCTTTTTGTCATCTAATCTTAGAAATAACAACCCATTACTTCTGTGGCATTCAGTTTATTGGAAGCAAATAAGTAAGTCCAGTCCATACTCAAAAGGGAGAGATTACGCAAGGGTGTGACTATCAAGATGGGGGAGGGGTGAATCATGAACTCTATCTTAGATGTTGCCTACCACACCAGAGGAGATAAATGTTTAGAGCTAACTTGAGCATGCCTAAGCAGCCACGCCAGTTAAAGCCATGCCTTTTTAGAGTTTGTGGCTGAAAAGAGTCTACTTTTGTTTTTCTGTAGCATAATTTACCGAAGTACTAAGAACTACTGAGCAACACAATGAATGCTCTTGGCCCTACTGAGAATGATCCTAAAGCAACCTACAGTGCTGTAAAATTTTCTGCCAGCTCATTTTTACTGGAAAAAATAGAATCTTCCTCTGGCACATTTTCTTGTACAACTGCCCATCCCATTCAAGTTTCTAAAAAATGGACCTCCCAATTACACTGTGCCATTTATTCCACTCCTCCCTGTGCTGCAAAATGAAGTATATTAATAGAAGACAAAATATCCAATGAGTGAGATGACTCCAGTATTACTGCATATATTATATCACATATATCTACTTATACATCTGTACAGAAATGACGAACTGAATATCCAGTTTCACAAAGTAGGTACCCGCTTGCTAAAGATTTGGATGTAATGTTAAACAATAACGTAGAAAATTTTAAATAAAGAATATTTACCAATACTCATAGCAAAATATGTATATTTGTGGCATTTTATATATAAATCAATAAAATACCACTGAAATAAATGTATATGTGAAATCAGATTCTACTTTTTTTTTTGCAGGGAAACTTTATACTATTTACCCTCAGTTGGTATGGAAGGGTGATATATGGTGCTTTTTTCCTTCCTCAGATCCTAAAATCCCCCTACTAGTCCAACAGTTGGTGGAAAAAGTATTTGTTAAACCATCTCTCGGTGGGAACAGTGGATCTACATGCTTGACAACTTTTAACAGATGAATCCCTTAACTCTCTGAGAGATGTGCCCACATGCAGCACAGAACCTCTGCTCATTGCCTTATTGGATAGTTACATCCAACCGAAGTATGTTCTCATGTTGAAGGATGAGTGAATTTCTGCCTCAGGTGGAAACAAAAATCTCTAGGATAGCTAGTAAACAATGGCACCACCTCACCACGAGAGGGAGTAAAGAGCCACCAAAGCATCTCATTCAGTATTCTTAGAGCTAGGCTCTAGCGCTCTGGAGAAAACAGAAGTTTGGCTGTTTCTATTTCCCTCACCCTCTTTCCTGGTCTAATAATCCAGAGACTTTCTTCAGGCCAAAGACAGGGCCAGTACCTTCAGATCCCTCTATAGAGACAAGGAAAATAGAAGCGAAAGCAGCTTACTTCTCCTGTGCTGTCCTAGGCTGACTTTCCATGGAGCACTCCCCATACAGATTCACTCAGAATTGAAACAGGTTCCTGTCTCAATGCTGAAGGAACCCTTCAGTGCCTGCCTCTGCTCTCCAATTTTCTGCCTGAGCCCAAATATCTGGTTTCTGAGTATACATGCTACGTTCTGTGATTCAAGTAATCCTTGAATTAACTTATCACTGTAACTAGGTAATACAGTGGTCAATGAGTAACTTTGAAAGGCCAACAGTAAGCAGAGAAAGGTCAGACTTAGAGCCTAGGAAAACACATCTTTCCTGCTGCTACTGCTGCTAAGTCGCTTCAGTCGTGTCCGACTCTGTGCGACCCCATAGATGGCAGCCCACCAGGCTTCTCCATCCCTGGGATCCTCCAGGCAAGAACACTGGAGTGGGTTGCCATTTCCTTCTCCAATGCATGAAAGTGAAAAGTGATAGAGATCTTCTGTTATAATCCACAATTGTTTCTAAGTCCTTTGTGCTGGGGAAGTTCTAAAACACTCAACTCCATAAGTGGTAAAACATTCATACTCTAAGCATATGGGGTGTTTGGGGATTTTTTTTTTTTTCATTGTTAGCACAGCCTGGGGGGAAAAAAATGATGAATAGAGCTGAGTAAGACAGTTTCCCTTCAGCAGAGTTAGTCAGATGCTGCAAGCAGAATGTCAGGCTAAAATACAGGGAGGAGTAAATACAATGGGAGATAACTTATGACAACAGAAATATGATTCCTTGAGTACTGACTAATGTTTATGAATACACACAGATTCAATAGAGCAGTTTTCCAAACTACAGTTTAAAATATTTTGAAAATAAATGATCAAATTATTGTCACAAGAGTTCACTCTTTTACTAGATTTCTATGATAACTCTTCTCCAAAGAGTTCAAAGTGTTGTACTAAGTAGAAATATTCCTTTTTTAAAAACAGTGTCAGAGGCAAACCTTAATCTAGTTATGATGTGCTGGGAGAAAAGATGGGAAAACCATAACCAAGATGCTTTGAAAAGTGAGGATGACTCTAGATGGCTGAAGAAAGAGCATTGGTGGAATCTTTGGACCTGACAACATTCAGCTAAGCTAAAGGAGTGAGAATACAGCCACAGTCATGTGCCATAGGCATCTCAAAAGCTTGGGGGAGCTGACTGCAACTTGGGAGACACATCGCATCTTGAATCTTGTAATCTTCCAACAGATTTCAGATCCAGAACTTCTCATGATGCAGTTCCCCAGACTCTTCTCCCTAATACTCTTCTGCTATGAACACTGGTCCCTCTTCTACAATGCTCATTTATTATGGAGAAATCTATGCCTCTATCTCATTACAAACTTGTATTCTTGCCCTTGTTATCTGTGTTTCTTCCTAGCTTTAGATTTGTTCAAATCAAAACAGTTTTACAGTTGGGCTCCAAAAGCTCAGAAATTTCTCGGGAGCAGGCCAGCCTGTATTCAGGCTAAGTCTCTCTGTCAGGCTCTAGCTCAAAAGCTTCAACCAAGGAATGTGAGTCCCAGTGGCTTGTCATGACCCGTCTCTGCAGTCAGGGGAAGATGAAGCTTTGACTGGTTGGACCTGGGTCTCAGGTACATTTAGAGCTGGGGGTGAAATTAGCTCTATCTACATTAGGAGTAGGAGAAGAGTAGATTCCCAGTTAAAGTGAGAAGCTATTAGAAATAGAGTAAGTGAACTCTGAGCCACCGAGAAGCCACACAGGCGCACCTCCCCCACATTTCAGCCCTTCCCTCTCCATCATATCCTAGCACAGTCCCCTTTGGCGTCTAAGGAGCCTTGGATGTCTGAGTCTGGTGCGAGTGGAGCCCTCGGTGTTGTGCAGTGCGGTGGTCCTGACTATTCGCGAACACACACCTGGGCATTGCTGTGTGATGAGGATCACTAGCATTCACGTGGTCACGGCTGTTTCAGTCTCGGCTCATGCTTTTTGTTAATTTCTATTGTCACCAAGTGACACCCCCCACCCCCACCATACACACACACACACATCACAGGGAGACAAGGCAAGCCAATAATAACATCTAACAGTAACAACAGACCTCAGATAACAGCCATCACTGTGATAAGGGACACTTCAAAGATGGTAAGGGTGATGGAAGGTGTTCATTACCACTGTTTTAAATTCATCTTATAAATAAATTCATCATAGAACAAGGCATGTCACCTATACAAAAATTCATGTAAAATAAATCATTTGTTTCAAATAAACATCTCTATTTCCTCCTTTTCAGCATTAAAAAAAGAGTAGGTACATTTTACCTACATCCGGTTTCTATATTAACCACGTTTAATCAAATCAATTATTGAGTGGTTCACTAAGAAAGAGTGATTGTCCTTTCACAGTGAAACATCTTCTCCAAATTTTCAGAGCAGCAGTCAGATGTAATAAGAATATAACAATTCTTCCCAGGAAAGATATCTTTTTTCCCTCAAGGTGATCCAGCTCTGCCCCCACACTCTGTGGTTTGCCACTGGAAAATCCCACCATCAGCCTTTCAGGTGGCCATGGGGGTACTAACTGTTAGGCACTAGGCCTGCTGATGTTCTCAGACCTGTACTGAACGAATGTGGGCTCAGGAGCCGGAGGGTGAGGACTTCACCCCCGCTAGACTGGAGGGTTCACAGGCAAGGGGCGGTACCTGCGGTGGCTAAGAGGGCAGCCACCGTCCCAGCTACACCACGTACCCGCTGTGTGTGCAACAGTCCTTCCTGAGACTTCATTTTCTCACCTATAAAATGGAGATAAGAGTTCCCACCCTTATACTAAATAAAGAAATTGAATTTGATGAGGGTTTTGATTTGTGCTGTGGTTTTTTTCATTGTGTTTTTAAGTGCCCAGGAGGTAAAGCTGGGTCTGAACTCTTAACTCCATCAGGAGAAGGACTGTCATTGACAACTTGGAGCAGCCTTAAACTGAGCAAGAGGAACAATCGTTAGATAACTTTGTCCTTCACTAAATAGAAGAAAACAACCAGTGCTTAGATTTCCCTTAACTTACCAACTTGGAAGAGCTAGCAAACAAATCTTAGTTAGCTTAAGGAATGTTTAAAAACCCTAATATCTTCTTTCTGGAGAGCTTGTACTTCTAGTTTACATTATTTTGACTCTTAGTTCTGGTTCAGAGATATAAGATGATACATCACACAATCCCAAGAGAAAAAGTTCAGAGCATTATTAATAGTGATAGCTTATATTTATTGAGGAGGTGTTGGACATTCTGTTCGATGTGCCTTAATGATTATTTGAGAAAGGTACTCTGGATAAACCCACTGTACAGATGAGAAAACTGTTGTGTCCAGCTCTTTGTGACCCCATGGTCTGTAGCCTGCCAGGCTCCTCTGTCCATGGGATTTTCCAGGGAAGAATACTGGAGCAGGTATTTCCTTCTCTAGGAGATCTTCCCCACCCAGGGATCATACCTACATCTCCTGCATTGGCAGGAAGATTCTTTACCACTGAGCCACCAGCCCCCAAAATACTTTAAATGATCACAAATGCTTTAAAATAATATATTTTAATTTGAATTAATATATTCTCATGATAGTTTAGGACAGACTTTAATTCTGAATTCTAGCTGGTCTGCCTCCCTTGACCAGGCCCAGTGCCCACTGGTTTGTTTCTAGGCAAAATTTCCAGCACTAAGGTTTCTTAGGTTCCCTCTCCCTTCTCTAAAAGAGCAAGAGTTTTCCACATGGAATATAAAACCAACCTAGCAATCATCTAGTATCAATCAGAACTCTTTCGGTTATAGAAAAGAAATAACTCAAACTAGCTTAAGCCAAAAAAAAAAAAAAAAAAAAAAAATATATCAGCTCTTGGAACTGAGGAAGTCCAGGAAGAGGCGACCGCAGGTGTGACTGGACGTACTGCCTCAGATGATAGCATCACAACTCACTTTATCTCCATCCCTCTGCTTCTCAGGGAAGCACACTGGTTGCCAGAAGCTCCAGACTCACAGCCTCACAGTTTCAAGTCCACTGAGGAGAAAGGATGATTCTTGGCCTATGTCTCAAGCAAAAGTGCTAGGTTGATTTACAGTTGAGCCTCATTGCAAAGGTGTATTATATATTCAACCTTGAATCAATCATTGGTGCAAAAGGGAGGACATGCTCTGATTGGCCAGACCCAGGTCATGTGCCCAGCTGTCGTCAGAGGTGCCATCAGTGTCTGGAAAGAGAGTTGGGGACAGGTGGTACTCCTGACCTACAGAGTAACCCAGATGTCGTTAACAACAGAAAGAGAATGGAAGCTGAGCGGCAGAATGTAAATGATTACAACCTAAACGGCGATAGGTCCTAATACACTATGAGTCCAGGGACTTGACAACATGTATTCTTAACTCAACTCTGGGCCAGTGAATGACAGCAAGACATAACGTTAGAAGTCAGAACAATTTCTGAAACCCTGGCCAGATAATGATTGCCAACATATGGGCAGAGGTCCCGTGTTCTGGTGAAGTATAGATTTAAACAGTTAACATAAAGCATCTCTCACTCAACAATGAAGTTTTGCCAGAGTCAATACCTGTGAATCCAGAGCACTGTAAGAAGTGTTAACCACCCCTGTTCCTCCACACTCATTTTGTCATGACCTTGGAAATTCCAGGATTTAGAACAAACGAGCCATAACAGAGACTGAAGGGGCCAGAGGCAAGCAGACTCAGAAGGTTTCAGCTTAGTGCTGAAAAGCTAACAGAGAAGAAAGACACTTATCAGATGGTGTCCATATGGTTTACATATGGGGTACATGAGATTTAAGTCAAATCTAAGCCAGGGACAAGGATGATGCAGAAGGGACCAACCAATCACCTTTCTTAGAGCTGGGAGCCTCCAAGAATACAGCCTCAGCTGAGCACCAGGAATGAGAGGGGTCATTGCTGAAGGGAATGGCGGACTGGTAAGACGGAATGTGGTTCTGGTTGGATGGAACTGTTAGCGCAGCCCTGGTAGGCTTGGTTGAATACATTATTATATTTCAAAAGTAAAGAGAAAGGTGCAACACAATAGCTAGTGAATATTTTCAAAATGAATATTACTATTTATCTCTAAATAGGAATCTTTCTCAAATATAAATTGTTCATTTTAAATGTCCCAAGGATTAACCAATTCTCCTAAATAAATTTTGTGCATCGGAGTCCTTCTTCATCAAACAGCCTGGATAATGAAAGCTTATTCAAATATAAGATTCTGCAACTAGCAGTAACTGCCTTCTTAGACAAGGCAGTTACTAACTACAGAGATATCTTAGCCCAGCAACCCAGCCTCAGGTCACACTCCAAACCACTCCCATCACTTTCACATCCTTGTCCACATTTTCCAGGAAATGGTGATGATGACGACAA
The DNA here is from genome assembly GCF_027580195.1 of Bos mutus. Lineage (NCBI taxonomy): Eukaryota > Metazoa > Chordata > Mammalia > Artiodactyla > Bovidae > Bos > Bos mutus. Next base: position 74,322,830 of record NC_091623.1, read on the forward strand.
TGGCAGCTAATAAGAAAGAGACACTGATGTATAGAACAGTCTTTTGGACTCTGTGGGAGAGGGAGAGGGTGGGATGATTTGGGAGAATGGCATTGAAATATGTATAATACCATATATGAATTGAGTCGCCAGTCCAGATACGATGCACAATACTGGATGCTTGGGGCTGGTGCACTGGGACGACCCAGAGGGATGGTATGGGGAGGGAGGAGGGAGGAGGGTTCAGGATGGGGAACACATGTATGCCTGTGGCGGATTCATTTCGGTATGTGGCAGAACCAATACAATATTGTAAAGTTTAAAAATGAAATTAAAATTTCAGGTTTAAAAAAAAAGAACCAAGCCCTTACTATGTGCTAATCACTCTTCTTTACCCAAGTGCTTTGCATCGGTTATTTAAGTATTACAATTATTTTCTATATTACCATATATAAAATAGATGAGTGCAAGTTCAATGAGTGAAGCAGGGCACCCAAAGCCAGTGCTCGGGGACAATCCAGAGGGATGGGGCAGGGGGTGGTTCGGGATAGTGGGGACACATGTATACCTGTGGCCAATTGTGTTCATGTATGGCCGAAAAAACACTACAATATCATAATTATCCTCCAATCAAAATAAATTGAAAACAAATGAACTAATTTAAAAAATACTATCTTGGCTTAACAGACGAAAGTAACAAAAGATGGAAAAAATAGTAACCTACACAGCAAGTGGGTTCCCTCACCCACATGTTTAACCCAGTTATCTGATTTGTGGATATGATAGTATGGATCTCAGTTTTCTTGCTTTCAATAATAAGTTGGTTGTTACTTCTAATAATTGTCAGCATTTGAATTTGGATGTGCACGATCAAGCCTCACATAGGTAAGGACAGGACTGAGATGATTTAGGTAATTTTTTAACAACAACTTTCTTTGACCTATCACAGAACATTCTGCCATTGAACACCCGATTCAACTCAGCCACCGACCCATTTTCTGTAGCAGGCTGTGTAGAGAGTAGGGCTCTCAGTGTTGGTCCTGGGTTCAAGACCTGGCTCTACCACCTACCATTGAGTCACTGGGAAATTTTCTTATCTTTTCAGTGTTAGTTCCTCTTCTATAAAACAGAGAACATCGTACACCTCCCAGTGAGAAAGTACAGTACAGAACAGCTGTGTTATGTTGCATATGTGTGTGTGCTCAGTCACTCAGTCATGTCCAACTCTTTGTGATTCCACGGACCATAACCCATCAGGCTCCTCTTTCCATGGGATTTTCCAAGCAAGAATACTGGAGTGGGTTGCCATTTCCTGCTCCAAGAGATCTTCCCAACCCAGGAATCGAAGCCACGTCTCCTGCACTGGTAGGAGGATTCTTTACCACTGAGCCAACCTGGCATGTTAGCCCCAGCAAATGCTTCATGACAGCATCATATCCAGTGTGGGAAAGACGGACTCCCAAGATGATCAATAAATGACACCTGCAAAAGGAACAGAAAATTCACCAGAATACAGGAAAGGATTAAATTCAGAGATAGCCATTCTGTCTCCGCAAGAATTAATCTTGACGGAAATAACCCTCAATGTGCCACTTCCTCTTTTCTGGAGCAAAGAACAATTTTATCATCTGTGAGAACTTCCATCAACATTTCCCTGATCCACCCTTACTTGCATGTACGGTTTTCAAATTATAACCACAGCAGCATTTCTGTTAAAGGAGAGGAAATGTGGGGGAGAGGGTTGGAGGCACAGGTCAGGCAACTGACCGCTTCCTTTAGGGGTGCCCCTTCTTGCGATACCACGAAGCTGATGGTGATGGTTCACCACCGCTCAGGGCTATGATTCCTGCTCCAACTCATTAGTCTTGCTTCTTGGTAATATCTGCTTCCCCCTACCAAAACTATTCCTCCGTAAAAGTAACTCTTATTTCCGTGAAAAGATGGACTAAGAAGGAGGAGAGGGTAGGAGTTTGGTACACAGTAGTACATATTTCAGAACTTACGTAGGTCACAGCATCATCCTCATCATTATCCCATTACCCCATTATTTGGTCATTGTTGTTTGTTAGACATCAGAACTGCTATTGGTTGGCAGCTGACATTAGGCCATATCTAACTACGACATACTTGGAGAGTATCCACATTGGTATTTGCTTCCTAAAGTTGGCAGTCAGTCACTCTTAGAGATGGTTCAAGAGAATACTTGATGAATCTTACAAGAGAAGCCAGATACGAAAGAGTATATACTGAATGATTCCATTTATATGAAGTTCAAAAACAGGCAAAACTAATCTAGTACTAGAAGTCAAATACTGGATGCCTTGGGTGGGGACTCCTGGGTAGCACTTATGTTTTTCTGTTTTGTTCTGGTACATCCCATGGCTTGTGGGATCACAGTTCCCCAACCAGGGATTGAACCCAGGCCCATGGCAGTGAAATCCCTGAGTCTTAACCACTGGCCCACCAGGGAATTCCCAAAATGTTCTTTTTCTTAGCCGGAGTGCTGCTTAACAGGTGTGTTCCCTTTGTGAGAAATTTATAGCACTGTACCCTTATAATTTTCCACATGTATGTTATATTTCAGTAAGTTTACTGAGAAGAGGAGGAGGAGGAGGAGGAAGTAAAGGAGGAGGAAAGAATGAAACACAATAAAAACAAAAGGACATGAATGAAAACTTAAATCAACCCAGAAATCACTCAGTGCGTGAATGGTTTAATAGACTCTAATACATCCATATAATGGAATACTACTCAGCAATAAAGGGAATGAGTTACTGATACATGCAAGAGGTCAAATATGTTAGCGAAAAAGAGGTCAGTCTCAAAGAGTTTTGTTTTTGTTTAACATAACATTCTCAAAGAGATAAAATTAGAGGTGGAGAACAGATGATTGGTTATTAGGGATGGGAAGGGAATGGAATGGCAACAGGTATGAGTACAGAGCAAGACTAATGAGTTGGAGCAGGTAGCATGGGAGAATTCTTTTGTGGTTCTGTATCTTGATTATGGTGGTGGTTATAGGAATCTATACATGGGATTGGAGAAGGCAATGGCACCCCACTCCAGTACTCTTGCCTGGAAAATCCCATGGACAGAGGAGCCTGGTAGACTGCAGTCCATGGAGTCGCTAAGAGTCAGACAAGACTGAGTGACTTCACTTTCACTTTTCACTTTCATGCATTGGAGAAGGAAATGGCAACCCACTCCAGTGTTCTTGCCTGGAGAATCCCAGGGACGGGGGAGTCTTGTGCACTGCTGTCTATGGGGTTGCACAGAGTCAGACACGACTGAAGCAACTTAGCAGCAGCAGATACATGGGATAAAGTTACATAGAACTCTATACACATACACACACATGAGTGCAGATCAGAAAAAATGAACCTTATTTAGTGAAAACTAAATAAAGTCACTATCTAGTACCAATATCAATTCCTGGTTTTGGGATTGTACTACACCCATACAACAGGTCACCATAGACCAAGCTGTATACAAGGTACAAAGGACTCTCTGCACCATCTTTACAATGCTTTATGACTACAACTATTTTAAAATGAAAAGCTTAAAAGACAAAAAAATTTAAAAAGTCTTCGACCCTATCCAGTTTAGATTATTCCCATGCATACTTGCAAAAGCTGCTCCCCTCAGGAAAGGCTGTGACCCTGGAATTCCTACCTTAGTGTCAAGCACTGTCAGACGAAAAGATACAGTCCTCACATGGAAGCACATCTACAGAAAATACCCTCAAATGGTGAGGGAAAAGGGCAGCCCAACTATGTGTTCAGACTCATGGTTTTTCCCTCTTGTATGATTTGCATAAAAGTTTTCCAACCAGTCCATTCTGAAGGAGGTCAGCCCTGGGTGTTCTTTGGAAGGAATGATGCTGAAGCTGAAACTCCAACGCTTTGGCCACCTCATGCGAAGAGTTGACTCATTGGAAAAGACTCTGATGCTGGGAGGGATTGGGGGCAGGAGGAGAAGGGGATGACAGAGGATGAGATGGCTGGATGGCATCACCGACTCGATGGACATGAGTTTGAGTGAACTCCAGGAGTTGGTGATGGCCAGGGAGGCCTGGCGTGCTGCGATTCATGGTGTTGCAAAGAGTTGGACATGACTGAGCGACTGAACTGAACTGAACTTTCATACCAATTTAGAATTTCAGGTTCCTTTCACAAAACTATACTCTTCACATATGTGTAGAATGATTTTCTTAAATATTATGGGAACCTGTAGAGCAACTATTCTCCAATAAAATTAATTATAAAAAATATGAGAACCAAACAGAATAATTAAAGGTAAGCCCCCAGGGTTAACATCTGTATTGATACCACCATTGGAACATGATTGAAAAGTTTAGATTGTCTCAGATTCCAAATTCATTCTCTACTGACAGCGACCAGGAGGTGAGAGCCTCTCTCCAAGATGGCTGCTTCCCTTTCCCTGACACTAAAAGGAACAGGAGCCAATGCACCATCAGTGAGATCGCTGCTTTTAAAGTCTGGAAGAGGAGAGCGTGGCAAACTCGACTTTAATGCATATTAGAGATGCCATTGTCCTTCTTGGTCTGCTAATGAATAAAAGCCAAACTTTAGAACATAGTTCAAAACAAAGGATAGGTTTTTCAGCCATCGGTCATGTTTACATAGTATTTATTCTTGGTTGAAGTTGTGTGGTTAGTCAAAGGATAGAGCAGTTCAGTTCAGTCACTCAGTGGTGTCCAACTCTTTGCGACCCCATGAATCGCAGCACGCCAGGCCTCCCTGTCCATCACCAACTCCCAGAGTGCACCCAAACCCATGTCCATTGAGTCAGTGATGCCATCCAACCATCTCATCCTCTGTCATCCCCTTCTCCTGCCCTCAATCTTTCCCAGCATCAGGGTCTTTTCAAAGGATAGATAAAACAAACTAAAACTTCAAAGACCATATTTTGTAATCAGGAGAAATTAAAATATTCTGTCACATTAGCATGTACTGGAAAGTGTGATTTACCCAAATAGGACTTCGGACACCAACTCTCTGAATGTAACCCAGTGAAAAGGAAAAGACCTCTACCTTGTCTAGAGCCACGAGGAAACTTCCACTGGTGATGGAACACAGTCAGCGTCTAAACCCCACCCAGGGCTTCATCCTCAGGCTGTTCTTGGGCCTGCTCCATTCCTTTGCCAGTAAGAGCACGTGCTGTTTGTCAGTGTTTCTTCTCCCAGACTCAAGGATCTCAGGGTAGTGATTAGTGATAAGAGAGCAGACAGAACCAAATGATGGGCAGGACCCATGAGATCTGGTTCAGTGGCGTGGCTGGAAAGGAACATGGAAGGGTCGTCCTCCCTGGGTCAGTTCAATCATATACTTCTGTGTCCTGGCCTGAGGCCTCAAGGGACATAGATATACATCACTGAAGATGAGGATATGAAACCAGAGTTTATCTAACTTTGCAAGTTGGGCTGCAATCTATTTCTAGGAAAAAAAAAAAAAAGACTTAAAAATCCTTTCCTTCTCTATGTTCATACTAACACTATTTACAATAGCCAAGACATGAAAACAACCTAAATGTCCATAGACAGATGAATGGATAAAGATGTGGTGTATATGTATGTATATATATATATATATATATACACACACACACACATATGGAATAGTACTCAGCCATAAAAAGAATGAAATAATGTCATTTGCAGCAACATGGATGGATTTAAGAGATTATCACACTAAGCAAAGTCAGAAAGAGAAAGATGAATACCACATGATATCATTTATACATGGAATCTAAAATACAACACAACTTTATTCAACATCCCAGGTAAAACAGTGGAAAAGTATATGAAAAAGAATATATGTATAACTGAATGACTTTTCAGTATAGCAGAAATTAGCACAATATTTTAAATCAACAATACCTCAACAAAGTTTAAAAAAGTCTTTCCTATTGCTATTTCTCAGATACTTCCAAGAATTAATTAATTAAGCATTAATTAAAATGTTGCTTCTTAGTTTTCTTTTAGATTCTTCCATTCAGTATAGCTTGTAATCAATATTTTGCCAGGTACTTATTTACAATCATTTTTATTTTGAACGAAAAAATATGGCCTGTAAACATTTTTCTTTTAGCTATACACACATACACATTCCATTGATTTTGAAAAAGAACTCTGCCACTGCTTTGAACTTATTGCTTTTAAACTTTATTTTTTGGCAATGCCATGGCATTGGGGATCTGAGTACCCCAACCAGGGATCAAACCCATGCCCCCTGAACTGGAAGCAGAGAGTCTTCACCTCTGGACTACCAGGGAAGTCTCTGAGCTTATTACTTGTAAGATATGCATTTAACACTCAAGAAACTGAAAATGTTAAAGCCAGAAAGCCTATGTGAAGCTAACAAAGCCTTGGACTCCCCCTCATCCCTGGAATTGGTAACTTACTTGTACACTGTCAGTGTCCTCATCAGTCAGTAAACTCCTCAGGTATAGGAACCAGGAGTTACTGTGATTCCAAATCCCAGCCTGACATTGGGCACATAATAGGTGCTCAATCATTTCTTAAATTGAAAGGATTAATATATCAGGCATAGATGGGACTCACATTTTCACATGGACAACAACTTTAGCCCATTTCGTTATATAATTTCATTTTATGTACATATAAATATATAATTATATTAAAGTGTATATATACGTATATATTCAGTTTCAGTTAAAATAAACTATTCCATGAAGAAATCCAGATTCCCTATATACTCTGTTGTCTCTGTTGGAGCCATGGGGGGAAAATAATGATACAGTACCTACTCTTCAAAGATGGCTCTCACAATCATTCATCCTAGAATCCGTGCCCTTGTGTAGTCCTTCCTAGACTAAATTGGAGTTGGGTCCATACATAATAAAAGAACAACTCAGCAGGCTTGGGATGGTCAGATTCTGTACTTTTTAAAGAGAGGACTGACCTCTGACTAGCTCCTGGGAGGTAATCTCTAAGACCTGGCCATATTCTGTCTGATAAGAGTCCCTGTGTATATCCAGTGCCTTAAGTCATAACCAGATAGTTCATGTTAACTGTGTGATTGATGGTAAACACCTGTTTTTGTTCATCTTGGACTCTGAACTCATCTGTATCAGTTTGACCTCTGGAGGATAGGGAGACCGAGTAACTCTGGTCAATCACGTGGGCATTCCACGCTTATGAGACTGACCCTTAATAAAAACCTTGGACAAGGCTCAGGTGAGCTCCCTGGTTGGCCACACTTTGTGTGTGTTATCACACACCAGTGCTGAGACAATTCAGTGTTATCTGCAAAACTGCACTGGCAAGGCGCAGCCGGACGCTTGCACTTGGTTTCTCCTGGACTCTGCTCTATGCTCTTGTTTCCTTTGCTGATTTTAACCTGTGCCCTTTCCCTGGAGTAAATCTTAACTGTGAGTATGATAGTATTTCTGAGTTCTTTTCTTCTAGAGAAGCTGCAGTCCTGATGGCAGTCTCGAGGACCCTACGCAGAGCCTGTAACTTGCTTCAACCAGCAGAATGAAGCAGAAGTGACACTGTGCCTGTTCTGGGTATCCACCTTAAGAAGGCCTAGAAACTTCTGCTCCTGCACTTAGGGCATGTCCTGAGTAACAGTAACCAGAGACCTCAGGAAGAGGAGAGGCTCAGCCACTCCAGCAGCACGGTCAAATCTCTCAAGACATCAGTCTCAGCAACTGGCTGACTGCAACCATGTAAGATCCCATCAAAGAAAACTGCCCAGTTACCCCAAAGAATCATGAGCCGTAACACAATTGTTTTAAAACACTACATTTTGCAGTAGCTTGTTAGGTAGCACCAGGTAACTAAAACCAGCAGAATGATAAAATAATTGAAGACATTCAGAATTTAATTGGCTAAGAGATCACACATAAGTAACTGTCACAAACGATTAATAATTCAACTCAAAACAATTTTCCTAAATTGAAAGCAAGAAACATTTTTTAAAGAGGACTCAGATTTAATAAAATTCTCTCAGGCTGCAGAAGTTGTATATTTTGTTTTAGGCTCCAGGCTTATTTTCAGTAGCTTATGTAAACAATACCTCACACAGGAATAGTCTTTAGGAGGTTTCAAAGCTCTTCGTGTTTTGTTTAATTTTATCCTTAAAATGAAACTATGAGGTAGTTGATTTCATCCAAAATTTAAAGATAAGGAAAGAGAGCTCCCTGGCAGACAAGGAGCTGGGAACACTGGTTTCAATTGCTCCAGACATGCCCTCTGGACACTGCTGGGCTCCCCTGGCCACCCTACAGTGAGTCCCCAGGAGGAAAAGATGCCAAGCTCGGACACATAATGTCTGAAAATACTATGGAACATTTCTACTCATGGATTTCACTTCACGTTGTTCAGTGACTATTTTAGCAAGTTAAAAACGTGCCTCTTCAGTCATGAGAGCACAAAGTCCATACGACTGGGGAGCAGCAATAATCCTGGCCCTTTTATCTAATCATCAGCAAGTCTTCCTCTAGGACATTAGATGTCTTATAAATATTTGCAAATTTGCTTGGCAAGTATTTACCCTTTAGTGAAAACAAGCGGTCTTAGAAGAGAGCTAACAAGTCACTTAGAACGGGTGAGGGTTGGCTGATAAAAGCCCACTTCCAGGAATATGAAACCTGAGCTTCTTATAAAATGTCAATCATCCCAGATAATGGTGACCATTTAGGTAGGTAAACTCAGAGTTTTCACTTCTCTGTCTTGTGTTTATACCTCACATCAGGCAGTTTCAAATGACTTCATGCATCTGTAAGCTTTTAAATGGAAAAACCAAAGTACAAAGAAGTATATTGTTTTGGATCATTCTGCAAATCAAAACACATACTTTAAAAAATCAAATATTCTTTCCCTGTGGTAAGAACAAACCCCAAGTGCCTGATCAGCCAATTATTTCCACGAGGCAAAAATACAGTTATGCAGTTGTTGGTGGGGAAAGCAAAGAATTTCCTTAGCCACCCATGAAGGAAGATGAGGGGCCTTACCCACTGGCTGGCTACCCTTACAAAGACTGCATGGAAATTTGGTGGACACAGAGCACAATGCTCTATACTTAAGAATATTTTCCGAGGCACAGATGTTTTTCTCTTAACTGTGAACGCTGGCTGACTTGTCTGTATCCTTTTTCAGGGCTCAGCAGACAGGATGTCTTTGGAGTAGCTTGTACTCCTATAACTTGGGGCTGATGATTCTTGCTAGATGGAAAATACATCTTCGGCTAGACAGACATGAATCAATATTATATAAAAATGTTTCCATTTTGGGAAATTTCCAGAGAGAAACCTGTCTTTCTGGCTCTGGGCACATGCAAGTAACCAGCAGGACACCTCAGTGAAACAGAAAATGGATTTCCAACAGTTTGCCATGATGGTGATATGAGATTATAAGCTTCTAAATATTTTCCTACTCTCCTGTTTTGCAAGCAAAAAGTCAACTCATTTTTCTGGTTAGTGACTCAGTGATTCATTAGGGGGCTTCTATAAAGACTTAAAATTGAATCACAGCAAAGAAAATTATTTCTGAGTTAGAATAAAATTGTATGTCATAAACAACACTGGGTACTAAAACCTGCTTTGAGCCAAACAAATAATATAGAAGCTTTATGCCCACAAATGCAATAGATCGAGTAAACCAGTGATTTTTTGGAACACTGCAAAGTTCAACTAATTTAGATAATGCCAGTTTGGAAATGTAAGATTGGATAAAAATGAAAACATAGTATAAATACTATTAACATTCTAATTTTGCTTTTATTAGGATATTTTAATTTCCTAGCAGTTAAATAGTACTTAACTTTTTACTACAAATACTTCATCATATGGATGGGCACATTCATCTTACATTTTTTATCTGTATGCTAAATTATAACTTAGGTGCTCTCATCAAGTATCTCAAGGATAAATTAAAATGCTCAGTAAGAATCCAATTGATATGTACAGAGCACAAAAAAAATGTGATTTTAGTCCTTTAATGGGGAGGAATCCACCAGAAAGTTTAAATTTTCTATTTTTTTTAAGCAGTAATGTGGTGGGAGAAAAAAATCTAAAAAAGAACTGGTTTATAAGACAAAAAAAGAAGCATTATTTCTGTGCCATTAAAGTTCCTAACATTTGGTCTTCTTTTCACTAATTTTGAGTTCTATATGAAAGATATAGTAACCAGAAAAACACAAGGCTATTTTTAGGCTTACTTGCTCCGATGTTTCCAGTTTCTCAACCTGGAAAATAATGTTGAAGTTTTAAATCAATGCCATACCTCTTCTGGGGAATACAGTGGTGAACCTCTGCTTGTCTTGGTTGCGGGCACGTAGAGTGCCATGAGTATCCACAGAAAGCCCACCTGGCGGGGGAGGCATACCATACTGCAGGAGTCAGTGTTCAAAGTTATTGTTAATTGGAAGCACCTTGAAGTTCCAGAAGGGACCAAAAATTTGAACCATGAAATGCCCCCAAATTAGGAGCCATGTTGAAAACTTCATTAAGATTTCTTTGCATAAAACCATACCCAGAACGGGTCAGATCTGTATGATTTAAATACCTTCTAAAATGCCATTATGTGAAAATCCATTTCAGAAGGACACTGCCCACTCCTCTCTGAGCTAATGATGTTTCTAGGACTGTTTTTTTCCCCCTATATCATCATTAAATGAAAATAAGGTTTTATTAATATAAACTGGTTTTGACACGAGACCTACGTGACCTCAGGCAAATTCCCTAGTTTCTCTCGCCTTAATTTCCTCATCTGTAGAACAGTGAAGGTTGTGGTGGGCACTGAATGAGTTACTATGCCTGGCACATAGTATCTACTCTGTAGTGTCAGTTGTTAACAGTAGCATTATCACTCACCTAATAAATTAGCTCATAAAGTTTGCAGAGAAGGCATCAGAATGAAATTTTAAAAAACCAATTATAATACAATTCATGATTTTTTTCTAAAATGTAATAAAAAGATTCAGTTTTTCATAAGACCCTAAAATGACTATGAACTTGGCTCAGAATTATCTATCCTAAGCACATTCGTATTCTTTCCAGCTTTCCACCTCAAATAAACTCAGGCACATTTCTGTTTCATCAGAAATGAACTTGCTGATGAAAACTGACACTGATTCTTCTGAGTCATGCCTTCCAGGCACAGGATGGGTAAGGAGATGGGTTCCCTCAGAAGATGATGCTGAAACAGGGGAGCAAACAGGTTCCCCTGCTTCAAGATACTCCTCACTGCCTTCCTTCTGTGTGAAATTCAGGGCTGCTCTTCCCCTGCCCCATGCACATCTGACTGCTATCCTGAAGGTACAAATTTATGATCCCAAAGTGTCCAGACTCATCTAAATTTATTCCTAGGTGTTCTCGCTCTCTGTTTGGTCCTGTTTATAGCTAGAGATGAGCAAGAAGCACCCGCCAATTGCCTGGGTACTTCATTTTCCACACTCTCCCTGCTGAGGGAATCCAGGAGAACACAGAATGCCCTAGGTCAGTAGCTTCCATGTAACACACTCTTGGTTTTCCCAGAGCTGGTCAAGAAAGGCTGCCAAACTAAATCTGTAAGCCATTTAGCAGTCTCTGAAGCTAGAGGGACCAATTCTGCAATCACTATGCTATTGCTATAACTTACAGTGGTCACCTACTGGCCTGGGGAAGGGAGGATGGTAATTTCAGTTCAAATTTTGGTGTCAGGATTTAACATCAAATAGGGAGAGACTGTTTTCCTCTGTTGCTTGACTCAGATAAGCACATGAGGGTCCCAGAGAAAGCTACCACTTTCTTTCAGATCAGATCAGATCAGTCGCTCAGTCGTGTCCGACTCTTTGCGACCCCATGAATCGCAGCACGCCAGGCCTCCCTGTCCATCACCAACTCCTGGAGTTCACTCAGACTCGTGTCCATCGAGTCAGTGATGCCATCCAGCCATCTCATCCTCTGTTGTCCCCTTCTCCTCCTGCCCCCAATCCCTCCCAGCATCAGAGTCTTTTCCAATGAGTCAACTCTTCGCATGAGGTGGCCAAAGTACTGGAGTTTCAGCTTTAGCATCATTCCTTCCAAAGAAATCCCAGGGCTGATCTCCTTTAGCCTATAGCAAATTTTAGTTGTAGGACCTTTGCTGGTAAGCTATTATTTTAACATAAATATTCTGGGAGGAAGGCAAATTCAAGGCAAAGGAGAACACTAAATCACAGACATAGTGACAATGCAAATATTTAGTGCTGGTGACCAAGTCTGTTATTTCCTAGGAGATAGAGTTAGCCAGCAGGTTTCTTTTTCACAAAATAAGCAAATGCTTACTTTATCATTCATACATATAAAATTATATATAAACAACACACAAACTGCTTGGAATGCAAATATTCTTTGGTTTACTCATCAAAACAGCAAATAACAAAACAGCAAAATCTTATCAGTTAAATAAAAAAGTAACACTTTATTTACCTATCAAACCTTACTAAACATTGAAATGCATTCATTCTCATGTTCTTGTAGCAAGATTCGTTCTTCCCTTCTGCCTCTCCTCCTCCTAAATTAAATTATTCTGATGGGCTCATCACTAAAGTATAGATTGTTTTATCATTCTTAAAAGCACTTACTTTTTATAGACCCAATATCAGGAATGATCTACATTTTCTTTTTTTCTTACATTTAAACTAGATATGAAAAATGGAGATTCCATCAGCACATTTTCAAGATGACATACAAGTTAAGCCCTCAGCAAGCATTTCAAGGCAAATGGCATGTCATTTTGGGGAATTTTCATGTTTGAGGAAGTATTACTGTTGCTACTAAGAAACAGGACTCAATTCCGGAAGCATAGTCTTACATTAGACTAAATTATTCATAATGTCAAATACAATTTATTTCTAGAATAGTGATTTCAGAGAAGCAGTTTTCTATTTTTCTGAGGGTTCAATTTGACTGTCTTAATACTTGAATGTCTTAATTCTTAATTAAGATGGAATTTTTGAATGTCAATTAGAAAGTCTTTAACAAGAGAATCTTTAACAAAAGGTAAACCTGAAAATGGAGTTGTTTCAAAGGAGAAATGACAGTAAGAGAGGGTTCTTGGCTTTTTAAAAGAGGTACATGTACATAGTAAGGAATAAAGGTGAACCAAAATACACAACTCTGTACACGTTAGAAATATCCAATGTGCCACCAACACAACTGCCCTAAAAAAAGATGTCTTGAGGTTTGGAGCCACACGTATCTTTCTCTAAATAACTCTGTATTTGCATCATGCAACCATACATCTTTCCCAGGATCTGTTAACTGTTGGGAAGCTTTTAACCAGAATATTTGGCAATACATTTTTCTTCAAATAAAACAAGCCTCATAAAACATTACCATTAATGTCTGACAACTGAATTGGGCAGTCTTTCTGAAATATGTGTAATCTTTTAAAGCATTCTTGTTTTTTCCTTCATAAATCAGCAGAGCTCCGTCTTCAAATAAATCATGAGCAGTCACAACTTCAACTCACATGCTCATATGTTCTCTTCATCCAACATTTTGTTGATACCATCACACAGTTTCTGTAAGTGGGGTTTATAATTTCCAAAGGGATTATACAAGGCCGCCAAGAAATCACAATCTGAGAAGTGATCAAAGACGTTGTTAACACGTCCATGTGACTTGGTGGTGAGGTGACGCTGGATGATCTGGTGCAGCATCTCTCTGCACTCATTCAACAGCTTGGACAGCACGTTCCGGTCAAAGGTGAAGTCCACCTGGTGGAAACTGACCACCGTCATAGCAAGCTGATGAACTTTCTTCTTAAATTTCTCCATCAGTGCCAGCTCGTCTTGGTTAAACTGGTTATTCCTGTAAAGGATGGCCAGCTTGATGACGGTCTTGATGAGGTTCTTGATGATTTTCTCTGCCTCCTTTTTGTTCTGGGTGTACTCCTTGGTCACCCTGTAGAGCTCATCTAGCACTTCACTGCTTGTGTCGTCGATGAGGGTGGTTGCGATGGACTTGGATGCCATTTTGCCCAAGATCTTCTTTTGTGCCTGAACGGCCAGGTTTTTGGAATTAAAGACATCTGTAGCCACTGAAAACAAAAGGGGAGGGGAGAGATAAAAATTCAGTAAAGATCAGAGAGAGGAGCAAATTAAAAATCTCATCTGGAGAAGTATTTTCCTTCTGATGTTCTTACTCTATGGTGTACATTAGCTCTTGGTTCAGAAAGGAACTAAAATAATTTTCCTACATTTGGGGGGCAAAATTAGGTTCTTCTCACTGGTGAAATTAATGGGTGGCTAGGCTGCACTCCATGGGGTCGCTAAGAGTGAGACACGACTGAGCGACTTCACTTTCACTTTTCACTTGCATGCATCATTGGAGAAAGAAATGGCAACCCACTCCAGTGTTCTTGCCTGGAGAATCCCAGGGACGGGGAGCCTGGTGGGCTGCCATCCACGGGGTTGCACAGAGTCGGACATGCATAATCTTGAAGGTTTTTTGGCAATTCAAGTATTTTATTTATACCTTCTTCTTTATAGCCAATACTTCATTTAGAAGTTAAAGGGCTCTAGGAGAAGGGGGTGGGAGAAGGATAAATAAGGAACTTTGGATTATCATACACACATTACTATATATAAAGTAGATAATTAAGGACTTACACACCAAGTACCCTAGCACAGGGAACCCTACTCAATATTCTATAATAATCCATACAGGAAAAAAATCTGAAAAAGAATTAATATATGTATATGTATAACTCAATCACTTTGCTGTACACCAGAAACTAATACAATGCTGTCAATAAACTATACTCCAATAATATTTTTTAAAAGTTAAAATTTTAAAAAAAGAAGTTAAAGGGCTCTGATCATAAAGATAGTATGTTTCACAAGGAGTAAGTTTTTATGCAATTTTTCCCTAGTTTAAATTTTATAAGAATCACATAAGGAATATAAAGTCAACTCCACAATTGTTCTCCAAGCAACAGTAATCGAGAACAATTTAACAAAATCCATTTAAAAGGAAAAGGAAAAAAGTGACAGAGCTAAGATACTGAATAAATTGATAAATTTGATTTGGAAGCTAATCAAAAAGAAAACCTTGTTCTGTAGTCCAAAATCTGCAAAAAGTCAAATTGCCTGAGCCACTGGTCAGCACCTACCAGTTTGATCATCCTAACCACACTGAGTGTCAACTCTCCAGAGAGGAGTGTTGGAAAGAAATATTCTCTGGAGAACTCATTGTCACTTGCTATATCTAATGAATGGCCACTGTGCCCTTTACATTTTTATATGATTTGAGGAAATAATCCTTCAGTATGAGCTAATGAAATGTGCCACATGAAGAACACATTTTGAGAAAGCAGATCCTTAGAGTTCACTTCTGGAATTATCATAACTTAACTGGACAGAGATTAAACATACAAGCAGAGTTGTATGTATTAAGTATTAATAAGACACTGTGATGCTCCCTATTTATAGCCAGTCAGTGAATATGCTCAATAAATGTTTATTCCCCAAACCAAGTTTAGTTTTTCTCCTCTCCAGAATTGTCCCCACTTTGTGCATGCTGCTTCATGACCACTGTGCTCCCTCCCTCTTCTCCGAGGTGCCTGAGTGTTGGAAAGCAGTCACTCAGCAATGAAAGATGAAAAGCTTAAAAATACAGATATGCAGGAATGAGTCAGGGCATCAATGATGTTATTAGAAATAATTAGGAAATTATTTCTAGCTTGAACATGTTAGCAACATTAGAAAACAAAAAGGTAGCTACTTCCAAGACCAGGCTGGGAAGGTCTATAAGAAAGTAACTCCCTCGATGTGGAACTGCCATGTCAGATTTGAAATCAGGGCCAAAGTAGCTCATGGTATACAGTGCAAGTAGCTGTGAATTACCTAATTACCAGGATGTCACTCAGAACTTTACATGTCCATACACCCTGAAAGAACATCTTGATTGAACTAGAGATGGTCCTTTCACAAATGTCGATATTTAAACTTGTGAAACATGAACTGAAACTGCAGAAGAACTGAAATAGATTTTGAGAAAGAAATGGAAAGTGAAAAAGCATGAGAAATAGCCAACTTGTTGAAAGTTTTCAGGCTTTTTAATACTTTGCTCATTTAAGTAGTAGTTCACTATTTATTCCTACTTTTCAATGGTTTGCAAGAGTGCATGGTCTCACACTAAAGAATTTATGTCAAAATGAACGTAGTTCATTCATGTAGTTAGTATTATCAAATTAATAAGACCAGGGACCATCTTCCATGACTGAACTTAAGACACAGACCTCTACAAATGATAAACCTGATTTATATAGGAAGGGATATCCCCAAATTTTCAGACACACTAGGATTTCAGGAATTTATTTTATATAAAGTTGAAAGGCTATTCTGTTTCTCTTTGCGACCCCATGACTGTACCCTGCCAGGCTCCTTTGTCCATGGGATTCTCCAGGCAAGAATACTGGAATAGGTTGCCATTCCCTTCTCCAGGGGATCTTCCTGACCCAGGAATCAAATCTGGATCTCCTGCATTACAGGCAGATTCTTTACTGTCTGAGTTACCAGGGAAGCCCATACACTATATAAGAAGGGATACTCCCAAATTTTCAGATACACAGTAACTAATTAGGATTTCAGCAATTTATTTTATATAAATTTTAAAGGTTATTCTGTTTTTAATTGATTAGAATGTGGCACAGTCTACAAACATCCCATCAGGAATTTACTGCAATGCCTATGAAATGGCAATACAGTACATTCTGAAATAACCCAAACCAGAAAGAGAGTTCAAAAGACTCTCCTGTGCTCCTCTTTCTAAGGCTGGACTTGCAAGTTTGTACCTCTAGTAGGCTACTTTTAAAAATTAAACCTAAATGTCCCATTTAATTGCAAATAAAGACAATAATAACTCTCTGGTGTAGCACATTTAACTTCTTGCAAGAGAAAGGCTGCTGCCCATGAAGCAAGATCGTTCCTCATTTACTGAGAACCAAATCTGAACCAGGACAGAGAAGTTGATCTCTGAGGTTTCACATTCGTTTCAGAGGAACTTCAAACCCTGCTCCAGAAATACAGCAGCAGCTTCACACTTGCATTTTACCCTCTGGATTATATCCAATACAGTCATCTTTGAAAATGAGGATGAAGCTGTTGCTCCCTGCTCCGTGGGGAAGACATACATGCAGTACATTTCTTTCCATTAGTGAAGGCCTCTTCAGGGCCAGCTGGGAGTTGTGGCTGAGAGTTGCTGGCCAGGATTGTGTGGTCTGTGATCATGAAATATGATTGCTTTTTTTCCTTGCAAATTAACTGCCTTTAGCCACTCCTGCTTAGGCTTGTTTGTCAGTGCTACATCCTCCACTAGATTGATGAAATGTCTGGTGTATCTCACAGCTAGTCCTGGACCACATTTTTCTGCTTCACAATCCTCGTCCCTGAGTGATCTCATCCCCTTCCATGGCTTCAGATATCACCCACAGGCCAATGATTCCTACCGTTGCAACTCAGCCCTGACCTCCTTTCCAGACTCATTTTGCAAACACACTCAAGGTTTTTCTTTTCCTTGGCTATTGTGCAGGCATCTCAAATGTACCATGTCCAAAACTGAATCCTTGATTCCTTCCTGTCCCCAGATTGCTACTCCTCCACTCTTTACTATCTTAATTAACAGCATCCCTTCTATCCATGTGCTCAAGTCAGAGACTGAGAGTTGTTCACCATACCATCCCCTCCCTTAGCTAGTCCAGTGCCAAGTTCTTTCTACCTTCCTCCAATTCTCTAAATTCTATTCACTTCCCTCTATCTCCATGGACCACAGCCCCAATCCAAGCCCCTACCCAATCTCTTCCCACACAGCAGCCAGGGTTTTTATGTAAATCTGAAAACAATGCTTCACTTAAATTCTCTGCTAACCATCATACTTTCTTGTTCCTGAAATCCTCATCATTTGCTTACGTTTTCATTGTCTGTCTTATTTTACTAGAATCTACGCACTCTGAGAGCAGAAGTTATATATATTATTCACTGTGTCGTCCCTCTAGGCCCATGAGGGTACCTGGTATCTGACACTCCTGACAGAAGCAGAAGTTAACTGCCCCTCTCTCTTCACTATATTTAAACACTTCTCCATGAACACATGGTGACATGAAAACTGAGAGCCCTAAATACATATGTGGGTGCTTTGTTGTAAAAGCTAGAGAAATAGACGTCTTCTTTACCTAGTTAAATATGTGGTTTTCTTCTTTTGAAGTGCACCTCAGACTGTGGTTTCTCTTATTGTCATCAACCAGTTCTTCTGAAGAGCAAGATTTAGCAACTTAAGTATCCATTAACAGATGAATGGATAAAGCAGATGTGGTACATATATGCAATGGAATATTATTCGACCATAAAAAGGAAAGAAATATTACCATTTGCATCAACATGGATGGACCTAGAGATTATCATACTAAGTGATATGATATCATTCATATGTGTGGAGTCTAAAAAAATTATATAAATGAACTTATTTAAAAACAGAAATAGACTCACAATCATAGAAAATAAACTTATGGCTACCAGAGAGGATGAGGGAGAGAATAAATTAGGAGTATGAGATAAACACATACATGTGTGAATGGGCTCAGTCACTCAGTCATGGCTGACTTTTTGTGACCTTGTGGACTGCAGCCTGCCAGGTTAGTCTGTCCATGGAATTTTTCATGGCAAGAATACTGGAGTGGGTTGCTATTTTCTACTCTGGGGGATCTTCCAAACCCAGGGATTGAACTCATGTTTCCTGCATCTCCTGCATTGGCAGGTGGATTCTTCACCACTGTGCCACCTGGGAAGCCCCTAATATATATGTGCTACCTACTGTATTGGACAGAGAACTATTTTCACTGTCTCATAACGATCTATAATGGAAAATAATCTGAAAGTATATAATTGAATATATATCATTCTACTGTACATGTGAAGCTAATATAACTTTGCAGATTAACTATAATGTTTAAAAAATGTAAACATAAAAGAATAAAGAGGAAGACTTATTATGTACAATGAGAAAACCTCAAAGGACAATAATACAAATATTGAGTGTAAAAGCAGGGTGCACTGGTTCTGTCTTGAGCTACAGTGGAAGATTAAACATACACCCACCTTTCACTCTGTCTGGATCTGTGATGAAACATATAACCAAGGTAGGCCCAGGAAGCAACCGAGATGTATGAGTCAGTGTTCTCAAAGAAGAAAGTGTTGGAAGTACTGATTTACTTGTGTTTGAGAATACACATGTATGTTGTTGACTAATGAGAAATTATGCTTTATATATATATATATAAAGGATTACCATGACATCAAAACTATTTAAGATAGTTTACAGAAATAGGTATGACTGCTATTCGACATCTGCTTATCTCACTGCCTCTCCTCTATGTCTTTACATCTCCTTTCTTAGCTTAATCAAATAGTCTATTTTGGCAATGTTTGTTGTAAGACAAACTGATTTTTAGGGAATACTGGTTTTAGTATCAACAATTATACATTTGGAGATAAATAATGGTGTCAAAACTATAATGACACCTTTATACAAGAAAAAAAAAGTGCTCAGAAGGGGGGAAAAAAAACAAACCTTTTCATGACACTAATGAATGAAAAACTACAGTTTTCTGAAATTAACAAAAGTTACCCATAACATTCAAAAAACTAAGATCATGGCATCCAGTCCCATCACTTCATGGCAAATAGATGGGAAAACAATGGAAACAGTGACAGACTTTATTTTCTTGGGCTCCAAAATCACTGCAGATGGTGACTGCAGCCATGAAATTAAAAGATGCTTGCTCCTTGGAAGAAAAGCTATGACAAACCTAGACAGCATATTAAAAAGCAGAGACATTACTTTGCCGACAAAGGTCCATCTAGTCAAAACTTGGTTTTTCCAGTAGTCATGTATGTATGTGAGAGTTGGACCATAAAGAAGGCTGAGCACCAAGAATTGTTGCTTTTGAACTGTGGTGTTGGAGAAGACTCTCGAGAGTCCCTTGGACTGCAAAGAGATCAAACCAGTCAATCCTAAAGGAAATCAATCCTGAATATTCATTGGAAGGCCTGATTCTGAAGCTAAAGCGCCAATTCTTTGACCACCTGATGCAAAGAGCCAACTCATTATAAAAAACCCTGATGCTGGGAAAGATTGAAGGCAAGAGGAGAAGGACATGATAGAAGATGGGATGGTTGGATGGCATCACCAATTCAATGGACATGAGTTTGAGCAAGCTCTGGGAGATGGTGAAGGACAGGGAAGCCTAGGATGCTACAGTCCATGGGGGTCACCAAAAGTCAGACATGACTGAGTGACTGAACAACAACAACAAAACCCATAACATTGGCTTCCCAGGTGGCTCAGTGGTAAAGAATCCATCTGCAATGCATGAGACACAAGAGATGCAGGTTTAATCCCTGGGTTGGAAAGATCCTCTGGAGGAGGGCATGGCAACCCACTCCAGTATTCTTGCCTGGAGAATCCCACGGACTGAGGAGCCTGGTGGGCTGTGGTCCACAAGGTCGCAAAGATTCAGACATGACTGAAGTGACTGAACACACACACACATACACATAACGTTATCCCAATTAAGACACTGCTAATACAGTGAAGTACTCAAGTCACTTTCTTTATAACCTCACCTGCAAACACATAATTTCTTTACCCATGAAATTTTTTATACTTGGAACTTTGAAATGGTGACTACAGATGCATGTATATGTCACTACTAATTCTTGCCTAGTTAAAATTTGATCCAGTGGGCCCAGTATTAGGAAGGATGGAAAAGAAAACAATTTGGACAGCATGTCTGGCTGCTGTGGTCTGTTAACAGAAGTTCTTTAAACTAATGTGTAAAACCTTAGCTCTCTTGCATTTGAATTACTCCAAATCTAAATAGGGCTTAGTAAAAAGACTGCTTTGGGGATATACAAGTGGCCATAACCAACAGTAAACATTTCACAAGAAGTCAAATGGCTAAGAGTTGACCCCCTATATCAGGATTTGATAGCTCTAGGAGGAAAGAAAGGAATTGTGGAGCCCAGCCTCCACACAAACATGCCAGGGTGGAAAATTCAACAGGGTAGAGAAGAAACAACAAAAGAAAGAAAGAAAAAGAGAGTGAGGGATGGGGAGAGGGCCACAGCCAGCAGAACCAGTAGAGATTCAGACTGTGAGAGGGGCTGACCCTGGAAGGGCCAAAAGCAATGACCAGGGCAGCAAGCAGAGGCCATCTTATCCAGAAATAAAAGACAAGTGCCAGGAACCTTAATCCCTTATCACCTTCAGGTCACACAGATGGAGACCCTAACACAAAAGAACATACTCTTGGGAAAATCAATACATCTAAGGTTCTTAACCTGATGTTGAATGCAAATTTGGGGGAGCATACATTTTGCTGACCCCACGTGCTTGAAAACCAGTGGTGTGCCTCATCACAGGGACAAGCTAAGTCATTCACTCTGTGTCTCCTTCCACCTTTAGAAAAGCACATGCTCATTTTAAAAGGCAACATATTAAAGAAGACAAATGTCAGGGAAGACAGTGACTTTAAAGGGGGGCAAAAGAAAAAAAAATAAATCACTGGATGGCTTTTCATGGAGTCCTGGAAGTTGTAAAGCACCCCCTTGCAGATTCCTTTCCTTGTTCTGCACATAGTTGATTCACAGCTCTTAAGCAAGTCTGGTACTACTGCAGTTGGCTCCTGGCCACAGAGACACAGATAAATTCTGTCTACTCGAGGTGCAATTGCTTCCTCATTTTCTTGTCTGCCTGTGTGGCATGAAGCAATCGCTTTGAAACGATCATCAGAGCTTACTAATTCCTCATTAATGAATGAGTTAAGCAGTATCTTTGCCATGTCCATTTTGTATTTTTTATGAGTCACGAGTTGATCTTCTTAAAAATATCCCCTTTAACACAGAATAGAATTTTTCCCTAAAAACCATGTGAAGTAAAAACAAAACTGCAGTACACATCATTGTTTAGAGAGAACTCATACACGTTTCCTATGGCAACTAATTTTTCCAGGGTCCTGGAAGAGCGTACTAATAAAAGTCCAATATTCTGTAGTTCTCGGTTCCATGAAGCCATAGTGCTTAGGGATACCACGGGCTTCCCAGGTGGCTCAGTGGTAGAGAACCTGCTTGCCAGTACAGGCAGACAGAGGAGACGTGGGTTCAATTCCTGGATAGTGAAGCACCTGGAGGAGGAAATGGCAACCTACTCCAACCGATATTCTTGCCTGGAAAATCCTGTGGACAGAGGAACCTGGCAGGCTACAGTCCCTGGGATTGCAAAGTGTTGGGCACAACTGAGCGATGGAGCACACAGGCACAGGGATATTACTGAGACTCAATTTCTCTTTCTACAAGATGGGATTAGTGATCCCCACATCTTGGAGTTGCTGCAAAGATAAACGGACACAGACCAGGAAGGAGGATCTCACAGAATACCTGGCACAGAAGTTTTCTCCACAGGTTTGCTTAAAGAAGTCAACAAATTAAACTTCAAATACCTTCTGATGCTTTCTAGTACTGAATGACATTTGGTGAAAATCAATCAACTCCTTCTGGACTCAATATGGAAATACAAAATGCTTAGAAATGCAAAATGCCTGATGGACTGTATGAAGATAGAGACTTCACATACTTTAGTGAATAACGAGTCATAGAATCTTTTCCATGATGACATTAAAAAAACTAACATATATTAAATTTTTCTTTATCAGGGAATTTCTTTCTCTCTCTTTTTTTTTTCATGTAGATTTCAGTACCACCAGAACTCTGATAGGTAACACAAGTATATTTTGTCTAGGGAAAACTGGCCCATGGAGAACAGAATCAAATCATGAGGAGAGGAAAAAAGACAAACAGTATCAACATCCTCACAAAGCTGTGTGATAGTGGGTAAAATGTAAACAAAATGGGCCAAATATAAAGCCGAAGTGAAAACCCACAGCAGACAAGATTACCCCATAAAGTCACAGCTTCACCCCCAGACTTTCCAAAGCTTTCCAGAGAACCAGAGACGCAAAGGCAGGTAAGAACAGCATGGATGGAAACAAAAGATCAAGGTCAAGAGTCCCGGGTTTTCGACTTGGCTCCAATTTACTTTCTTCAGGTCTGTTTTCTCATCTACTAAGGGGGCATCCTTTCAAGGTGGTCTGGCTTAAGTTATATTTGTGTGTGTGTGTGCCAAGTCACTCGGTCGTGTCTGACTCTTTGCGACCTGATGGACTGTAGCCTGCCAGGCTCCGCTGTCTGTAGGATTCTCCGGGCAAGAATACTGGAGTGGGTTGTCATTTCCTTTTCTGGGGGATCTTCCCAACCCAGCAATTGAACCTGGGTCTCTTATATCTCCTGCATTGGCTGGTGGGTTCCTTACCATTAAAAGTGAGAACACTCCAGCAGTGTGCTTCTGGGCTCATGACTACAGATCACAAACGCACACTGAGTTTTGCTTCCTTATTTAATACACTTGAGGTAGAGAAGCAGGAATTCAAATCCAATATTTGCACACACTGTGTTCTTTCTACTCGTTTCTCCTTATATCTTCTATTTTTCCAAATTTGTGGACAAGAGAAATTACGTCCTGAAGAAAATACTGTGAAGCTTTTCCCCTTTGTGGTCTTGAGCTGTTTTTGTTGTTTTAATTCTGGAATCTTTTCATTTTGATTTTGGGTTCAATTGTATGTTTTTGATGCCTGTGGCTTAATTTTGTGATGATTTTGAAATTGAAAATGTAATTTCCTAAGTTTCAATACCATTAATTCCATATTAGACTCCATCTCTGTTTTTTTGTTATTGTTTTGTTTTTTTCCAGTTAATTTGCTCCATAAATCATAAGATGACTTGATCGCTTTCTATGAAGCATAAACTCTGACAAGATATGCCTGACGCGTCTAGATCCACTAATACCAGGGTTGGAAGAAAGTTGATGATATCTGTATGAAGATGTATGGTTGGATTCCATGGAATGTCAGTCTTGTAAATATTAGAACAGAGATTACAGGAATAGAAATGGATTTTGTGGCTACTCAGAGTGAGAGGTTAACAGTCACGAGAACCCACTGGCTAGTCACTGTATTTTGAACTTAATACCACATTATCCCCAGAACTGCCTAATTCTGCACTATCTTACTGAAGCTTCACAACAATCTCAGGAGGGAGGTTATTATCCCCATTTACAGATATGGTAAATGAGGCCCAGAGAAATTAAGTTGCTTTCTTAAGTTCGTATAGTCAGTAAGTGGAAGAGATGAACTTGATCCCAGATGTCTAACTCCAACCTATTCTCTTAAGAGTTCTGCTATACCATATAAGCATAAAAACAAAACAAAACAACAACAACAAAAAACTTTCTCTTGAAGTATGGGAACAGGAAGACCTAATAATATTTGATAAAGTGAAATGAAATAAAAGAAAAATAAAAAAAGATACGAGGTCTCCCTGGGGTAAGAAATGGACTCAATAAAATAGATCAATCCAGCTGGGTTTGAAATAGCCTGTATTTCTAGGGAAAACCCAAGGTAGTTTCAAAACATTTTAAAATGAAATTAAAAAAATAATATGCTTACATTACTCAAAAGCCATGATATAAATATTTAAAGTGAGAAGTCTCACTTTCAACTTTGCTACTCACTGCACAGTCCTGACCCTGACCACTGCTTTCCAGAGACAACTATTCTTTTGGTATCCTTTCAGAGTTGCTGTCTTCTCTGCACAAATGAGCATATGTATGAATAGACAGATACTGAGCAGGGTAAAGAGGTTTTTGTTGTTGTTCAGTCACTAAGGCATGTCTGACTCTTTGCCACCCCATGGATTGCAGCATGCCAGGCTTCCGTTCCTTCACTATCTCCCAGAGTTTACTCAAATTCATATCCACTGAGTTGGTGATGCTATCTAACCATTTCATCCTCTGTCATCCCCTTCTCCTCTTGCCTTCAATCTTTCCCAGCATCAGGGTCTTTTCCAATGAGTTGGTTCTTCACATCAGGTAGCCAAAGTGTTGGAGCTTCTGCTTTAGCATCAGTTCTTCCAATAAGTATTCAGGGTTGATTTCCTTTAGGATTGACTGGTTTGATCTCCTTGTTGTCCAGGGGACTCAGAAGAGTTTTCTCCAGAACCACAATTCAAAAGCATCAGTTCTTCAGTGCTCAGCTTTCTTTACATCCCAACTCTCACATCCGTATATGATTAGCAGGAAAACCATAGCTTTGACTATACAGACTTTTGTCATCGACAAAGTGATGTCTCTGCTTTTTAATATGCTATCTAGGTTTGTCATAGCTTTCCTTCCAAAGAGCAAGCGTCTTTTAATTTCATGGTTGCAGTCACTGTCCACAGTGATTTTTGAATCCAAAAAAATAAAATCTGTCACTGCTTCCACTTTTCCCCCTTCTATTTGCTATGAAGTGATGGGACCAAATCCCACGATCTTACGTTTTTTGAATGATGAGTTTTAAGCCAGCTTTGTCACTCTCCTTTTTCACCCTCATCAAGAGGCATTAAGAAGTCTTACAGGTGTGTAATTCTTATTAATGCTATTTTTGAATGATGAGAGATTAAACCGAGTAATTCCAATTTATGAAATTCTGTAATTCCTTGCACGACTAGGACATAAAATGGTGAGATGCCAGAGGCACATGGCTGTTATCTTTATTCCCATTCATGTGATAGCAGTAAGAGTCCTTCAGTGAGTGGTGGGAAGGTAGCAAGGTTGAAACAGAGGTCTTTACTTAACTGGGGCAGGGGGAGGTTATGATTAGAGAAGTTGTGCAGTTTATCATCCTAATGGGATCCCTCTGCAAACGGTACTATTAGCAATTATGCTCTGACAACAAAGCTGTGCCTCTTCCAGCAGGTAAATGTAAGTGGTCACTAAAGACTACTTAAGTACTGAAGCACTAAAGGCACTCAAGACTAAATAAGAAAGGGTCAAAAGTCAGGGTTATCCAAATATTTAGGACCTGAGAAATTTCTTGGGAACCCCACATGAGCACCAGCCAGCTTTTATTCTGAATTATGTTAAAAACAAAAACCCAATTCTTCAAGAAGTTAAGAGTCTTAAGCGAGGGGTGAGGGCTAATTCCCTCTAGCTAAATAAGTTTGGGAAATAGCCGTATATGAGGGACAAGGGTCCCATTTGAGTTGCAAAAAAATGTACTAATAATATTAAAGGTCTTGAGGATTAGTGGAGTAAAGGAACATTTTAACTTTACTTACTCAGGTTTTTCAAACTACACAGATGACCCATTAACAAATTTGTAGGCTAAGATGAGTGAAAATTATTGGCTAACAAATGAACTTGAGTTCTTGCTATTCCTCTGGAATGGATTCATAATTGTCTCCTGTAAATAGGGGAGGGCAGGACAGGCAGTCAGGCAAAAAGACAAGCAAGGTGGTGACTGTGAGCCTGGGGTTCAGGGGTCAGAAGCCTAGTTTGGCTATTGAGTGCTGGGTCTCTGGGGCTAGTTACCTAACTTCTCTGTGCCTTATTTTCCCCACATGCAAATGAGGATACCTGAGGGTTTTATGATGATTAAATGGGAATAATCCATACAAAGTGCTCAGGGGAGCTCCAGGTGTTAAAAAATAACATCAATTAATGTGAACTATTATTACTATGGTCATTAATGTTGTTATCCCTATTGTTAAGGTAGGTAGGTATTGTTGACATTCAGCTGGTGTGGGATAAGAGTCTTGTGATCATGACTTGTGAAATAGGAGTGAGGAGAGATGACAGGACATTAACCCAAAGACGTGAATCATTCAACAAAACTTCTGAGTGTTCATAATGTATCAGATACTGCAGATTCAGAGATAAACAACCTATCCTTTCTGTCCAGACACTCAAGTCTAAGGTGGAGTGGAGGCAGGAAGCAGATGGTTACACAGCTCAGCAGAATCCTGAAAGCAATGGTAGCAAAGAGAAGGAACGATAATTTTGCTGGAATGGAAGGAAATTAGGTTTGAGGAAAGTTTCACAAGTAGAGACTGACCCAAGAGGCAGAAAAAGATTCTGCCTTAACAAAAATAAATGTGACTGCATTCCAGAGCTGACCTACAGAATTCTGACAAGAGAGTTAGGAATGAAAAAGTCTGCCCAGCAGTGTACCCATATGTGAGAAACCCAAGGAGGCATGTGGGTCCTATGGATTTTAGAGAGACTTTTTTATTTTTAATTGAAGGATAATTGCTTTACAATGTTGTATTGGTTTCTGTTGAACAACAATGTGAATCAGCTATAAGTATATATATATCCCCTCTGTCTTGAGCCTCCCTCTCACCCTGTGCCCCACCCCCCACCATCTCACCCCACTAGGTCATCGCTTTAGAGAAACCTTAAACACAAACTATGTATAATTTGTTGTCAAGGCCAGGAAAATTTACTACAGTGGTACTCAGTTTCTGAGAAAGCTTTGGTAGGGAAAGAACAGATACAGCAGGAAATGGGCAGCAGTCTCTTTGGCAAGGGTTATGAATATCAGAAGGTCTGGAGTTTTCTAGAAATGCATTGTTGGACTTACTGAATCAGAATCCTCAGGACTGCAGTCTAAGCAGCTGTATTTGGAGGAAGCACTGTGATGGATGGTTCTGATGGAGGGTAGTGCTGGAAGATCCCTATTCTGAGGTGTACTTCTACAACTTAACACTTTATAATTTTCAACAGACATTCTTTTGCCATTAAGGCATGCTGTAAATAGCCTATGAACAGATGTAAGTGAAAGTGAGAGTGTTACTCCCTCAGTCGTGTCTGACTCTTTGCAACCCCATGGATTGTAGCTCGCCAGGCTCCTCTGTCCATGGGATTCTCCAGGCAAGAATACTGGAGTGGGTTGCCATGCCCTTCTCCAGAAGGATCTTCCTGACCCAGGGATCAAACTCCGGTCTCCCGCATTACAGGCAGATTCTTTACCATCTGAGCCACTATGGAAGCATATGAACAGATGTAACTCCTCAAATTTTTTTTCACCCAAAACTAGATGTGAGTTTGCACACAGAATTCAGAGAAAATATTTTCACAATAGAGCTTATTCTATTTAGGCCTCAAAGAGAACAGAAAAGTTACCCTCTTTATGTGATACTTTAATCAAAACTTGAACAGGACCTATCACTAGGCTTCACATGAGTTTGAAATTAAATAAAAATATCCTATAAGTGTTTATACCAAACTGACTTTAGTGAGCTATTCTTTTTCTTTTTAAATTAAATGAAACCTTCCTTATTTATTATATGGGATTAGGATACTTTATGTTTTTCTTAAAGATTTTTCAATTAAGCTGGGTTTATTTACATACCTTCTTGAGGACATGAAGCCTTTCCATTGTTGATATAAGCCAAGCTTCTACCAGATTACAGAGGAAAGTCCTCTAAACAAGCCCCATGATGTTCTATACTTTTCCACCCACTAAGTTCTCCCATCCTGCCAGAGGCCCTGGCTCCTCATGAATATTTATATTCACTCCTGTGCTACGAAAACCAGTAACAGACTTAAAATGCCAACACACTAGAGTGCAGTTTAGCTACTGAGCCACCCCTAAAACTGGAATTGGTGATCAGCATACCCTTTCAGGTCTCCTTAGGCTGCTCCTGGCTATATAACAGAGACAACCAGACAACCAAATTACAGCTGACATTTGCGTGGCACTCCATAGTCTGCAAAATATTTTTAGGATAACACTTCCATGTGTTTATGAAAGCTTTGTTCTGGTTTGGTCCTCTTACTATTATGTAACCCTGAGGGAGCAGATGAGAGAATTGAGGCTCTACAGTCGAGGGACTTGTCCAAGGGCATTTAGCGATGGGCAGAGCTAGGGTCCATGGCAGTCCATTACGGTGCATGGTTGCTCTGTAAGAAAGGTGAAATTAAGAGAATGTATACTCTTCATGAGGTTTCTAGCAAATGCTGTGATGTGGCTGAGCCAGCTATATAATCTCACCTCTTAGAGCTTCTCTACTGCCCAAGCTAAAGCAACTCCTCGAACTAAAAAAAAAAAAAAAAAATAGAAGCTAGGCCTTACACATCAGAAGAGAGAGGGGGAAAAAAAGGAAAGCAAAATGATGTGTCCACCATGTTTCACTCCTGAAAAAGTCCTGCTCATCCTTTAAGGCTCAGTTTAAATGCCACTTCTTCCAAGAAGTTTTTCCAAAGTACAGTGGCAAAGTAATCTAAATCCAAAGGAAAGAATAAAACATTTCCTCTTCCAATGTATTTTCTGCCTTTTGGGAGAGTTAACTTTCTGTCTTGGCTTACTTGATCATGATCCTTGACAACTAAGGGACCATTCTCTCTATGCATCTCTCTCCTCTTCAAAGTGCTTAACACGTGCCTTCCAGATTCCACGGAGTGAGACACAGTCCACTGCTCCCGTCTGCCTCCTTGGAACCTATCACTATCTTTACCAGTAATTCATCAAGACGTATCAGGGAATGAACTCCACATCCTATATCTCAGTTCGGTTCAGTTCAGTCGCTCAGTCGTGCCCGACTCTTTGTGACCCCATGAATCGCAGTATGCCAGGACTCCCTGTCCATCACCAACTCCCAGAGTCCTCCCAAACCCATGTCCATTGAGTCGGTGATGCCCATCCAACCATCTCATCCTGTCATCCCCTTCTCCTCTTGCCTTCAATCTTTCCCAGCATCAGGGTCTTTTCCAATGAGTCAGCTCTTCACATCAGGTGGCCAAAGTATTGGGATTTCAGCTTCAACATCAGTCCTTTCAAAGACATCAGTCCTTTCAAAGACATCAGTCCTTTCAAAGAACACCCAGGAATGATCTCCTTTAGGAAGGACTGGTTGGATCTCCTTGCAGTCCGAGGGACTCTCAAGAGTCTTCTCCAACACCACAGTTCAAGAGCATCAATTCTTCGGTGCTCAGCTTTCTTTATAGTCCAACTCTCACACCCGTACATGACCATTAGAAAAACCATAGCCTTGACTGGACAGACCTTTGTCGGCAAAGCAATGTCTCTGCTTTTTAATAGGCTGTCTAGGTTGGTCATAACTTTCCTTCCAAGGAGTAAGCATATTTTAATTTCATGGCTGCAGTCACCATCTGCAGTGATTTTGGAGCCCAGAAAAATAAAGTCTGACACTGCTTCCACTGTTTCCCCATCTATTTCCCATGAAGTGATGAGATTAGATGCCATGATCTTAGTTTTCTGAATGTTGAGCTTTAAGCCAACTTTTTCACTCTCCTCTTTCACTTTCATCAAGAGGGTCTTTAGTTCTTCTTCACTTTCTGCCATCAGGGTGGTGTCATCTGCATATCTGAGGTTATTGGTATTTCTCCTGGCAATCTTGATTCCAGCTTGTGCTTCCTCCAGCCCAGCGTTTCTCATGATGTACTCTGCATATAAGTTAAATAAGTAGGGTGACAATATACAGCCTTGAGGTACTCCTTTTCCTATTTGGAACCAGTCTGTTGTTCCATGTCCAGTTCTAACTGCTGCTTCCTGACCTGCATACAGGTGTCTCAAAAGACAGGTCAGGTGGTCTAGTATTCCCATCTCTTTCAGAATTTTCCACAGTTTATTGTGATCCACACAGTCAAAGGCTTTGGCATAGTCAATAAAGCAGAAATAGATGTTTTTCTGGAAATCTCTTGCTTTTTCCATGATCCAGTGGATGTTGGCAATTTGATCTCTGGTTCCTCTGCCTTTTCTAAAACCAGCTTGAACATCTGGAAGTTCACGGTTCACGTATTGCTGAAGCCTGGCTTGGAGAATTTTAAGCATCACTTTACTAGCGTGTGAGATGAGTGCAATTGTACAGTAGTTTGAGCATTCTCTGGCATTGCCTTTCTTTGGGATTAGGATGAAAACTGACCTTTTCCAGTCCTGTGACCACTGCTGAGTTTTCCAAATTTGCTGGCATACTGAGTGCAGCACTTTCACAGCATCATCTTTTAGGATTTGAAACAGCTCCACTGGAATTCCATCACCTCCACTAGCTTTGTTCATAGTGATGCTTCCTAAGGCCCACTTGATTTCACATTCCAGGATGTCTGGCTCTATGTGAGTGATCACACCATTGTGATTATCTGGGTCATGAAGATCTTTTTGTACAGTTCTTCTGTGTATTCTTGCCACCTCTTCTTAATATCTTCTGCTTCTGTTAGGTCCCTACCATTTTTGTCCTTTATTGAGTCCATCTTTGCATAAAATGTTCCCTTGGTATCTCTAATTTTCTTGAAGAGATCGCTAGTCTTTCCCATTCCGTTGTTTTCCCCTCTTTCTTTGCATTGATCGCTGAGGAAGGCTTTCTTATCTCTCCTTGCTATTTTTTGGAACTCTGCATTCAAATGGATATATCTTTTTTTCTCCTTTGCTTTTCACTTCTCTTCTTTTCACAGCTTTTTTAAGGCCTCCTCAGATAGCCATTTTGCTTTTCTGCATTTCTTTTTCTTGGGGATGGTCTTGATTCCTGTCTCCTGTACAGTGTCACAAGCCTCCATCCATAGTTCATCAGGCACTCTGTCCATCAGGTCTAGTCCCTTAAATCTATTTCTCACTTCCACTGTATAATCATAAGGGATTTGATTCAGGTCATACCTGAATGGTCTAGTGGTTTTCTCCACTTTCTTCAATTTCAGTCTGAATTTGGCAATAAGGAGTTCCTGATCTGAGCCACAGCCACCTCCTGGTCTTGTTTTTGCTGACTGTATAGAGCTTCTCCATCTCTGGCTGCAAAGAATATGATCAATCTGATTTCGATGTCGACCATCTGGTGATGTCCATGTGTAGAGCCTTCTTTTGTGTCTAGAGCTTAACAAATAGATTTTCTTATACTTCATGGACAAAAACATAGTCCCAACTGTGGGATGTTAAACACCTTTTGTTTTAAAGAAAAATAATCTATATAAAAGATATGCATTTTCATTTCTTTTCTCTCTTTCTCTTTTTTTTTTTTTTGTCTACTGCTTTTCTCTCATCTTTTGCCAAAACATACAGAATAACCAGCCACTTTAATTTGGCGAAGTGACCATATTTAGCTATCTGAGTCCGTACTGCAAATGTTCTGGCATCTTCCATGAAAATATCCCAAACCCATCTGTTTGAGTATTTTAGGAGCAGTAACCTCTTGGCCTAAGCTTGGGCATCTCTCAAATATGCCTCTTGGCACAGCCTCCCAACATTCTTGTCAAAACCTTTCCCCAATAACTGTTTGATAAGGTTAAGCTAGTCAAGCATTTTAGAGCCATGTCAAGTCCTAAGAGGCTAGATTCCATTAAAGGTAAGTGAATGATAAGATGAGATTTGCTGGGCCTTAAAGTAAATTATCTCATTCCAAATATCAAGATATACTGAAGCTCTAAAATTACAGGGTATAACCTTGGGGGGAAAAAAAAAAGGACTCTAGTGGTTTACAGAAGCAATGTGCTTACTGCTGGCTACCTCCAGAGTGCCACTTAGGTTCTCTGTGAAGTCATTTCTACCCCTCTTTCTAATCCTTTCCCCGCTCCTAACACTCAGGTATCCTCCATTGTTTTATTTAGATTAGGATGCCTTATAGAGTTTGCAACATAGACACTCTGTTGTTTGGCCCATATAGTGTTGTATTCTTTTTTTTTTTTCTTAATTAATTAATTTATTTTAATTGGAGGCTAATTACTTTACAATATTGTGGTGGTTTTTGCCATACATCGACATGAATCAACCACAGGTGTACGTGTGTCCCCCCAATCCTGAACCCCGCTCTTACCTCCCTCCCCACCCCATCTCTCTGGGTTGTCCCAAAGCAGCAGCTCTGAGTGCCCCGCCTCATGCATCGAACTTGCACTGGTCATCTATTTTACATATGGTAATTGTATTCTTAGAATTAGTGGGTCATTTAAAAACTTGAAAAATGTAGCTTCAAATTCTGTGTTTCTGATTTTTCTTTTGGCTGTCATAAGGTCTGACCAAATCAGGCCCACATTCCCACATGGTAACCATGTGGGTCTTGAGGTAAACTGTGGCTGTCCGCCTTTAGAAGGAGATAACCTTGCTGGTTTACCACAGGCCTTCCCTGGCCATCTGCACACAGGTACACTCAGTTTCCAGGCTCTGCAGCCATTTTAAATATGAATAGGGACTTCTCTGGTTAAGGTAAGTGCTTAGGACACAGTGCTCCCACTGCAAGGGGCTTGGGTTTGATCTCGCCAGTGAAACAAGATCATACATGCTTCATGGTGCGGTCAAAACATAGGGGGAAAAGAAAAAAGGAAAGAAAGAAATGTGACTACATTTCAGAGCCAACCTATAGAATTCCTCCTGGCTTTTCAGAAATTAGAATTCTGCCCAGCAGAGTCTGTACGTCCGAAACCAAAGGACATGTGAGAGTTTAAATTAGAAATAATTTAAACCTAAATTACGAGCAGTTAGTGAATGTTTACGGAAAGCTTGCTTGGGAAAAAGGTAGGAAGGTTACGAGTAATAAGAATTTGTTTTCATAATACTTGCTATTTAGTTACAGGCATCAAAATCTCTCCCTAATTTCTACAGAATGTGTTCACTGGGTCTCAGAGAGGTGGCGATTGTGCCAAATTTATAAATATCCTGGGAAAAAGCTGAACTTGGATTTTCCATACAGTTTGAAGCTCTAACAGTAAACAGACTTTTAGCAGAAAAGCCTTCTCCCAGCCAGTTACTTGTTCATTCACTCAACACATGTTTTACTGAGCACCAAAGTGCCTGCTCTCAAGAAGCACAGATTCTAGTAGAGGGAGACCCCAAGACACAAATTAACAAATGTGTATATACACATGTCAAACACTGACAGGGGTTAGAAAAAAATAAGCAGATTGTGTGTGTTGGTGGGGGTGGGGAGGATGAGGAAACAGTCCGGGTGGCGGAGAGACTATGTTATTTTCTCCAGGGTAGTTGGGGAAGACCTTTATGGAAAGGTGGCATTTGAGCAGAAATGTGATGGAAACAAGGGAGAGCCACCTTGGGTGAAATTCTATCCATTCCTCAATGATGCCTCCCAAATATCATCTCTTCCTTTAAGTGTTTATTGACTAATCCTGTCAAAAACTTTCTTTTTGCAAACTGCTTTGTATCATAATTATTTGCTTCCATTTTCCCTGAAAGTGAAATCTTTGGTGTTGGTTATAATTATTTATTCCTATCCATAATAAATGTTCAATTAATCTTTAAAATGCATCTGCTGGGTCAAAAGAAATTCCCAGGTTGTTCTGGGGGAAAAGGAAGCCAAGGGAGGAATGGGAAAACAGTACTGGTTTTTAAAATAAGATATAACAACGTGAGAAACTATAAATTAATTATATTATTTTAACTAGTTATTATACCTAAAATATCATATCTCAAATTTACCTAAGAAACAAATATTGCAATATAGTCCTTTGGAAAAAGTTTATTCTAAATGAGCCAATTCATAACTAGAGATAGGAATCTGGGGAAAAAAATCATCTTTTGATAACATTTGAAACTAGTAAAAATTACTGAATAACCCACACTCTGCAGAGATAAGACAATTCTGTTTTAAGGACAGATGCTGTTTTTTTTAAGACTATAAAAGGCATTTTTTAAGGATAAATTCATAAGAAACTGGAAATTTAAAAAGGCATAAACTCCACCTTTCTTCGCTAGTTTGTTAAGAAAGAAAAAGTTGAAAATTAAGTTAGGATTATAATATAAAAATCTTTTCTATTTTGCCCTTATTGAAGCTGGCTAACTTAGAGTTAAAAATAATAAAGCCAAATAGTTTTGTTAAAATAATCATAATCCTTTTATATTGAGTCATACATGGTATATTAAACTCATTTTTCAGTTAAGAAAATAACTAAAAAAGGCCATTATAGTCGATCTCTTTTAAGAACTAAAAAACGTTTCCCTAAGTACATTAACTTGCTGTCTGAGAGATGGATTACTTCCCTAATGGTAGATATTTGGGTAACACAAACTTTGGCAAATAAAATAACCAATCAATTTTACCACTAGCTGCCAAATAACAACAAAATAAATCACTTCTCTGAAACACTTTGGCAGCCCCCACCTTTCTGAAGCTTTGCCTCTCCACCCACTCACTCAGTCCTCCAGAGCTTAAGCCATCTCACCTCTACCCATGTCTGTTGCCAATCCTGCTTTTAGAGATGGAAGGAGCCATGGAGACCACGGGCACAGAAAGAGGCCCAGAGGTTGACGCAAATTTACAACGGGACCCTCATTAACTCCTGGCCTCTGGCTCCCCTGTGAGAAGGTACTTTATATTGGGATTCTAAATTGTGCTAGAAGTAGCAGAGAGTAATTCCTTCATTTAAAACAGAGCTTACAAATTTGGGCTGGCAACATGTTTTGGTTGGGCCCCCATAATTTTTTTTTAATTGAGACAAAATTCATATCACACAAAAATGACCATTGTAACCATCTAAAAAGGGTAAAGCTCCGTGATTTTTTTTTATTATATTCACAACAGGTGACAAGCACCACTATCTAATTCCAGAATATTTTCATCAACCCCAAAATGTGCCCTCATAATGCTTTACTTTTGTTTTTCTATTTAGTAAAAAGATGTAAAAATTGGGAGCACTGACATAAAAATTCACACTTCCCATTTCTCAAGAAATATCTGACCTTCTTGTAACATCTGGGGGCAGAGGGTGCAAGGGGATAAGAAACAGGTTTTGTTCAGTTTACCATCTGTCACAGGCCCACAGGGGCCAGGAAATTAGCTAAGACATGTGAGTTAACCACCCTGCTTTAGAGGTTCAGGGACTCAAACCTTTCTGAGTCACTTTTCAGACCTGGGAGTGACTCCAAGAGGGAACGCAGTCTCGGCCCTCTGTTCCCCTGGCTGGCAATCTGGTTGAGTAAGAAGGCTTCCTAGTTCTGACTTGTCAACACATCTCCAGGCTTCCACCACCTTCTAGACTCACCTTTCCCTCAAAATGCCTTGCATTTTCCACCTCAGCATACTTGCTGCAAATCTCTCTCTTCACCCCAGAAGATATCCTGTATTTACCTGAGCAACAATCTAAATGCTCGTTCTTTGAGCGCCACCAACACAACATGCCTTTGTTTTTTTTTTAAACATTTAAAATAATTTTTATACTATTTAAAAGGTTACTTCCCATTTACAGTTGTTATAAAATATTGGCTATATTCTCCATGTTGTACAATAAATCCTTGAACCTGTTTATACCCAACAGTTTGTACCCCCCACTTCCCCACCACTGTACTGTCCCCTCAGTTAGTAACCACTAGTTTGTTGTCTATATCTATAAATCTGCTTCTTTTGCATTATATACACTATTTGTTGTATTTTTTTTAGATTCTATGTATAAGTGATGTCATATAGTATTTGTCTTTCTCTGATTTATTTCACTTAGCAAAATGGCCTCCAAGTCCAGCCATGTTAATGCTTGCCTTTATTTTCCACTTCCTATCTGTATTTTGTTTCCCTCTGGTTACTTAAAATGGTATTTAAAAAAAAAATTTTAAAAGGAACCAATAAAAACAATGTGAATGAAAAGTGGTACTCTTCCCCTAAATGTACCATAAGCACAAAAATCATTCAAATTTTTTTAAATCATAAAAATTATTTCAATGAGAAGAAAATCCCCAGTACTATTCATTTCTAGCCAGATATTGCTGACTGCCAAAGGCCATGAGCCCCAAGTCTACCTGCCTTGTACAAAAGGTATGAGTCAGTGTGAGTAAGGTGGCAAAGGTCACACAACCCCAAACATAGGCATTCTCTGGGAATGATGCAATGGATTCCAAGGGAGTTGAAAGGGACTAATGGCCTTGTAAAGTTACTGAAGACTACTGGCTCTGTGCCTCAGGCCTCCTAAAATCATGTACTGTACCACCACCGTAGTTCCAGAAATCCTATCCAGTCCAAACCTTCCTACCCATGCTACTCATCTCAACAATTGTGCCTCAGGTATCAAGCCACAGACAGCCCTTCCTGAATCTCTCTACCCCAAATGTGGCATCCCCTTGCATGTACTTCTTCATACACATGTCTGATATCTCCTCTGGATTGAAAGCTCCTCAAGGGCAGAGATGGGTCTTCTGTATTGCATCATCTTCTCTGGTGAGAGCTACTGGCATTAACTTACACTCAGATTCCTGGCATATGCCTGTCTTGACAACCCCTGTGAGAGAGCTGTGAAGGAACTTTCAGAAATGGCAAACCAGTTTCTAAATGAACTGAAACATGTTCTAACAGGTAAAGTGTCCAATATGGTGAAAGACACAGGGACACATAACTGTATACTGCTGCTCTTTCTTAAATTTGAGGATATTATAAAGAACTGAAAACAGTGACTATGGATGTGTTAAGTAACAGCTATCCTATTTAGGTCAGTTCAGTTCAGTTCAGTCACTCAGTCATGTCCGACTCTTTGCGACCCCATGAACCGCAGCACCCCAGGCCTCCCTGTCCATCACCAACTCCTGGAGTCCACCCAAACCCATGTCCATTGAGTCAGTGATGCTATCCAACCATCTTATCTTCTGTCATCCCCTTTTCCTCCTGCCCTCAATCTTTCCCAGCATCAGGGTCATTTAGGTCAGGTTTGGTTTTAAAGAGAAGTGAGTATGCCTAGCAAGTTGGGAAGGGGGTGGGTACAGTGTCTAGGCTTTGTTTCTGGGATAGGCAAAGGGGCTGAGCACCTTCTGGGATGACTCCAGATGTCACACACACCCAGGAAGAACCAGTTCACACTACTTGGCTCAACCTGGTAAAGAGACACAGGACAAAGATTTCCACAAGCATATAGAAGCAGTGTTTTATATATTTTTAATATTAGTTTAGTAAACACTGCTTTTATATGTTTATGGCAATCTACCTTTATTGATTTTTTTCTTCATATGATTTCTAATATTCTCATTGCTGCAAAAATAGAACATATCTTAGAAAAATTATGTTGAATTTATCTCTAAGACATGAGACAATGTATATTGTAAAGTGAAAAGTGAAAGTGAAGTCTCTCAGTCGTGTCTGACTCTTTGTGACTCTATGAACTATAGCCTACTAGGCTCCTCCCTCCGTGGGATTCTCCAGGCAAGAATACTGGAGTGGGTTGCCATTTCCTTCTCCAGGAGATCTTCCCAACCCAGGGATTGAACCCAGGTCTCCCGCATTGTAGGCAGACGCTTTACCGTCTGAGCCACCAGGGAAGAAGTCTGTAAAGATAACACGATTAGAAAAAAGATGAATCAAATCTTTAGAGTATATTATTTGAGTCAGTTTCTAAATCTGAAAATTAAATCTGCCCTACCTGAACAGTTTTCCCCTTTAACTAATCTCTTATTAATTTTCAGTTGATGTCATTAAATCTACTCTTGCCTTGAAAAGGATGGTGAGGGAAGTGAACAAACTTGGCAAAAAGAAGGGCCTTTCCTCTTTTCAGCATCCATCTTTAATGCCATCAGTTAATCTCAGAATTAAGGAAACAGATGCTACTGTTGGACATGAAATGTCATCCCATACAGTATTTTTAAGCTGTCAGCTGTATAGTTAGTCTTTATATAGGCAATGGACAAATGCTTCTCTGTACCTTTAATTCCCTGAAACATACAAATATAAAAATGCCAGAACCCCACCCACATTCCAATGCAGGGCACATTCTGTAGCAAACACCCAAAATGAATACTACCACATTTTTCCTGTTGATGAATTAAAGTGAAATCTTTTCCCACTATATCATACAAAAGAAAAAAAGAAAAAACGTCATACTGACCCCTCTCCTCCCGAAACTTAGAAACCATGTTTAAATGAATGTTTCAACCGTGTTTAGAGACTCTAGCTAACGAAAAGAAAGTTAATTCTTGAATAGCAAGTGTCTAGCATCTTGAATATTTTTCTTCCATTAAATTGGTATTATCACAAAATAGAGCAAACTTAGACACAGGCCAAGGAGGGAAAAGAAAAAAGGATGTTTTAGAACTCTTGGATTAAGATTCCAAATGTTGGCCTCAATAATGCCTGGGGTCTTCAAGGTTTTAATGGCATCTTATAAAGTACCAAGGGGTCAGGGGCTAGGTCATCTTTTCTTGAGCTGACTTACAGCTCATTGCATTCTGATAGAGGAAAAAGAATCTGAAATATTTTAATACAGTATTTTTTTCATCATGAAGGATTGCTGCAAAGATGCCTGCAACATTAGTTGGAGGCTGGTGTTGGGTCAGTAGAAGTCTCAGTAACAGCTATTCCTTTGTCTGTGGGCTCAAGGCAACGTGGTGACCATTTGGGGGGCCCTTCTGGTTTTAGAGACAAGATTTTCTTTTTAGGCACAGTTCACATCATTCAGGTTAGCAGTTTATTTTTATCATCCATTAGTTGATAGAACTTCTGAGCATGTATGTGCACGATTAAAGAGAGGGCTGACGCCTTTAATTTGCTATCAAAGTCTGATTAAGTTCATTTCTTATCTGCCAGGTATAAACCAAACAAGTGAGGGCTAAGATTTTAGTTGTTAAAAGGCTTTATGGAGCCCCAAAGAGTTTTACATCTGGATCTACCCACTGTTTCTCTGTCCCTCAATCAACATCTTTTTATTCTCTAATCTTTCTTCTAAAATTTATTACTCAGGAAGAACTCCACAGATCAACAATTCCAATGAACTGAAATTGAGAGATGCTTTTGTGGCACAACAAACAACAACAACTAAAAACTAGTTTAAAAAAAAAAAAAAAAGAAGGCCTTTCAAACACAAGAGTTGCCAAAAACACTCCCTTTTCCACTGCCCCACAAGATGTACCAAAACACTCTGATAATAGAGCCCGACTGAACCAAATTCGAAAGACAACTTTCCAGTTTCCATTTTCTGATAAAGTAGTAAGTTAGCCTGTAACATCCTCCACCCACCTGGACAGATCTGAACTGGTTAAAGTCCACCACGGCTTTGTGCTGAGCCTAACCATGACCACTGTGATTCAAAACACTAGCTAAGAGACTGGTTATCACCTCCACGGCCTCAAAAGAACCAGCAAAAAGAAGGTCCTAACGGGGCTTCTTAAATGCCCCTCATATGCAGAGTACATTCTGAATGTCCATCTTGGTTTCAGCTGACAGCTGGCACCATGGATGATAAACTCCTACAGAGCCCAGTGCCCTCCTGTACCTAAAAATCAGATGGAAGGCCAGATGATGGCTCATTATCAACGTTTGGATGATCTATCAATCTCATGAAACAGCAGAGGTTTAAGTTCTGCAAAATAGTTTACCCTCTAGACCATGTCTACCCTTGTACTTCATTGATTATCAGGCATTTTCCGTTTGCCTGCAACGTGTCCAATATCACAAAAACTAGACGAGTCTTGCCACAACAAGGCTACAAAGGGAGAGTAGTCTTCGCAAAATAAAAAGGTAGAGAAGATTACATTTTAAGTCAGAGGATCACCACAGCAGAGGCCTAATTTATGAGTAATACCCTGCTGTGACAAACACAAAACAAGACTCCGCTTATTCTTACGAAGAGAGACTGAGCAGCTGCATGAAAAGATAGACAAGGCAAACTGGGCACATGCCAGCAATGACATAAAAAGTCTCACCCTGCCAATGCCTGCAATGCTCTAATTCTATGCATTCAACATTCAAACAATAAACTGCAAGATATTCAAGTTAAAAAAAACCTCAGGGAATCATTTTATTCAATGAAAGTTTAGCTTGTATACACAGTTCCCTCTTTCCCCTGAAAACATCTTGCTAGAACAGGTGTAGGTTATTTGGAGCACAGGATGCCTACATTTTCAATGAACTTGATTTTTATCAAGTTCTAATCCAAGCCATAGCAGGGACTACCTTACTCTTTCCTGCCTCACTCTTGAAGAGAGAGGAGGCGGTAAGGAGGAGCACAGGAGAAGCATCATTTCAGGGTCACAGCCACATTCAACTCAAATATAGTAACTACAATCCCATTCTTTATAAACTTATGATTTATTTCTAAATTTGGCAAATAAATCTGAGTTGTCCCAAAGAATCATTACTGACCTCACGCTAACCCAAACTAAAAATATTTGCATGCATTTTGTATTTTAAATCATCATTCTCTGGCACAGTTTCTTATATGAAAAACAAATAGAAGCTCAGAGACAAACACTTGGGCAGAGTTAAGAGAAAAACCTTGCTGTTGTTATAGACACTCTCAACTAATAAATGTTGTATCTAATTTAACATTTCCATAAAACATAGTTTTTACACTTCTTAAATCCCTAAGACCTCCCCACAAAAAACACACACACACACACACACAAACAAACTAAACAGCTGTTCAGAATAAGAAAAGAGAGAAAAACTTGTATTAAGAGAGGGAAAATGACATTATTTAGGGAGACAGCAAGGTAAAATAAAATATAAAGTTTATCTTTGAAGTACTAAAACAATAACTGTAGGTAGAGAGATGCTGAAAAACCATTGGGGATCTGTCAAAATAGTATAAATTCCTCCTGACAAAAGAAATCTTAAGAATCGCTAAAATGATTGGAAGTAACTTTTGGGGAAAAAGTACTGTTTCAAATGATCCTTAGATTCAAGAAGACAAGCCTTGAGGATACAGTGTTGTGGCATGTCCTTGACGCTTTGAGTTTAAGCTGCTACCTAGGCAGACTGAAGCAGCAGCAGCAGGCAGATAAAGGTTATTTTTCCCCATCACCTGCCTCAGGAGGGTGATGATTTAAAAGAAGCTAAAAATAAAAGAAGTAACAAGGAGAGAATACTGACTGTAGCTGATTCTCATGACTCTTCAAATGTCCTCTTACTTCATTTAACACAAA
Source organism: Bos mutus (assembly GCF_027580195.1). Lineage (NCBI taxonomy): Eukaryota > Metazoa > Chordata > Mammalia > Artiodactyla > Bovidae > Bos > Bos mutus. The sequence goes on from NC_091623.1 coordinate 74,364,537, forward strand.
ACAAAACCCACCAAACTCCATAAAGTAAGTTTCAATCTGTATAACAGAAAATGTCAGGTGAAGTGCTGGCCTGGAAAAAGTGAGAAAGTAAAGCCACTGCTGTGAGCTTCAGATTTGTCAGGCATATTGAACTGGGTGACAAAGACTTATTCTGTCCAGAAATCCCCCACTTTATTTTTAAGCCTGGAAACTGGTTAGTCATATCTATACTGAACACTTCCTGTCCAGGGGCATGACGATGGCAACAAACTGCCAAGTTTAGTAGCTGCTACATTCAGTCAATTGAGTCATTCATGGAATAAAAAACAGCATCAAATATATATTTTTTTTAAATCTGGCTGAGTGAAGCTGTAAAAGATATACAGTGAAAACAGGTTTGACTATTTCACAGAATAAGGATAGATGGGGGCATGAAAACAGAACAGAAAGACAACAGACAGTGTTACTCTAAGAGACTATTTTCTGGTAATTTCTGTGATATTCCAGTATTCCTACCAAATATAACCATTCTCCCACTCCTCCTCTGGATTAAACAGTCCAAATGACATTCCATATCTTCATTTACAGAAAAACCTGAAGATGCAGAAGGCCTCAAGAAACTAAGCAATAACAGAATAAATTTATTCTTTCTTTTAATTTCATTCTAATTATATTTTAAATGAAGGGTCGCCTGAGAATTTTAAAGAAAAAGATACAAAGGACTGAACTATAGATCAGGAATGTCTTTATGCGCTGGTGTAACACCACATGAAAGTATGTAAGTGTTAGTTGCTCAGTCGTGTTTGACTCTTTGCAACCACACGGACTGTAGCCCTCCAGGCTCCTGTGTCCCTGGGATTCTAATACCATGAAAGTGAAAGTCACTCAGTCATGTTCAACTCTTTGTGACCCCATGGACTGCAGCCCACCAGGTTTCTTTGTCCATGGAATTCTCCAGGCAAGAATACTGGAATGGGTTGCCATACCCTCCTCCAGGAGATCTTCCCAACCCAGGGATTGAACCTGGGTCTCCCACATTGCAGGCAGACTCTTTACTGACTGAGTCACCAGGAAAGATCTGTCCATGAGATTCCAATATCATAATGTTACATTAAAAATACATCTTTGAGAAAGAGAGGAAAACAACTGAGGACTATAAGAATGACTCTTCCCCTAGCAACTCTGAGGGCTATGTCAGGCTTCAGCTAGGGTGCCTCTCTCAGCAGCAATTACATTTACCTGATTAACCCTTACACGTGTTGAGACAAGCACACTGAAGTTCCACCGCCGAGAAGCAGGAGGAACAACTCCCCTCCCCCACGCCCCAAGAGTTGGCACAGAAGGGCAGCCCCAGAGCATGCTGGGACGGACAGTGTCAACAGGAATGCCAGGGAACCACCCACACACTTCTGGGGTTCTCACCTTGATCATCAAGTCAGACCAATGGTCGAGTGAGCCAAATAATTTATAGCAGCTCAGCCCATAAAAACCCTCGTCCTGAATTTCTTCAGTGAGCCTGCTAACCATCAGACTTTTTAATGAGTGAACCCCCCAGAAATTGAGTGCAGCTTCACTGAGAGACAGAGTGACAGCTCTCCATTCCTCCAACAGCCATTTACCAAACGTCCCAGTGGCCTTCCATCCAGTGGCTGGCACAGTACAGCTGACAGCTTCAACATGCCTCCCCAGGGCTGGCATTACTGTGTTTCTAATTCATCATCTGCCACTGGCAAGCTTTGTGAGGAAATCATTTTTATAACCCAGTAAGAAAGTCCGTAGGAATCCAAGCCAGCACAACACAGCCCTTGATTCTGACAGGCCCCCATTTGGCTGGTGGATAAGCATCAGCATTCCTCAACGTCATGTCCTCGTTTATGGGCCCCGAATTAATCCTGCCTGAGAAGAACTGGGGCGCTTGTGTGTCCTCCAAACACCACTATTTCAGGGGCTCCAAGTCTGCACTGTGTTTTGGAGACCAGCACCCTTTCATACCCCCTGTTAACTGCACGAGCAAACAAAATAAACAGACTGCCGAAATGTCTCCCCTCAGTCAGAGTGGTCTCTTGCCTATACTGCTGCTCACCTCTCTGGTTTTGCATAAAGTACCTTTTTTTTTTCCATTTTAAAGTTATTTCCTTACTCCTCCCTTCCTCTCTCCCTTGAAGGCTCTGCATCAGGCCTGGGTCCCACCCCGTGCTTGCCACCGCCTGCCACTCCCCTCGCTCCCACTCACTCTTTCTTCCTCATTGTTCCCTTGCAATGTTAAAACCTGCCAGATCGCCACTCCCTTGACTTCCTTCACTGCTCTGGTTTCCCAGTGGTTCTTCTCCTTCCCTTTTATTGGTGATACTGGCCCCTGAATTCTACCTCCAGAAACTCTCTGGAGAACGGGTCTTTTTCTTTTTTAATTTTTAATTAAAAAAAGTTTTTTTAAACAGAGACTCCTTCTTTAATTATCTCCTTTCTTTGAAGAATTTGAGTCCAGGTTTTACACTTGTGATATTGGGGAGGGGTGCATTTTCATTCTAGCTGTTTCGTAACTGACTTAATCGTGATATTAAACCCCAATGTGAAAATGGTTTTGTATGTGCTTTACAGTAAGGAGAACAGTCAGTGCACTTTCATCAGATAACTTTACAAAAGGAAAAATGTTCTTTGGAGCAAGCCCATCCTTGACTGCTTTTTACAGAATGGGAAACAGTACTTCTCAACCAGGTAAATATCACAGGCAGGCCCCAGCTGGTTTTGTCTCTGTGATTATGTTCTGTGCTTAGTCACTCACTCGTGTCTGACACTTTGCGACCCTATGGACTGTAGCCCACCAGGTTCCTCTGTCCATGGGATTCTCCAGGCAAGAATACTGGAGTGGCTTGTCATTCCCTTCTCCAGGGCATCTTTCAGGGATTGAACCCAGGACTCCCGCATTGCAGGAAGCCACCAGGGAAATCTCCTTATTTATCCAGCACCTCCTGGGTGAAGCCATCTAATCACCAATAAAAGCCTTACCTCACTGGTTCTTACCTCAGGGGAAATTAAAAATTCCTCAGGATGGCTCAGTTTACTAGCATGGCCCAAATCCTATTTAACATGTATAAGACCAAAACCCTCATATTTTGGTCTTCATATTACATGTCAGATCTTCATATTACATGTCAGATCTTCATATTACATGTCAGATCTAGGGTATCCCTGGCAGAAGCATCAGTGGTTTTCCAAGACATGTGTTCCTGTCACAGGAAGAAAACAGTTAGGCAGACAGGAAGTGAAAGTAGGTGAAAGGGAGGAGAGAAAAACTCTCTAATTCTCAGACTGGACCAAACTTTTTCTCAGTAGGTTGCTGTTGTTGTTGTTCAGTCGCTAAGTCATATCCAACTTTTTGCAACCCCATGGACTGCAGCATGCCAAACTTTCCTGTCCTTCACTAACACCAGGACTTTGCTCAAACTCATGTCCTTGGAGTCAGTGATGCTATCGAACCATCTCATCCTCTATTGTCCCCTACTCATTCTGCCTTAAATATTGCCCAGCATCAGGATCTTTTCCAATGAGTTGGCTCTTTGCATCAGGTGGCCAAAGGATTGGAGCTTCAGCTTTAGCATCAGTCCTTCCAATGAATATTCAGGGTTGATTTATTTTAGGACTGACTGGTTTGATCTCTCTGCTGTCCAAAGGACTCTCAAAAGTTTTCTCCAGCACCACAATTCGAAAGCATCAATTCTTTAGCAATCAGCCTTCTTTATGGCCCAACTCTCACACCCATACATGACTACTGGGAAAACCATAGCTTTGATGATACAGACCTTTCTTGGCAAAGTAATGTCTCTGCTTTTTAATATGCTGTCTAGGTTTGTCATGGCTTCCCTTCCAAGGAGCAAGCATCTTTTAATTTCGTGGCTGCAGTTACAGTCTGCAGTATGAAGAACTGGATTAAATTTTACACCTATATTCACTTCTTACCCTCATGCACCAGGGCTGATTTTGTGCAATGCTACAGGGAGAGGTCAGAGGTGAAGGGGGTAGAGATCAGGAAGGAATCTGCAGGCAACTAGGACCTGGAGGTCCTGGATAATCAAAGTCTTCCTTCCTCAGGAGCTTGGGCACCTGCTCACAGCTGGGGCAGTCAACCCCCGGGCCCCAAATGTGTGTGTGCTCAGTCATGTCTGACTCTGTGATCCCATGGACTGTAGCCTGCCAGGCTTCTCTGTCTGTGGAATTTTCCAGGCAAGAATACTGGACTGGGTTGCCATTTCCTACTCCAGGGAATCTTTCCAACTCAGGATCGAGCCCATGTCTCCTGCATTGGCAGGTAGATTCTTTACCACTATGCCATCTGGGTTGCCCCCACTTCCCACCATCTACTTAAAATGGTTAAGATGGTAAATTTTATGTTGTGTTTTATACGCTAAATATTGATTGAACATTTGTGAGGGGTTCTCAGAAGATGAGCTCTTCAAACACAGGCTCCCAGCTTTTACTGAGGCCTAAGGAGAAAACAGCAAAGCTATTTTCTACAGCACCTCTCCTCAGACATGGCTGACCACCACCTCCACGGGGCTCTCATTCCCCTGGCTTCTAAAGCCCTGTTCTCTCTCGGGTTTCCTCCTACTTACTGAGTGTCTCCATTTCTATTTCCTTTACTGGATGCATCTACCTCTTTCCCTTATAAAAGTGGGTATTCTCAGAGACTAACTCCACAGACCAGCCCTCACCTCTCTCTCCAATTTTCCCCTCACAGCTCACATCAGGGAAACCTATTTTCCTCTTCTGACTGAAGATGCACACACTTTTCTGCCTGGGCTCGTTTACCCTGGCTCAGTTGGTCCTCCAGACCAATCTAGGGTTCTTGTCTGCTTCAGTTTAGTTCAAATGCTCAGTCATGTCCAGTCCTTTGCGACTCCATGGACTGCAGCACGCCAGCCCTCCCTGTCCATCACCAACTCTCGGAGATTACTCAGACTCACATCCATTGAGTCAGTGATGCCATCCAACCATCTCATCCTCCATCATCCCCTTCTGCTGTCTTCAATCTTGCCCAGCATCAGGGTCTTTTCCAATGAGTCAGTTCTTCACATCAGGTGGCCAAAGTATTGGAGTTTCAGCTTCAGCATCAGTCCTTCCAATGAATATTCAGGACTGATTTCCTTTAGGATTGACTGGTTGGATCTCCTTGCAGTCCAAGGGACTCTCAAGAGTCTTCTCCAGCACCACAGTTCAAAAGCATCAATTCTTTGGTGCTCAGCTTTCTTTATAGTCCAATTCTCACATCTATACATGACTACTGGAAAAACCATAGCTTTGACTAGTCGGACCTTTGTCGGCAAAGTAATGTCTCTGCTTTTTAATATGCTGTCTAAGTTGGTCATAACTTTTCTTCCAAGGAGGAAGCATCTTTTAATTTCATGGCTTCAGTTACCATCTGCAGTCATTTTGGAGCCCCCAAAAGTAAAGTCTGTCACTGTTTCCATTGTTTCCCCATCTATTTGCCATGAAGTGATGAGACCGGATGCCATGATCTTAGTTTTCTAAATGTTGAGTTTTAAGCCAACTTTTTCACTCTCCTCTTTCACTTTCAACAAGAGGCTCTTTAGTTCTTCTTCACTTTCTCATCACATGGACCACAGACTTGTCTAACTCAGTGAAATTATGAGCCATGCCATGTAGGCCCACCCAAGACAGATGGGTCATGGTGGAGAGTTCTGACAAAACATGGTCCACTGGAAAAGGAAATGGTGAACCACTTCAGGATTCTTGCCTTGAGAATCCCATGAACAGTATGAAAAAGCAAAAAGATATGATACTCGTCCACTTAGTATTCCTAAAACACTACTTTGCACCTGCCGTGTTCCAGTTCAAATCCCACAGTTTCTTACAATAATTTTGTTTGCCTCCTAAATGGTATATGGGGCATTCGTTGTTGTTCTGTCGCTAAGTCATGTCTGATTCTGCAACCCCAAGGAATGAAGCACACCAGGCTTCCTGTTCTTCACTATACAGAGCATGCTTTAGTCTACAGTCAATGCCTGCACTTTTCTAATGAGGAAGGCTGAAGTTCAGAGAGACTCATCCGTGACTGAAAGTTGCACAGACAACCAAGGGCAAAGTCAGGAGGAGAACTGGTCTCCTGATGCCCAGTGCCTTGTCTGCTACAGAGTGTCCCTCTGGGCAGCTTGACTTCTAGGCTGGTGCCATGTACTGCTGCAGTATGGCCCACCAAGGCTTGCCATGAACCCTCCACTCCATGGTGCTCTAAACCTTCTTCCACTCTTCTCTCCACTCATCTTCCCTAAAGGGCCTCACTGAAGTCCTAGCCAACCCCTCTCTGGAGGCACCAGTGCCTGTGATGTCTGCTGAAAACAGTCTCTAGATTCTCAAAGGGTCTACCACATCATCCTCTGGCCTGCACTCAGCCTAAACGCCCACCTTGCATTCTGTACTATGAATGCACACGTGCTGCATGTGATGCCCTGAACTAGGAGTTCTTTGAGGGCTGGGCTCTCCACACACAGAAGTACTAACTTTGCCAACATTTGCTGCTGTGAGTATCCAAGGCCCACAGAAGGCGGCAGTGATGGAGGGAGAGAGGCTGCACCCAGGAAACAGGACTGTCCACAGTGAGCAGAGCAGCCTGTGCTCTGGGGACACCTCTGATCCCCAGCTCCTCAGCCTAGGCGGGGGCCACATGAGAACACATACCTGGGCCAGCTGAACTGACGGCTAGATACACGGCAAGTCACGATGGAAGGAAAGTTCATAAATCGCTTATTCTCTTCCTGACAGGCAACCCTGGTGTGGGCACATGAAGTCTTGGAAGGCTTCAGGCCTCGGGCTGACGTGCTCACCTAGGGCACTCAGCTTAGTGCCCTCTTTGCTTCCACATTTCCTTGGAAGAAGTTTACTCCCAGTTATTTATGCAATTAAATCTTGTTTGTCACGATGAAGCTGGAGACCGTATTCCCATGTAAGTCCATGGACAGTGCTATATACACAAACACACATGCCCATACATCTTCAAAACATAAATATCATAAGGTACCAATCTAACAACACAGGAGTTACAGTTTCCCAGAGCAATCCACTCAGCGAATGATGAGTCATTCACTCATCACACACTCCAGCTCCATACCTAACTTTCCCTCAAGGTTCTGAAGCCCTTAGAACAAGATTTAAGATATGCAATAAATATAACTGACACTGCTATGTGCTATACATACAAGTTTTTAAACAATTTTTTTGTTTCTTTAATTTTGAAACTATATGAGATGACATATCTCCCCTAAATTCACTGTGATAATCATTCCATGATATATGCACATCAAATCATTATGCCATACACCTTAAACTTAGACAGCACTGCATGTCAATTATATCTTAATACAACTGGGAGAAAAAGGATCCAAGCAACTAGTCTTTCAGGAATTGTGATCAATGGCTGAGGGAATACTGAGCTGCTTCTCAGAAAACTATGTGTTCTGACCCCTAGCTTGCACCGGGCTCCCAGGGCTCTGGGGAAAATCTGGTTGAGAGCCACCCACCTGCTCCTGCAACTGCATGTCTGGTGTCCAAATACCAGTGCTCGGCCACATACATGCAAACCTTCCCCCCAAGGAAGGACACCCCTGCCCCATCAGCAGCTATGGAGCTAATTTTCCTGAGCCATGTTCTCAAAGGAATGAAAACAACTGAGCTCACTCTTAATCACCTCTCACTCAGTCTACCACTTTGAAAACCAGGGATCTTGAAGGCTCTATTGCAGGTGAAATTTTATTTCACGGTACCTCCTTATCTTTCACTTTCCTGAGGAGCACATAAGAGAAGGTGAAATTGTAAATCTCTGTGTGTTCAACCATTCCACTTAGGTTTGGCAAATTCCCCCGAAAGGCAGTGTAGGACACCCACAAACAAATTAGGTTGTCCTGCTTCCAGGAGATCTCATGCAAAAATCCGCGATGCTAAAACCTAGGCTTGTGAAATTTCTCGTTTGCCAAACAGGTACAAGGTGGACAGAAGGACCTAAACATCACCTTTCTAGGCCTTGGTTCCTCATCTCTAAATAAAGTTAGACCTTTGGAAGGCCCTTCAGAGTTGCTTTTAACTCTCAGACATGGGGATTCTACTTATATTTGTAGGGGGCAATTTCATTACAAAAAGCTTTGCACTGTAGGCCTTCCTTAAATATTACACACATATATATAATGATTTGATTTTTTTTAAATTTCAGCTTATACTATCTTTTTAGGTACAATGTACTGAATGAAGAGAAGTATACAGCCATGTTTACCTCACTGTCTCCCAAGTTGTTAGCATCTTTCTCATATGGATGGAAATGTTGACAAATAAATGGTTTGTGGCAACTCTAGGATTATTCTGCATTATTAATGAAATGATGTGCTGCATTATTCTGAATTGAAATCACTGGGTCCTGAGACTTTGTCTCACCCTACTGCATTCTCTTGCTTCTTCCTGGATTATCAACTGCCAGGAGCGGGGAATTTCATAAGCCATGTTATCCTGGTTCTCCCAAGGGCATCCTCATGCAAGGACAAGAAAGGTGTGATGCAAATTCAGTCTGATGAAAATTTCAGAAGTGAGGAAGAAAAAGGCCCCAGGATAATTAAGCTTACAGAGCTGGGGTGGGGGGTCAGGCAACACCAGGTTACCAGTGAAGTACCCTGTAAGGAGACAGTATGGCATGGATCTTAGACGGACTTGCCATTTTTAGTCCTTGTCAGCACACTGCACTCTAAGGCTAATGACTATATAAAAGGAAACATAATCACATCAAAGTTCGATGTTTTAAAGCATGGGCTACACCTTCTACATTATATATGACATCAAGGTCAGCTGTACCAAGGGCTATGGATTTCATCAGAGCTGAACTACAGCTTCACCTCTGAACTCATCACTCCCTGGGCAAAGCAGGGCTGGGGAAAGGGGGGAGAACACTGGTAAAGTGATGCTTAGCAATGAACTTGATTTATAAGCTGCCACAGGACATGAGGTTAAAACAGGGAAGGCACCCCTGGTGTGGGAGCTTATATGATACCATTGAGCTTTTAGATTATAGAAGATATTAATAAACCACCACCATGGAACAAACGAGCTTTTATATGATCAATACTCTGACAGATATTGGTCCCCTTCTTTGTCGTGGAAGTCTCTACTTTTTGAAGAATTAAAATTTCTAGGAGGTGGGGCAATGCCGACCATGAGGTTCCTGGAAGGTTCTGCAAGGCTGGCACATGTGCTGGGGCGCAAAGCTCAGACACTGTCCTGGCATTTGACTGATCTCAGTCGTTTGACTGCAAGTTTGTGATCCAGACTGGTTTCCTAAAAACCCACCAGGAATTCGGACCCCAGCTCTGGCAGATTCTGGTGAGAGGGACTCAAGGCAACCTGTGGCTCAGAGAAACCATAGCAGAAGCACCAAGGAACAGGTCAGGCACCTGTTACGTGACACTAACACTGAAGAGGGCTACAATCGAGAGTGTAAATGCCTGTGCATGTGCCCAACAAGTTAACATGTTATCAGGAGAGATGACTAATTGAGTGGAACGCAACTCTGCTGAGAATCACTCACATGTATCTATACACCTAGCAGATTTTAAAGAAAGTGGAGACTCAGTGGATGCTACAAAGTCACCCTATTGTAATAACATAACACACACATCCCCAGTGACCTGGGAAGTCCAAGCTCTCCATTCTCAAGCTGTCCTCTGGTTCAGAAAGTGAGGTCCCTTCTCCTCTCCCATAGGTACTCTGGTCTCTCTTGCTGGCGTAGGCTCCAGAACCTCCCACCCAGCCCTGTTGGGTTCCTAGATCTCCTGCATCAGGGGTAGAAGGATGCGCTCAAGACTCCCTGCCCATGTGCTGGGGCTCTTCTCTTTCTCCTCCAAGGTACCTGGTCTCTCTACTCCTGTCTTCTCAGAAATGGGGTACAAGTGGACCCAGGACTCACAGACAGCATTCTCTTGAGTGTTTAAATTACTTGAGGATGGGGGAGAGCCCTGGAAGTACCACATCCCATCAGGGTCTATGGATAGACGGCTTCCATTCAAATCTTGATTCTACCTTTTCTGGTTTTGTGGTTTCAGGCATGGTTTTTAACCTCTCGGAACCTCAGTTTTCTTAATCATTATGCAGAACTAAAACAAAGGATTATTAAACAAGTATCAAATGAGATTAATATACATAATCAGATGCTTAATTAGCACTGTGCCCAACACAGGAAAGTACTCAGTACACTTTAGTTTCAAAATCACTTCTTTGGTCCTCAAGGCAATTTGAGATGCTCGCAAGCCATCTTGGGCCCCAATGCCCGTGATTAAAGACACATGCTTGTTTTGCCTCTGCCATTAAAAGTACTTCAGTGGAGAATTTAAGAAACACTACATAAATTTGTTCTCTAGGTTTGGAAGGCACTATTCCTATAAAAGCAAGGCTGGATGATCTCTAAGCAGTGCTCTAAAAAGTTTCATGTCATGTAATTTCATTTTTAAACTGATTAATTTGACAATGCTTTTCAGGCCCTCCTAAATAGAGGTCCTAGGTCAAGCAAAAACAAACCATGCACAAATCTTGCTTACTGAAGAGGAAAAAAAAAAACTCATAACACAGAGGAGGCAAAGGAAAAGAAGACTAATGGCTATAATACATGAAAACAAGGTACAACTGCAGGAAGTACAGGGTATTATGGGAACCCTGTGAAAGATCCTCGACTCCAGACTGGGTCCTGCTGGACACGTTACCCACTTAAGGAGGAGCAAGAGAGTGAGCCCAACAAAGGAAACGTTTGCTGAGGGAACAAGGAAGTAAATAGGCAGGGTAGCACTAGGGTCGCATGGACCAGTCCCATGGAGTGGTAGATGTCTGTGGCTGTTTCGGTGATCCACATCAGAAGTCCCTTCCTAATTCTGAAGAAACCCTCATTTTGCAAGTGGTTGCAGCAAAGCTGGAACCAGAGGATATCTCTCCCTCAAGCAGTAAGGGCAAGGACACAACCCAGCACTGACAAACAGCTGGCTTACTTCTGAGATTTTTAAATGTGGAGCATGACTAAATATTCAGGCACATCTGGAGTCCCATCTGAGACGGAACTGAAAAATACACAGGAGGCCAAGGCCATCGTGAGGTCCTAACCAGGAGATTCTTGGCTGCATTTCCTGATGTATCTTTCAGAGGCTAATTCTTTCTGGGGATGTGTGAACTAACCCAGTAAACTTTCAAGACATCCTTCATTTCAATCCATTCCTCATGATTCTGCTGCTGCTGCTAAGTCACTTCAGTCGTGTCTGACTCTGTGCGACCCTATAGATGGCTGCCCACCAGGCTCCCCTGTCCCTGGGATTCTCCAGGCAAGAATACTGGAGTGGGTTGCCATTTCCTTGTCTAATGCATGAAAGTGAAAAGTGAAAGTGAAGTCACTCAGTCGTGTCTGACTCTTAGCAACCCCATGGACCGCAGCCTACCAGGCTCCTCCGTCCATGGGATTTTCCTAGCAGGAATCAATTTCTATTTGTTGCAACCAAGAATCCTGATGAGAGAGGTAGTTATTGTATTCATGAAGGCACAAATACTGAGGACCTGAAGCAAGGCAGGGTCCAGGAAAATGAAGAGAAGGAGATGCACTCAATAGATAATGAGGAGGAGGAAGTGCCAGGTGAAAGCTGAAGATAAAGGAGAGGGTGGGATTAAGGACAACTAGCAGATTTGCAGTTTGGAAGCTAAAAAGAGTGCTGTGATATTCAGTGATGAGACAAAAGGAGGGTGAGATTTGTGAAGAGTAGGAAATGACAGGCTCAGTGCAGATCTGTTGAATGTGAGATACCCATATGACAGTCAAAGCATGGTGTTTACCGGGACTCACAGACATAGAAAACAAACTTATGGTTACCAAAGGGGAAAAGGGATGGGAGGGAGAAATTAGGAGCTTGGTATAAACTACTATATATAAAATAGATAACCAACAGGGTCCTACTGCACAGGGAGCTATATTCAATATTTTACAACAAACTATAATGGAAGAGAATATTATATATATATTATTTTATATAATATATAATATATAAAAATATATTAATATAATGTTAATAATATAATATATATTATATTATATATATATATATATATCACACACACATAGAACCACTTTGCTGTACACCTGAAACTAACACAACACTATAAACCAGCTATTCTGCACTTTAAAAAAAGAAGCATGGTGTTTACCAGGCAGCTGGCTGTACAGGTAACTTTTAGAAAAGCCTAGACTGGTGCTCTAAGAGATTAGAAAGAAACAGCTAGAGAGTGTAGAGGCATAGGAACTCAGGGAGGAATCTAGGACTGCCAGGACACTGGTCTTCTAGTGTCAAGCACTGCAAAACCAAGTCAAGTAAAATGGGGACAAAAATATGAATGCTAGGTCACTGGTGGTTTTGGCACCTGGGAAGTCACTGGTGATCTGGGCAATTTCAGTGAAGTAATGGCATCACTGACTCGATGGACGTGAGTCTGAATGAACTCCGGGAGTTGGTGATGGACAGGGAGGCCTGGCGTGCTATGATTCATGGGGTCGCAAAGAGTTGGACACGAGTGAGCGACTGAACTGAACTGAACTGAATGGAGAAAAAGACAGACTTCAGTGGATGAAGGATGACAAAGAGTGAGAACGTAGGCATCATGCAAAAGGTAAAAAAGAAAAAAAAAAAAAAAAGCAGATTCATTTTATAGGAGAAATATATGCCTAAAATTAACAAAGTACTGAGGATTACCTCTAAGGAATGAAGATCATTCATTCATTTTTTAAATACTGAATGATCACCTCTCATTGCATAGGTCTTGGAGACCCAGTGGGGAAAAGAACAGATATGGTCTTGCCCTCAAGAGCTTGTGGTCTAGAGAAAGATGCTAAACAATGTGGTATTGGCCACAAAAAGGTTAGGTGTTCTGAGAGACTGCAGTAAGGGATTTTAAAGTTGGAGGTTCAGAAAGGGCCTTCCAACCCAAAAACCCGACCAGGGAAAGGGGGTCAGGTGGGGAGAAGAATTTCAGGCAGAAAGACCATCAAGTGCCAACACCCCCAAAGTAGGGAGCTTGGGCCCATCTATACACAGAAGGGCAGGAGCCAGGAAAGACGTGAGGCCAACTTGTGCAGTGAGGAGCCCACAGTAGAAGGAGCCTCCTTCCACTCCTTCCAACAGGAACCACGCCTGTTCCACAGACACTGGGAGGATGGGTGTGGGTAAAGGTGAATCTGTCCGTCTGAAAGCAGGAAGTGAGGGAGTTGCCTAATGGCTACTGTTTTCTTTGTGAAATAGCAGTCCTGGTGAGGCATGAGAGAACTAGGTGAGGCCGTGGCGGGAAGTGCTATTATGGGCAAGACAGGAGGAGCCCAGCTCACTCACAGCTCAGCCCTCCCAAAGCAGCTCCTTAATAGTGGCCTCCTCATTTTTTGGTACCAAAGCTTCAATAACCAAGTCAGAGGAGCCCCAGACCCCTCAATGCTTAGCACTAGAAAGATCTGCAGAGATCTTAATTGTGATTCATTTCTCCTACCTCGTAATTAAGAAATTTATTCAACAGGAATCAATTAAATGCCAAAAATACGGCCATCAACGCATCTCCTCAAGAAGCCCCCATCCATGGGAAACTGTTGGTATTTTTTCAACAGTCTTCCCCTGTTTAATAAAGTAGGTTTCTTCCTCCCTTTCTCTTGCTTTCCTATTCATTTTATGCCAGGATATCTTAAACTCACTCAGCTTCTAATCTAGCAAGGTCTGAGTTCTTTTTCTCTGTTTAATACTCAAGCACAATCACCTATTCATTTGTAAGCAGGAAAAATTAAATTGATTCTTTAGGAGGTGGCTTTTGACTGAGCACGGAGGCTCAGCACTCCTGGCACAGAGTCAAGTTTGTCCTAAGCTACAGTGGCTTAACAATATCCCCAGTCATTTGCTTCTACATTCACTCACATACACAAATGTGTTGGCCTGCAAGGATTTCTGAATTCAACCAGATATTTTGTTTCATATTCAACCCTAAACAACATATACTAGTCTCTCACTGCAGTTCAGACTAATGATTTAAAGTATCTCCCAGTATGGCAAATCAGGCATGAAGCATCGGAAGGCAATTTGCTTGCGATGCGGACACTGTGAAGAACTTGTGGTGATCTCACACTAGATGGGATACATAAATCCACAAGGAGGGGAAAAAAAAAAAAGCTAAGGAGAAGGGACAGAATTTGTAAGGATAGACAATAAAGATAACTGAGCTATTTAAACAGCACTGAGGGACTTCCCTGGTGGTCCAGTGGTTAAGACTTCACCTTTGACTGCAGAGGGTGAGGGTTTGATCCCTGGTTGGGGAGCTAAGATCCCACATGCCTTGGGGCCAAAACACCAAAACATAAAACAGAAGCAATATTGTAACAAATTTGATAAAGACTTTATAACAGTCCACATCAAAAAATCTTTTTAAAAATAAAAATAAACAGCATTGCTCCTTTCTGAGTGGTGGTAGCTAAGCAGAGGATTCTAGATCACAGCCAATAACAAATCTTGTCAGAACTGCCCGGGACACACACGCGCACACACACACAAACACACATATATACACACTAGTCCTTTATTTCCTGGTAGAAGCTACTATGATTCCATTTGTTAATAAAGTTATTTGTTTCATCTCCCTCAAGAGTTATTCTACATCCTATTCTAACTGCCATCAACTTAAAACTCAAGCACCTCATATTATATAAAAAGAAACATGTTGGGCATTCAGTAAATAACAGAGGGAGGATAATTTGCTACAGATTTGCAGAATGTAAGTGATGGCAAGGGAAAGGGAAAGGTTAGGAACAAGGGGGTGTGCATTAAGGCATCTCTTCACCTCCATCCAGTTTTCAGGCTTGCAATGGGTGAGCTGGGCTGGAGAGAAGAATGTGGGTGCTGGCTGAAAGAATGTATCCCAAAGAATATGCTTTGGGATACTGTTTTTCCACTTTCTCCTCACTGTTTTGTTTTAGTTTTTTTTTTTTTTTTTTTCCCCAAAAGAAAAAAGCATGCCTGGGAGAAAAATACCAATGTAAGTGCTACTTGTAATTCATATAAAAGTTCACTATTGGCTTCTCTCAGCCCATGTGCCTTCAACCCCAGTTGTACATCGCTGTTTAAAAGAAAAGCCTCCAACAGCACAAAGCTCCATCAGTACAGACTCCACGGCAGCAAAGAAACATTAATCCCCCAAGTTCCCACATCAAGCTCAAAAACAATGCTCCTGGCTGTCATTTCTCATTCACACCAGTCCCATATTTCTATTAAACAAGACTGTTTTTTATTGACTGCTTCCCTCACACAGCACAATAAAGGAAATTTCAGCCCACAGAGACCACATCTTGAAATACAGGGCTTAACTTTAGGGATGGGAATCAGGAAAAGAAGAGGACAAATTTCCAGGGCTCTCCCTGACTGGTATCTACCAAACCGAGAAACGATGGGGTTCCTTTCTGCTCCTCAGGCTCTCTGAGCTGCTATGATTGATTCGAAATTTACCCGTTTCCCAAGAGACTACTTAAAAAGAAAGAAATTTCACAATCTTGCACAGTCTGCTCTCTTACTCTCTCATTTCCCCCACTTTTACCTCAACTTACAAGAGGACTTTTGTATACATAAAGTTTCAGGAAACAAAGCGTACAAACACTCACACACAAATAAACTCCCCGAACTAACACCAGCGTATAATTGTGTTTTGGTTGGAGTTTTTCCAGCCCTGTCACCCGCTCTGTTAGGAGTAAATGGAAACCCTTTGCTTTGGCAAAGTTAGAAACAGACAAACTCTTCTCAGTTTCAAGTTGCACAAGCCCTCCCTCATATCTCTCAACCCCCTTAAAGCCCCCCAACAAAATAAATTCACTGCTGAAAAGTCAGCAAGGATTTAAAAAAAAAAAACCTATTTCTCAAATAAAGATCTTTCACTTCTCCCCCGCACGCAGCTTCCCCCTTTAGCCGGAAACACACAAAGTTTCCAATTTCTGAAATCCCTTTTCAAGGGACCCTGGACTCTTAGGGCTCTTCCAAGGGATCCAGCTTTCTACTGTCCAGACTGCAGGCAGGCAGTGCTCTTCTAAATACATTTCGCATTCTTGGAGTCAATACTGGGGCTGTTTCGTTTCCAGAAAGATCTAGAAAGCAGCGTTTAGTGGACTGGCAGAGCCAGGATTGACTCTTCCTCCCTCCCCTTTGACCGGCCGCGGGGTGAGAAGTGTATTCGGCACAGTCGCCCTGAAACCAGCAGCGAAGGCGCAGTCAGAACGGACAAAGTACCCATCGCTCACTTTTAAACTCGTATCTGCTCCACTACCCCGCCGCCCTACTTCCACATTCCTCCGCAGAACTTGGCGGGCGACCCCTCAACCAAATCCAAACCGTACCTTCCTTGGATTCTTCTGCCTCGAAGTGCATGGTGTCCGGGTAGGCGGCTGCAGGGGCGACGACCGCGGACATGTACTTGCACGAGCTGGCAGCCAAAACCAGCACACAGAAAATAAAAAGGAAGGAAAGTCTCTAAAATCAAAACCTCCGCGGGGCGGGAGGGCTGGTTCTGGTGCAGGGATTTTCAGGGGGAAAGTTCTGCAAGAGTGACGAATCGCGTCTCAGCTGGGCGGCGGGAGTCCGCCCCCGGGGCCGCGCGCCCCAGCCCGTCGCAGGCGGGCGACCTGACGGCTCGTGGCTGGGCGCACGCAGGTGGGGCTGATCTGCGGAGGGGCCCGGCAGAGGGGCGCCGGCCGCCGGGACCCAGGATGGGCCACGCCTGAGAAATCGATATGCAGGGAAGAAAAGAAAGGCACATCTCTGCTGTTTTGCATAAATCACAAATGCAGACGCGGTCAAAGACATGCACCTCCATCTTTAGGTTCCATTTTTCGACGCCCATTTAACTTTCTGTGTCTTGGGGACTTAAAGGCCCAAAATGAAGGATTTTAAAGCTGCTGGGTTTTGTACATTATTTTTTGCAGCAAAGTAACGTGGATATTGGTCCATGAGGCTGGAAGGACCTGCGGCACAAGCCCAGGAAGGGGGCATTTTGAAGAAAGGTGCGGGTAGGCGGGAACTCCACCCTTACCTTTACACAGGAAAAGCAGACCAAAGGCTTAGTCATTCAGCATAACCCGCATGACTTACTCAAACCCCAACCTGGGTGCACTAAGTGCTCTGCAGTTACCCCAAAGGGCCATTCCCAGACGGAGGGGGCGCCACTCTCTTCTTCGAAGGCTGCAAGCCAAAGGCGGGGGTCAGGGGGTGGGAGTGGGGGTCGGGGAGGTATTCAGGCTTTTGAAACGCTGAGAGAATAAAGAGGCTGGAGAGTTCTTAGAGGAGATCTCAATTCTGCCCCCTGGTCGGGTCCACCAGCTGAGAGGATGATGTCTCAGTTTTGTGAAGCCTTAGTTTTTCCTTTGGAGAAGGGGGAACAAGAGCTGCCACCGACATACCTGTCTTAATGGAGGAATTTGCAGAGCACTAGTTTTACTACAGATATAAGGCAACAGGTCCTCAAATAACATACCTGAAAGATCCATTAGGAAACTGTGAGAAAAGTTACATTCTTTTAATAAATTCATTTTCCAGCTGCTTTCCTTTCCCTCATTTCCCTCGTTTTATACGGGCAAAAAATAAGAAGAGAGGCTCTACAGTAAATTTAGTGAATAGGCTCTATAGTAAATATAAATTTAATGATCAGATCAGATCAGTCGCTCAGTCGTGTCCAACTTTTTGCGACCCCATGAATCGCAGCACGCCAGGCCTCCCTGTCCATCACAAACTCCCGGAGTTCACTGAGACTCCTGTCCATCGAGTCAGTGATGCCATCCAGCCATCCCATCCTCTGTCGTCCCCTTCTCCTCTTGCCCCCAATCCCTCCCAAAAAGATACAGATGTAAAGAGTCTGAATTAAGATTTAGTTCTGCCATTTATTATTTGTATGACCTTGAGTGAATTATTTAACTTCTCTGGGCCTCCCTTTCCTCATCTGGAAAAAGAGAGTTTAAAGAGTATTAATTACTCCTCAGATTTATTCTGGGGATTAAATAAGGTAATATAAGCAAAAAGTGCTTTGAAAACCATAAACTCCTACACAGATTATTACAAACTACTGCACCATTAAAAGTAATTTTTTGTAAAAGATACTCTAGCGTTTTATTCCAATATTGGGTTTGAACAGGAAAAAAGAGTGTTTATGTGAGTCACAAGCAGTGAAGACTATTATAAATATTAATATAAGATATTAAATCACTTCCTACTGCTGAGTGATTCTATCACACCTAAGACACCAGGCAGTATTTCATCTCAATTCCTTGAAAGGACAGGACAGAATGATGAGAGGAAGACATAGCTGGTCAGAAAGGAGAAAAGAGGAGAAACATCTGGAAAGTATCAGTATTGTGGAGCCTTCCGGAAGCTGACCTCACCAGGCTGCACCCTTCTGAAAGTCCCAGTTAACTGCGAGGTCCCCAGTGCCACACATCCTGAGCTGCTAAGATGCAGTAACTTAGTAACTTCATTCTGTAACTTCAGACTTAAGGAGGAGACATGAAGGTCATTCTGAGACATGCTCCCTCACTAGTCAGAAGCGACCTTTCCTGTCTTGTCTAAGGAATCATTCTGGAAGTCCCCCCACCCCACCCCACACACACCATCTGTCCTTTGCCCTCCCCCATGGCAGCCCAGACTTCCACAGATGTCTGCCAGGAGCCCAGCAGCATCTCACCAGGGCTGTGAACTTCACAAAGATAGCTCCCATTCATCTATAATTGGAGTAAGACGCAACACCTTTTCAAGGTGATGATTATGCAAATTCACAAAACACAAAGTCCGTCTCACCAGTCACAGGAAGGGCTCACTTTTACCCTCTTCCTTCAGAAAGTGCCCCCATAAGAGTGATTTATAAAAGGTCTTTCTGCAAGTCCAATTATGTTCAAACCACACAAGTGTGTTAAAGTACATGTCCTTAACATCCGACTTGTTTTTACGCTGGGTTCACAAAAAGGCCCTCAGCTTTGCTCAGGTTAGCCAAGGAGAACAACTGCTGAATGAACAGTTAAAGCACTGCTGTGTCAGCCTCTTAATCCAATTTAGAATCATTTTAGCAGCTAGGTTGATCTTTGACTTTCACTGGGGTCCTCAAGAAACCTGGCAAGAAACTTCTTTTGTATTTAAATGTAGCCCAGCAGTCACCTTGAGGAACAAAGTCCCGATCTAGCTCCAGTGCAAGGCAGGCTCGGTTTATTTTGTGAGTGTATCTTAGCCTCTCTCCATCTTGTCCTATCCTCCTCCAAAACCACTCTTCTTTAGGATCCAAATTTCCAGATAGTCTATGACTTCCCCATGTGAAAGCATCCACATCCTTCTCGGAAGTTTTATAGACAAATGTTTTATTGTTTGGAAGCATTTATTTCTTTGTTTTGTGGTTAACTGCAAATTTATCTAAATTTCCTTAACCACCTAAAAGGAGAAACCAGCTGACTGTATTAGTAAAATAAAGTATGAGTTCGGTGTCTGCCTCTAATTAGCTCTTTCTGACTTCTTACTTCACTCCTCTGAACTACAACTGTATAATATGTAACATCAGGATGTCAGTTAAAATGATGTATATATTTTGTACATGTCCTATGAAATCATCAGAAAAACTGTGCAGAGCTTTCTATGTTTATTTTTTCCACAGCACTCTCTGTATAGTAGCCTAAAAATAGTAGCTTACCTACGTTCATGTAGGTAAGAGCTTACTTAGTCATGTCTGACTCTCTATGGCCCCATGGACTGTAGCCAACCAGGCTCCACTGTCCATGGAACTTTCCAGGCAAGAATACTGGAGTGCGTTGCCATTTCCTCCTCTATCGGATCTTCCCAATCCAGGGATCGAACCCACATCTCCTATGTCTTCTGCATTGGCAGGCGGATTCTTTACCACTTGCACGGATCTGAGTTAAAATGCAAGCTAAGAATCCGAGATCCCTGGATCAGGAAGATCTTCTGGAGGAGGAAATGGCAACCCATTCCAGTATTCTTGCCTGGGAGATCCCATGGAAAGAGAAGCCTGGTGGGCTACAGTCCATTGGGGTGGCCAGAGTCAGACAGGACTTAGCAGCTACACCATCACCACCAAGATTCTGGTGGTTTTTTTCTTTTTCTTTTTTTTTCAGTCAGTCATTACCAAATATTTATGTGTGTCACATGTAAAAGAACTCTGCTCACCTGGAGCTTACTGGCAAATTTTGGTAATTTTGATCACAGACTTGGAGTTCAACCTTCCAAGTGACCTTGGTTCTAAGGAAGATATTAACACCACCTCTCAACTGAACTTTATCATAGAACAGCAGAAACATCTTCTCTTAAATTATGCATCAATAAAGCTGTTGGAAAAATGCCTGGGCTTTGGGCCTTTTCCTTACAGCCGCCCAGATGTCTGCCAAGAACAGGAAAGGTCAGCAAGTGTTCAGACTTAGAAGAGAAGCCCAGCAGAATTGGGAAGAGAAGGTACAATTCAACCAGGAGGAACCACACTCTGATCACATTAGAGAATGTGGTAAGTTCCCTGCAGCAAAAAAGACTAAGCATCTCTGTCAATTTGTATAGACCTATAGCTTCATGGCAACCCACTCCAGTACTCTTGCCTGGGAAATCCCATGGATGGAGGAGCCTGGAAGACTACAGTCCATGGGGTCGCGAAGAATAGGACATGACTGAGCGACTTCACTTTCACTTTTCACTTTCATGCACTGGAGAAGGAAATGGCAACCCACTCCAGTATTCTTGCCTGGAGAATCCCAGGGACGGGGGAGCCTGGTGGGCCACCGTCTATGGGGTCACACAGAGTCGGACACAACTGACATGACTTAGCAGCAGCAGCAGCATAGCTTCTAGCCTTGGAGAAGGGAATGGCTAATATTCCAGTATTCTGGCCTGGAGAATTCCATGGACTGAGTCCATGGGGTAGCAAAGAGTTGGACACAAATGAATGACTTTCACTTACAGCTTCTAGGTCTAAGAATTCCATACCGCAAAAAAAATGGTAATTTTATTGATATTTTTATTTCTGCCTTGCTGACAGGCTGAATCTATACAAACAACATTTAAGTCAGAAGGGGGGATGGTGAAAAAGAGTTGTTTACTTAGTATAAAAAGTGGCTTTCTCCTATTTGACTTTGAAGCTTTCCTCATCTATTCTTGTATTATTTATGTCTACACCCTTGAGAATCTTTACAGGCTTCCATGCTCTATATATAAAGTTGGCTTTCAGTCCCTCTCCTCACAGAGGGACCTGTGTTCTTGGCCTCACCTGGTTGTGACTGCAGGCTCTGCATCCTTCTTAACCTCCTTAGACATCTTACACTTAACCTTCCAAAAGGAGTGGGGCTAATTGGGTATCTCACCGGAGTCCCTGCCTAGCCCAAGTGATCTCACTCTTTATGCCTTAAGAAAGTTTGATTTACCAAAAGTGGAGAAAGGGCCACTCATATGACAGTGGAAATCTCCCACATACCTTCTCAGGAGCCCAAGCCCTGAGCCTCAAGCGGCCTCCTGCTTATGCATTGCTGGTCCTGGGATGAGGCAGGGGAGGTTGGGAGGCTGGACAGAAGTGCTGTGAGTCAAGGAAGAAGGCTGACGATGAGTGCCGAGTCAAAGGATGGGGAAAGCTGCCTCCCAGGGGCCATGCCTGGGAGTCAGAAGTTTGTTCTGTGTAAACCCTCTCCTCAGTCTTCCCTATGGCTTTTTCTGTAAATCCCCCAGGCTCACTACTGCTCTGGGTGTGAGTGGATAATTCTGAGGGAGTGAGAAGTGCTGACATCTGGGGTGAGCATGCACAGGGAGAAAACAGTACATCTGGGAGGCTCTTGTTTCCTAGGCTCTCATTGTTTGCTTTTCTTTTTCTCCTAAGAAATCTTTCTTAGGAGAAAATAAAAACTTTTAGCAGACGATGAAACACACACACACTCAAAATCAGGTCTGAAAATATTACCTGAAGAATTTATGACTTTGGATCTTTCTTTTGTAATACTTAGCTAGGATGCTTGCATTTACTATGCCTTGCATAGGCTTTATGCAGACTTCCCAGTTAGCTCCCTTGGATCATCATACTCATTTTACAGACATGTAATTAAAGAAAGGGAGGTTATACAATTTGCTCAAGGTCACAAAACTAAGTAATAATGTTCTTGAGACTAGTGTAGATGCAGACCAGGCCTCCTGTCTTCTATATCCAGACTTTCTCACTCTATTAAACTACTCAAGTAAAATTCGAGACCTTTATTTTGCAGAGGAATAATTCAAAGTTTGCTGTACTGGGAGATTCCCAAAGAGTTTGAGTTGGTCATGATTCTAGGATGGAATGCTCAGATGGTTCTGTTCACAGGCTTAGATCACAGCCTCAAATCAAAACTATCCCATTCCTGATATTCAATGCTTTAAATAAGCCATAAGTTTAATAGCTTCTGTTTATTCAGCTACATGAAACTACAAATACTTTTTTTTTTTTTAATTAAAAGTTCAGTCAAGACCCCAATTAAACTTCCTTGGATGTAAGGCTGCCAGAAGCTGGGCAAAGAAAGCCAGACTCAGTTTGGGAGACCTGGGCCTGATTGCCATAAACCCAGTGAGCACTGTCTCGT
Organism: Bos mutus; assembly: GCF_027580195.1. NCBI lineage: Eukaryota > Metazoa > Chordata > Mammalia > Artiodactyla > Bovidae > Bos > Bos mutus. The sequence goes on from NC_091623.1 coordinate 74,387,167, forward strand.
TGACAATAGGATTTTATTTTTCTATTCATTCTTCTATCGCTTTTCTTCTAAAATTTGCAAGCCATTTAACCTCTCTGAGCTTCGGTTTGCCCATCTGTAAAATGGGAATAATGCCACTTATTCCACAAAGTAGTAAAAATAAAAATGAGTCATGAATGTGATAAAGCACTGAAAATTATGAAATCCCCCTAATCACTTTCATGAATAAGGCCAGATTATTTTAGGTGGTGGAGCATCCATCTGGAAGCCCTAAATGCGGACTGTACAGAAGTCCCACATAGGTGTGGGCAATTTACTGTGTGTGGTCCAGCGAGAGAACGTGAAAATAAAAGGTCCAAACCTCACTGTGCCTTGATTAACAGGCTCAACCAGGGATAACCTGAGATGGGCTACAAAGGGAGTCGCCAGGAATGAGAGAGGCAGGGCTGAGACCGGGCCCAGAAGGTAGTGCCACAACTAATCTATACATCCCTGACTTACCTTCAGAAAAGGAACAGGAGGAAGAAGTGATCAATGATCTTAGTCATAGAAACTCAGACTTGGAAGCAAACTTAAGGTCATTTATTCTAATCCTCTAATCTAGGAGATGAAGCCATCTCCTAGACACATCACAGGCAGCAAGCCTTCATCCACACTCTCCTTGATTACTTCTATTAACAGAGACTCACTGCTTTAACAAAGCCCCACTTCCTCTCTAGTCATTAGAAAGTTCCTCCTTATCATGAACTGAAATTCATGTTTAAGGGCAGTGATATTCAAATTACTTCCACCCTAACCACTGCTTTTACCACTTACAGCAAGGAAATAATTTTATGATAAGATAAACAAAAATTTTCCTTTTCAACTGCCTAATGGAGACCCCCTCATGTTGGCTAGCGATTGCAATCGAATGCAACGTGAGACAGTTATGCAACTTTCCAGGGCTGGCCACACATCTGCTATTGATTATCATGAAGAATTCAGAAGTAAGCAGCTTTGCTTAAGGCAGCAGCAGTGACAATCTCTTTCTCTCCTGTGTGTTCACTCTACTCCGAGGAGGCAGAAAAGGCGGCCAAGATAGGGAGGGTAATGGCCCCGCTTGATCCCATCAAGCATTTATGAACTTTATTCCAGTTTCTGATCAACATTTGAAATCTACAAGAAAACAGAAGTAGTGCTCATATGTGGAATCTGGACCACAGACTCCTGTTCGGATATCTGTTTGAAAGTCTAATCCACTCCAAGTTGTCAAACTTGGATTTTAACAGTGAGTTTCTGACATGGGTAGAATCCCTGTCAAGTTAATATTTTTGCCAACCCATCACTGTTTAAGAGACAGAAAACACCAGGAGATGAAGCTACAGGGCTAGACAGGCTTGCCCGCTGAAAGCAGCCAAGGTTAAAACTCAGCCGACAAACTCAGCAGGAGGTGAAAACGTGAACCAAAACAGAACTTATCCAAACAGTGTTTCAGGGGGAAAGGGAAGGCTGCTTTGCAGGTAGCACTGAAAGGCGTGGATCAGAAGTTTGTCCTTTTGAATGGGTCAGCTTACAAAACTTAAGTTATTCAGCTTCTCTTTAAAGAAAAGTTATACAGAAACATGTATCAATTATGATTCACAAAATTGTTAAACATCACCAAAATGAATGATTCTTCTGGGAAAATCAATAACATGAACAGTATGCCTGCCTACCTACCTATAAAAGGTCTTATTAAGTCCATCCATTTTCTAGGACTTCCCTGGTGGCTCAGATGGTAAACTGAGGAACTTGACACTTTCACTTTTCTGTTTCTACTAGAACATAAAGAACAGTGAAAGTGAAATCGCTCAGTCGTGTCCAACTCTTTGCGACCCCATGGACTGTAGCCTGCCAGGCTCCTCCGTCCATGGGATTCTCCAGGCAAGAATACTGGAGTGGGTAGCCATTCCCTTCTCCAGGGAATCTTCCCAATCCAGGGATCGAACTCGGGTCTCGTGCATTGCAGGCAAACTCTTTACCATCTGAGCTATCAGGAAGCCAAAGCCTTTTTTAAAAAAAAACACTAACTTTTTAACATTCTTCCCTTGTGGCTCAGCTGGTAAAGAATTCACCTGCAATGTGAGAGACCTGGGTTAGATCCCTTGGTTGGGAAGATCCCCTGGAGAAGAGAAAGGTACCCACTCCAGTATTCTGGCCTGGAGAACTCCTTGGACTCTATAGTCCATGGGGTCACAAAGAGTCAGACACAACTGAGCGACTTTCACTCACATACATACATACATACATACATAACTATCTCAATAGAATTTTTACTATTGAATTCAGTAAAGTCCTCTTGAATGGCATTCAACTTTCTCAATTTCAACTCTGTACCATCAGCCTAAAACAGACAGATGAAGAGAGGAAATAACAACCTAAATGGTGCATCAGCCACCAGTAAGTGATTTTTGCTGCAGAGTAAGCATGGGATAGAGCTAGGACTTTGCTGTTCCCTCCCTGAGCCTTGTCTCAGCATTGCCTCTTACACTATGAGCATCTTATGCATGTTGATGATGACTGCTGTAGCTACAGCTATGGATTTTTTCATGTCAAAGAGCCTCGGAAGACAAGGCAACTATTTCATCCAGTTCTCAAGAAACAGGAACCTGCTCCAATGCTAGAGGAAACACTTACTGTAAGTCCTATACTTACTGGAAGACAGTATGCTATTCGCCAATCTGGTAACTTGCTGAAAGATCTTCTGAAGTAATACTGACCCTGTACAATTTTTACACTACCCATGACTCTTCTGTACTCTTAAGCACATCAGTACCTTAGATTCTCATATATGAGAGCGATGTGGCCAGAGTTGGCTAAAGAGTCTCACTTTTTAGCCCTGAGATCTTCAAATTGTGCCATGGTACCTGAGAGCACTGCAGCTAACTCACAGGGGTGTTACAGGGTACTTTAAATTTTTGAGGAAGACACAGTGTTATTCAATGTCTCTCAGACACTGTGTAAACTACTAGTTCAAGCCAGTTCATTGCATAACATTAGACTGTAATACATTTCTTTTGATGTCATTTCTGTGCAAAGCTAGGTTGTTGGCAGTTGCTATACTAAAAAGCAAATATTATCTGAAAAGTAACATGAAAGAAGAAATGAGGGTAGTGGATCCAATTTGATTTCAATTTGATTTTAAGAAGTTATGAGGTGGCCAGTTATCAATTTATTGTCTCACGGCTCCAATTCACCTTTCATTCACACGTGCACGCTCAGTTCTGTCTGACTGTTTGGGATCCCATGGACCATAGCCCACCAGGCTCCTCTGTCCATGGGATTCTCCAGGCAATGGGAGAATCTCCAACCGGAGTGGGCTGCTATTTCCACCATCAGGGGATCTTCCTGACCCTGGGATCAAATCTGGGTCTCCTGTATCTCCTGGATTGGCAGGTGGATTCTTTACCACTGAGCCACCTTACCTGCTCTGAAAAAATAAAGATGAGACTTTAAATATTTTTTATTTTGCCAGCTGGTGCTATCCTAAGCTTTGTCACTGGAGTGTCATCATGGAGAGACATTACAGGAAGAAGAGCTTTTGCTTCCTGGTTCTGGTGTGCTCTGGCTGCAAGCTGCCACAAGCACTCATGACTTCTCCAGCCCCCAGTTCCTGTAATGCAGGCACCTTCTTCAAAAACTGGCTCCTGCTGTACGTGGTGGTCAGCAACAACCAGCCTCCAGCAGCTTCTGCTGGCATCCCCCGTAGGAGGTTTTGTGGCAGAGCACCTTCAGTGAAAAACCTCCCCATGAACAGATTTCCACAGCATCCTAGAGGACAGATTTCCAGCAAGTTCTACCTGCACAGCAGTGCTGTGACTTCTCTGCCACTCAAGGAGCCAGGCCAGCCACCTTCTCTCCAACAAGGTCTAGAGTAGGAGAGAGAGGAAGTTTGGGTTTGGTACCCTGTTTCAAGCCCACAGGAAGGGGCTGCTTTTTATATTTGCTATTCCCCTATTCTTTAGAGTTCTCTTCCTAACAGCCAGCCCTCAGCAAAATTAATATTTATTTAACTTTTTTTTATTAGTATTTTCAATTGTGGTAAAATGCACATCATATAAAAGTACCACCATCTTGATCACTTTTTAGCTATACAGATCAATAGAATTAAGTACACATACTTTGTTGTCCCAGTCTCACCACCATCCATCTCCAGAATGCTTTTCATCTTGGAAATGGACACTCTGTACTCATTAAACACTCCCCATTCTCCCCTCTCCTCAGCCCTTGGCAATCATCATCCTGTGTTTTCTTTCTGAATCTGACTACTCTAGGTACTCCATATACATGGAATTACACAGTATTTGTCTTTTCTGTGACTGGTTTATTTCACTAATATCCTCAAGATTCATCCATGTTGGAGCATGTGTCAGAATTTCCTTCGTTTTTAAAACTGAATGATACTCCATTGTGTGTATATACCATGATTTGTTTCTTCCTTTCAACCATCAATGGACACTTGGATTGCTTCTACCTTTTGGCTATTGTGAATAATGCTGCTATAAATATGGGTATACAAATACATGCTCAAGTCTCTGCTTTCCATCCTTTTGGGTACACATCCAGAAGTGGAAATTGTTTGTCATAACGGCAGCTAAGTGGTAAAGAATCCGCCTGCCAAGCAGGAGATGCGGGTTCGATCCCTGGATCGGGAAGATACCCTGGAGAAGGAAATGGCAACCCACTGCAGTAATCTTGCCTGGGAAATCCCATGGACAGAGGGGCCTGGCAGGCTACAGTCCATAGGGTCACAAACAGTCAAGGCACGAATAAACAAGAAGATGGTAATTCTACTTTTAAGTTTTTAGGAGCTGCCATACTGTTTCATCAGCTAGCATTTCTTTATATCACACGTTCCTACTCTAATTATCATGTGGTTTATCTCCTGACTGAAACATGCAAGGCCCAACAGATGCACCCATTCCATCAGTAAGTAACTGGTAGAGAACGAAATAAAAATATTATTTTTGAAATTTCAATCTATGTATATTTTCACATGCCTACAAAGTTATTAGTACATGAATACTTGTTAAGTTATCGGGACCTAACACGTCACAAGTGAAACTGTCATGTACCTCTTGTGTCCTGGGAATGACATGAAAAAATTCCTGAGACACTGTGGGTTCCGCGAGTGAAGCTGTTGGGAACCTTTGCTCCCACCTATGTGTTTCTAGCTGCCCTCAGCACCTGTCTGCCTGGAAGGTTCCTTAGGCTCACCTTGGAAGGACACTCATCTAGGGAGAATCCTTATACTTGAAGATACAGATAGATCCCTTCCCTACCCCCAGCATCTTGGTTTTCTTCAGAATATTACATTTGTTCTTACTTAGACAATGGTAGCTAGACACTTATGACTATCAGTGGCTTATGCTGCACTGTGGCCCCTTCTTTCTTTTTTTAAAAAAGTATTTATTCATTTATTTTTGGCTGTGCTGTGTCTTCATGCAGCACGCATGAAGTTTCTTTAGTTGTGGCGAGTGTACAGCACTCCAGCTGTAGTGCCTGGACTTCTCACTGCAGTAGCTTCTCTGCAGAGCCCGGGCTCTAGAACACACAGGCTCAGCAGTTGTGGAGCTTGGGCTTCGTTGCCCCATGGCATGTGGGATCTTAACACTGGCAGGTGTTAACCGCTGGACCTCTGTGGAAGTCTCTCTTCTTTCTTCCTTTTTACTGTTCTCTTATTTCTCATTTCACTAAGTCCCACCATCTAAATGTTTCCTGAAGAGGCCTTTTCCCACTCTGTTCCCACAGCTGTTAGTCTGTCATCTCCAACTAGTATTATCTGACAGACTCAAGCTGGTCTCTCTTAAATGAGACCATGGGTTGAAAATTCAAATGCCCACTGAGGCTAGAAATACAATACTTCGTACCTGCCACAGTCCCTGCCCCGTGAAGGCAGCTGAGCTAAGCAGGCTATGAGCCAGGTGCCCCAGGATACAGCTGGAGCACTGACCTCTCTCTCACAAAGAAAGCACTGGCGAAGCAAGTGAGTGGAAATGACGCTGCTAGAGGCAAAATCCTGAGTACCGTCCCCTAGACATAAATGGCACCCCACTCCAGCACTCTTGCTTGGAAAATCCCATGGACGGAGGAGCCTATTAGGCTGCAATCCATGGGGTCGCTAAGAGTTGGACACGACTGAGCGACTTCACTTTCACTTTTCACTTTCATGCATTGGAGAAGGAAATGGCAGCCCACTCCATTGTTCTTGCCTGGAGAATCCCAGGGACGGGGGAGCCTGGTGGGCTGCCATCTATGGGGTCGCACAGAGTCGGACTCGACTGAAGTGACTTAGCATAGACACAAATAGATATGAATGATTCAAAAAGTAAGTAATCATTCAGAAACTCTGACACTTGTTTTCATTAACTGGAAATTACTGGAAACAAAGCTTAAGACACATCATGACATCGTGTGCAGCCATGCTGCTGGAACAAGGCTTCAGGTCTACTGTTTCTGCTCTGTTACACTGTTTTGTTTTTTTTTTTACCCCAAACCCTAGCTCAGGTCTCAATCCCCCCATAAAGCTTCAGTAGGAGTGCCCAGTGCACTTCACTTTCACTGTGAACTTCTAACACAAAATCGATGTTCGTTGTCTCTGAGGCAGATTTGTAAGCTATTTGGAACAGAAGATTGTATCTTGTGGGCTTTTTTTTTTTTCCCCTTTCTAGAGAGTAGAATATGTTGGATTCTATGAATGCACTATACAACTAATAAAACAATCATTTACTCATTTCATAATATTGAATTATGACAACATATAGGAATAAGCCTAATTTCTCCTCATCCTGAAAGTATATTACAAGGAACTGTGTACATAAATATCTGTTATCTTCAAAGACAGAAAACAAGAAAATTTGCATTGCATCTGGAGAACTGAGGCTGATAATCTGCAACAATCCAAAACTCTACCAGATAAGGAGCCAAGAAGAAAATAATTCTGACAGCTGCAAGCCTTCTGTTTTACAACATACACAGAATGGATGCACTTCCTCTTAACATTCTCATAAACAGAGAGTGCTGAGCAAATGCAAACAGCCCCAGTAGAAGCCACTGGAGTGTAGGCTTCAACTAATGGATTGTTCTTATCTTTACAGAGGCAACCTCACTAACCCCCTATCAAACCCACCACAGTTGTCCTTGGAGCCACGAATAAGATGGATTGAACAAAATTCCACTTCAAGTGATGGAATTTCCAGGGCCAGCAAGGTACAAGCAGAAGCTGCCCACTTGCAAAGAGCAGTGGCCTTACCTTCTTCAGAGTGGGAACACTGTTTCCTTTAAGAACTAACATCCGGCACTGGGCCACCTGAATATATATACTAATAAAGTCAGATGGAAATTCCAGACACCTTTTACTCAAGGCATGAACTCCTCGCAGGCAATCAACATTCTATTAAGCAAGCCTCTTAGGAACAAGCTTTCCCTCAGAGGCTGTTTGCATTTACAACACGCTACGTTTTTCTAAGGCAAATTTGGGATCCATGGTTGCACAATATGTAATTAATTTTGTCACCTGTTTTCTTAATGGATCAAACTCACCCATGAATGAAAAGGCAGCACCTTGGTGGTTCCAAATATCCTGTTACGTGAACCAGAAGGAGAGTATGTCCTCCTTGGCCATAGACCCACATTCGGAACCAGCAATGCAGTTTAGTAGCAAGCAATTTATGTGTTTAAATGAAGCTTATTTCTTGATATCATAGCTAATAAGTGTAGTTTATCAAGCACCTACAGTGTGCTAGGTATTATGCCATGCACATGACAGAGCATCTCTGCTCTTACTGCACCTCAGGAGGGTGAGATTTTCTAGTTCTTGAAGTGCTTCTGCATACATCGTCGTTGATCCTCATAATAATCCTGTAAGGAAGGAATCTTCTGATGAAGATGTCGTTGTTGTTGTTCAGTTGCCAAGTCATGTCTGACTCTTTGTGACCCCACGGACTGCAGCATGCCAGGCCTCCCTATCCCTAACCATCTCCCAGAGTCTGCCCAACCCCATGGACTGCAGCATGCCAGGCCTCCCTATCCCTAACCACCTCCCAGAGTCTGCCCAACCCCATGGACTGCAGCATGCCAGGCCTCCCTATTCCTAACCATCTCCCAGAGTCTGCCCAACCCCATGGACTGCAACATGCCAGGCTTCCCTGTCCCTCACTATGTCCCAGACTCTGCCCAAGTTCATGTCCATTGAGTCAGTGATGCTATCCAACCATGAGGACACAGATCCTCAAAGAAAGGAAGCAGCTGGCCCTAGGTCACTTAGCTGGGACTGAATGTGAAATGAGACTGGAATGAGGGTCCTCTGACCTCATCCCAGGCTACTTTTCTCCATCCTAGGATGTGTCTAAATGAGCAGAGCACAAATCATTATAATTCAAGGCAAATAGGCCATGTGCCCCCAGAGAAGAAAGATATAGAGAGATCAGACAGCAGAGATGATTCAGAGGTTCAGAGCCTGCCTGACTTGGAGGAAGAGGGAGCCAGACGTGAACAGCAAGGAGTCCAGAGGCGGAACAGGTGTGATAGTGGGCAAGGTGTCTCCACTCACACACCTGAGTCTGAGGTCTGAGCAGGACAACCAAAGTGGGGATGCGTTCTTCTACCAGACCGGTTCCCCAGATGACCAAGGCTCTTCGGGGAGTGCTGCTGCTCCTTCAGCTCTCAGAGCCTTTGATGGCACAATGTCTACAACAGATTGCATAGGATCCCTCCTCTTCATGGAACGAAGGGTATGGAACATACTTTATTTTTTTTTTCTAAAAAATCAACTAGTGTTAATCACACTCTTCTGTAATACAGATAAGAGCCTACATTTTTTCACTAAACTTTCCCTCATAAATCTGTGTTTTTTTCATGGTCTTTATACCTGGTCAACAATTCTTACCCAATTTCAAGAGACAAGAAGAAACATGTGATCAAGATTTCACATTCTTTTTAATTGCTCTAGAAAGCCCGTCCCAACACACAGATCTACACACAGATGTGATGCTCTGAATATAGGAGAATAATGTGTTCAGAGGTGAGAGGAGGGACACTGGGTTCTAAAATCAGTAACATGAAATTGCAAATAGTTAAAATGATCTTGAAAATTTCTTAAATAACCTGGAAAGTACAATACCATCTATATAATACTTATCAGTTCCTCTCTTAGTCTGTGTTTCTCTACTGTTGCCAATCAGACATTAAGTTCTTCCTTCATGCTGATGATAAAATCATCACAACCAACTTGCCTGGTCTCCTGAAAAACATGTTTCCCATTCTGCTGGTGGTCAGAATCCTTAAAACTCATTCTTTCCACTAGTTTCAACAACAGGTAGCCATGACTTGTTCACCATAAGCAACACAGAGAGTTGCTGCCTGGTCATGAGTGGCTAAATGGGATTGATAAGGATTTCCTGACACCTCTCTTCTTCTTCAGGGTCAGATGCCACATTTTATTGAAGGCATCCAACAAGTCCTCTACATCTTCTAATTGGAGGTCCAGGGACATAGGGAGGAACCAAAGAGTGATAAAGAAAATCAGGGGTTCATCATCTATTCTAGAGGAAGCTGTAGACTTTGCTGTTCAGACGTCATCTGCATTTCTGCAGTTCTTCATGCCACAGATATTTTTTGAGCATCTACCACGTTTAGGTATAAGGTAAACGGTGTAGATAAAACCACCATGGTACCTGCTCTCACAGAGCCCACAGTACAGTGGAGAGGGGAGTACCGACGGGAGAGCACTACTTAAAATACAGTAGGACAAGTGAATAGCACACAAGCACGGGTGCTATGAGGACTCAAAGGACAAATACCTAGATTGGACCTGGAGGAGGGAGTCATCAAGGAAGGCTTCCTGAGAGAAGTGATTTCTAAACTAAGATCTGAAGGTCAAAGAATTAGCCAAAGAAAGGGAGGTCAGGAGAGAGAAGGAGGGACAGTTCTAGGTAGAGCTAACAGCATGTGTAACGGTCTACAGAGGCAAGAATAAAGGGTCAGAAAGGAAGGTTAAAGAGAAGACCAATGGATATGATAATCATTTGGTTACTGGGATCTTTGAGAAAGACTATTTAGTAACAGAACTAGAGATAAAAGCCAAATTGCAAGGCCTTGCAGAATAAACTGGTGTTAAGGTAGTAGAGAGGCTTCCTAGGTGGTGCCAGTGGTAAAGAACCCACCTGTCAATGCAGCAGACATAAGAGATGTGGGTTTGATCCCTGGGTTGGGAAGATCCCCTGGAGAAGGAAATGGCTACCCACTCCAGTATTCTTGCCTGGAGAATCCCATGGACAGAGGAGCCTGGTGGGCTAAAGTCCACAAGGTCACAAAGAGTCAGACACAACTGAAGTGCCTTAGCATGCACGCATGCATGTAAGGTAGGAGAGGAAGGATTGGTGGACTATTCACTTATGGAACCCCACTGAAAAAAGTAAGTGGGGAGAGTACTCTGAGGAGAAAACACTATCAGAAGAACACAGTTTTAGCACAACTTGATTTCAGTGGTTTTGCTGAAGGAATATTTAAAGTCACATAGTCTCCCATTGGCCAATACCAGACACAGGGAAGCAGGGTGCCATCAATCTCTTACAAAAACACATTTGCAATAATTTGCATGGACTCTCACACAAGTTTCAATTATACAAATAAAAAAGAATAAAGTCAAACCCCCCTCTTCAGGCTCAGTGGTTGATGCTAACCCAGCAGGTCTTACCTGAAGCAGGGCAACATAAAATGTTACCTCTAAGGCGCCTGGGAGGCTCCCAAGCCCCAAATTATGTTCTTAGCATTACAGGAAACACTCTCATTACAGAGGCGGTACTTTGCGCTAAACTTTGCCCTGTTTTCTGTTCTACCATTCAAGTTCTTTTAAAAATACAAGCATCCCTTGGAGGAAAGGCCTGTGGATGACCAATATCTAAAAGTAAATGAAGGACTTCCCTGGTCGTCCAGTGGTTAATACTCTGTGCTTCCACTGCAGGAGGCATGGCTTTGATCCCTGGTCAGGGAAGTTCTGCATGCTGCATGGTGTGGCGAAAAAAAAAAGTAAATGAATTCACCAATTTCTCTCTTCCTTCACAGGGCATCCCAAATGGTAGCAGGAATGCAGAAGTTAAGAGTGTGGGGAGGCTTGGAGGGTTGGGAAAAGAGTCGAATGCAAGTTGATCCCACCCTCAACCCCACCCAGCTCACTAACCTCCTGCCTGCCTCATAACAGGAAAAGGCAAAGAGGAGTAAAACCCAGCAGACAACTTGCCAGACAGGTGTATGACTTTCAAATGCCTAGGGTTCCTTACCTTTAGTGATACAAATTCTTCTTATGAGGTAAAACATTCAGAATTGTTTTGACTGAGATTTCCACCTCTGCTTCTCTAAATTGATTCAGTCTCCCAAGGCTACTGAACGAAAAGAAATTCTTTTTGTCAGGGACATGATTTCTTTTGGAGTATGTGCAATTTGCGGGTAAAAATCATGGTGGCCCACTTTACTCCAGTGATAGTCAGTTTTCTAATCTAAGGTAAAAAGGTAAAGTCTACTACAAAAACAAAAATACACAAGGCTCACATCAAGAAAATCTGGCCTCTCTGAAGCTCAGCAAATTTGAAGCTAGGTGGCCTACAGCACAAGAATCACAAACTGGTAGCCTTAGGACTGAATCCAACTCACAGTCTTCTTGGGTCACGTAAGTTTTTCATCTGAATTTTAATGTCTTTAGATAAGAACTGTTCTCTGCAAGTCTGCCACAGGCCTCAAGATTTCCAAGTGTTCATATAAAGCACTGAATGTGCATGTATGAAAGTGAAAGTAGCTCAGTAGTGCTCGACTCTTTGCAACCCCGTGGACTATATGGTCCATGGAATTCTCCAGGCCAGAATACTGGAGTGGATAGCCTTTCCCTTCTCCAGGGGATCTTCCCAACCGAGGGATCGAACTCAGGTCTCCCACACAGCAGGCGGATTCTTTACCAGCTGAGTGTATGTGTACTAAGTCGCTTTAGTTGTGTCCGACACTGTGAGATCCCATGGACTATAGCCCACCAGGCTCCTCTGTCCGTGGGATTCTCCAGGCAAGAATCCTGGAGTGTGTTGCCATGCCCTTCTCCAGGGAATCTTCCCCACCCAGGGATCGAATCTGTGTCTCATAGTCTCTTACATTTAGCACTAATGCCACCTGGGAAGCCCATATAAAGCACTACTTAATATTTCTTGCCTAGTTCTTGTAGAGTTTGGGACCACCGGTTTATACAGACTGATGTTAAAAACAAACTACCTGTCCTACTAAGGCAGAGCTCAGGGCTTAAGATTTCAGAGCAGAGCATGCAGGGGTTATTGAGTAACAGGATCACTAAAAATCAATAAACCACAACAGTGTGCAGCACCCCTTGCAATCAGACTCTTAACAAAACAGGAGACTGGAACACAAGTGGGGCTCACTCATCCCAGGATAAGCCACGTGACCACGGCTTTGAAACCACTTTAGAAGAGAAGCATCTGCCACGAGTCACCGTCTGTTCTCACTGCTCCCACAAGATCCCTGACATCTGGATGTCCCAGAAGACAAGCCTGGCAGCCAAAATCCAAGCCTGGCTTGGCACAGGAAACAATCCCACTATTCAGTGAGCTGTGGCTATACCGCAGCATCTGTAGGATCCAACGAACAACACTCAATTTGGAGCAATTCACACCCGGCACTCAGCCAGTCAAGCCACTTGGTGGCTATTTAAGACATTCATCGCATGTAATACAGAAACTGTGCCTTCCCTTGTCTGTCTGCAAGTGCAGGCAAAGAGGAGTTAGGTCCTCACGCCTAAACTCACCTCAGTTCCACATGACACTTCCCAGGCATAGAATCCAAGAATCAGAAAGCTAGTGCTCCAAAAAGCCTTTGAGGACCTCTCAATCTCCTCATTCCTCAAACTTCGTCACAAATGAGAAATTAGGTCCAGTAAGTTGATATGACCAGTCCAAAGGCTCATCACACAAGCAACTTAAAAAGGACTAGAACGTAGATCTCTGAGACCTTCACTGTGGGGGTGTCCTTTCTGTGATCAGCCCCTCGAGGCAGCCTCCGTGTCCTTCTGCAGCCCAGCCCAGGGTTCCTGGACTGATTTCTGTGACCCATGTGGGCAGCCTAGTTCGAGGTCATCAGTAGGGTTTCGGTCAAAGCTCTCTGGTAATAAAGGGGTTCCCCTGCTTTGATAGGCCCTCTGTGCATAGATTCCCTTGGGGATACGGCAGGGAATACCGGCTGGTTGGGGAGTGGAATGCTATACCCTAGCCACAGAGCTCATCTACAAAGACAAACTAGTACCTCTTTTAATCCAATTTACTCATCACAAAAGTGGTGTTTGCTCTACATCACCATGACTTTCACTCTCTCAAGAGCCCTCTGAATGTTGCCCCAGTCCCATAACCTGCCCTAGACAGCCATTCTCCTAGAGCTCTCATCTAGAGTAAACTAAATGAAACTCCTTATAACCAATTGCCCTGTTTTGTTTACTTGAGTGCAGCTTCAAAGTCTGTACATTATTCGGAGCCCAGTAATATCAATTAAAATAGATAAACTAATCAAATATGACAATTAAGCTCCTATCTGAAAAGTGTAAGGGTATTCTTTACAGGAACATACGGATTTACTACACTGCTTTTTTTTTTAAGTATTAATATATTTATTCAAGCTGGTTTTAGAAAAGGCAGAGGAACCAGAGATCAAATTGCCAATATCCACTGGATCATGGAAAAAGCAAGAGAGTTCCAGAAAAACATCTATTTCTGCTTTATTGACTATGCCAAAGCCTTTGACTGTGTGGATCACAATCAACTGTGGAAAATTCTGAAAGAGATGGGAATACCAGACCACCTGATCTGCGTCTTGAGAAATGTGTATGTAGGTCAGGAAGCAACAGTTAGAATTGGACATGGAACAACAGACTGGTTCCAAATAGGAAAAGGAGTACGTCAAGGCTGTATATTGTCACCCTGTTTATTTAACTTATATGCAGAGTACATCATGAGAAACGCTGGGCTGGAAGAAACACAAGCTGGAATCAAGACTGCTGGGAGAAATATCGATAACATCAGATATGCAGATGACACCACCCTTATGGCAGAAAGTGAAGAAGAACTCAAAAGCCTCTTGATGAAAGTGAAAATGGAGAGTGAAAAAGTTGGCTTAAAGCTCAACATTCAGAAAACGAAGATCATGGCATCCGGTCCCATCACTTCATGGGAAATAGATGGGGAAACAGTGGAAACAGTGTCAGACTTTATTTTTGGGGGCTCCAAAATCACTGCAGATGGTGACTGCAGCCATGAAATTAAAAGACACTTACTCCTCGGAAGGAAAGTTATGACTAACCTAGATAGCATATTAAAAAGCAGAGACATTACTTTGCCAACAAAGGTTCGTCTAGTCAAGGCTATGGTTTTTCCTGTGGTCATGTATGGATGTGAGAGTTGGACTGTGAAGAAGGCTGAGCGCCGAAGAATTGATGCTTTTGAACTGTGGTGTTGGAGAAGACTCTTGAGAGTCCCTCGGACTGCAAGGAGATCCAACCAGTCCATTCTGAAGGAGATCAGCCCTGGGATTTCTTTGGAAGGAATGATGCTAAAGCTAAAACTCCAGTACTTTGGCCACCTCATGCAAAGAGTTGACTCATTGGAAAAGACTCTGATGCTGGGAGGGATTGGGGGCAAGAGGAGAAGGGGACGACAGAGGATGAGATGGCTGGATGGCATCACTGACTCGATGGATGTGAGTCTCAGTGAACTCCGGGAGTTGGTGATGGTCAGGGAGGCCTGGCGTGCTGCGATTCATGGGGTCGCAAAGAGTCAGACACGACTGAGCAACTGATCTGATCTGATCTGATCTGATATTTATTCAAACATGTATTGACACATGGTTTATAGTGGCAAAAGAATATCCCTAAGGAGGAACAGATGAACAAAATATACATCATGAAATATAAATCAGCTATTTAAAAGATGGTAACAACAGCAATTAATTTTGAGGGGCTTTCATGAAATATTTTCATGGGCGTGTACATGATGCACAAAAGTGCATTACATTGATTTTTTTTTTAATTTATATTGGACTCCAGTGTCCTGAGGGGGCCTATAATTACTATAGGTTGAAGGGCTGCCTGTAATTAATTTTGTCTGTTCTTATTCTTACTGTTCAGTGTTTACTAGACCACGTCTGGGGGTGAGATCTTCCCTCTCTGAGCTGCAGTGCTGTTATGGTTCATGAAGTCTGCATCCTTGCTCTCCCTGAGAGCATCTATGTCATTTGTCACTGGGGAGGGGAAGAGGTTGGCAAGCCAATATGCAGGGCTCCATTTGCTGTATTAGACCACAGCCAGTCACCAAATAGGAAGCAACGGGGAAAAAATAAAAAACACAGTGAAAGGAAGCCTGTGTAGGAGACACCGTGGCTGACTCGCCATCACTTCCATCCCTCCATTCTTGTGGAGCAGCATGCTGTTTGAGGGAGAAACTGACCCCAGCCCCCAGCTCTCAGGTTCAGCCCTGACCATTTCCACCCAGTCTAGTGATCCCATCCCCCTCACCACAAAAAGACTGGTTTAGGCAACCCAAGCCTACAGTCAGTCAACACAGCACATTTCTTAGTCGATAAACTGGTTTAAGATTGGGTACCTGGCTCAGTTTGGGTCAGTGAGACATCACACATATGCTGGGGGCTTCTGGGAAAAGTCACTCTGATAGAATTTCCAAAAGCCAGTTCTCTCTGCTTCTGGACAGTGGATTGCGGGCACGCAGTTAGGATTGCTGAGGACATTTAACCAGCATGAGAGAAGTCAGCTGAGGATGAGACCCAACCACAGGAGGCAGATTGGGAAAAAAAATAGTGCGTTCTAGACAAATCTCATTCTAGTATGTAGCTAATAAAAAATCCACTTTGTTATGAGCCAGTCTAAACTAGGGTTCCTTTTTCACACAAGAAGAACCATAATGGATATAAAATTCTAGGCAGTGAATGAGGAGCATGCTCATTGACCGACAACATACACAAGTTATGAAATTACCATGTTTGGCAAAAAGAGAGAGACAAAGTGAAAGAGAAAGCACTACGCAAACAAACACAAATGCAGAAGAAGATGGTGCTATGAATTTCACACTACCTGTAACGGGAGCTTCGTTTTAGAAGGAAAGAAATGAAAGAAGGGGGACAGAGTTAGGGAGGAATTGGTTCCCTCCACAAGATGGCACAACCTTATGCAAGACCTCACGTTCCGTGCACAAGATACAGGCCACGTGTGGTGAAGGACACAAGAATGACGCAGACAACAGCACAAGGCCACTGTCCTCTAGACTCAGCACTGGCCCAACCTTCATCAGAAAGCGTGATTGGAGGACTTGGCCAGCATCCAGAGGACAACTGTCATGAGATCTAAAGGAGATCGAAGAAGAGGGAGGGGAAAGGTTTGAATTAGCTCATAGCAAAGCAAGAATGTTAGGCAAAATTAGTTCAAGTCAGACTGTATTTGATGATAACCATTCACGCTCTCTTCAGCGGGTAATCCTGTTTTCAAATTCATTTTAGGTAATATGATATTCAATCTTACTAACTTTTATGGTGAGCAGTGATACTGAGAACTGGGATCAAACACTTGGGAATACAGAAATCATCTCTTAACTCTATCCAATTACTTAGAAATGAACACAGGGAAGCTTTACAAGATTGTAGATTCTTGAGTTTAACCACTGGGAAAATCTGAAGGATTTCTCTCTACACTCAGACATTTTTAGCAGAGGACTCTTCTGAGTTAAGAGGCCTGCTCCTTTCTTGTGTTTGCTGTGGGTCCTCTATAGGTAGGTAGTTCATGCTGTGGGAACAACCAAACACTTGCCCGAGGAGCCAACAGCACTTGGCTTCCTCATAGACCACTGCACTTGGAAGTCTGGGCCTATGTATGCTTGTGCACCCGACCTGGGCAGGCAGGGCTGTTAGGAAGCAGGTACCCATCCCGGCTTTGGCAGTATGATGCTGGATACCCACGGATACCTGATTTGATTTCTTTGTCCTAAATTTCATCCATAAAATGAAAATATTAGACTAAATCAAGCAGCTTCTCATCTTATGGCTAGTGAAAGTAAAATTCATTATAATTGTCCACAGAGTGCTGAGTGCTAAGTTGGTTCAGTCATGTCCAACTCTTTGTGACCCTGTGGACTGAAGCCCTCCAGGCTCCTCTGTCCATGGGATTCCCCAGGCAAGAACACTGGAGTGGATTGCCATGCCCTCCTCCAGAGGATCTTCCTGACCCAGGGACCCAACCTGCATCTCCTGCTTTGGTGGGCAGACTCTTTACCACTAGCACCACCTGGGAAACCCCTAATTGTCCACAGCATGCCAGCGAATCTGGCCCTTCACCATCTCTCTGTCTTATCTCCTGTCCTTTTCCTTATCAGCACTCTAGCTGTTTCTGGAATACTGTGCCCATTGCCCATTAGGACCTCTGCATATGCTTGCCCTCTGGTTGGGATGTTCTTCCCCAGGATATTCACCCATAAGCCTTCCTCACAACTTTCAAGCGAGTCTAATATCACATTCTCTATGATGACACATAATTGCAAATCCTACACACACCCCCAATCTTTATCCTCCTATTCAGCTTAATTTTTTTTTCTTCCTTAGCATTTAGTAGTATCCCACCACCTACTATATATTTAACTTATTTATCTTACTGTCTATCTCTCCCAGGAGAATGTCTGTTCTCCAAGGGCAGGGATTTCTCTCTACTTTTTTCACTGGTGTATGCCTGGTACCTGGAAGGGTCCCTGATGCAGAAAAGAAATTTAGTAAGTTTTTCTGAACAGATGGCTGGAAGGGAGGGGAGGAAGAGAACAGCTCTGTGCCAGCTCTGAGGTCTGTGGGCTGCAGTGTCTACAATCAGAGGGCTCTCCCCTGTCGCCCCTGTATGTGAAACACCAAGGCAGCCCAAAGCTGCATGGGTGTGCTTTCACCCAGCTGTAGACCCTCTCAAGGGCTGCTTCTTGCATGTCCCACACTCTGAGCTGAAGGGCCATGTACACCACTCTCAGCAAGACCACAGCCTCCGCCGTATCATGTATTAAACAGATAACTAATGAGAACCTACTGCGTAGTACAAGGAACTCTACTCAGTGCTCTGAGGTGACCTAAATGGAAAGGAAATCCAAAAATGAGGGAACATATGTATATGTATGGCTGATTCACTTTGCTGTACACCAGAAACTAACACAACATTGTAAAGCAACTTTACTGCTGTGAAAATTAATCTTAAAAAGAGATCACAGCTTTTAAAATTGTCTATGGGAAACTCTTTATACTGGTACTCAGCTTCATTTTCTAGAGTCAAAATTAATACCATTTGAGGGAGCATAGTGGTATCCATCTCCTTTCTCAAATTCTTCACCTAAAATCCCCAGGGGGAAGAAAAGTGAGCTTCTCTGCGGTCAAGATGCTACGCTATGCTAAGTCACTTCAGTCGTGTCCGACTCTGTGTGACCCCATAGACGGCAGCCACCAGGCTCCCCCGTCCCTGGGATTCTCCAGGCAAGAATAATGGAGTGGGTTGCCATTTCCTTCTCCAATGCATGAAAGTGAAAGCAAAGTTGCTCAGTCGTGTCTGACTTTTCGCGACCCCATGGACTGCAGCCTACCAGGCTCCTCCATCCATGGGATTTTCCAGGCAAAAGTACTGGAGTTGGGTGCCATTGCCTTCTCTAATTTAACCGGCAGTGAGGAGAGGCAGTGATTTCAGCCAGTTCCACTAGATGGCAGCATGGTCTGGAGTGCTGGTATCCAAAGCTGACATTTACCAGCCACATTGGCTACAGAAGCTCCCACACACCCATCCTGTTCTTTTCCACACTTACTCCTTGCTGCCTCTTCACTTTTAGCTTGGCTATTTTCAACCAGTAATTTACAATCTGCTCCTAAATGGTTCGTGCTTAATCATGAATGCATTTAACTCCAGCCTTGGAATCGTTATGTCTGCTTCTTTCTGCCAAAGTATTAATACATTACGTAGCCCAACCTCCCTCTCCAAAAAACAAAAAAAACCTCACTTCTCCCACAAAACTTTCCCAACCAAGCCTGGCTCTGATTCCAACTGTATATATGTGCTGTGATATAGTCAGACACATAACCATTTTTATATATTGGATAGAATGTATATATATATACATATATAAAGTTGACAGAGAATCACATGCACAGCTCCGGGCATCTGGAAGGCAAATGTACATTTTACATATATGATCTGCAGGTGACCACACTCCATATAACAGGAGTAGTCATGGCTCTATGAAATAGCATAGCTGCCAAAGGTTCAATTCATGGGTCAAGACACTAGATATGTTAACATTCATCTATGTCTTCCAAGTTTGAATTCCTTCCTAGTATTCAATTTTAGGTCCAGAAAGTCTTCTGAGCCAAAAAATTTCAGTTATCTAAAACAAAATATGATGTCTAGATTTGAACAAGAATGTGTAAATACCAATATAACTTTTAAAGCTATTTTGAAACACTCTATGTATTTCAATCTTTGAAAACTTTTCCAATCTACCTGAAAAATAAAATGAAATCTACTTGTAGAAGTATTATGAAAGGCTAAAAACAAGCCTAAGGTGTATTTTAAAGCACAGAAGGCCTTGTTTGTGAGTTCAAATTGCTTACTGGCTGTTAGAGGAAATGGCAGTGTCAATATTCTGACAAACCCCTACATAATGGGAGAACACAAATAAACACTGTTGGGTTTGCAGGTCTCTACAAGGTGTTCCTGACGCTATCAGATCACTGGAATCCAGGGACATCTGAGAGTTACCAAACACACAGAAATTGTGAGAAGGAGATATTTCATGTGCAAAAGTTCTCCATCGGTTCAGAGCCCCATTTCTGAAGCATTTTAATCCTTCATCCATTTAGAGATAAAACTGTCTACACGCAAACTCCAGATGCCATCTTTTCTACCCACAGTCCTCAAACAGCCCTTAGTCTCCTAACGCTCCTCCACACCCAGAGTCCTTGCAAAAGAAAAGCAGTGATTTTTCTGAACACAACCACTTGAAAGCTGTGACCAAAGGTTATTTCCCTGTAGACAGCAACACCATGGTGCTTAGTCATCGATTCCGACAAAGGTGTTACAACCAAATTAGTCTGGGCACTTTTTAACTCACCTAGTTTCGGCATTTTCCCCCGTATCAATCAGAAGGACAGCTTCCCAGAGTCTCAGCAGTCACATAGACCAGAGGAACATACATAGCCACCCTGCCGATGTCTTTTCCACGGCATCTGTACTGCCTTCAGGGAGTGAGTCTTCCTTGAGAATAATTCAAAGAATTTGTCCCATCCTTTCAAAAAACCAACCACAAGCATACCAAACCAATGCACAGAAGACACTGGTCAACAACAGTCACTTAAAAGTTGTCTTGCTTGTTATTCTGGAAGCCGGGTGTCGTCAGCTGTAGTGGAATGCATTGTGTAGCTTTTCACTGTGAATCCAGAGAGGTCTTCACGTCCACAGCAGGGACGGACTGGGTGTTGCCTGCACTCGCTACCCGTAAGCTACGACTGCACGGGGACACAGGGATTACCTGTGATAGGAGGACGGGAGACAGTTTCAAAATCAAGCAGAAACAGGAAGTCTAATGTTTCCACATGCTAGAAAAGAGGAGCAGATACTTAAAAAAAAAAAAAAAGGAGCAGCCCCAATCATAGAAGCCCGGAAAAAATTTAAAAAAAAACTCATTCCTACCTGGCCTGTATAAACATGAATGTCTATTAATAGTAAGTGTTGCTTAAAGGTGTTCTGGTTCTCAGGAGAGCTAGAGAACAGAGTTCGGACAACTTTGCTACTTAAAATCGTTAGCCTTTTGCTTTTGAAGAGAATATGAGGTCTTTATACAGAATGTATGTATGCCTGCATCCATGCCCATGCAATACGCACAGGTACATACATAGAGATACAGGCACATGTATGTTCTAATAGTCTGTTTAGAAGCTTATTTATTAACCTTGGGCATTTGACAGTTATTATCACCCACAAGTCCTTCCCTCATCCATCCCCCCAGGCAAGGTTTGGCCAGTCCCACAAGACCCACTTCACATGCACCTCCTCTGTGAATCCCTTTTTCTAAAGATCCCAAATGGGTGTTAGGCTCTCAGCCTCTTCCTTTAATCCCCACAGCACCTCAACTGAGCTTCCTTTCTGGGATCTTCTCACAGCTGTCCTTAGGTGGTCTATGGTGATCTATCTTATCTTCAACTCCATGGTAAGTTTCTTGACTTTATTCTTATCTTCTGCAGCAATAACACTCTGCTTTGAGCCTGTTTCTGCACACAGCAGAAATCATACCAAGTGGAATGCAATGGACAAATGCTTTACAGTCTGCTAGGTCAGGTTCAAATTTCAGCCATGCCACTTCCTAGTTTTGTAGACTTGCAAGTTACTTCACCTTCTGAACAATTTTGCTCTCTGTCCAATGAAAATAATATTGTCTACTTCATAGAACAGCTGTCAAGATGTAAAAAGAACCATGTGACGCAAATAACATATTGTCTGACACATAGTCACTGCTAGAATAGCAATGAGCATTATTGTTGACCTGAATTAAAACCAAATGCCTACTATTAATTCAGGGAGGAGGCGGAAAAAAATACCAAATCAACACCAACTAATATATTACACATTTCTTTGTAGCCTGAATTATCACGTGACTAACTCATAGAGGTTTGAAGTTTATACTTTAGAAAACACCCTTTTGTGTTCCTTTGTGTTACTTCTCTAAATTCTGACTGGCCCCTTGATGTTATGACAACTTCAACAGGGATTAAGGGTCAAAGAAGATGCCAAGAGACAACCCCTTCTGGAAATGTAGGGTTCTAAATCATAAAGACGTCCCAAACTCTGATTCACTGTCAAGTCAAGGGTAAATTACCAAATGTAAAGGACAGAAATGCTATATCTAAACACAGGAACCAGGCTCTCACATTTCCTTACAATGTGGCCTTGGTGGTAGCTGCATGTCTAGATGCCTACCAGGAACCATTCTGTCCACTGCTGCGGGAAGAGGGTGGAGCAACATGGCGAAGCCGCCGGGAGGGACAGCAGGAGGCAAAACTGCGCAGCATCACAGAAAACAGCGGCCAGCACGGGCCCGCAGCCCAAGTCGGGGCTCCAAACACAGGGACCGGGGCGGTGATGCGGTCCTACCTATGAGAGGCAAGGGCAGAGTGGGCTGCAAGCGTTGGAGTCTCGTGCATCAACTGGGCACCTCCACACCCAGAGGACCAATCCCTGATTTTGGAAAGAGCACTCCAACAACAGGAGAATATAAAGCAACACAGCTACGGAATCCCCTGGAGGTTCAGTGGTTAGGACTCGGCACTTTCCCTGCTGGGGCCAGGGGATCGATCCCTGGTTGGGGAACTAAGATCATGCAAGCCCTATGGTGCAGCCAAAAAGAAAGTAACACATCTGGATGGGCTACAGATAAGGCAGGAAGTCAGGAGACCTCCTTCCTCTTTTATGTGAGACCAGAATGCCCAGGACTTACATGTTCAAAGCTATTAAAAGTCTGCCCTTTTTAAGCAGTCCCAGCAGTTATAATTTTAAATTCTACTCATCCCACATCCAACTTCATTTGGGAAGAAAGAAGAATTATAGACAGAGGCTAAACACAGGGAGCTCATAGAGCAGTTCAAATTCAGAGAACAGTCTTATGTAACAGTATCTAACCCACTTCAGTCGCCTTTGAAGATAAGAAGGCAACTCTCCTATGCGTCCCTAGGACTTGTAACTAGGAAAAACTAGGAAATCAGGACATTCTCGACAGATTTAAGGATCGACAGTTGTGACAGATACCCAACGCTGGAGCATCATCCGTGCTCTGAGACAGGAAAAGAAGCAGCAGCTGTGGCTTCTAGCCCTAGAAACAGTATGACGGCTTGGCGGCGGAGGAATCTGTCCAATCCAGCCTTACAAAGGCAACTGGTGCTCAGATGCAGGCATGGTTCTCTATCTTTCTGGTGAGCTTAGCTCTGCAGCTGAAGCAAGGTACTGCTCAGCACCCCAACACCCCGGGCCCCACCCCGGGAGCGTGAGTGGCATTGCTGGTGACGGATGCACCCCAGAGCTTCGCAGTGACAGTACATAAGCCGTTTCATTAGGGAAGTCTGCGAGCGTCTTATCTCGTATTTCTCCTCCATCTATCTGCAACCACGTGACAGCGGCTTTCAGAAAACCAGCTTCTCCTCTTGAGTGCGCACGCTCTCCACGTTATCTGGGCATCTCACAGCAAGGCACTATCACTTCAATCATTTCACTGTCCCTACGCCCAGAGAAACCAGGTGACAAGCACAATTTCAAAGAGGTTAAGCCGATTATTCGACAAGGCCCTGCAAGCTGGGGCAGGGCAGAGAGAGAAGCCATGAGACCCAGAACCATCACCAAACACAGGCGCTCTCTCTGGCCTAGTTTCACTGCTTATTACACACCCCAAGAAAGACACTTCCTCTATGGCTACCCACATCCTTATCAGCAGCTCATTCGACAAAATCACCACAAGGATAACGCAATTTATGGCTGCATGAAAATGTCTACCATTTGTGTATTTCAACAGATGCTATAGTCTCCAGGACAGAACTGGAAGTGTCTGCGAAACACCTTGACCTTCATGCTTTGGCATTCCCAATTTGCTCCCTAGTCCCTAGGGCATGATCCGGTGACTGCCAAGAGTACTGCTATCTTCTTTCCATTCAACCCTCCCCTCTTCCCATCAATCCTATCTAGACCCTCCTTTTCAGTCTTCTTCCTGCCACTGCAGCCCTCTCAACGGCCTCCCTGAAACCAGTGTTGCAAACAGGGCCTCCTCTTTGACTCGACTTGATTCCCTTTGTCCCTCGGCTCTTCTTCTGGGAGAAAGGAGTCATTGGCGAGGGAAGAAGGCAGGCTGACGGGGGATCATTCCAGGGCCTGAGTCTGGTAAAGTGTTCCAGAAGCACATTCTGAATGCTATCACAGAGACAACGAATGGTCACCTCTTACCTGAAAAGGCTTGTGCCAACAGGAGCGCGTGTTTCAGGCCTGGAGGAGAGCAGAGAAACCCTACCAGATGCTGAGCAGCGTGTGTGATTTCCCTGTGTTCACTCGCTCTCCCTGAAACCCTGGGAGGTGGGCACCGTGATCCCTGAGCTGAGGAAACCAAGCTCCATAAATGTAACGTACTTGCTCAGGGTAAGGCCAGCACAGGTACATGGGATCTCTTATTCCAAACTGGTTGGGTTTTTTCTTGTATATGGTTCACCAGAGAGCACACATAGGGGACTGTCTGGAAAATAAAGAGAACACTTGGCAACCCACCTTTTAAGGACAGGCAGAGCAGAGAGTTCACCAGTGGGAACTGGAGCTGCTGCGGGCCAGCGCTGGCCTCAGGGACAGGGCGGGAGGGTTGGGGGGCAGATTTCTCAAGTCCATCCTCACACTGACTCCCCACAAGGGGCCGCATAAAAAAGAAGTGTGGGAAGGCAGGTTTTTCTATCACATAGTATTTCTAAGTTTCAAGTATAAGTTTTATAAAATGTTACTCAGAAGCAGGCAAACAAATGAATAAATAAACAACTCACTGCTAGCTGCAGTACAGTGATGCCAGCAGCCAGATCGCAGCACTCTAGAATGAGCATTTCTGTCTGCTGTCCTAGGACGCTCAAATCTCTCTTCACACTCACACCACCAACGAAAAACATTAAATCAGCCTTTACGAAGCACAGAAACACTGAGTGCCTGTTGCAATAAATATGCTGGCACTTGAACCTGGTTTATTTTCTGCTGAGCTGAGTATAAACAGAGTCTTGACATTTTATAGCATTCTTGCGTTGCAAACCTTCATGTGAAACTGAACATGAGCCCTCATGATAAAATACTCAACTAATTAAACTCTAAATTTGCCAAGAAAAACTCTCCAATGGTAGAGTAAATTTCTCTATAAATTTCTAGAATTTCTTGTGAATATGCAACACACGGTATTTCCCAATTTGAATTCCTCATCTCCTTCTGTCACCAAACTTGATCATTTTCCTCTCTGTTTTAACCTCTATGGATCCCATCATCCCCCAGTCATCGCTGATTCCTCTCTTGCTTTGGACAATCTCTCATTTACCAAGTTCTGCTGTCTTTCCATCTGTGCTTCTCGCATTCTCCTTTGGATTTTGTTAAAACCTGTGCATTCAAGGTGACAGAAGATGTTTTTTTAAAAACACAGCTTTCCAGAGAAGACCATGAAAGCAGTTCTACTTTCTGTCCCCCTTTAGACAACAGTGAGCTTTGTCATTTTGTAGTTTTACCCACGTGGCTATTTTGAAACCTATATTAAAAGAAAAAACCCAGCTTTCAGAAATGTTTCAGTTTAGCGAGCCATCAGGAATTACACCCTGTCTTGAGTAAAGTTTCTCCTTGATTTTCGGCCCCCAGGAAAAACATACACACACCAGTTTTGACCATTTGCAGGGGAAGGATGATCACCCAGTTCGGGGCCTTATCCCATTGGTACCCAGAGCCCCGCACTCAGGCAGACAGCAATCATCACTTGTCTTCTGCCCCATCCTCCTCAGTCTCACAGCCTGAATGGCAGGCTGACATCAAACAAGCTCCTGCCACATGGTGACTGGGGAGCAGACATTGCCGAGCACACACCTCTCACCCCTGGAGAGATGTGAGAGCCCTGTATTCCCGTCCCACTAAGTGGTCCTATTCTTCCAGATAAGGAGCCCAGAATTTCCTATCCTGTGCTACATTTCTGTCTCCCCACCTCTAGCCTCTCATCACCCAAAGTCTTTCAGGACAAAGGAGGGCATGTGGGCTAGTTTCATCCAGAAAATGCTCCCTGATACAGTAAAAGGATGGGCTAGACCTAAATTCATATGCTGCTGCAAATTCATATGACTCATCCCCAAAGAGCTTCTCTTCTGCACGGCATATCTCATCTTCCCACCAGCCATTCAGACTTGAAGCCTTAGTGTCATCTTGGATCTCCCTCTCCCCCTTCCAGCCACCAAGCTCTCACAACTCCCCACCCTTGCAGAGTGCCTCTGCCTTCCTTTGTTTCAACCCCAAAGCCCCATCCTATCTCAGGCCTCAGCTTCCTGCTCTTTTCACTCACTTGCCCTCATGGCACATCTTTTCAAAGCACATCATCATCTGTACCTAGAATTGAGTTGAAAATCTCCACTTTACCACATCATTCTCCGATGGGGAATGTGCAGCACTTCCCAGCTGCTCATGGATCAGAGTCCACACTGTTAGGAAAGGATTCAAGATGCTCCCTAGCTGTGCCCTCATCAGCCTAGCACTGTTCTACTTCTGGGCCCCTGTTCACCCCCTTTCCTTGGCCTCTGGGGTCCATTCCACCATCATCAGCTACAAACTACTGCCAGTCTCCCAAGGCTCAGTCACACAAGGCCATTGTGATGGCTATGTTGCTGTTGTTTAGTTGCTAAGTCGGGTCTAAGTCTTTGTGACTCCATTGACTGTAGCTTGCGAGGCTCCTCTGTCCATGGGATTTCCCAGGCAAGAATACTGGAATGGGTTGCCATCTCCTCCTCCAGAGGATCTTCCCAACCCAGGGATTGAACCTGCATCTCCTGTATTGCAGGTGGATTTGTTACCACTGAGCCACCAGGAAGCCCGTTACGATGCCTCAAGCCAGCTCCTCTTCCTCTATCTCCCTATGCGACTTGGAAGCTTCCTTACAATCTTTAGCCCATTTTGCTCAAAGGGAGAGGCACTGTTATAAACGTCTCATCATCCCACGACACTGCACATTTCTAGGTGACAAGGAGATTGCTTCATTCATTCAAGAAAATCAACTCGCATTTATCCAGAACCTACTGAACGTCAGGTACCGACGTAGGTGCTGGGCTCATTGTGGGAAATAAAACACAAGAACTGACATTCAGTGGGAGGAAGATGTGGCAATCAGGTAAACACGTGAATAACTAAAGGGCAGATTTCAAGAGGTGCTGGGATGGAAATGAACAGGGCGTTCTGATGGAGACTGCGCTGGCAGAGGTGGCCTCAGAGGCCAAGCGCCGGAAGAACAACAGGAAAAGCAGCAAGAAGACAGGCACTCCAACCTGAGACAGGACAAGCCTGGCCACGCCAGGGAGAGGAGAGGAGAGGGGGCCAGGGTGGCATCAGTGCTGGATGCACAAGGAACAAGTTGCTGGGAGTCGGGGAAAGGCCCACAGAGGTAAGGCCACATAGAGCATGGTCAGAAGTTTCTGTTACGTGGTGGAAATGGAGAGCAGGGCAAATGTCTGGAAGGCAAAGTGGCAATAAAGATCAAAACCTTCAGACTCCACATGTCCTTTGAACCACTTCCAGGAACACATCCAGTGAAACAGAGACAAGTGTGGACAGCTGCTAAAAGCAAGGCAGTTGTGTGGTGTTATGACAGTGGTAAAGATTAAAAACAGTTCACTTATCCAAACGGGAGATTGGTGAAGTGAATGATGGCATAGCTATATAATGGCACATAATACGGTCTTTAAAAATGACTTTAGAGAGTAACTAATAACATGTGAACTATTCACAAAGGCTACAAAGCAACATATAAAAGAAATCATATGAACTACTATACAATTTTTATAGAGAAAACTATAGGCATACAGAAACCAGCTGAGAGTTATAGTCACAAAATATTTTCTTCTGAGTGCTGAAGTTAAAGAGTAACTTTTTTGGTTGTTATTTTTCACTTTTTGGTCAAATTATAATTGATAAATATACTACACTCCCATGTGATGCTTTTGTTATAAGGGGGAAAAGGTTTTCAAAAACCTGTTAGTGAGGCGTCCCTGGCGGCTCAGTGGTAAAGAATCCACCTGCCGATACAGGAGACACAGGTTCAATCCCTGATCTAGGGAGATCCCACATGTCGTGGAGTGACGAAGCCCATGTGCCACAACTACTGAGCCTCAGCTCTAGAGTCCAGAAGCCTCAACTACTGAGCCTGCGTGCCACAACTAACAAGCCTGTGCACCCCCTGTGCTCCACAAGAGAAGTCACTGCAATGAGAAGCCGGCACACCACAACTAGAGAAAAATCAGTGCAGCAGTGAAGACCCAGCACAGCCATAAATACATAAATAAAATTATTCAACAAAAACACCCACACCTATTGGTAACAAGAAGGTATAGCAGAGTGGATTTCCTATAAATAACAAAGGTTGCTGATCAACAGATGGCCGGGGCAGTCTTCTGTCTTTTTAGGGAATCTTCAGAGCAAAACAGAAAAACAAAACAACAAAACAAAACTCCCTAGAACTTCAGGCAGGAAGTGGGTCATTCGTTTCTCGATGATTCCACTGACTCAGTACTGACTGTCAGGCCCCTCGGGTCCTCACAGCGAAGAAGCTGGAGATAGGTGCTCCGACGGGATGGAGACTGGAAACCTCGCCCGGCAGCACCCAGCCCTGGGGCTGAAGTCTGAAATGCCAATCTGGACCTTCTAAGGGAAAAGCCTTTCCCCATTCTTCTTTAGATTCATTACAACTGAGTCAAACACTCTCACTTATATTATTACAGGTTAAATATGATTACGTTTTTGTCTCTTAAATAAGACTTACTGTGCAAGCCCCCGAACACACTGTGGTGTGTAGGCTTTCTTCCCAAACAGGTTTGAAAATGTAATAAATGATTCAGACAAGTCCCAACAAGTCTCAGGTATTCTGATGCCAGCTTATGAGTGCCCAAGGTGAAAAACGTTCACTGCAGAGGCCCATTCAGCCAGCGTGCCCTGCTGCTGGCCCCTGGGTCACAGAGGTGGTTTGGTTCCCTGTCCTGTTTGGTAGCCTTCTAAGCTCAGCACTTAACGGCCACTCAAAGAGCATACGTTGAAAATGATTTGCTAGCAGAATTCCACATATTTCTTTTAGTTCTGTTTTTAATAATCCCCTGGAAGCCACAGAGCTGAAGGAACTATATACATGGGATTGTACATGAAAGTAGATTTTTTTTTTTTACTCTGGAAACCTTAAAAATTTTAAGACAAATTAAATCAGAGATTGAGGACACTGACAGTTACTATCCAGGGCCTCTGTCTTCCCATATTCATTCAACACATATTTATTGAGGCCTTCCTGTGCTCCCAGTAGCCCTTAGAATAAGTAATAAACAAAGGGGCCAGAGGAGGTAAATGAAGGACTGGGAGAGGGGATGGGCAGAAGGACGGGAGGAAGGAAAGGAGACAATTACTTCCAAGATATTCTAACAGCCACGATCAGTTTGAGAACAGGCTATTAAGGATCTTATAAGACCTATGTAAAAATTTAGACTTTCTCAAAACTCTAATTAGGCATCTTAATTAAGCAGGGGATGCACAACCAGGTGGCTGTTTTGTAAAGACCAATAAGAGCACAGGAAGTCAGACTGGTGCAGAGGCGGAGGTGGGGGCATGTGGCATGTCAAGTGTTCTTGAAGGAATCTAGGTAAGAGATGATAGTGACACCCTGATCTCAGGTGGTGGCAGTAGGCTGGGACAGGCAGCACACAGATTCTACAGCTATTGAGTGGGAGAACCGGTAATATTGGCAACTGACTGACGTAAAGGAGGATGCCTTCCAGGCTTCTGGATAGTCAGTTAGATCACTACTGAGGGGAAAATGCAAAGAGTAGGTAAGTTCAGTTGACTTCCCATCACATTTGAGTTGCCTGTGAGATGTCTAAGTATTGATAAACACTTTACAACTGGACAGACAAGTCTAGGCTAGGCTTGAAATATACCTTTGACGGTCATTACCACGTAGAGATTCTGATATCCCAGGAATGGATGGGGTCATCAAGGGAAAGAGTGGACTAAGCAGGGCACAGAGGGACTTCGCTGGTGGTCCACTGGTCAAAACCCCATGCTTCCACTGCAGGGGGCATGGGTTCAATTCCTCGTTGGGGAACTAAGGTCTCACATGCTGCATGGAATGGCCAAAAAAAAAAAAAAGACAGGACTTTAGAGGACCCAGACAAAGCTCTAAGAAGTACTGACATTTAAGGGATGGACAAAGAAGAGGAAGGAGCCTGCAGTGGAGACTGAGAAGGGATAGAGACAGAAAAGAAAGAAATCAGGAGGGTGGATTGTCAAGGAGAGGACTGCGTATAGAAAACAGGATAAGTGGGTCCATCAGAACATTCTCTATGCCTGCATCTCCATTTCTTCTCTGTAAATAGGTTCATCAGTATTAATTTTCTAGATTCCATATATATGCATTAATATGTGATATTTTCTTTTCTCTTTCTGACTTACTTCACTTTGTATATATAACATGAATGATTCGTGTTGATGTATGGTAGAGACCACCACAACACTGTGAAGCAATTATCCTCCAATTAAAAAAAAGAAGAAGAAAACAAGAGCAGTAGGGATTTGCACTGAGCAGTCAAGAAGGAAGTGAATGGTGGCTGTGCACCCACCATCGAAATCCCAGATGCTGCTCCACTTCTTCCCCACCCTTGATATTTCTGGAGTTGGCTGTGAGCAGGCAGGGGCTAAACAGGAGGAAGCAGAAGAAAGAAGGTTCTGAGATAAACAGGTCAGGAGATTCTGGACATAAGCCAGTGTGATCTGATCAGGGGCTGGAAAAGGGGCCAAAGGCCATAGAAGTCACAAAACATGAAGTTACATAGGTGGCATTCTGTTGTTCTGTCCAAAGTATTTACTGGTCATCTGCTATGTACAGGCACTGCCTACAGTGCTGGGCATAGAGCGGTGACAAAACCCTAGGCAGAAAAACAGGATTTCAAGCAGACAAAAGTTTTTCCTTCCCTGTGGAAGGGAAAAACAAACAAGAATCAAGGGGAAGAATGACTGGGAGAGAGGAGCATTTTGGATGGGGTGGTGCCTGAGCAGAAAACTGAGAAGAGTGGGGGAAAGAGATAAGGAACAGGCTAAGGGGAGAGCCTTCCAGGCAGAGGGAAGGGTGGGTGCAAGGGCTCTGAGGCAGGATCAAGTTTGGAAAGTCTGAGGAAGCAGCAAGGGAATGTGGGCCAACGGGAGAGGAGGAGTGGGGGTGGTAAGAGATGACATGGGAGAGTTGGGCCAGGGGCCAGGTCAGGAAGCCCACAGCTCAGGGCAAGGAGGGTGGCCTTCACTGGTTGTGATGGGAAGACACAGGAGGGTTTAGAGCAAGGCGGTGACACAGTCTGCTGGGTTTTCTGAGAGTACTCAGATGACCAGAGAAGTAGAGGGGGGCGAGGGGTGCGGCAAGAGCACAGGAGGCATTGGAGGCCACTGAGGCCATCAAGATGAGAAACAGTGGCGGAGGGGAAGGGGAAAGAGGTGAGATACGCATGTTTGGAAGAGAAACGAACAGGACTGGCTGTTGCACTAGCTGTGGAATGATGAGGGGTCAAGATGCCACCTAAGCTTTTAGCCTGAAAGCTCAGTATACAAATATGCTGACAGAGAAGGACAAAGCCAGGGGAGGAGAAGGTTTGGGTTAGAAGAATGGCCGTGGAATCAAGATGTCTATTCCTAGAAAGACAATGTGGCACATATATACAATGGAATATTACTCAGCCATAAAAAAGAATGAAATAATACCATTTAAAGCAATGTGGATGGACTTAGAGTTTATCATACTAAGTGAAGTCAGACATAGAAAAGACAAATTTCATACAATATCACTTATATGTGGAACTTTAAAAATGATACAAATGAACTTATAAAACAGGAATAGATTCACAGACTTATGAGAACAAACTTATGGTTATCAAAGAGGAAAGGAGGGGCAGGGATAAATCAAGAGTTTGGAATTAAAGTATACCCACTACTATATACTTTTCATCCCAAAATCCCAAAGAAGGGCAATGCCAAAGAATATTCAAACTACCACACAATTGCACTTATTTCACATGCTAGCAAAGTAATGCTCAAAATCCTTCAAGCTACACTTCAACAGTATGTGAACCGAGAACTTCCAGATGTTTAGAAAAGGCAGAGGAACCAGAGATCAAATTGCCAACATCTGCTGGATCGTTGAAAAAGCAAGAGAGTTCCAGAAAAACATCTATTTCTGCTTCATGGACTATGTTAAAGCCTTTGACTGTGTAGGTCACACCAAACTGTGGGAAATTCTTCAAGAGATGGGAATACCAGACCACCTTACCTGCCTCCTGCAAAACTTGCATGCAAATCAAGAAGCAATAGTTAGAACCAAACAAGGAACAACAGACTGGTTCCAAAATGGGAAAGGAGTATGTCAAGGCTGAATATTGTCACCCTGCTTATTTAACATACATGCAGAGTACATCATGCACAATGACGGGCTGGAAGAGGCAGAAGCTGGAATCAAGATTGCTGGGAGAAATATCAATAACCTCAGATATGCAGATGACACCACCCTTATGGCAGAAAGTGACGAGAAATTAAAGAGCCTCTCGATGAAGGTGGAAGAGAAGAGTGAAAAAGCTGGCTTAAAACTCAACATTCAAAAAACAAAGATCATGGCATCCAGTCCCATCACTTCATGGCAAATCGATGGGGAAACAATGGAAACAGTGACACACTTTATTTTCTTGGGCTCCAAAATCACTGTGGATGGTGACTGCAGCCATGAAATTAAAAGACGCTTGCTCCTTGGAAGAAAAGCTATGACAAACCAAGACAGCGTATTAAAAAGTAGAGACATTACTTTGCCAGCAAAGGTCCATAGAGTCAAAGATATGATTTTTCCAGTAGTCAGATACAGATAAGAGATCTGGACAATAAATAAGGCTGAATGCCAAAGAATTGATGCCTTTGAACTGTGGTGCCGGCAAACTCTTTAAGAGTCCTTTGGACAGCAAGGAGATCAAACCAGTCAATTGTAAAGAAAACCAACCCTCAATATTCATTGGAAGGACTGATGCTGAAGTTGAAGCTCCAATACTCTGGCCACGTGATGAGAAGAGCCGACTCACTGGAAAAGACCCTGATGCTGGGAAAGATTGAGGGCATGAGGAGAAGGGGATGACAGAGGATGAGATGGTTGCATGGCATCACTGATTCAATGGACAAGAGTTTGAGCAAGCTCTAGGAGATGGTGAAGGACAGGGAAGCCTGGGGTGCTGCAGTCCATAGGGTCACAAAGTGTTAGACATGGCTGGGCAACTAACTGCACAACAAAATATATAAGAGATAACTAACAAGGACCTATTGAATAGTACAGGGAATATATTCAATATCTTATAATAATGCATAATGGAAAAGAATCCAAAAAATGGCTTGATTCCACAGCCATTCTTCTAACCCAAACTTTCTCCTCCCCTGGCTTTGTCCTTCTCTGTCAGCATATTTGTATACTGAGCTTTCAGGCTAAAAGCTTAGGTGGCATCTTGACCCCTCATCATTCCACAGCTAGTCCAACAGCCAGTCCTGTTAATTTCTCTTCCAAACATGCAGTGATTCAGAATCCAAACTGAATTACTGTGCTGAAATGAATACAATATTGTAAAATCAACTATATTTCAATAAAATTAATTTTAAAAAATGATGCCCATGAGTCTTCCCCTGAAATTCTAAGTTAATCAGACTTGTGTGAGACCTGGACCCTCCTTCACTTTTCTACCCACGTCAGGTAAAGAAGCACTGCCCAGAGAGTGTGAGGACAGAAAAGGTCCTTGGAAGGAGGAGTTAAGGAGGTAGGAGAAAAGGTGGTTGTGATGCCCTGGAAGCCAAGTTCCTAGAACACTTTCTAGACAGGGGGAGGGATGAAGGATGCTGAATCTGTTGAGCCTGAGGGTGGAGGGGATGGAGAAGTGGCCACAGGGTTCATTAAAACAGAGGTTTCTGGAACTTCCCTGGTAGTCCAGTGGTTAAGACTTTGCATTTCCAATGCAGGGGACGTGGGATACATCCCTGGTTGGGGGAACTAAGACCCCATAATCCTTGTGGTGTGATCTACCCTCTGCCAAAAAAAATAGAGGTCTCTGCTGACCTTAACAGAAGCAGTTTTGGAGGAGGGGAACGGTGAAGAGGGCAGTAAGAAGGGGAGATCACGTGCGGAGATACTTCCATGGGAAAGTTCCACTGGAACCCAGAGCAGAGAAGTAGGGTGAGAGTTAGAAGGTTACTTCAGATTAAGGAAGTTTCGTTTCATTTGTTTTTCTGAGTCTCAATGTGCTAACATTTTTGGCACAAGTGCCTTCTTCTCTGCATCATTGGCTTTCATCTGCTTTTTAAGATGAGTGACAAAAAGGCATATTCGGATACTGATGAGGATTGTTCCCACATGGAGAAAGAAAAGGATGTTGTACAAGAGGGGGTTAGTTGCAGGAGGACTAGCACGAGGTAGAGAGAAAAAGCCATTAATAATAGGACCCTGAATCTGAAATTCCCCTTCAAATGCCAAGCGTCTTCATTTTTCATTACTCAGGGGAGGTAATATGTCCTAAAAATCACAGAATGGCTAGACAGCAGTGGGACTTAAAGATCATCCTATCCAAAGTCCACTACTAATCCACAGCTGAAATCCCGTTTCCCTTCCCATTCGTGGTCTTCCTCACAACCTCCATTGAAAGGGACTTTCTATACCTCTTCACTTAACCATCTTACACCTCACAACTCCACGGTTCATGATATTTTTGGATACTCCCTGAACTGAGCCAGAAGCTATTTTCCTGTGTGTCAATCCACTGGTTCTGGTTCCATATGTTCAGGACACAAAGAACATGTCTAATTCCTCTTCTACGTCTTTCAAACATTGGGAAACGACTAATTCTTGCTCCACTCTCTTATTCCCATACTCCCAAACCAAATCAATTCTTTTTATATGTATTGACAAACAGGTCCCCATTTTAGGAAATATCTAGACAGGGGCTACCAATCAACCCAGTTGTCCTTTAATATGATGAA
Organism: Bos mutus; assembly: GCF_027580195.1. NCBI lineage: Eukaryota > Metazoa > Chordata > Mammalia > Artiodactyla > Bovidae > Bos > Bos mutus. The sequence goes on from NC_091623.1 coordinate 74,422,028, forward strand.
CTTGTAGGCAAACATACTGCGGTAAAAGTTACACCCATGGATATACAAATTACGCACAACAGCCCTGGTTTCCAAGAAACCAGGGTGGCTCTTGGTGTTCTCCTTCTAGGTTTGGCTTGATCCAGTCAATCCTTAAGCACTAATTCAATTCTCCGACATATCCTGTCCCCCAATCCCAGGACACAACCTCCCCTCAACACACACATCCACCACATATGCACACTCTGACTCTCAGCAGAATACGGTCCATTTACTATTAAATACAACTGTCATTAAGCGTCTTGTCATGATTCTCATGGCAGTCCAGTTTTTAGTAAGTTCTATACTATAAATTTGGATTAATTTTTACAGACTTCATTCAATAAAACTCCAAAGTCAGAAGAAAAACATAAATGTTTAGCTATCCAAAGAGTACTTGGATGACCCAGAGGGATGGTATGGGGAGGGAGGAGGGAGGAGGGTTCAGGATGGGGAACACATGTATACCTGTGGTGGATTCATTTTGATATTTGGCAAAACTAATACAATTATGTAAAGTTTAAAAATAAAATAAAATTTTAAAAATACAATTATAAATTAATTTAAAACCATAGCTACAAAAAAAAAAAAAAGGTTTAGATTAAAATTAAAGTATCCCTTGGATTATGGAGTTATTGCTGAAACTCAATGAAGAAACAGGATATGGGATTTCAACAAAGACATTTGGAGTATTCATGCCAAATATTACATGAGTTGTTATTCTTCTAGTCTTAATTTAAAACATTCCAACCACTAGGTATAAAAGGGACCCAGCAGACCCAGCACACAAGAGTATTGGCATAATGCCTCAAATTGCAATAAACTAGACTGAAACAATTTTAAAGTTATTTTAGTTATTAATGTATAGTAGGCCCTGAAATATTTAGTAAATGAATAGATTGCATTACGTGGAGTAAAAGGGCCCCTCAACCCCAAAGAAGAGAAAAACTGAAAAACTATTATAGACATAACCCCAGATTCATAAACATGAATTTAACCTTAGTACAGAAGGCTGATGTAGAACACTAAAGGTACTACTTAAAATCTCTTGAAATCTCCGTAAAGAGACAAAAATTTTTTAAAAATTGGTAGTCAACCACTTGCATAAGGATCAATGAATTCAGCGCTACTTCAAGAGCTTTAACTATCATTTTCATAGGTTTTTAGAAACACAGTTTTGAGTATATTCAGTATATTATATTTAATATTGAATTTCACCACTTGAATTAAATTTGACAAGTGTACCCAGGAAAATTCAACTTGTTTATGGCAAATATCTTTTATGTGTGTTATGCTCTGGAAAACTGGGTATGTGCAGAGGGAGATAAAGTTCATTAAATTAATTATACAATATAATAAATATAGATGAAAGAAACTGCTAGAAAAGTATTTCTGAGTGTCTCAGAATTAGAGCAAACGATAACTGCACTAAAATTAAAAGTGCCTTTCCTACCTTCCTCATATCCACTCAAAAGGAAAGAAGAGAAAATAAAACTCTACAGCACATAAAATCATATTTCTCATAGCCCATGTATAATCACTTTCAAATGATTCACTCTCTGATTTTAGAAAACTTTATATATAAAAAACAACCAATTCAAAAGCTTACTTAAAAATTATTGATTTGGGCTAATCTACATAGGTTTAATTTTCCTAACTTCAGTTTTCTTCCAAGCCATTCAAGTGCAATAAACTTAGAGAACCACAAGACAGCCTGTCCAAAAAATCAGACCCAGGAGATGCTCCAGCTCCAAGAACAGGCCAGGAACACACCATCAGACCCCTGTGACGGCAGGCACAGCAGAGGCATTTGCTAAGCCACTCCCTTCTCCTCATCTTGCTGGGAGGCCAAAAATGTAAACTTCTTCATGCTAGGCTTTCATCTCAATGGCCCTACCCACTGCTCTGACGTATCTCATTTCTTAAGCCTGATTATTCTCGAGCGCTGCTTCCCAACCTCAGTACCACTGACATTTTCTGCGTGATGGTTTTTGTTATGGTAGAGCTGTCTGTGAACTGCAGGTTGTTTAGCTGCGCCTCTGGTTTGTACCCAGTAGGTACCAGGAAGCAGACCCCTCCCCTGGTTGTGGCAATCAAAAGTGTATCCAGACATTGCTAATGATCCTTGGGAGGGGGAAGAGGGGCACAAAACTGTCCCTGGTTGAGAGACACTGTTCTAGAGCACTGGTTCTGGAAGGACCTGAGGACTTTTGAAAAATACTGATTGCAAGTCCCACCCACCTGCCCCCACCCCCATCCCCACATGAGATTTTGATTTAATTCATTTGGGCTGAGTGGTGAGCATCTGAATTTTTAAAAGCCAAGAGATTCTAAATTATGCAGCCAAGTGTAAGGATATCTGCCCTAGAGTTATCAATGATAGCAAGGAAGTCATTGAACCAATTTAAGGCAACACAAAAATGCACTGTGATGCACTATTGTGAAGTTGCTCAGTAGTGTCCTACTCTTTGCGACCCCATGGACTGCAGCCTGCCAGGCTTCTCCACCCAGGGGGTTTTCCAGGCAAGAATACTAGAGTGGGCTGCCATTTCCTTCTCCATGGGATCTTCCTGACCCAGGGATCGAACCTGGGTCTCCCACGCTACAGGCAAACTCTTTGCCCTCTGAGCCACCAGGGAAGCTTCCTCCAAATTAGAGTATTTTTTTATGTTGGTATTAAAATCCATACAATTATAGTAAACCAGTAGAGGAAATGGAAAAAGGTTGACTGTAGTCCTGATCTGACAACTTCTTTTCCATTTTGATTGGACAGGAACAAGAGCAAAAAGACTTGCTTGAATCTTAATGCTATATCTTCATACACAGATGGGGTGATTTAGAAACCAAGCTTCATAGACAGGAAATACAGAACTATGTCCTCACAGGGTGAAAACACCAGCTGTACAATGAAGACACTCTGGAGTTGCCATCTCTTTATGAGCACCACTAAACTGGCCTTGGAGAAATGCAGAGTTCCTTAAAAACAATACACAAGCAATCTGTGGGCTGGAAAGACACTCAGAGAACCCACATGAGAACTGAAATCAAGCCCTTTCCGGTGGGATCATGCTTGTAATAGATGACATTACCAGGGACCTACCTGGAGGGGACAGCAAAGTTGGAGCCCTGCACAAAAGCTACAAACAACCCCAAGTCTTCTCTTCCTCCCTTATACCTCTTCATCCTCTGCCAGCCTCACTATGTTCAACTCTAGGCTTAGTTCCAACTTTTGCAGAGAATGGCATGGCACTCCCCCAGAAGGCACTGTTCCCCTAACTGCCTGGTCTCTGGCTGTGGCTTTCCGGCCAACCACGTGCCAACCTATCAGCTGAGCTGACAGACGGACTGCTGTTCTTTAAGTTGGAAGAACAGCAAGTAGACACATGCATACAAACATAAAGTGATTCTTCTGCCAGTTCAGCAAGGACACTAACCAGCAATTTGTATTGAGTATTTATGATGTGTACAGTACTTTGCTAAGAACTGTATATGCATTATCTCACTGACTCCTGACAATACTTTAAAGGAGATGCTAGTACTGTCTCCATTTGGTAGAAAAATTTATTGAGGCTTATGCAGTTTAAGAAACTTATCCAAGGCCAAGCCAGGACTTGGATACATTTCTCTGGGGCATCAAAGCCCCTGGTCTTAACCACCACATAATCCTGCCTCCCATGGTTCTTGAACTTGGACTTAAACTCCACCAACTATTAATGTTTCAAGTTCTCATTGATTTGGGTTAGAAATCCTAGGATAGGAGAAAATTTTCCAGATACAGAAAGGATGTGTGATATCCAGTTTCATGCCAGACTGCATCAACAAGATCACAGGACATTGTACATGTCTTTGAACTTGCCTTGAATTAATCCTGGAGTTCAGCTTTGACTCCTCACACTCAGCATGCTTACTGATTCTTCTTTCAAGTCTCTCCCTAAACCTCTATTGTTCGTGCTAAGAGTCTCTCATTTCTCACTCTTGGATTTGTAAGTGCCTCTGAACTGGCTTACACCAGCTCACATAACTGCAACCCATCTTGCACACAGATGTCAAATCTTTCAGTGCTACTTTCAAGTTTTCTCTCTTCTGCTAAAAAATGTGCAAGAGTTCCCTCTTTGAGATACCCTCAACTCTTCTGCACACCTCTGAAGGCTTCTACCATCCAGAATTCTCCTCAATATTTCTCAGTACAAAATCTTAAAACTCTAGGGACTTCCCTGGTGGTCCAGTGGCTAGGACTGGTGCTCCCTATGCAGGGGGCCAGGGTTTGATCCTTGGTCAGGGAACTGTATCTCACATGCTACAACTAAGACCTGGAGCAGCCAAACCAATAAATATTTCAAAAATTAAAATTAAAAAATGAAAATTCTAAGTCGGACCAACTTCCAGCACCTCCCCAAAACACTCTCTGTGATACCAACCTTTGTGACCTGGCACTGAGTGCCATTCTCCATGTCTGAATCAAGACCCACTTGCCTCACTTCGAATCCTTTATTGTATTCATCTATTCATAGACAGATATCAGGATAGATGTCTAAGGCAAAACTACCTTACTGAGACACTCCCATCTTTGGATGTGGTGTACTCTCCTTCCTCTCTCAAAATTTATTAAGCAGCTTCAAGCACTGTTTTGGGTGTGGAGACAGACCAGACAGTATAAGAGCTAAGTTCCCTGTACTCCTGGCATTGTTCCTTCTCTAAACCTCCTAGGACTTTTATGGCCAAATCCACCTCTCCCAGGGGCTTCCTGGATGGCTCAGCAGTAAAGAATCCACCTGCAATGCAGGAGATGCAGAGATGCATCTGATCCCTGGGATGGGAAGATCCCCTACAGGAGGAAGCGGCAATCTCCTCCAGTATGCTTGCCTGGAAAATCCCATGGACAGAGGAGCCTGGCAGGCTACAGTCTATAGGGTCGCAAAGAGTAGGACACCACTGAGTGACTGAGCATGCACATAAGCCACATCTCCCAAAGATGCCAGGACCATACATGCTCATGTTCAAATGAATTTAGTAAACGCTGTGTGCAACAGCCAGCACCCTCTTAAGGAATGAACATGAGAAATCCTGCAGAACAGAGTTAGGTCACTTGCTTCAACCTAGTAGTCATCAAAGAAACCTGCTTGTGTTCATGAGAGAGAGAAAGAAAAAAGAAAAATCCTACAGGAATATCTCCTGGGAAAAACTGCTTTTACCACTAGTTTGTAAATTCCCAAAGGGCATGGACTATTGCTATGAGCATTAATTCAATCCATAGCTATTAATGAATGGTTACTATGAAACAGTTCCTGTCCCACTTGCTAGAGATTAATGGATGAACAAAGCAGACATAAGCCATTCTTAATCACTAGGCTACACTGCCTCCACTAAAGTATCTGCTAATTGCACTTGACCAAATTTTTCAACAGTGTGGAGTAATTTTTATTATTCTAGGATATATTAATAATAATTATTCTACAGTCCAGGCTCCCCTGGTAGCTCAGTGGTTAATAATCTCCTGCCAATGCAGGAGACACAGGTTTGATCCCTGGGTCAGGAAGAATTCCTTGGAAAAGGAAATGGCAACCCTCTCCAGTATTCTTTCCTGGGAAATCCCATATTCAGAGAAGCCTAGTGGGCTATACTCCATGGAGTCGCAAAGAGTTGGACACAACTTAGCAACTCAACAACAACACATTCTACAGTGTAGAAAACAAAATTTTGTTCTTGACTTTAACCCCAACCTGATGTACAAATACCTAGCACATACTAAGCACTCTAGTATTTGTTGAAAAATTAATCAGCCAATGTTATACAAGTTAGCACTTAGTTTACAAACTAAGCTAAATGTATGAAAATGTTTCACGTGCTTTAGCTTTTGTCTTCCCAGAGTATAAACCTCTTAAGCACAAGGATCATGTTCTATTTATTTGTACCAAGTGAAACCATTCCATCTTAAGGCTGCTTCATAAAATACAAACTCAAAATTTAAAAGAAGCATACATGTCTCTGTTTGTAGATAACATGATCCTTATATAGAAAATCCTAAAGATTCCACTGAAAGACTGTTCAAACTAATAAACTCAGTAAAGTTGCAGGATAAACAGTCAATATACAAAAATCACTTGCATTTCTAAACACTACCAATGAACTACACAAAACAGAATTTAAGAAAACATTTATTATAGCATCAAAAAATAAACTTAAGAAATAAACTTAACCAAAGAAATGAGAGAACTCTACACTGAAAACTATAAGTCACTGATGAAAGAAATTAAAAACACAAATAAATAGCAAGATATCTTGTACTCAGAGAATGGAAGAATTAAAACTGTTAAAATGTCCATATTACCCAAAGCCATCTATAAATTCAATGCAATCACTATAAAGATTTCAGTGGCTTTTTTTAAATAGAAATAGGAAAGATCAATCCTAAAATTCATATGAAATACATACACACAGACACAGACACACACACACACACACACACACACACACACACACACACCAAATTGCCAAAGCAATCCTAAGAAAGAAAACAAAGCTGGAGGCATCACACTTCCTGGTTTCAAAATATATTACAAAACTATAGTAATCAAAACAGTATGGTATTGGCATAAAAACAGACAGATAGAGCAACGGAACAGAATAGAGAGCCCAGAAATGAACTCATGCATACAGTCAACTAATGTTTGACAAGAACACCAAAAAGATTCAATGACAAAGCTTTTAAATTTGACAATGTCTCCAATAAATGGTGCTGGAAATTGAATAATCACATGCAAAAGAATAAAACTGGACTGCTCTCTAACATCATTCACAAAATGGATTAAATGTAAGATTTAAAACTTTAAACTCCTAGAAAATAAAAAAAAAACCCATAAAATAAAATCTCCTTGACATTGGCCTTAGAAATGATCTCATGGATATGACACCAAAAGCACAAGCAACATAAACAAAAATAAACAATTTTGACATAGCAAAATTAAATGTCAAATTTAAAAACTTCTGCACAGCAAAAGAAATGATCAACAAAATGAAAAGATAACATATGGAATAGAAGAAAATATCTGCTATTTGCAAACTATATATCTGATAAGTTTGATTCATATACAAACATATATACATACATAACTCCTGCAACTTAATAAAAACAATAATCTGAGTTTTAAATGGGGCAAAGGAATCGAATAAACATTTTTCTAAAGAAGATATTTAGATGGCCAACAGGTACATGAAAAAATGCTCAATATCACTAATCATCAGGAAATTGCAAATCAAAACCAGAATGAGAGATTACCTCCCACCTATCAGAATGGTTGTCATCAAAAAGACAAGATGTTGCTGCCAGAATATGGAGAAAAAGGAAGCCTTGTGCACTGTTGGTCAGACTGTAAACTGGTGCAGCCACTACAGAAAGCAGTATGAAGGTTTCTCAAAGAATTAAAAATAGAACTACTATATGATCCACTTCTGAGCTATACCCAAAGGAAATGAAATTACCTTGAAGAGCTCTCTATACCTCCATGTTTGCAGCATTATCTACAATAGTCAAAATCTAAGTGGATGAATGGGTGAACAAAATGATTCAAACATAAAAAAGAAAATCCTGCCATTTGAAGCAGTATGAAAGAAACTCAAGGGCATTAAGCTAGTGAAATAAGTCAGACAGAGAAAGACAAATACTGTATGATATCACTTATGCACAGAATCCAAAAAAAACCCCAAACTCAGAAAGAAAGAGCAGACTGGTGGCAGACAGAGGGGAGGGGGTGGAGGAGGGAATTATGTGCAGGTAATCAAAATTTCATGCAAAGATGGGCTCGATAAAGGACAGAAATGGTATGGACCTAACAGAAGCAGAAGATATTAAGAAGAGATGGCAAGAATACCCAGAAGAACTGTACAAAAAAGATCTTCACGACCCAGATAATCACGATGGTGTGATCACTCACCTAGAGCCAGACATCCTGGAATGTGAAGTCAAGTGGGCCTTAGAAAGCATCACTATGAACAAAGCTAGTGGAGGTGATGGAATTCCAGTGGAACTATTTCAAATCCTGAAAGATGATGCTGTGAAAGTGCTGCACTCAGTATGCCAGCAAATTTGGAAAACTGAGCAGTGGTCACAGGACTGGAAAAGGTCAGTTTTCATTCCAACCTCAAAGAAAGGCAATGCCAAAGAATGCTCAAACTACCGCACAATTGCACTCATCTCACACACTAGTAAAGTAATGCTCAAAATTCTCCAAGCCAGGCTTCAGCAATACGTGAACCATGAATTTCCAGATGTTCAAGCTAGTTTTAGAAAAAGAAGAGGAACCAGAGATCAAATTGCAACATCCACTGGATCATGGAAAAAGCAAGCAAGTTCCAGAAAAACATCTATTTCTGCTTTATTGACTATGCCAAAGCCTTTGACAGTGTGGATCACAATAAACTGTAGAAAATTCTGAAAGAGATGGGAATACCAGACCACCTGACCTGCCTCTTGAGAAATCTGTATGCAGGTCAGGAAGCCAACAGTTAGAACTGGACATGCATTTTGATATTTGGCAAAACTAATACAATTATGTAAAGTTTAAAAATAAAATAAAATTAGAAAAATAAAATTAAATTAAAAAAAAAGTTTCAGAAAACAAAATAAATGATTATTTGTATATCCTTAGAAAATGGATGAATTTATTGAATGAGAATGAAAATATCAAAACATAAATAAAAAGATAATATTTTGAATAAAAAAAAAAAAAAAGAACTGGACATGGAACAACAGATGGGTTCCAAATAGGAAAAGGAGTACATCAAGGCTGTATATTGTCACCCTGCTTATTTAACTTCTATGCAGAGTACATCATGAGAAACGCTGGGCTGGAAGAAGCACAAGCTGGAATCAAGATTTCTGGGAGAAATATCAATAACCTCAGATATGCAGATGACACCACCCTTATGGCAGAAAGTGAAGAGGAACTCAAAAGCCTCTTGATGAAGGTGAAAGTGGAGAGTGAAAAAGTTGGCTTAAAACTCAACATTCAGAAAACGAAGATCATGGCATCTGGTCCCATCACTTCATGGGAAATAGATGGGGAAACAGTGGAAACAGTATCAGACTTTATTTTTGGGGGCTCCAAAATCACTGCATATTGTGACTGCAGCCATGAAATTAAAGACGCTTACTCCTTGGAAGAAAAGTTATGACCAACCTAGATAGCATATTAAAAAGCAGAGACATTACTTTGCCAACAAAGGTCCGTCTATTCAAGGCTATGGTTTTTCCAGTGGTCATGTATAGATGTGAGAGTTGGACTGTGAAGAAGGCTGAGTGCTGAAGAACTGATGCCTTTGAACTGTGGTGTTGGAAAAGACTCTTCAGAGTCCCTTGGACAGCAAGGAGATCCAACCAGTCCATTCTGAAGGAGATCAGCCCTGGGATTTCTTTGGAAGGAATGATGCTAAAGCTGAAACTCCAGTACTTTGGCCACCTCATGCAAACAGTTGACTCATTGGAAAAGACTCTGATGCTGGGAGGGATTGGGGGCAGGAGGAGAAGGGGACGACAGAGAATGAGATGGCTGAATGGCATCACTGACTCGATGGACATGAGTCTGAGTGAACTCCGGGAGTTGGTGATGGACAGGGAGGCCTGGCATGCTGCGATTCATGGGGTCGCAGAGATCAGACACGACTGAGCGACTAAACTGAACTGAACTGAATCAAAGGGTATAAATCTCCAGTGACAAGATGAATGAATCATGGTGATGTAATATACAGCATGGTGACTAAATTTAACCATACTGTATTGGATGTTAAATGTTTTCACCACAGGGGAAAAAATTATACCTATGTGACATGATGAATGCATTATCTAAGCTTATCATGGCAATCATTTTGCAATGCATACATATATAAAATCAGTACACTGAACAATTTAAATTTACACAGTCTTAGATACCAATTATATCTCAGTAAGACTGGGAAAAAAGAAAAATAGCATACACTGTCTGTACTTTAATGAAGTTATTAAAGGTGCTGAGAATTCTATTAATCAACCACAGGTTAATAAGGCAGCAACCATATTCTACAGTGTATCAAACTTCAGTAAATGTACCCTCCCCTATTGTAGGACACGTAAGGAATAAAACAAAATGGTAAAACCTGTGCCTACTATGAGATCCTTCAGGAAGCCTCAGCACCCTGGCAGGTCTGGCCATGATGATCTCCCTGCTCTCCGCTTGCCTTCCAACCTCACCTTGATCCAGATGACATTTGCTCCAAGCCTTGCACAATTTAAAAGCTGAGCACTCTGAGACTTCCAATGGTCTCTAAGGTTTTCATGAAAATCCTTTGAGACTGTGGCTAATTTTTTTTTTTAAGTGGACTTTTAAAATAAGTGGAAAATAATTTTCTTTGGAACTTTTAAATAACTTTAAAGTCAAATTAAATTCTCAACCTTGAACTAATTATCAATGAGAAAAATGACAAATACAAAGCTCTCACTTCTTATGCAATTGTTACGGAAAATTTCTGGAGTACTGTCAACCATTTTTTACCTTATATAATATCCTTTCAACATATTTAACCCCTTTTAATATTGAAGCTAAAGATTATAGTGACAATCAAAACAAGTATTTATCCTGGTTTTTATTGAATAGTTTTTTTTTCCAAGTACAGATTGTTCCAATTAACTTTAACTTCTCTTTAAAGATTCGTATCCTATTTAGTGCTACAGAACTTTATCCCATTTGCTTTTAGGTTCCCTCTGCCCTTTGATATTCTTTCACATTCGGATTTCACAAAGCTGACAAGTTCTTACTCTGCCCTATTAACAAATCTGTCCCCTTTGGCAGTTACATTCTAGTTCCTGAGAATATTACTTAAGCTTCTAAAACGAACTACCACTTCCCACGAAATAGCTTTCCTTTCTCTGTAATGAAAGAAGTAATATATTTTCTTTATAAAAATTACCGTAGGCTGAACACTTACTATATATTATGTGCCAAGTGTTGAACTAAGTATTTCATTTTTTTTCATCTGATTTTTAATCCTCACAAAATGAGGTCAGAGCCATGATGAGTTCCATGGCCCAGAGGAACAGAGGTTAAGTACAATGTCAAAGTCACAACTCTAGGAAAGAGCAGGGCCATGATATATGAATCCAGATCCCTGTTTTCAAACCCTGGCTCAAATAACAAGTAATTTAAAAAACCAACCAACCAAACAACAACAAATACAGACTCTAGCTCAAGCTGCTGTGCCAAACCATAGCATTTTCCCCTATCTTTCCCCAGTTAGAATCGCTGATAACATTTGTTCTTTCCTTCTAAAATTTTCCCTCAGTTTTATTGATATATAATTGATATATACATTGTACTACATTAAGATGTACAACATACTGATTTCATAAATGTGCAGATTACAAGATGATTACCACAGTAAGGTTACTTAACACATTCATCACCTCACACAGTTGCTTTTTTTTTAATGGTGGGAACTTCTTAAATCTAGTCTCTTAGCAACTTTCAGACACACAATACAGTATTATTAACTACAGGCACCATGATGTGTACTTCACATCCCCAGAATGTATTCATCTTATAACTGGAAGTTTGTTCCTCTGACCACCTTCAAGGGTTTCACCAGCCTCCCTCTTTCCAAATTTTAAATGCCAAACAAGCATGTCTACTCCTTGCCTCAATGCCTTTACTCTTACCTAAAACGTATCATACACATTAGTTTGGAATTCAATAATATATTATGAGTATCTTTCAAAGTGAATATATAGGTCTTTTTCCTTCCTGTCATGGCTCAACACTAGTTGACCAAGTAGAAGTTTCATAACTAATTTAACTCACCAGGCTCCTCTGTCCATGGGATTCTCCAGGCAAGAATACTGGAGTGGGTTGCCCTTTCCTTTTCCAGAGTATCTTCTCAACCCAGGGATCAAACCCGGGTTTCCTGCATTGCAGTCAGATACTTTACCACCTGAGCCACCGGGGAAGCCCTTTAGTTAAACTGCTGCTGCTGCTGCCGCTAAGTCGCTTCATTCGTGTCCGACTCTGTGGGACCCCATAGACGGCAGCCCACCAGGCTCCCCCATCTCTGGGATTCTCCAGGTAAGAATACTGGAATGGGTTGTCATTTCCTTCTCCAATGCATGAACTAGGTTTGGTTAATGATCATTTAGGCTGCTTCCAATTATTTTCTGTTACATATAATATTGCAGTGGATATCATAAGAATACATTTGAGCCTAACATATTTCTGCATGTGTCCAATTGTTACCTAAGAATGGATTCCTAGGAAAAAAAAATGAATTCTTAGGACTGGGATGGCAGGATCAAAAGGTATACATATTTCAATTTTTGATACATATCATCAGACTGTTCCCCAGAAAGTTGTAATCTGCAATCTTATAAATAGTATTTGAGAAATGTATAAATAGTATTTGAAAAATTCCCATGTTTGCCCACTTGCCCTCCAATCCTGGGTCATCAAATTCTATCAGGTAAGTAGAAAGTAACATCCCAAAACTTCATGGGAAATAGATGGGGAACAGTGGAAACAGTGTCAGACTTTATTTTGGGGGCTCCAAAATCACTGAAGATGGTGATTGCAGCCATGAAATTAAAAGATTCTTACTCCTTGGAAGGAAAGTTATGACCGACCTAGATAGCACATTAAAAAACAGAGATATTACTTTGCCAACAAAGGTCCGTCTAGTCAAGGCTATGGTTTTTCCAGTGGTCATGTATGGATGTGAGAGTTGGACTGTGAAAAAAGCTGAGTGCCAAAGAATTGATGCTTTTGAACTGTGGTGTTGAAGAAGACTCTTGAGAGTCCCTTGGACTGTAAGGAGATCCAACCAGTCCATCCTAAAGGAGACCAGTCCTGGGTGTTCATTGGAAGGACTGATGCTCAGGCTGAAACTCCAATAGTTTGGCCACCTCATGAGAAGAGTTGACTCATTGGAAAAGACCCTGATGCTGGAAGGGATTGGGGGCAGGAGGAGAATGGGATGACAGAGGATGAAATGGCTGGATGGCATCACCGACTCGATGCACATGAGTTTGGGTGAATTCCGGGAGTTGGTGATGGACAGCGAGGCCTGGCGTGCTGCGATTCATGTGGTCGCAAAGAGTTGGACACAACTGAGCAACTGAACTGAACTGAACTGAACATCCCAAAGCACACAGATCTAGGACTTCGATTTCCACCTTGATAAACCTAATGCCTGGGTTCCCTCTGAAAATGTTCTAGATAAGAAATCAGTTTACACCAATTCTGAGTTATAAGGTTATTGTTCAGTGCTATGTTCAACAGTCCATACTATGAGGCTAAATCTATTTTACCAAAGCACAACAAAGAGTCCAGAAAAGAAAGAAAGAAATACAAAGGATGTAGAAGAAAAAGAATTCAAAGAGGGAAGAAGTGGTTCAAGGATATGATGGATGAAGAATCAATCAATACTTTGCAAGAAGGAAGCCAGTTCCATACTTTGCAATCGTCCTTGAGAAACAGTTGATGTAGCATTCTGCTGAACCTCAAAAGGACCACAAGTCTTTAGGTATTTTTGTTGTTTGTTTGTGCTCACTCAGTTGTGTCCGACTCTTTCTGATCCTATGAACTGTAGCCCACCAGGTTCCTCTGTGCATGGGATTTTCCAGGCAAGAATACTGGAGTAGGTTGCTATTTCCTCCCCCAGATAGATATTTTTATTCCTCTGATGAACACTCAAACTCCACAAACCTGAACTTCATTCCTCCTTCTTGAATGAATACTCACAAGGTCCTTTCATCCACATTCCTTACTAATTATACTCCACTTTTGCTAATCGCCTTATTTCCTCCTCACATTGATATAAAAGTGTTCATGCATTAGGGTCATACTCATTTAATCTTTCAAGATCCATGCCACCATTTCCTCCTTTGTTGTTGTTCAGTCGCTAAGTCATGTCTAACTCTTTGCAACCCCATGGACTGCAGCACACCAGGCTTCCCTATCCTTCACTATCTCCTGGAGTGCTCAAACTCATGTCTATTGAGTCGGTAATGCCATCCAACTATCTCATCTGCTGTCACCCCCTTCTCCTCCTTTAATTCCCTTTAAAATGAAAACCAAACAAAGCCAGGAATATTTAAGGTTTGGGGGTATAGGGTTTTTTGGTCTTGAAGGAAAGGAGAAGGAAAAGAAGGAAGGGAAAGACAAAGCCCTGCTCTCGGAGCAGTCATCAGGTTTAAGACCAGTCTTTGGCCCAGGCCACGTTTGTCTCTCTGCCTTCTCCAAGCTTTCTGGGACCTTCCTTCCCTCCACTGTGGAGAGCTGTCCTGGAGTCCTCAGGGGGCGCTGTCCTGCCTTACCTTCCCCATCAGAGGGTCTCCATGGTTGTTACTGTCTGAGAGGGAGGTTCCATTTTGGTCAATGAGCACTGTGCTCCCTCCCTCCTCCCCTCGGGGTCCTCTGAGGATGGCCCCACTGCCTTTCTGGTCTTGGTGCAGTGCCCCCAGGGGTGTCTTTGGTGGCAGGGTCCTGGGGGGAGGATGGGGAAGTGGGGTGGGGGGTTAGAGAGTGACATCCATTTCCCAACCTCTGCAAAGGCATTGGAGCTCTGAGAACAGCCTCAGTACAGCTAGTGATTTCTGTTACTCTGTGAAATCTATCTCCTAGGGAAGAAAACTCCCCACAAAAGAAACCAAAGATGGATGGAGAAAGAGAAAAGAAGAGCCACCAGCTGAATGTGGCAGGTGCTTTATTCATGGCATCCCTGTTAGGCCTCCCACCCTCCTGTGTGCCTGGTTTTATTTCTTCCCACTTTCAGTGGGAAAACAGTGACTTAAAAGAAGTGAAGTAATTTGACTGGCCAGAGAAGGCAATGGCATCCCACTCTAGTACTCTTGCCTGGAGAACCCCATGGACAGGGGAGCCTGGTGGGCTGCCGTCTATGGGGTCGCACAGAGTCGGACACGACTGACGCGACTTAGCAGCAGCAGCAGCAACTTGACTGGCACGGCCTCACACCTGGGAAGCATGAGCTGAAATTCATGCTTTCAGCCGCCCCCCTACTCCAGGTTTCTTGGACCCAAGAAAGTAATTGCCATCAAGCCTGAGGCAATTCCCAATCGGAGGCCTGCAGACCCCTAAGAGCCCCTGAGTGGGCTCTGGGGGCATCAGAATGTCCTGAGAGTGGGGTGCTTGCTTTTTGTGGGAGGGTCACCAAATGCCCCCCTTGATCTCCTTTCCACCTCCAACAGTCTGAACTCTGATGCTTTAATCATGTGTAGAAGTACCCACCCTTGCTCTGACCGTAAATCCTGTACTGTTATCTTTTCATTATCCTGAGGAGTCATCTTGTTAACATATTATTTAAACAGCAGTTGAAAGGGAATCACTTTCAGAGAAGTGCTGAAATGAACCATGGCTGTCCTGAGCTACCAAGCCTCACCCACCTGAAGCTTTTATCAGATGCTCAGAAGCGTCCATAACCAGAAAAAGACTGAAAATTAGTGAGACACACCCCCATAAAGTCTTTCTCCCTGAAAGAAATAAAAACAAAATATACTTCTTCATAGACCTCTAAATGTGTTGCAAGGGCTTCCATTCAGAAATACAGGGGCACCCACAGATGAAGTGGCCACGTGTAATCTCGGCCCAGCAAAATTATTATCTGCCACTCAGGGTGAGAACGTCTAATACTAATGCATGTTACCAAGGCTTTTAGTACAGAGGAAGGAAGCTCTGGTTTAAGTAGAGGAGGAAACTGCAGAAGAGGTCTTTGATCTTTGTTTCACAAAAAGCAACTGAAAATGTAAATAACTGTCTCCTTGCATACCGGGTGACAGATAACAAGAAAGTAGTTTTAACAATTTTATTATACACGTGCAAGATTGCTTTTGCCTTTTGACTGGGTAAATGATCAATCGCTGGAAAGAAAATACATCAACTTCTATAGGGCACAGAGGAGTACACTGGCTCAGATACCCTGCCAGTGCACTACTGAAACAGTCTGAAGAGAGACCAAAAAAAAGCTAAGACAATCAACAACATTTATTAAGTGCCAACTGTTTAAGACCTACTCACAATGCCACTTCTGATGTACTGGAAGCCTTGTGGCGCCAGAAGTCAGGAGAGGGCAGCCTGTATGATACGCTGCACACCAGCTAGGAAGCTACAAAAATAAAGGTGGAGGAAGAGCGCTACACAGGAAAATACAGGAGATTTATATGAATTAAGCAGAAAGCGAGAAACAAGTGTGAGGGGCCAGGCTCGCCAACGCCAAGCTCCTAAGAAATGATGCAGATTACCCTGAAAAATGTTTGCAGGTAGAATATTTGTGAGTACGTCAGCAGGACAGGAGGAAAGGCTGTCATTTGCACCAAAGCTGTCATTTCATGACTCAAGAATGCCTTCAAGCTCCGCCGTATTCATTTAATAATATTATTTTACTGTCAATTATCAGTCGGGCAAGATGCCCAAGATAACATGTGTTAAGTCATGAGTTTCCTCCTCTGTAAGTTAAGGAGGTTGGAATCAACTTCTAAAGGCTTTAACTCTAAGTGAAATGGTATTAGCATCTCTCAAGGTACTGTTTGTGATTTGATTTTTCCTTGAGAAGGTACTCTTCAGTAAATGAATGTTTTTAAATTACATGTGCAGACTCTGAAGGGGAGGAGTAGCTGATGCTAGATAAACACAGTGCAGCTGTAAAACTCTGGTTAGTGGCAAGACTGCTTCAGCGGGAAAATAACAACTACATTTTCATCATTAAATCAGAATAGGAATCATTTCCAAGTAAGTCTTGAAGTGTATCTACGTATGTATACACACACACACACACTAAAATATATCCTATTTTGATTCAATTGATTGTTAAGATATACAATTTAATAGCAGGAGTTACAGGGGAAGGACTACAACATTATAACACATCTCCAATTAGAATTGTTAAAAATGAAAATACAGGCACCTCAGAATGAAAGACTACAGTGAAAGTGAAAAAAAAAAAAATGTGAAAGTGTTAGTTGCTCAGTCTGCGTTTGACTCTTTGTGACTGCGTGGATTGTGGTGTGCCGGGCTCCTCTGTTCATGGGATTTCCCAGGTGAGAATACTGGAGAGGGTAGCCATTCCCTTCTCCAGGGACCCAGGGATTGAACCTGGGTCTCCTGCATTGCAGCCTGATTCGTTACCATCTGAGCCACCAGGGAAGCCCATGAATGGATAAATATAGATGCTTAATTAGATGTGTCTATCCATCTTTCCAGGTTTTCCTGACAGGGGATCACTAGCAGAAGCTATGCAACAGGCTGCTTGACTCCTTCCTCACGCTGAAAACACAGAAGCTATTAAAAGAATTTTATAAAAGTTGCACTAAAAAAAAAGTATAATGAAGGTGCATACCTTTCGACCCAACAATTTACTCTGAGAAACTTATAACTGCTTGAATACAGTGACATATAAACAAAGAGGTTTACTGTAGCATTAACTGGAATATAAAAACCTATATTCCACTGCATGATACCATTTATATGTGGAATCTAAAAGATAACAAACAATTTATAAAACAAAAAAGAAGTAGACCCACAGATATAGAGAACTAGTGGTTACCAGTGGGGAGAGGAGAGAGGATGGGCAATATAAAGGTGGAGGAATAGTTATTATGGGATTATATGAAATCATGTGTGTGAAATTTTTGAAAACTATAAAACACTATAGAATTTAAAGACTCTTTCATTTAATTAAAAAATAAAAATAAATTAAAGAATCTGTTTCTATAAAAACTGATATAGAAAACCTATAAAACCATGAATGTTCAACAATAAGAAAATTCTTAAATCATGATACAGCTGTGGATTTGAAATACAGAATATGTATTTGAATAGGCTTCCCAGGTGGCTTAGTGGTAAAGAATCTGCCTACAATGCAGGAGACGCAGGTTCAATCCCTGGGTCAGGGAGATCGCCTGGAGGAAGAAATGGCAACCCACTCCATTATTCTTGCCTAGAGGATCCCACGGACAGAAGAGCCTGACAAGCTGCAGCCCATAGGGTCGCAAAGAGTCGGACACAATTCAGCACACAAGCACACATATGCACAGCTGTATGTGAATATAGATTGGAATGTAGAATACCATGACATAAAAAAATGCTAATACGGACTGATGCTCGAGATATTGAATATGTGTGAAAAAAGAAAGGTCTCAGTTTTAAGAGTAATATTCTATATATTATTGACTGTAAAATGCACATTTCTTCATGTCTTAACATCTGGGAAATTGGTGTACAAGGAATGGCATCTTTGAATCCATGAAATAGAGTGGTACATATTAATACACATGCTTGAACATGCATAACAATTTTCTAGAAAATTACTTCTAATTATAACACAAGGGGAGCAAAAGATATTTTCTTTGTTTTATTTTACTTTATCCTACATTCTTTCTTAAGGTTTGAGGTGTTTCCTGGAACACATACTATTTCCAAATAAAAACAAAACAAACCACCTATAAGTAGTTGCAGGTTCCTAAAAAGTAGTGGCTTGGACAACCACTGGGACAGGTTATTTCTTTTGGGGAAACCACCCCCAGGAGATTTTTTATTTTACAAGAAATGAAAAGCAAGGATCGAAGAAGAGGGAAGTTCACTAAGAAATCCTGAGCACATAGCAATGTTTCTTCCTTTCTGATCACTGAGGCAAGTACTGCCAAAAGCTCTAGCTTGGTCTTCATGCTGGAAGACTGGTGGGGCAGGCAGGGGTCGGGGTGGGGAAAGGGTTGGGAACTCAGAGGAAGTCTTGCCCTCTGGGAAGATAGAGCAGCAAAGCAGAGAAAGTGTTCTCTGAGGGAGAAAGCAGCAGGTGTGGGATGGGAGGCTGAGTCTGGCCACAGCTGACCACACCAGCAGAGGATGACAACCGGAAGGACCAGCACCGGTCCTGAGCACAGGTACGCTAGGTCCCTGCGGAACCCTCAGAAGGTGAAACTTCAGGGCAGTGATTCTCACCTTAAGGTCCTCCATCCTCGGGATTACTAAGGTGGCGGGGGTTGGGGGGAAGGCAGTAATTCTCTGGCCTACCCAGGTCTAAGGCAAAGATGTTCCCAATAGCAGTCCAGCAGAGGCCTGAGCTACCACGACCTGAATATATTCACATAAGGTGGGTATCCTTTACAACACATAAAAAATAGATTAGAAGTATTACAGTTTAAAAAATTTTATTCCAAACGATTTTCAAGATTAGAATTGAAAAGAAAAAATGGAAATGAAAAAAATAAATAAAAGCAAAATGAAACAGAAAAATAAGAATTGATAATACTATTCTGAGATGAAGGATCTAAATCTTTGAGATTAAAGCAAACATTCAGAAATTTCATTCCCTGATGACAAAGTATACTCTCCCCCTACCCAATTTAATCAATTAAGAAAATGGCCACCTGAAAACTAAGTTCATTTTTGAGGGGAGGAACTCCTAAAATGATGATCAAGAAAATATTTTAAATACTCTATATTTCCTCAGACCTTCCATTTTCTTTTGCAAATCAGCTTACTTAAATTCTGTTCACAGGGGGAGCCTGTACCTAGTGGCCCACAGCGCCAGAACTTACACTTCAAATGCCTCCATCTCTGTTGTTACAGCTTGGAATGTAAAGATTTATGTTTACCCCCCCCCCTCCCTTTAAGCAAAAATAATGTGGCATTATTTTTCTCTTTATATCATGATAGAAGGCATATTACATTGACTTACTTGTAAATGATTTAATTATATGTACTCTTTCAATGATAATTTTCGCCTCCCCTTTCCTTCCGGACTTCTTTGTTCTGGTGCAGCGCAGTTTCCAACACCGGGTTAGAAGTTAGGAGAAGGTATCACTTAAATCAATTTGCATTAAACAGAGATGTGTTGTCTTGTTTGTGGAAACATCCAAAAGGGAAACATGTGCTACAAGACTGGTACAGAAGATCATTTAAAATAATTTCTAAAAGGATACAGTCAGTTTATTGAAAGGAAATTATGAGAAAACAGGGATAGTTAGTTTCATCTGAGAAAAATGAGTTCCTGTAATCAGGGTCTTTGATTTCACAACATCGCCAATAAGACGGTAACTGTGTTGACTACACATTATCAGTGAGTACTACACTGTACTCAGATAATGATAAGGATTCCGAAGTTCAGGCTCTGGGGACTTTGGCTGCATCATGAAGGGTTTCCCTGTGGGTCAGGGAGGGCCACAAGTTTACAAAAGGCCATCACTGTCTTCTGCAGCAGTCATCATTCTAGCCCCTCCTTACAAGCTCTTTTCCCTAGCCAGTTCTATCTGTGTAGAAACAGGAAGACAATAAGAATGGAAAAGGTCAAGAAGACAAAAAGAACTGGAAAGGTCAGTTTTCATTCCAATCCCTAAGAAAGGCAATGCCAAAGAATGCTCAAACTGCCACACAATTGCACTCATCTCACACGCTAGCAAAGTAATGCTCAAAATTCTCCAAGCCAGACTTCAACAATATGTGAACCATGAACTTCCAGATGCTCAAGATGGTTTTAGAAAAGGCAGAGGAACCAGAGACCAAATTGCCAACATCTGCTGGATCATCGAAAAAGCGAGAGTTCCAGAAAAACATCTATTTCTGCTTTATTGACTATGCCAAAGCCTTTGACTGTGTGGATCACAATAAACTGTGGAAAATTCTCAAAGAGATGGGAATACCAGAGCACCTGATCTGCCTCTTGAGAAATTTGTATGCAGGTCAGGAAGCAACAGTTAGAACTGGACATGGAACAACAGACTGGTTCCAAATAGGAAAAGGAGTACGTCAAGGCTGTATACTGTCACCCTGCTTATTTAACTATAAATGCAGAGTACATCATGAGAAACACTGGACTGGAAGAAACACAAGTTGGAATCAACATTGCTGGGAGAAATATCAATAACCTCAGATATGCAGATGACACCACCCTTATGGCAGAAAGTGAAGAGGAACTCAAAAGCCTCTTGATGAAAGTGAAAGTGGAGAGTGAAAAAGTTGGCTTAAAGCTCAACATTCAGAAAACGAAGATCATGGCATCCGGTCCCATCACTTCATGGTTGAAATAGATAGGGAAACAGTGGAAAGTGTCAGACTTTATTTTTTGGGGCTCCAAAATCACTGCAGATGGTGACTACAGGCATGAAATATAAAGACGCTACTCCTTGGAAGGAAAGTTATGACCAACCTAGATAGCATATTCAAAAGCAGAGACATTACTTTGCCAACAAAGGTCCATCTAGTTAAGGCAATGGTTTTTCCAGGAGTCATTTATGGATGTGAGAGTTGGACTATAAAGAAAGCTGAGCGTAGAAGAATTGATGTTTTTGAACTGTGGTGTTGGAGAAGACTCTTGAGAGTCCCTTGGACTGCAAGGAGATCCATCCAGTCCATTCTAAAGGAAATCAGTCCTGAATATTCATTGGAAGGACTGATGTTGAAGCTGAAACTCCAATACTTTGGCCACCTGATGTGAAGATCTGACTCATTTGAAAAGACCCTAATGCTGGGAAAGATTGAAGGCGAGAGGAGAAGGGGATGACAGAGGATGAGATGGTTGGATGGCATCACTGACTCAATGGACATGAGTTTGAGTAAACTCCAGGAGTTGGTGATGGACAGGGAGGCCTGGCACACTGCAGTCCGTGAGGTTGCAAAGCGTCAGACATGACTGAGTGACTGAACTGACTGAAGGTAAGATTAGCAGGGATCACATCAAAAACTGACAACCAACAAAGAGGAGGCAGTCAAGCTAAATAGAAGATGTTTAAATGACAATCTGGAGATCTTCGTTTTAGACCAACTGGCCTCTGTAAGCTCAGCGCATAATTGCATTCACTCATTCCTTTTTTTACCTTAAACACAGCGTGCCCGCTGCATTCCCTAATGAGGGGTGCAGTTGCTACAGACAGGGAGGGGGTGTAGTGATTCAGGCTGTGGAGTCAATGTGCTTGGGGTCAAATCCTACCTCAGGGCTTCCCTGGTAGTCCAGTGGTTAAGACTCTTCCTTGCAATGCTGGGGAAACGAGTTCAATCCCTGGTCCAGGAAGATTCCGCCTGCCGTGCAGCAACTAGGCCCCTGTGCCACAACTACTGAGCCCCTGCTCTAAAGCCTGTGGTCTGCATCAAGAGAAGCCACCGCAATGAGCAGCCCATGAATCATGACGAACAGTAACACCCACTTGATGCAAATAGAGAAAGCCCCCGCGCAGCAACAAAGACCCAGCATAGCAAAAAATAAAAAATAAATTAATTTTTTAAATGTTGTAACTAAAACAGTTTAAAATAAAATGGCTAAAAAGCCTTTTAAAAAGGTCCTACTTCTATCAACAGTAGCAGCAAGACCGGGGGTGAGTTGTACAGTGTCCTGTGACTCAATTCACTCCTCCTTAAAATAGAGAAAATAAGAGCATCTATTGAAAAATGTTGCTATAAAGATGAAATGAGTAAATACACATTAAACTCTTAGAAAAGCACCTAATATTTAGTAACTGCTCACTAAATTCTATAATCACCATTGTTGGAGAGGCAGGCCAGTAGACCCATAGTTACAGTACAGTAGAGAATTCTGTGATAAGACACCCTGGGGGAATCCAGAAGGGCATCATCCTATTTATGTGGGGGAGTTAGGGGCTGAGAAGAGGAGGATACACCTAGGAGCATCTCACATCAGGAATGCAGATGAGGCAAGTGGGCACTCCATGCAGAAAGAACAATATGTGTGAAACCTTAAATTCAACTAACTGTAAGAAGGGCTTCCCTCGTGGCTCAGACGGTTAGGAATCTACTTGCAATTCAGAAGACCTGGGTTCAATCCCTGGGTCAGGAAGATCCCCTGGAGAAGGGAATGGCAACCCACTCCAGTATTCTTACCTGGGAAATCCCATGGACAGAGGAGCCTGGTGGGCTACAGTCCATGGGGATGCAAAGAGTCAGACGTGACTGAGTGACTAGTACTCATAACATACGTAAGTGTAAGAAATGGTTCAGAATGGCTGAAGTACAGAATGCCTCTGGAAAGGGGAAAGGAAATGAGATTGAGAGTTGGACCAGAACCAGTTAATGAGGCCTTTCATATTTAAGTCAAGGAGTTTGAACTTGATCCTGAAAGCAGGGGACCAATTTCTAGCATTTGAAGCTTGGGTGAGACAGGATGGGATTCATGTCTGAGAAAGAGCCTGCAGGAGGCAGAAACATGGAGGGCAGTCTCTCCTCAGTTTATACTCAGAAGACAGAGGGCAGAAAAGTGGAGAGCATTGCCATTTCAGCTGGTTGAAATGTTGACAGGTGGAAACCACTTACCCAGTAAATTTACTTAGGTGAAATATTTCACCCCCAAACAATGGTGGGAAACTATTATACAAGGTGATAGAAACTGTTATTTTCTATTTACTCCTCACTGTTGGGTTCACTTACACAATGTGAAGGGCCAGAACTTACGGGCAGGGTGACCCTCTCAGGAATGCCTGTGCCAGGGCTGGAACAGGCTCACCCTTCCTGCCCATTGCTTCCTGTTCTGCCCATGGTTATTCTGGTTCCTGTGTGGACCTTCTATTGAATTCAACTTGTTTTTCCTCTCAGTTTTTTTTTTTTTTTTTCCTCCGAAGCAAGCATTCACTGAGCCTTTGCCTTCGTGTCTCAATGGTAAAGAATCTGCCTGCAATGCAGCAGACCTGGGTTTGACCCCAGGATCAGGAAGATCCCCTGGAGAAGGAAATGGAAACCCACTCCACTATTCTTGCCTGGAGAATCCCATGGACAGAGAAGCCTGGCAGGTTACAGTCCATGGGGTTGCAAAGAGTCAAACACGACTGAGCAACTAACACAGCACATATATCTTTTTGGATTTACTTCACTCTCCTGCACCCACAGGATAATGGGAGAGAAAGCCCTATCTCCTATCTTTGAGGGCTGTGAGGTTCGAGTCAAGATACACAGTGGTGCTGGCCCTACAGAGAACAGGTCCATCTACCCAAGACCACCCCGCAGCCCTCACTCTGTGCACGGCAAGAGAGGGCAGAGGGAGGAGGAAGGGGGCCAAGTGTTTTCTGCGTAACATATCATCGGCAGCAAAACATTAACTGGGACCCAGTCCTCTGGCTTCTGAACTCTGAGCATTTTCTACCAAGCAATACACACTTTAAACAAAACACGACGCTCATTAAAGTAACCATACTCTTTATGACCTCACTGGCGTGGGTAATGGAAAACCAAGTAGTTATCTCTACCAAAGTGGAATGTTTATTCTGGCTGCAGAGCTGTTCCCCTAAAGGAGTTCACCCAGAAACCAGGCCCCAGTTCCCCAATTTTCCCCATTTTTGTGGTTTCTGCTTTGCAGGGCTCTCGGGCACAGAAATGGTTTTTTTTCAGAGAAGAGAAGCAGAGTAGGATATGGCAGGCATGACAGGTAGATCTCCCCATGCAATGTTCTAAAACATAATAAAAATCAAATGAATGAAGGCAGAAATTATAGTTTTAATGGCTCAAAGTATAATAATGTACAATATCAAATATGAAATGAGAAGTGAGAAATCCAACTAGGAGGTCTCTCTCCTTCAAGGGTGATGCAAAAGAAGGGCAGTGAGAAAGTTCAGAGTTATTTTCTCCCCAGCACATGACAGGAAACCTGCTTTGCTTTGCAGTTTGGCATTTTCATTTGTTTTTGTAGGTGAACCATCTTAGCTCATATGCTTAAAGTGTTAATTAAGAGTGGAAATTAATGCACTGAGCCAGCTAACCCAGATAAAAAGATGATGGTCAGGAGAGCAACACCCTCCACGTGAGCTCATAAAATGTCCACTAAATGATGATGAGAAAAAGGAGGAGGGGGCACCATGGAAAACCAGATGCTCTCCCACTCAATATGGATGAATAATTTGACAGTTCTGCAAACCAGTTTTCCAAGGGAAACAGAGATCATTTTCAGCTCATCCTTCCCAAAGAAAGGTGAATTTTTACTTGTAACACTTACCCAGTGACTAGCAGGAAACATACTAGAAGCAGAGGAGGGAAAAAAACTGTTCAAGTTTCTAGAAATTATTTTCTCTCATAAAAAGGTTCCATGTTTCTAGACTATCTCCCCTGAAATATAAATCTATTGGGATTATCACCATGAAAGCACATGAATCTTCTTGTCCATAAAATACTAGTAAGCAGTCACACAAGCTACAGCTTAGAACCAAATGATCTGAACATACAGATGGTTCAAACAGATGGTTTGAAGGTCAAGTTCAAAGACCTGGCCAGTCTGACCCCAAATAGGTCACCACATATGGTCCTATGATTCAAAATATCTAGCGAGTGATTAACCAAAATTTCCTTTCTCTTATTTGCTAAAAGATGGAGACTAAAACAACGAAAAATATTTCAGAGCTTGATGGGACCTTAGAAATTATTTAATCTAAGTGGTGTCTTCTTTCTTATGATAAACTGGAAAATTCTTAGGCACATCTTTCTCCCCCCTGTCCAGTACCTGGACTCTCATTTGACTACACCTTCCCCCACAAAAACAGTTAGACGAGACACTGGAGCGGGGAAGAGGGCATACTGGGAACGTTAGCATCCTGGTTGATACTTGAATATGTTTTACCTTAAGGAATAGGGCTGTATTTCTGATACATTGTAAGTATCTTATCTTGATACTTCCAGGCCAGTTCCCATTTTTTTTTTCCACGTAAAGACATTGGGTAAAAGTCTTTAAAACATGTAAATCAGATTTCTGTGGAAAAATTAGTTCTACCAACATTCCCTGAGGGCCTAGTAAATACCAGACAGAGAAGTGGGTGACAAGACACAAAGATGGGGCCACCAGGTCTCCAGCCTGAAGGAGCTGAGGCACATACATAATTACAAAAATCACATGTAATTGAGGTGTGTAGACAGTATCATGAAGATCCAGAGAAGGAAGAGCCTATTGCTGATGAGGGAAAAATCAGAGAAGGCTTCCCAGAGGAGATGATGCTTCACTGGGGCTTTGAAGGCTGAATAGGAGCTGGCTGAGTAGAGAAGGGGGAATCAGGGAAGGATAGTCAGCAGGAACAAAACAATACACAAAGGAGTACAAGCTGTGGAATATACCAGATGTCATGGGCATAGGGTATCTGATAGGAAAAGAGTGGGAGGGAAAGTAGAAAGATAGGGTGAAGAAAACATGAGGAGCTCTGAACACTAAAGATTTCAGACTTTACTCTGCAGACAATGAGGTTTATTAATTGATGGTTTTTTACACATGGAAGTAACACAACTGGGTGGCAAGTTCTAGAATGGACTGGAAGCCAAGAGATAAGTGAGAAATAATAATCATGGTTATATAGGGATCTGACTTTCAGACAAGTGTCTCCATCACTTTCAAATCAAAGCTCGAGAATCATTTGTGACATTTCTAGCATGAGGCAGCCTAAAATCAGGATGGTCACTGCCATAACAGAGATCGACATGTACCCTGAGGATATATAGCCTCACCCCAGAAGAATGCCTCGTCCTATTTCTCATCCACCTCACGTCCACTCCACTAAGGGAGTGCACCACACAAGTTAGCCTGAGGTTTGTGGAAGAAAGGCCTCTGACATAAAATATGTTCCAATACAACCACAAGAATAAAACCCATGAGAGCACAATCTATAGAGTCTCAGATGGTCCCAGCCCGAACATTAATCAGCTGCTCGGTCTCAGGCAAGTTATTCAGCTTCCTTGGCCTTAACTTTTCTCATCATAAAATAAGAACAAAAAAGCTATCTTCTTCAGAATGTTGATATGATGTTTAAAAACAGATCCTTGTACAAGTATACAGTGGGCTTCCCAAGTGGCTCGGTGGGTAAGGAATCTGCCTGCAATGCAGGAGACACAGGAGACATGGGTTTGATTCATGGGTTAGGAAGATCCCCTGGAGAAGGAAATGACAACCCACTCTAGTATTCTTGCCTGGAGAATGTCATGGACAGCAGAGTCTGGCAGGCTACAGTCCGTAGGGTCACAAAGAGTCGGACATGAGTGAAGCGACTACGCACACATACACGCACAAGCATACAGTAAAGAAGAAAAACAATACTCATTCTTATACCCACTTTTGACAACAGACAGCCTCTGCAATGGGATATTGCTTCTAAGTTTCAACTATAAAAAAACCAATCTAGCTATTGATAACTATTACAAATGACATGGTTTTAGATGGTCTACTTTTCTAAGATGGAGGGTTCCCTGTAGAGCCGGAAAGCCTATTTTAACTTTATCCTCTCTAAAATGTGTAACACTTACTTAAACAGAACATGCTGATAAAAACGAAACCTTCTTTCTGATGCTGTGGTCACCATGCTTTTCTCAAGTGCCTGCTGAGGTAAAGGGAAGAGCTACCACATTAAAAATGACTTGATAGGAATATAGCCCCAAAATATAATAATAGTTTAAGTGAACTAGAACCTTTAAAAATTGTGAATCACTATATAAGTACACCTGTAACTTATATAATACTGTACATCTAGTACATCAATAATAATCTCAGTTTTTTTTTAAGTTAAAAAAGAAAAAACGGGGACTTCATATACTACAGATTGGCTGTCAATGGGATTTAACTTATATCCTAAGCATGTCTATAACATTCCCTACTATCACATGTAAAATACATATCACAAGTGTTACCTGACACCCACAGAATAGGCTTGTGGTTGCCTTTTTCCCTTATTCTTATATCTTTAGACTTTTATTATGTAAAATTTCAAACATACACAGAAGTAGAAAGAAAAATATAACAAGCCCTCGCTATCCATCACTCACCCTCAACAATAATCAATATGTTGCCAACCTTGAGTCACTTACACCTCTCCATCCCTTACCCTTTGTTGGTTGGTTATCTTTTCTTTTTTACAGCTTCATTGGGGTATAATTTATAATGATAAATGTACAATGCAATGAGTTTTGGTAGATTTAGAAAGTTCTACAACCATCACCACAAGCCAGTTTTGGAAAATTTCATCATCCCACAAGTGCCTGCTTGCCCTTAATCCCCATTCTCACTTCAGCTTCAGATAACCATGCATCTATTTTCTATCTTTACACATTTGCCTTTTCTGGACATTGCATATAAAGGCAATCTCACAATACAGTCTTTTGTATCTGGTTTCTTGCACTTAGCATAATATTTTCAAGGTTCATCCATGTTATAGCATATATAGTACCTTCTTTTTAATTGCTAAATAGTATTCCTTTGTATAAATATGTCACATTTTGTTAAACATTTACCAACTGATGGATATTTAGGCTGTTTCTAGTTTGGGGCTCTTACGTATAATGCTTCTACAAATATTTTCTTAGATGTATTTGTGTGAATATCTTTTTGTTTCTCTTTAGCAGATGCCTAGAAGTGGAACTACTGGGGTTTTATTGCTTTCTACCCAACAT
Source organism: Bos mutus (assembly GCF_027580195.1). Classification (NCBI taxonomy): domain Eukaryota; kingdom Metazoa; phylum Chordata; class Mammalia; order Artiodactyla; family Bovidae; genus Bos; species Bos mutus. Next base: position 74,450,422 of record NC_091623.1, read on the forward strand.
CATGTCAAAATCTCAAGAGTTTATATGGACCTTAAACATCACATGTTCTAACCTTTTATTTAACAAAAGAGGAATCTGAAGACCAGAGGCATTAACTGATTTGCTTTATTCATAGTTCACTGGTGATAGAGACAAGATTTAAACCCAGACTTCCATTTCCTTCTTTTTCAGTCAGTTTCATTGTTCACCCACCTCCCTCATGGAGCCCTCTTCACTCTGCCTCATTCTGGATTGGTCATTCTCTCTGTTCCAGAGCTGCTATTGAAGAGCTTCTCTCTATGGTCAATGTAGGATGCCCTTATACCTCTTGTCAACTCTCACATCCTCCCCACAAACATCCTAAGGCCTTCTGTCTCACCCCTGGGGAATTGGGAACTTATTTCTGAGCCTTCCTGGGATTCTGTGAGTACATCAGTGACTTCTGGTCCTCTCTCCTCACTCTCCCACAGGCATTTTATTCTTGACCATCTCTCTCTGCAAACTCATTTGCCATCACTTCATCTGCTTTCCTTCTTCAAGTTCTGTGTGGTTTGGGGTTATAGACATCTCCTAGGTTTATAAGAATAGAATATGCAGAAAATATCCTGATCTTTTGCCCTTTTCAATTGTTTAGGGGGATTTTCAAGAGAAGAAAGCAAATTGTCTTTGATAGCTTGAAAACAGAAGTCTCCAACAATCATGAGACTGTGATGAAACATTTGGTAAATGAAATTACAGGGACAAAGAAAATTTCATTCAAATTAGGAAACGGAGAAGGAGATAAAACCCTGCCCCAAATCCCAAACAAGAGTTTCATTCCATCAGTGTCTTTACATGTACACAAAAAAAGGCTACCTTTCACTATTCAAAGAGTCAAGCAGCCCTGACTTCACTCTGTGGCTGGTTATTACTCCATTTGCCTAATTTAGGCAAAATAAGAGCTCTGTTTGAAGCCGAAAATAATCCATGGGATTTTAAAAATAAAAGCATTATCCAAAGTTTCCTAAAAATATGTTGGCAAACACCAAGATCACAAAACTGATTCTGAATGTTTCTTTTTTTTAACCTACATAAATCAAATCCACTATGATTGCTCTCTCTCTTGAAAAATGTTTAGCTGTAAATTATGCCCCACAGGAAGGAAGCTGTGGCTGTACTTACATACAGTAATTGGCTGCTATTATCCAATCAGCAAATATTTATTGGGCATCCAGTGCAGTAGGCACAGCAGGGGAAATAGAAGTGGATAAAGATATGGCCCTATGACCCTTATAATCTACTTGTGATAAGACAAAGCATGAAAAGTTAAACAGTACAAGGAAGTATGTGACTAAGGGGCATGGAGAGAAGTGTTAAAGAATTTTAGAAATTACAGAGTTGACAGCTTGGATAATACCCAGGAAGAAAAGGGAAATAAGGGCACCAAAACCCTAAAGCTCACACACAGACTAAAGCTGAACTGTGACAATGATTATGCTATTTGCCTGCTCAAAAATTCTCCTGGTTCTTATCACTAGGAATCAAAGAAAATTCCACACTTCCCAGCTTCACCTTCAAGACCTCACAGGCCCTGCCCCTTTTACCTTGTCAGGTTTTGCTCCAGCTGCATGTTCCTTGAACACACAAATACCTAATGCTGTTCCATCCCCTCTAGGCTCCTGATGGTCTGTCCTTCAACACCTTTTCCCACAATCTCAGCCACTGAAAATCCATCAGCTTTACATGCCATCTCCTTCCCTGGAGCACCTCCAACACTATATTTTGCATTACTACACAAGATCCTGGCCTCTTGAGATAGCCAGTCTCCTCTTGCCAGGAAATACTGCCAGGATGCCAGGAGTACAGGGAGATCTTGCCTCATCTCTACCTCAGGACTTGTCTCTCACCTTGACATTCGTACCTTATCCCAGGGCAAGAGCAGCTTCATAATGTCACAGGTGATACATAAACAGTGGGACAGAACAGGAGTCAGGCATGGGATAGGAGTGGAGTTTGGGGGAGGAGACTGGAAATAATAAACAGTAACGTGACTCTGAGTGAACTCCGGGAATTGGTGATGGACAGGGAGGCCTGGCGTGCTGCAATTCATGGGGTCGCAAAGAGTCTTACACGACTGAGCGACTGAACTGAACTGAACTGAACTGCTTACAGGGTTTGCTGTTGGTCAGCCGTTTCTAAGCAGTCTAAATCTGGTAGAATCCCCAGAACCAAAGGTATTTCATAGATCTCTCATTGAGAACATTTCTTCTGAATCCTCTAATATTTTAGAGACCTCACCCAGTGCAAGTTGTCGCTGGAATTCGGACTAACTTATGGTCTAACAGAGTTGTTGCAGGTCTTCTTGGGACTCACTGTAGCTGGTCTAGGTGACTAATAGGACTGAATACCTCTCTTTTAGCCATAAATGAAAGCAGAAAAAAAAAAAAAACAGGACCAATCTTTTGTGGGTCCTTTATAGATCAAGCCATAGAAAACCACACAAGGATGCAGTCACTCCTTTGGGAAACAAATCCAATCATCATTCCTGTGCTAAATTATAGGAAGTTATGGGCTTTCCAGGTGGTGCCTGCCAATAAAGAACCTGCCTGCCAATGCAGGAGACATAAGAGATGCGGGTTCAATCCCTGGGTTGGGAAGATGCCCTGGAGGAAGGCACGGCAACCCACTCCAGTATTCTTGCCTGGAGAATCCCCATGGGCAGAGAAGCCTGGCGGGCTACAGTCCATAGCATCGCAAAGAGTCAAACACAACTCAAGGGACTTGGCACCCACGCACAATAAGCAGAGTAAAGCAAGGATACAGATTTTCCTTGACTTACAATAGGGGTCCTGATAAATCCATCATAAGTTGAAAATGCATTTAATACACCAATGTACAGAACATCATAGCTTAGCCTAGCCTGCCTTAAGTGTGTATAGAACTTGTACATTAGTAGGATAAAATCATCTAACATAAAGACTTTTGTATAATTGTTAGATATCTCATGTAATTCATGGAATATTGTGCATGCATGCATGCTAAGCCACTTCAGTCCTGTCTGACTCTTTGAGACCCTATGGACTGTAGCCTACCAAGCTCCTCTGTCCATAGGGATTCTCCTGGCAAGAATACTGGAGTGGGTTGCCATGCCCTCCTCCAGGGGATCTTTCTGATCCAGAAATCGAACTCCAGCATCTCCTGCATTGACAGGCAGGTTCTTTACCACTAGCGCCACCTGGGAAGCCCATGGAATATTGTACTTAAAGTGAAAACCAGAATGGTTGTGTGAATACACCATGGTTCTAAGTGTATGGGTAGTTTACCATCATGATCACATGGCTGACTGGGGGCTTCACTGCCCAGCATCCCAAAAGAGTATGCACCATCTGTCACTAACCCAGAAAAAGATCAGAATTCAAAATTCAAACCACAGTTTCTACAGAATGCATATGGCCTTCTCACCATCATAGAGTCAAAAAATCTTAAGTCAAGCCATCGTAAATCAGGGACCATCTGAAATAATAAAATATACCAATCCCTAACAGGAGAGCTGGCCCAGAGGGTAAACTTACCTTGACTGACATTTATATGAATGACTCTGACAGACGATAGAAATAGCAAAATAATTAAGAACCTCCCTATAGGAAAGCTACAAAATCACATTAAAGGGCAGTTGGTTCTCATTGTAGAAAGGAGTGAATGTGGCTTGAAATCAACAAAGGGAGTAAAAAATCTAGTCAATTTAGCCTGGGGCCAAAGACAGAGGATTAGTTCCAAGAATAAGTATATAGTGCTTGTTAGAATTCTGTACAGTTTGGTTTTAAATGCCTCTCTTTCTCTCTCTTCAGAGACTATATCCACAGACCTCAAAGAGATTCTGGTATTTAGCCTAATGATTTCCACATGTTAAACACACCTCATTGCCTACAGGCACCAGTCAAATTAATTTCTTCTGAAGAAGGAGGCTAGGGTTTGATTCTTCTATGTAAAATTATTCCGTTCTATTAGTTGTGGGAGACCTGGACTTCATTAGCAAACAACTTGAAGCTAGTTACACAAACCTGCTGATAAGAAAAGGCTGCCTTCCAGCTGTTCCCCACACGCTTTTGTGAATAAAGAGCCATTGCTTAGGCAAAAGTCTGTCTAATCTCTTAAAGATGCTGTATTTCCATTTGATAAAACATTTTAAAGTGGCTCATGGTCTTAATCTCATTTACTGTGCTGCAAGATTTGATATTTGATAATATTTGTGCTCCAGTATATCTCAGCAGTATCAGAATAAGATCACATCTTTTAAAAATACACAATTTCCTCAGGCTACATCTTTGCTTTAGTGTCTCCATTTCTTACTCAAGAAAGGTATCAGTTGAACTCCAATCCTTTCACTGAGAAAACAGTCAAAATGTCCATAAAAACATAGGAAACTGTGTAGGAAATCATGTTAAGAGAAAAGCAGAACATTAAACTGTGTATATGCTATGGTCATAGCTATACTGTATAACTAAGGATAAGGATGGAAAGAAATATGAAAAATGAAACGTTTTCTCACACGCATCTGAAACCTAAGTTTTTTTTCTTTCTCATCTCCTTTATTTCTGCTAGGAGTTGTCTTATAGTGGGTATAGTTTGTTTGCTTTTTAAAATTATCAGGATAAGATCTGACCTTATCAGACAAGATCTTATGAGCCAGTTACTCAAAGGCAGTGACTGCCTGGACCACCCTAGACAGAGGTCTCTCCTTTCCTGAATATTCTTCAGCAATAGCAACTCCACAATTTCCAAGATTAATCCCGGAAGGGGGAAAGAAACTCTGTCTAACCTGCTGTTGGTAGTGGATTTCAAGAACATGTCCTCATTTTTAGTTTCATACTATTCTTTAAATGGGCTTCCCTCATAGCTCAGTCAATACAGAATCTACCTGCAGTGCAGGAGACCAGGGGTTTATTTCTGGGTCGGGAAGATCCCCTGGAGAAGGAAATGGCAACCCACTCCAGTATTCTTGCCTGGAGAATCCTGTGGACAGAGAAGCATGGCAGGCTACAGTCCACGGTGTTCTAAGAGTCGGACATGACTTAGCAACTAAACCATCACCAATCTTTTAAAGAAAAGTAAAAATTATATTTGGGTAATCATAAAAATGAAGTCATTCATATTTCCTGAGAACATGGAGACACAGATGACTTCTGCTGCTGCTGCTGCTAAGTTGCTTCAGTCGTGTCCGACTCTGTGACCCCATAGACGGAAGCCCACCAGGCTCCCCCGTCCCTGGGATTCTCCAGCCAAGAACACTGGAGTGGGTTGCCATTTCCTTCTCCAATGCATGAAAGTCAAAAGTGAAAGTCAGTCACTCAGTTGTGTCCGACTCTTATCGACCCCATGGACTGCAGCCCACCAGGCTCCTCCATCCATGGGATTTTCCAGGCAAGAGTACTGGAGTAGGGTGCCATTGCCTTCTCTGACAGCTGACTTCTAGACATGAACAAAACTTAGTTACTGCCCTCAGGAAAGATATTTAGTAGGGGGCAGACAGCTGCCAATTAAGGTGCAGTGTCATAAGTGATAATATAAAGGACATAAAGATAGGGAGACCAGAATGAGCTATTCAAATTCTTAAGAGGAAGACATTACTCTTGGACTCTTTTCCTGTTAAAGAACAGGACCAGGAAAAGTTGCATAAAGGAGGCAACATATGAACCAGATCCTGAAGGATAGTCTTTGCCCAGGAAAGAGAAGTGATGGGCATGCACGCAAGGGGGATATAACCAGCAAAAATGAAAGCAGGAATAGTGGGTTGTGTGCTACAACAACGTACAGTTTAGAAATGGGAACCAAAGGAAACATGCAGAAAAGTAGTAGGGATCAGACTTGGCCTTCAATACAGAGAGAAGGGTGAGGCAAGCAAGCAAATATTGTCCTTTGGGGCCTGGGCAAAGAGTCTTGAATTTGCTTTTCTATTTAATCCCAACAATTTGTTTTACAAGTGAGAAGATTGAGGCTCCAAGAAGTCATATACAGTTTCTGAAAAGCACACCCATCACCTACACATCCTGGAATTAGCATTGTGTCCTGTTCCCAGCAGGTCCTCGACAAATACTGCCGAATGCATGGATGATGAACCAGGAGGCCCATGAGCCGCTGGTCCACAATAATGCACTTTTAAGACTTGTTTAAGACAGACAATGGGAGCCACTGACAATTTGGGGTTAGAGGATGTGTAATCTGAGAGCTGTGTGTTAAGAAGAGGACAGTAAAGGCTGGGGAGGTAGGGGGTTACCTAATACTGGGAGACTAGTGTTTACTGACAGCACCTTGCTTTGCTCAGTATACTTTGTTTACTAAGAAAGTACTGGGCTTCCCTGGTGGCTCAGATGGTAGAGTCTGCCTGCAGTGAGGGAGACCTAGGTTCAGTCACTGGGTCTGGAAGATCCCCTGGAGAAGGAAATGGCTATCCACTCCAGTATTCTTGCCTGGAGAATCCCATGGACAGAGGAGCCTGACAGGCTACAGTTCATGGGGTTGCAAAGAGTCAGACACGACTGAGCAACTAACACTAAAGGAAATATTAGACTGCCTCAAAAACTCAACTGAAATCTAAATTCTCTCCTTTACCAAATGTATTTTTATTATGAAATTTAAGAACAATAGAAGGTATAAAATGAAGTTAAACTCCTTTTTCTCCTTCAAATCCAAATTCCACTATTAATAGTGTATTGTTCATTCTTTGAAAAAGCTTATGCACTCTTAGACACATAATATGCCTTTTTAAAAACATAATGAGATCATTATTTTGCTTTCTATTTAATCTGTCCTAGAGATCTTTCCACATCAGTACACACAGACCAACCTTGTTCTAAAGTTGCATAATGTTTCATGTCATGGAAGTACTGTAATGTATATAAGCTGTTTGTGCATATTTAAGTTGTTTAAAGTTTTCATTTTGTTTATTCTTAAATACAACACTGCAATAAACTCTTTTAGTCTCAAACCAAATTCACTTGTGGTCACTTGTATCAGTTTCTTGGATAGTCACAGATGGGCTCTCTGGTGTAAGACATAATTTAGCAAATTTCCTCAGATATTCATATAGTTAGCAGTCACATAGCTTAGCAATGAAGGGGAACACAAAGATAACCTAAAAATAAATTTACCCACAGGAATATCTCATTTTAGTGCTGGAGCCTACAGGAAAGACTTAGGGCCAGAGTTCTAGCTTTCCACCCTGAGCCTCTGGTATGGAATTTCTCATTCCACGTTGAGGCAGGGTGGCATTCCTTCAGGAGAAATCCAGGGCTCTATCTTCCTGCTCTACAAGTGGCTTGGTTTCCGTGATTAAAATGGCAATGAAAAATTCAGATGACAACAATCAACAATCAGAATCACAGAATTTCAGAGCTGAAGGGATTAGAGATTATCCAGTCTATACCTGACATTTCTCAGATGTGGTGATTATGACCCAGAGGGACGACTGTCTCAGCAAACTCACCTAGCAGGTCACCACACAGCCCACCTTCCACACACCTATCTAGAGCCTTCTCCATTATACAGTACCAAAAAACATTTGTGTGCTAAGTTGCTTCAGTCGTGTCTGACTCTTTGTGATCCTATAGTAGCGTGTCAGGCTCCTCTGTCCATGGGATTCTCCAGGCAAAAACATTGGAGTGAGTTGCTGTGCCCTCCTCCAGGGGAGTCTTCCCAACCCAGGGATCGAACCCATGTCTCTTACATCTACCTGCACTGGTAGGCAGGTTCTTTACCACTAGCACCACCTGAGAAGCCCCAAAATATCTGCATCCTCTGCTAAATCATTTCAAAAATATCACATAAGCAAAATGTGTCTATAATATTTCCCTGGACAGACGCAATCACGCTTTAAAAAAAAATGAGAACATCTGTAGAGATAGCACAGACAAATCTTATTTTAGATAATTTAAAACCCTTTCTGCACCAAATTCACTACTAGAATGTCTACCAACTGTCAATACTGACACACTGAAGTGTCACCTTCCTTCTCCAACCCCTTGTGTTAACAAGCAGGTGCTGCTAACACCACTGACCTGTTATCAGCAAGACAAGCAGTGCTCAGGTTGTCTGCAGGTCTCATAATGGATTTTCAAACCTGGGACTACCCCATGCTGTGAGACTCTGGAGCCATATTTCTGTTACTCCCCACTCCCTTCCCACTCATGCTGCACAGCCTAAATCAAGGGTGTTGAATAGCTCTGACAGAAGTCTGTTCAAGAACTAAACATCATAGAGCCATCAGCTCCACCTTCCAACCCCTGGAGCCCAGCAAGGTTACCGATCTTGGGCAAGACCTACAAGCTTCCTCGGTAAAGCCTGTGTTTCTTTCATTTTTTTTTTTTTTAATTGACCCATAGGCGATTAACACTGTTTCAGGTTACAGCAAATTGACTCAGTCGTGACTTCACTTTCACTTTTCCCTTTCATGCATTGGAGAAGGAAATGGCAACCCACTCCAGTGTTCTTGCCTGGAGAATCCCAGGGGCCGGGGAGCCTGGTGGGCTGCCATCTATGGGGTCACACAGAGTCGGACACGACTGAAGTGACTTAGCAGCAGCAGCAGCATACATGTATATATATGCTTTTTTCAGATTCTTTTCCATTATATGCTATTATAAGATATTTGAATATAGTTCCCTGTGCTATATAGAAGGTCCTTGCTGAGCCTATATTTCTTCATGAGGAAGTACAGCAATATGGTTAAGAACCAAAGGATGTGAATATCAGCTTTGGTTTTGGCCTTGGGTAAGGATTTAAACTCTCATGGTCTCAGTTTCCTCATCTTTAAGATGGAAATAACAATAGAACTGAGGATTTGGTAGAGGCTCAACATTTATTGAGCCTAGTGCAATGCCTGGCACATAGTAAATGCTTGATGAATACTGAGGGTCTACCACCAGAGCTGGTTTACCAGGAGCCAACCAGAGGCCAAAGACAAAAACACACGTAGCTGGGCATAGAAAAAGAAGAAAAAGCCTTCAGCAGGATTTCTGCTAAATTAACAAAAGAGGAATAAAAAATAGCTACGTTTTTATACAAGTTCATATTTACCTATGGAGATTCCTTGGAGCAATAGACTCATTCCAAGGTCTGTCTCAACTGAGACTTGAAACACTAGATCTGGGTTGGTGCAGCCACTGTGGAAAACAGCAAGGCAGGTCCTCAAATAAATACAGAACCACCATATGACCCAGCCATTCCTCTCTGGCTATTTATTTGAAGAAAGTGAAAACACTAATTCAGAAAGATATATGCACCACTGTATTCACTGCAACATCATTTACTATAACCAATATATGGAAACAACCACATCCACTGACAGCAAATGGATAAAGAAGATATATATATATATAGATATAATGGAATAGTTGTTGTTGTTTAGTTGCTAAGTAGTATCCTACTCCTTTGTGATCTCATGGACTGTAGCCCACCAGGCTCCTCTGTCCATGGGATTTCGCAGGCAAGAATACTGGAGTGGGTTGCCATTTCCTTCTCCAGGGGATCTTCCTGACTCAGGGATCAAACCAGTGTCTCCTACATTGGCAGGTGGATTCTTGACCACTGAACCACCAGAGAAGCCTTATAATGGAATATTACTCAGTCATAAGAGAATGAAATCTTGCTCTTTGTGACAACATGATGGATCCTGAGGGCATTATGCTCAGTGAAACAGGTCAAAGAAAAACAAATACTATATGATTTCATTTATATGTGGAATGTAAGAAACAAAACAAATGAACAAACAGAATAAAACTAAACTCACAGATATAGAGAACGGAATGGAGTCGCCAGGTGGGAGGAGGGTTGTGGGGGGTGGACAAAATGGATAAAGGGGGTAGGGGGTCAAGAGGTACAAATGTCCAGTTATAAAATAAACAAGTCACGGGGATATAATGTACAACATGGTGACTATAGTCAATAATATTGTAGTATGTGGTCTTCCTCAATGGCTCAGCAGTAAAGAATCTGCCTACAATGAAGGACTTGATTTTTTTTAATTAATTATTTTTTTATTGAAGGATAATTATTTTAAAGAATTTTGCTGTTTTCTGTCAAACCTCAACATGGATCAGCCATAGCTATACATACATCCCCTCCCTTTCGAAACTCCCTCCCAACTCCCTCCCCCTCCCATCCCTCTAGGTTGATACAGTGCCCCTGTTTGAGTTTCCTGAGCCATACAGCAAATTCCCATTGGCTATTTTACATATGGTAATGTAGGTTTCCATGTTGCTCTTTCCATATATCTCACCCTCCCCTCCCATCTCCCCATGTCCATAAATCTATTCTCTATGTCTGTTTCTCCATTTTTGCCCTGTAAATAAATTCAGTTTTGATCCCTGGGTTGGAAAGATCCCCTGGAGGAGGAAATGGCAACCTACTCTAGCATTCTTGCCTGAAGAATCCCATGGACAGAGAAGTCTGGTGGGCTATAGTCCAAAGGGTCGAAAAGAGTTGGACACAACTGAGCAATTGAGCACATTGTAGTATATATTTGGAAGTTGCCAAGCACATAAATCTTCAAAGCTCTCATCACAAGAAAAAAAAAAATGCAGGTGCAGGTTTTTAAAAGCCATGTACCACAATGCTCTTTTTTTTTTTTTTTTTTTTTTTAAATTACATGGATCTGAGATACTCCAGGACTTCCCTCATAGCTCAGTTGGTAAAGAATCTGCCTGCAGTGCAGGAGACCCTGGAGGTTCTCCAGAAAAAAGAAAGGAAAAAAAAAAGCACAACCACAGGCCAGAACCTGACAAGGAGAGCCAGGGCAGGGACATCTCTGGACCATAGTACAGGTCAAGTCTAAAATCGGGCAAGGTCATACCCATATGACAGTACTCAGAGAATTACGAGGTAACAGAGGTCAAAGGCCATAAACTCAACTGATAAACAGAATGTGTGGCTGACCCAGGGAATAAAGAAGCAAGCAGCAGGGGCTTTGGCCAAGGTGGTATCAATGCTGACCAACTGGCATTTCCATTTCAAAAACTAAAGAGTGTGTTTGTGTATAAGAAAATCAGGGATCATGTCTGGGCGAGGGCTCCCATTATAATGTCCTGCCATTGGTTCTGGTGATCAAAAAGGGAAGAGGAAAAAGGCCAGCCAGGAAAGGAAAGGTCAGGCACCCTCAGAGATGCAGGGGCCCGGGCCATAACACTCACAGTGAGAAACAAAGTACTGACCGTGGGGAGGGCACGTACGCAGGCATGGGGACCATGGTGGTGTCTGGTGTGGAGCCAACACTCAGTGAGCCAGGGGTTCCTAGTGCTCATCTTGAGAAAGCAGTATCATGAGAACACGGTGTAACAACTTGATGCAGGGAGGTCAGGGACAAGGTCCCGCCCACAGGTGCAGCGCTCACAGACCTGCTCAGAGAAGGGCCTCCATGGTGAGCACAGCTGAGTCTGAGGCAAGGGTGCACCTGATTGGAGGAAAAGAGCCAAAGGGGCAGGGCAGTTCTGAACAGGCTAAAGGAAAGGGGAAAAAACACAGCTTTCCAATTCATTTATTTCTTGAAAAAGGATATATTTAGTGCTCTTTATCCATTACAAGGTACAGTTGAGGTTACAAAAATAAAAAGCCATAGTTACTGGGAGCAAGTGGCTCATCATTTTAGGTTAATGAGAGGGAGAGATTGTTTGGCACCAGGGTTTTCCAAGTCATAAACTTGGACTTGGTAACATACTAGCTCACTAACCACTGTGCTGGAAGGCTAGACAGATAGCAGATTAAAGGGGAAAGATGTGTAGTAGATGCTCTCAAAAGCAACCTATAGAGGCTATTTAAATTAAATTATCATCATCATCAGACTTTTGACAATGATACTTTGTCCGAAGACAGTGGAGTAACATATTTAAGATTCTCAAGGAAAGAAAATGTGAGCCAAGTAGATTATACCCAGCAAAAATGACTTTTAATATAAAGGTCACGATTTTATCAAGAAATTAGGAGGAAAAAAGAAATTACAGAATACTATTCCCATGAGCCTTACCTAAGGAATCCACTAGAGAAACCGCTTCAATCAAAATTTGTAGAGATCGTGATATGAGGATTGATGATAAGCATGACATATATAGTTACCTGTACAGATATGACTGAATGAGCACTGAAAGGGATCTATTTTAGTATATAATGGCTATATTATCTGACAGTGTAGACATAGTACAACCATTTACAAAATTGGGGAAGAATGAGTAGGGACATGCCAAATACTTTTACTGTTACTTTTTTCTTTTCATTTTTACTTTTACTGTTTTCATTAATCATAGCTGATTATTTGGAGACTGATGTATGTGTAATATAGGATAATAAATGGGTAATTAAAGGATATTCTATCTCCCTTGGGACTAAAAAGCAAAGACTGTAAGTATGAAAGAAAGCAAATACAACTGCAACATAGAAAAGATTAAACAAAACCCCACAGTCTTGACTTGGAGCTGGAAATATCAATATGAACTCACAAAGTATTTCATCTTTATATGTGTATATATGTTTGTATGTAAATGCATATGTATTTTCTCAGCTCTGACCAATGAAAGAACCTACAAACAATGACCCATTCCAGTGAGTGGTTATGGTTCTAAAATATCAGAGTCTCTTGAAGAAACAGTTGAACCCAAGTCTAGGCAAAAAATGTAGAAGACAATCCTGGATCACCTTAAGACTAGATATTATGGAAGGCAAACTAGACAGCATATTGAAAAGCAGAGACATTACTTTGCCAACAAAGGTCCATCTAGTCAAGGCTATGGTTTTTCCAGTGGTCATGTATGGATGCGAGAGTTGGACTGTGAAGAAGGCTGAGCGCCAAAGAATTGATGCTTTTGAACTGTGGTGTTGGAGAAGACTCTTGAGAGTCCCTTGGACAGCAAGGAGATCCAACCAGTCCATTCTAAAGGAGATCAGCCCTGGGTGTTCTTTGGAAAGAACGATGCTAAAGCTGAAACTCCAGTACTTTGGCCACCTCATGTGAAGAGCTGACTCATTGGAAAAGACTCTGATGCTGGGAGGGATTGGGGGCAGGAGAAAAAGGGGACAACAGAGGATGAGATGGTTGGATGGCATCACCGACTCGATGGACATGACTTTGAGTGAACTCCAGGCATTGGTGATGGACAAGAAGGCCTGGCGTGCTGCAATCCGTGGGGTCGCAAAGAGTCAGACATGACTGAGCGACTGAACTGAACTGAACTGAAGATCATGTCAGAAGGACTCAGGAGCCAAGTTGAAGAAGTTCCCACTAGTCAAAGATGGGACAATTTGAGCCTTATTAAGTATTTTTAATCCCATGATCATGGTAATTTTAAAAAACACCCTAATTGGTCACCTCCTGAGAATGACAGGAAACCAATTAATTCTCAGGAACTGAATAAGTCAAAGGAAAAAATTGAGCATTTATCCTGTTTTTTTCCCCTATGTAAGCTGCACACTGTGTAATCAAATAACAGATTGAAGGGATATCAATCTTTATAAAATTACTCCAGCTAATAAAGTAAAGCAAAATGGTAGAATGAGAATATCACTATTTTGCAATCTCCAGAGAATTAATAGGTCAAGACATTAAGGATCAAAAGAAGAGTGGAAAAATCAGATGTCGTGTGCCTTCCAGTGAAAGAATCCAACGGCACCTCTAATCTGGGCAAGAGAATCAAACCTAAGTCTGATCAATCCTCTGGATCCAGACAAAGGAAATAGAGGGCAAAGGCATAGCCTGAAGTGTGCCAGGAGGGCACTTGTTAATAAGATTGTGGGAAGGACATCCCTTTTGGTCCAGTGGCTAAGACTCCACGCTTCCAATGTGGGGGGAAGGGGGTGGGGCTTGGGCTCAATACCTGGTCAGGGAAGTAGATCCCACATGCCACAGCTAAGAGTTCATATGCCTCAACTAAAGATCCTGCATGCTGCAACAAAGATTGAAGATCCCATGTGCCACAAAACTAAGACCTGGTGCAGTCAAATAAAGAAAAATAAATGCTAAACAAAAACAAAAAATCTCTACACATCCAATAGTCCAGATCCTTAAACAACAACAAAAAAATTCTTTTAAGTGAGGGAGGATGTTAAAGAAATCTATAGATTAAAAGAGACTTCTCTGTGGTACAGTGATTAAGAGCCTGCCTGCCAATGCAGCGGATTTAAGTTTGACCCCTGGTCTAGGAAGACCCCACATGCCTCGGAGAAACTAATCCCGTGCTCCACAACTACTGAGCTTGTGCTCTACAGCCTGAGAGCCAGAACTCCGGAAGGCCACACACCCTAGAACCTGTGCTCTGGAACAAGAGAACCCACAGCAACGAGAAACCCATGCACCGCAACTAGAGAGCAGCCCCTGCTCATTGCAGCTAGAGAAAAGACCAGCACAAACAAAAATAAATAAGAGACTTAAAAGACACACATTTTTTTTAAAATAGGCAAGACTAAACTGCAGTGTATAAGGCTGCTCACTTGTGTGATAAAACCATAAAGAGATGCAAGGAAGTGATTACTGTAAAGGTTAGGATAGCATTTACTTTTGGAGGGATGAAGGCAAATGTGATTAGGGTGGGTATTTAAAGGCACTTTTGGGGAAGTTGGCAAAGTTCTATTTCTTGATCTGAGTGACAGTTGTATGAGTATCTTATAATAATTCACTAAGGTATTAATTTGTTACATGAGTTTTCTTTTTTTTTGTTATTTGTGCTTTATTTTACAATAAAAAGGTTTTAAAAGTATTAAGAAAATCTAACATTTCCTCCATATCATATTAAAAAACACTCAAAGTGGACTAAAGATATAAACCTAAGAGTGGAAACCATAAAACTCCTAGAAGGAAACAAAAGTAGTCTTTGACATAAATTGTAGCAATCTTTTTTTGGATCTATTTCCTAAGGCAAAGGAAACAAAATCAAAAAAATAAACAAATGGGGTCTAATTAAACTAATAAAAAAGTGGGGTCTAGAAACCATCTTCAAAACTAAAAGACAGCCTGCTGAATGAGAGAAAATATTTGCAAATGATGTGACCTATATAACAGGTTAATATCCAAAATATGCAAACTGCTCATATAACTCAATATCAAAAAAACAAAAACCCAATCAAAAAATGGGCAGACGATCTGAATAGACATTTGTCCAGAGAAGACATACAGATGGCCCATAGGCACATGAAAAGATGCTCAATGTCGCTACTCATCAGAGAAATACAAATCAAAACCGTAGTGAGCTATCACCGCACACCTGTTAAAATGGTCATCGCCAAAGAGACCACAAATACCAAATCCTGGCAAGAATGTGGAGGAAAAGGAAAGCCTTACGCCCTGTTATGGGAATGCAAGTTGCTGCAGCCACTATGGAAAACAGTATGGGGATTCCTCAAAAAACTAAAAATGGAACTACCATGTGATGCAGGGCTTCCCAGGTGGAACCAGTGATAAACAATGGTCTGCCAAGGCAGGAGACCTAAGAGACATGGGTTCGATCCTGGAGCAGAAAGATCCCCTGGAGGAGGGAATGGCAGCCCATTCCAGTATTCTTGCCTGGAGAATCCCATGGACATGGAAGCAACCTCAGTGCTCACTGACAGACCAGTGGATGAAGAACTGGTGTGCATTTATATACACATAGAATATTACTCAGTCATAAAAAAATTTTTTTTTACCAGTTTAACAACATGGAAGGAACTGAGTATTATTCTTAGTAAGACAAGTCAGACAAAGAAAGATAAATATTGCATTTATTGCTTATACGTGGAATCTAATAACACAAATGAATGAGTATAACAAAGCAGAAACAAACTCACAGATACATAGAACAAATTAGCAACTGCAGTTACCACTGAGGAGAGGGAAGAGGGAAAGATGAAGGGAAGGGTATTAAGAAGTACAAATTACTATATACAAAATAAATATAGCACAGGGAATATAACTACTATTTTATAATAACTTTAAATGAAATATAATCTACAAAAATATTGAATCACTATGGCTGGATGGCATCACTGACTCGATGGACGTGAGTCTGAGTGAACTCCGGGAGTTGGTGATGGACAGGGAGGTCTGGCGTGCTGCGATTCATGGAGTCGCAAAGAATCGGACACGACTGAGCGACTGATCTGATCTGATGTTGTATTAATATTATAAATCAACTATACTTCATTTAAAGAAAAAGCAATAAAGTAACATTTTCTTTTTAAATTAAAAAAAGAAAAAGAAAATCTAGACTTGTCAGCACAGTAAGAGCCAACTGGTAGAAAACTGAGCAAGGTAACAGAGAAGCAGCCAATCAGCTTGGAGCCAGTGTCTTATGAAGGCCTTCTGTCTCAATGAACTGCTCATGGTGACATTAAATGATTTCTTTTTTTTTTTTTTAAGTCCTGCCACATAGCATGTGGGAGGTTTAATTCTCGGATAAGGGATCCAACCTGTGGCCCCTGTAGTGGAAGCTCACAGTCTTAACCACTGGGCAACCAGGGAAGTCCCTGATTTCATCTATACTGTTAAATGAAAATTTGCCTTGTAACACTTCAAATCATGTTTTAAAGCGTATGGCAAATAGTGTGCTCCAAAATATCTCAAAGGTGCTCTCAGTTCAAAACAACCTCTTGGATGCCTAACTGGAATTGCAAATAACTGTTGGGTGTTGATTTCTCACAGAAATAAGATTAATCACTTGATTCAAACTTGTAGCATTCAGCATACCAACATAGGGCAGCTTTGAGTTCCTAGAATTAGACAAGAACCTTACAGCCCTTACTCCCCTACTCAGCTCTATATGCATATTATTAGCAATAGTCTATTAAAAAAAATGAGAAAAAAAATTTCCCCAAACAATAAACATCCTGAAGTTTGAGTGAACTGCCACACACAAGATATTATTACAGCTTTGGCAAGTGAGTTCAGGACTAAGAGAAAAGACACAGGCTCCCCAGGTCTGACTGAACTCTGCAGACAGGACCTGGAGCAGCAGTTGCATTGCATCCCTGGATCAGAGTCACCAAACAAGAAGCATACTTAGCCCTGCATCTGCTAAGACCAACTCCCAGTTGTCAAGCGCTCTGCAAGGTGCAGAAAATGACCATCAAGAAGTTTTCCTAGGACAGTGGATAAGAATCCACCTCCCAATGCAGAGGACACAAGTTCAATCTCTAGCCTGGGAAGATTCTGCATGCCTCGGAGCCCGGGCTCCTCAACAAGAGAAGTCACGGCAGTGAGAAACCTGTGTACAGCAACAAAGAGTAGCCTACAGGCGCTGCAACTAGAGAAAGCCTTTGAAAGCAACAAAAGATTCAGCACAGCCAAAAATTAACAAAAAAATTAATTTAAAAAGTTTTCCCAGCTTTTACTGAATTTGCCTCACACTATGATTCTATAACCTAAGCACAAATTTCCCATTTCAGATTGGCACTCTTCTGTACAAGCCAATAATGAAACACACATTCCTCTGGGTTATGAAAATTGTCCAACTTCTTCCCAATACAAAAATGGAGATAAATGTTATTTTCTACTTGGGAAGTGCAGCACCATTGATCTTGAACTTCCACATCCTTACTCTGATATACATTGGTGAATTATATCTGAAATAAACATAGGACTTTAGTATCATCTGCAATGGCAAGGGTCTGTGAATGACAGACCCTAAATGCCTGGACATGGCCCCACAGACTCGGTCTTCACCTGCACCTCGATGAGGAGACTGAGGTGGCTTGTTGAAGGTCACTAGGTGAGTCAGTATCAGTCGAGCACACTCCCAAGGCTCATCTTTCTACTACTGAAAACACCACAATGTCAATTCTATCTCAATCTTAAAATGTGAAGAATAAAATGGGACATAAACTCTGACGCAGACTCTGGCTGGAGGAGCCTGGAGCAGTTTTATTGAGGGGTAATATCCTGCAGCCGTTCAGAACATAAGGATGGGATGAAGCTGAGGGTGTGACTCCCTGCTCAGCCACGCATCTGTGGCAGGTCATTTAACCTCCCAGAGCCTCAGCGCAGATTAACAACAATACCTTTCTCATAGATCTGTTAGGAAGATGAATTTAACAATGTGTATAAAGCATTTAGCACAGTGCCCACCCCATTGTAAGTACTCAAAAAGTACCATTGTTGGATTGGGGTTGTAAACACTTCTATAAACATACAGAACTCTCTATTTGATGAACATCTGCTGGGTTTCAATGCAGCCTACTCTCTCCAAAGTAAGTGGTGCTATTTTTATAAACTCACAACATTAAAAAGTCATTACTAGCAGTGCCTAAGTATATATGTGTGATTAATACCTTCCACATCTCTGCTTTGTTTTTTGTTTTTTCCCCCCAACTACTCATCCTGGGTGGATAATTTTAATTCTAATAAAACCGTGGATTATTATTATCAGTAATAGTGATGGCTTAGCTAGAGAGCTTCTAGAGCTTGGGAGCCTAGGGCTGGTGCAGATATTATCTGTCTGCCCAATAATCATGCCTCTCTCCCTTGTTCCCATTAGTACTGCCAACCTCCCACAGTGGAAATTTTCCCCTTACTATCCACTACTTACTTTCAGTTTCTCTGGCAGCTGTGACTCAGTTCTGGCCAGCGAGGCCTGAGGAGGCTTCAGGAAAGATTTATCCTCTGATGAAAAGAGATGGGGACGTCCCTGGTGGTCCAGTGGTTAAGACTCCACACTTTCAATGCAGGAACTTTGGGTTTGATCTCTGGTCAGGATGGCTTAAGTGGTAAAGAATCCACCTGCAATGCAGGAGACACAGAAGACATGGGTTTGATCCCCAGGTCAGGAAGATCCCCTGGAGGAAGACATGACAACCCACTCCAGTATTCTTGCCTGAAAAATCCCATAGACGGATGAGCCTGGAAGGCTACAGTCCATAGGGCTGCAAAGAGTTGGACACAGTTGAGCACATACACGCAAAAAAACCACACACATAGGGAAGATCCCACATGCTATGCAGCATGGCCCAGCCTGGCCCCCAAATAAAAAGAAATGACTAAGTAAAAAGAAAAAAGACAGACACTACAGGAGAACAGATTTATCGCTGCCCTCTCTGTGCCCATCCCTCCCCCCATATCCACCAGCTCCTCCTGCCTTTGAATGAGTTTGGAGACACTTGTGATACCCATCACAGAAGAAGCTATTTTCTGTCTAGGAGGTCACAGGTCTGCAATTTAAAAAAACATAGCATACTAAGAATGGGAGAAGAGAAGGATGGATGGAACCTGGTTCCTGATGATACTGCTTGAGGCACTGAGTCAACTCTGGGTTGGTACCTGTCACATAAGATAATTGAATGTCTTTACTGCTCAAACCACTGTTAGCTAGGCACTCACTTACCTGCAGCCTAAAGCATTCTAATCATGGGCTGAATCATGCGCCCACCCCCAGCCCATCCTAACTGGTATGGGATAAATTGTGCCCCCTGTGGTCTGTCTCTGTCTCAACCTCCTCCATCTGCACCCTTTCCCAAATTGTGAGGCTGGAAAAACCCCCGATGTGCTGGACTCAAGGGCAGCAAACCTGGGGGATGGCTGGCTAGAGAGGAAGGCTGAAGCAAGACTCAAACCATCCATACTTGTGGGTCCCTGGTCAGAGGGAAAAAATCGTGGTTCCACTAAAACTAGAGAGATTTGCACTTTCATATATTGAATTTCTCACCCCCACTACCTCAAAATGGGTCTATATTTGGAGATACGGTCTTTAAAAAGTTTAATCCAAGTGCACTGAGGCTTGTCGGGTGGCCCTAATGCAATCTGACTGCTGTACTTATAAGAAGAAGAGATTTGGACACACAGACACGAGGGGCACGTTTACAAAGACGCCTGAGAGAACTGGTTGCCAGCAGCTCTGGACTGCAGTAATATGAAAGGAAGTTCCTCAAGGCTGAAGGATTGAAAACTACGTGAAGAAAATGGATCTACACTAAAGAATGAAGAGCCTCAAATAAGTAGATAAATATAAAAAACTTTTCTCCATGTTTTAATTTCTTCAAAAGATCATTGTTTAAAGTGAAAACTAATAACCATGATTTCTGAGGATTATATCTGTAGACATAAACCATGTGATAATAACAAAAAGGCTATTATTTGGAATACCTCCCTCCCCCCTTTTTTTTACCATGCTGTTTGACTTACATATAGATGTAAACCAGATAATAATACAAAGGATATTATTTGTAATACCCCCTCCCTTTTTTGGGGGCCATTCTGTACAACTTTCAGGACTTTAGTTCCTCAGTCAAGGGTTGAACCCAGGCTACTGCTGTGAAAGTGCCCTGCCCTAAATCACTAGACTGCCAGGGAACTCTCTGTAATCACCTTTACAAAAGAGATTGTTACAGATAAGACTTCTGCCCCCTTCCCCCCAAATTCATATGGTGAAGCCCTAACCCCAGGGTGAGAGAGGGCCTTTTAAAAAGTAATAAAGGTTAAATGAGGTCAAAAGGGTAGGACTCTAATCCAATATGAATGCTGTTCTTATAAAGAGAAAGAGACCACAGACGCATGCAGACTGAGGAAAGACCATGTAAAGAAACAAGAAGGTGATCACCTTCAAACCCAGGAGAGAAGCCTCAGGGGAAACCATACCTGTCAACAGCTTGATCTTGGTTTTCCAGCCTCTAGAACTGTGAGGAATAAATTCCTATTAAGCCACCCAGTCTGCAGTGTATTGTTATGATAGCCCCAGCAAACTGTTACAGGGATCTGGTATACTATTTACTATCATGAATATACAAACACTAGGGCAACCACAAGAGGGAACAGAACTTACGAAAGACTGATCGAAGGGTAAACTTTCAGGTGGACGTTTTATAAGGAACTCAGAGCCCAGGTATGCACCAGGAAGACCGTGGTGATTCACTCTCTGCCCTGTGGTCTGTCTCTGCAAGTCACTGCCCAACCTCCTCCATCTGTCCCTTTTTCCAAATTGTGAGGCGGGAAAGCCCCTGGTGTGCTAGACTTGGGGCCAGCAAACCCAGAAGATGGCTGGCTACAGAGGAAGCCTCAGGCAAGACTCAAATTATCCATACTTGTGGGTCCCTAGTCAGATATTTAAACCTAGAGGAAATAATCGTGGTTCTATGAAAATTTGTATTATGTATCATATCATTAGTAGTGGGCTTCCCTGGTGGCTCAGTGGTAACGAATCTGCCTACCAGTGCAGGAGATGTGGGTTCAATCCCTAGGTTGGAAAGATCCCCTGGAGAAGGAAATGGTAAGCCACTCCAGTGTTCTTGCCTGGAAAAGCCCACGGGCAGAGAAGCCTGGCTGGCTACAGTCCACAGAGGTCACAACTGAGCAATTAAATAACAATCATCAGTAGCAGACCATTAGGATTCAGTTTTCAAGGCCGCTGTTAGAATGATAAATTAAAAACTGACCAGAATTTAGAAATAGGGAAGAAAGTCTCAAGTACTGACACAACTCAAAATGCAAAATAAAGCAAAAGGAGGAGGAGGAAGAAGAAAAGGAAGAGGAAGTGGAGGAGGGGAGAGGGAGGAGGAAGTCAGAGCAAGCAAGACCATTACAAAGAAAATTGTTCTCCATTTTCTACTGCTCACCAATTACAACATGAGAAGGGCACCCCTTCAGAACAGGATAGATTCCTGGAGGTGCCAGGACCTCTGGACAGAGGAGTAGACTCAGGGAAGAGAAAACAGGCCACTTGTCAACTCAAGAGTCTTGA
This sequence comes from Bos mutus, assembly GCF_027580195.1. Classification (NCBI taxonomy): domain Eukaryota; kingdom Metazoa; phylum Chordata; class Mammalia; order Artiodactyla; family Bovidae; genus Bos; species Bos mutus. Next base: position 74,472,054 of record NC_091623.1, read on the forward strand.
GGCTGGGGCTCCTCCCAACAGGTCCCACTCACCCACGTCAGTGATCAGAGACACAAGGTATCAAGTCAGCAGCACACTAAAGGATGAGGTCAGCACTGCCAGTGATTTGAAATCGAGACTGTGAACAAATGCACACTGAGCAGACTCCCTGGTGTCCCTGCTTCATGGCTTTCAATTCCTGAATCTATCTTCGGGACACCACAAGTGGTTTTGGTTGTTATTTTTTGTTCCTGACCTGGCTGTTGGTCATCATTTTTCAACCCAATGAGGATCTACTTGTATAAACTTCATTATTTCTTAGGATGGGTACATGGGTGTTCATTTGGGGCATGTTCCTGTCAATCATCTTTAAACTTTAAAGCTACTCTATTACTTTCAAGTGATTAGCACTTTCCACTGCCAGAAAACACAGAACACCTACAGATACTTGCTGAATGAATTATCTTTAGAGACCAAGACATTAAAACTGTTCTCCCAGGCTAGGGGTTTTCAACTGGCTGGGCATCAGTCCCTGGGGATGGGGTGGGAGGGCTGTGAGGTTTGTTAGGAATGCAGATTCCCAGGTCCCACTTTGTGATAACACAGTAGGTAGGGCCCAGGAATCTGCACCTTTTGGATCAGGCTTCCCAGATGATTCTAATTTGCAGTCATGTTGGGAGCTCTGGCCCCAGATGAGCCCTAAAATAGAGCAACATGTTGGACAAATTCAAAGTTTCATTTGAGAGATCACCTCTGTGGCTGCTTAGATAATCGCATCCTCAGATCAGTCCACTCAGGGCACACAGGCAGGGACCCAGGAAGTTCCTTATCAACACAGAGTCTCTCACCTTAACAAGAAGAGCAGCTGCTTTTTCAAGAACCTTCATGTGTTCCAAGCCATAAAAAGCAAAGGAGCAAAACAGCTACACAGAGGCCATTGCTGAATGCCAGGAGAGGTCTGAGTTCACCACCTGTCCCAGGAATACTCGGTGAGTCACCCGGGGCCTATCTCTGCACTAAGGCAGACAGAATTCCATCACTGAGTCTAGACTGCTCTACCCTTCCAGGGCGGGGATAGTATTGAATCAAACACCAGCCATTTCCCAGAAAACTACTTCATCTTTTTAAAGACAGGAGAAGGGGGAGGGGAAATGGAGTTCTTTCCTGATCACAGAGGGATGGAATCAGGTATTAGATTTATTTCTTAAAGCTCTGAGTTATCAAAGCTTGCTCTGAACTTTGCAACCTCTGGCCAACACTGTACCGCCACCTTTTCTCAGAGGACGGTAGCATTTCTATGGAATTCCCTTGTTGCATTTCTATAAAATTCCCTTGTTCCCATCTGTGTGTGTGTGAGAGAGCCTACATACAACTCAGGAAGCCAGAGATGGGAAAAGATGAGGACAGTGAGGGCTCCACAAGCAAACACACAACCTCTGTCTCTTTCACTTTGGTTGACAGTCACGTTATTTGCTGTTGTTCAGCCACTCGGACGTGTCTAGCTCTTTGCGACTCCATGGACTGCAGCACGCCAGGCTTCCCTGTCCTTCCCTGTTTCCCACGGTTTGTTCAGACTCATGTCCATTGAGTTGATGATGCCATTTATAAGTCATGTTTTAAGGAACACTTTTTTTTTTTTTGGTTGTATCACATAACACATGGGATCCAGTTCCCTGACTAGGGATCAAACCTGTGCCCCCTTCATTGGAAGCACAGAGTCTTAACCACTAAACCCCAGGGAAGTCCCAGGGAACTCATTTACTGAAATAAAATAATAGTCAGGAGTGGAGAAGGTTTGAACTAGGTGAATTTGGCTTGAAGGAGTAAGAATCAGGCTTAACCAGAGTATTGGCCAGGTGGCTCCTTTCAAATGTTCACAGTGTCCTGTGTGCCCTGCGGAGCGCTGTGTTCCCGGAAGAGTTAGCTCCAGGGGACAGGCCTGGAGGTAGCGTCCCTGCCTTCTACAGCTGAGCACTCTCACAACTTTCCCTGAGGACAGCCGAAGCAACTTTGAGACACCAAGGGCAGCAGAGACATCACTTCTTGTCTGGCTTGGAAAATCTGGTTTCATCCATTACCTGTTTCAAATAAGAGCCCCCACAGGTGAAAGGGCAACCCATTGCTCACAAATGAATGGTAACAAATCTTTTAAAAATGCCCCTCATGTACAGGAAGGGTTACTGGATACCATGGCTCTTCTTCTGCCCAGACACATAAAACCCAGGTGCCCTGCTTTGGTTCATTTCTTTTCAGCAGCAGCAGCAGCAAGATTTGCCTATATAATCACATGGTCCTGCAGCTGGGAATCACTGCGTGTATGCGCGCATGCTCAGTTGTGTCTGACTCTTTGTGACTCTATGGACTGTAGCCCGCCAGGCTCCTTAGTCCATGGGATTTTCCAGGTAAGTATACTGGGGTGGGTTGCCATTTCCTACTCCAGAGGATCTTCCCCACTCAGGGATCGAACCTAAGTCTCTTATATCTCCTGCATTAGCAGGTGGATTCTTTACCACTGTGCCACCTGGAAAGCCCAAGAATCAGTGAAGCTGTGCTTCATGTCTGTTCTTCTCTGGGCTTCTCTGGCATCATCAGAGGCAAAAAAGGAAAGTTCATGTTCAAAGCACATGTGGTACAAGTCACCACTCTTCCTCTCTGCTCCACTATGTACAAACACCATCATCTTGAAATGAGAGTAATTTGGCCAGTCCAACAAAGTTGACCACTTGCTTTGGCACACTGGCTATAAAGAGAGGAATATCCTGCTTAAGTGACACAATTCTGTAATTGAAATATATATCCCCACTTTTTAGATAAAGCAATGGGCTCAAAGCTTAAGTAGCTTATCCCAAGTTACACAGCCAGTAGTAGCTGAGATATGAACAGCTGATTCCATCAGTGTCCTGTGAACCAACCACTTTTTGACTAAACTAGAAGTCATCTTAATTCCCAATGTTTAAGGAAATGATAACAAGTGGAAATTTGGATTTAATTCCATTCTCTGTTATTAAAGAAACAAACCCCAGTGTGTTTATAAGTTAGCTTGGGTTGCCCCACGGAAGGCCCATTCCAGTGATCTCTCACTCATTTTTTTATTTCTTTTTGGTGAGGAAGATGGCTGCATGCCTACCCCTCAGTCACCTCGAGTGAAATATCTTCATGTTTGACCAGCAAGAGATCAATCACCCATTTTGTTCTATGTAAAAAAGCACAATAAGGAAATTCCCTTGTGGTGCAGTGGTTAGGACTCTGCACTTTGACTGCTGAGGGCTCGGGTTTGATCCCTGATCAGGGAACTAAGAACCCACAAGCCTTGTGGGCAGCCAAAAAAAAAAAAAAATACAATCCTGGGAAAACAAACTTAGTGATGTCCATCCAGCTTTGCAGCTAGCTCTGGTTTCTCAGAAGTAAAGAATCCATCTGCAATGCAGGAGATGCAGGTAGACAAGGGTTCGATCCCTGAGTCAATCCCTGGAGAAGGAAATAGCAACCCACTCCAGTATCCTTGCCTGGGAAATCCCATGGACAGAGGAGCTTGGAGTGCTACAGTCCACTGGATTGCAAAGAGTTGGACATGACTGAGTACACACACACACACATACACACACACACACTGAATCTTTGCTACCTTGGTTCTGAACCATAAACACTTGTTTCCAGAGAAAAAGCAACTGCTCTCTAAAAGGATGAGTGGATGTTGTTTGATCATTGTGGAGCATGTGACACTTTAAAACAAGTTTCTCAGGTAATTTCCATGCTTCACATGCAAGACCAAGAAAACAAAACCTATGGACTCAGGTTTACTGCAATTATGCCTCTGGTCATTTGAAACAAACATCAGAAGAAAGATGTTTATTTCAGCTTCTTCTTATTGAGAAATAAAAAATATTTTGAAAATGGTTCCTCTACTGTGCTAAGGAAGTGCCTTTACTTTCCTTTGTGAAACTCAGAAGAATTGTGAACCCATCTTTGCACTATCAATTTCCCTTCAGGGACCTGTTCAAATATTTTTGTACATGTCACCAGTCATCTTGGATCCCAGGCCCTGGTGGGAACATGAGAGGGTTGCACAGTGCCATTCACACAGGAGGAGCTCAATAATACCTGCTGCCTGAATGAATGGAGCCCTGGCAAGCTGGATAGAGGGGATGTACCTCTCAACTTATATAAGGGCCAACGCGGCAATCTAAGACTCATGGGCCGGATGGTCCCTAAGGTACCTCTCGCCTCTCATTCTAGAATCATCTACCCACTACTGGCAGCTCATTTCCTCCTCGTAAGGCCAAAATGCAGAATTCAAATTGACATTCACTGGTACTACTTAACCTCATTTACATTTGGCAGCAAGGTTCACTGATTTTTTTTCTTTTTACCCTTAATGACTCATCCATTTTTAGCTATTGGGAAGACCCACTGATGGACAGAAGTCTAGAAACTGCAATTGGCTCAGACCCCTAGGCCAAAGTTATCAAAACTAGAGGGGGCGGGGAGCAGGAAGTAAACTGTTTCTCACAGGGAGACATGAAGGTTGAGGTGTTAAAAGCTCCTTTTTGGTGTTTGCTGAGTTCTTACTGTGTGCATTTGGTATTAAAGGCAGGATGTGGGCAGCATGAGGCAAGTTGAGGTGATAGAAGTTTATCTGGCAGCACACAGTGCCTTCTCTTACACTCTGCAGTGGAGCCGATTCTGTGAATGCCAGACTGAGGGAAGCTTTCCCCATTTATCCAGGTTGGCCCCTGTGTCAGTGTCCATGGTACTGGGGCTGCGCTAATATTCCTTCCACCTCCATGAGAAAACAGGTGGCCTTTATCTGTTATCACCCACCTTCCTCTGCCTCCAAGAGGTCACCCCATGCTCAACCCCCTCAATTTGTACCATGCAAAAATAGAGGGAGTGGAGAATGGACTCTTCTGCAAGATGTGGAAGCAAAGCTAAATTCTGATTGAGGACAAACGAAATCTCCAAGAAGGAAATGTGTTCATTCCAAGGGGATGATCCAAGCAGTCAAGGATTAATTTAATTAACCAACTACGAGGTCTCTCTAGTGCCTGGCACTAAGGCAGTCTCAGCTTCAAGGATTTGCTATTCGGAGTTCCCTAAGTCATAAACCACCCAGAAACTGCTCCTCCCCCCACACAGCATTTCCTAATGGGTACTGTTTAGATGCAATCATTTCTCTCCACACACCCTTTCCTCCAATTTCAACAGAATAAAGAACTGCAGAGAACAGGCCTCATAAAATGCTCCTTTCCTGGCCCTGCAGTGTGAGTGCACATCCTCAGTTTCTGCCATTCCGTAGGGCTCCCAGAATAGCCTATCCACAACACTCACTACACAGAGGAAGACGATATCCAGTAACATAGTAGAAACAGAAAACTGAGAGACAACAAAGATACGTATATTTTCTAGCTCACGCCACCCCTTTTCTCACTAGATTTAAACAGAACAAAAGGCACTAAGGTTAAAGTCTCCCTTAAATAAAAAAATGTAAGGGATCATCCATGTAGAATTACTACATTTGGGGGGGAACCTTCTTATATTCAATATTTTATTGATCATTCTTAAATTAGCAGCTAATCTAGATAGATATAATGGCTTAGAAGGCTTATTTCTGTTAATGCAAAAACCTTAATACCAAACATTCAATGTCTAAGGTATCCATACTTTACAGGGAGGTAGATGGTACTCCATTTTCCTAAACTCTATTTATTCAAATTACAGGTATAAACTCAAAAGCCGAGCCAAGAAGTGGCAGAGCCAAGTAGTACATATCGGGCGAACTGGTACTTGCAAAAAAAATCTACAAAAAAGCCAGTTGTGTCACCATAACTTGCTGACTTAACTCCCCACGACAGATCTAATTAGAAGGTGGCAGTAAATCTTTCCAGGTGTTTAATTAAGTGTGATAATTATTTCTTTCCTTAAAGACAGATGGAATCATATGTTTACATTTCAAAGCATAATGTTTCCTTAGTTAAAACACTGGAAATACTTTTGTGAAACACAGGATTCAAACCAGGATAAAAATATCTGCTGTGATAAGCAGCACTTAAAGTGATTTATCAGCTCTAAGTTTCATTTGCAAGGGCACAATGGCAACTTCAAGTCTGCTCTGTTCTGGTTATTTCCTTTAGCTATATAGTTTTGTTTTCCTTACGCCTCAATGAATACTTTCTACTCTATATGCCATTTTCCTGCCAGCATCTCGTAAATGAAGTCTTATCAAGAAAGCGGGAAAACATTATGGGCATCTCTACTTTCACAGCAAGAACATGGCAAGAATAAACCAAGATAGAGAGGAATTCAGAGACAGTTATAATTGGATGGGACCTCAGCAACCAGGGAATCATTTTACAGGTGGATTAGAGTACTGTCCTGCTATCAATTAAATGTTTTTTAGGGCAGAAATACGCCCTATATTGAAATAGTATTGACCTCCCCAATAAAAATTATATATGTAATTATATGTATACTTCTAAGTCGCTTCAGTCGTGTCCGACTCTGTGCGACCTCACAGACGGCAGCCCACCAGGCTCCGCTGTCCCTGGGATTCTCCAGGCAAGAACACTGGAGTGGGTTGCCATTTCCTTCTCCAATTATATGTATAGAAGGGTCGAATTATCAGTCTTAAGTAGCTCAAGGATTTCCGTTGTTTCAACATTGAGCACCCAACTATCTTCTTCCTCCCTTGCTTCTCTCAGGGTACTGCTCCTCCTACCCAGTGCTGTTTTAGGAAGTCAGTTGGCTTTAGCAATGCCGTGTTACTGAATCAATGAAGATTTTTGGCCCCTAAATCCTGTTGGTCAACTTGGTCTTGAACTTGCCTACCAGCCGCCCAGATTCTGAAGGCGCCCAAGTGTTCTTGCATCAGGTGCTGAGCGCGCAAAGACACAAGCTCGCGCGCGCATACACACACACACATTTTCTTCCTCAAAGCAAGTCTCCACCGAACGGTCTCAAGGCAAAACTCTAGTCCCTGCCCATTTTACAATGCAGGGTTGGATTACAATCTCAGGCCAGCATCTCGGTCTGCAATCTGGGACATTCTGATAACCGGGGCGGTCCTTTCGACAGCAGGAGCTGTGACCAGGAGGGCGTGACACGTAGCGGGGCCCCCATCTGCAGAAGGAACAGTAAGCGGCTCAGGGCAGAAGGGTGGAAGTTAAGGGGTCATCAGCTCGAGTCGGTAAGGGCTCCCAGCCGAGGTCTCAGATTATCTCGGCGACACAGGAACTGGGTAAAAACTCCGGGGAGTTTCCGGAGCTGTGCGCGCCTGCACACACACACACACACACAAGCTCAGACGCACGCACTCACACCCACTCACATTTACTTCAGAAACTCTCTGTGAGCTGAAAGCGTGCCCCCAGGAGCACCCAGCAGCCCAGTGGCCGGGGAATCCTGTGAGGGTGTCTGCGGGACCGGCGCGCCCGGGAGGCACTTACTCTGAAGAGGGACCCGATGGCGCGGGGACGCTAAGAAGCGAGCTGGGCGAGGTTACGGCGCGGACCAGCCAAGACGCTTGAACGATCGCGGGCTGCCGCGGACTCACCAGCAGAGCGCGGGCCAGAGACGGCGGGAGAAACGGAGCCAGGGGAGGGAGAAAAGGAGCAAGGGGCGGGGCAAAAGAAGCAAGGGGCGGGGACAGGAGGAAGAGCTAAAGAGCCAGGGGCGGGGCGGGAGGAGGATTTAGGAGACTGGGGCGGAGCCGACCGAGGAGGAGGAGCCGGAGGTCGGGGGCGGAGCGTGCGCGGAGGAGTTCAGGACAGGGCGGGCAGGAGAACCCAGGCTTCAGAGGCAGGGCCTGGCACTTGAGGTAAGGAGTGGCCAGGGCTCGGGGAAATGCGGAGGAGGGCTGGTCAGCGGCTCAGGAGCTGGACTTGAGCTGCAAAGCAAGACCTTTGGGCTCAAGGAGCCAGGACCGGCTTGGCAGATACGCAGGGAAGAAGTTACCTTTCGGCTCCCTCGGTTTCTTCAGCTATGAAAGTGAGATACCAGCCTCAAGTTTATTGAGTCTCTTAAGTGAGCTCATGCCAGGCACCTAACAAGTACACATGTATTATCTATTATCTGTTGCCGTTACCTTCGTCGTCGACATCATTTTCCGTATAAGCCCCTAAATCCCTCCTGCCCTTTTTTTCTTTTTATTTTCAGCCTTTACTGGCCTCAAGTCTACCCGGGGATAGCTGATGCATAAGTGATTCCTAAGTTTCCATTTGCGAGGGATGCAAGGTTTCTTTTTAAGAGTTAAAGGGTCATTGGATCCCAGCAAGTCAGTCTGGTCTAAGCCACCTCTGCGGACTTCAATGACTGCCTGTACCCACAGAGTCTAAGACTGGCTATTTACCCGAATGGGGCATAATCTGGGCCCTAAACCCGAGGTAGTCATTCTCAAGGGCAAATGTTGCCGGACCTTCTTGGGAGTGTGATGAATCCGTCCTCCATTCAGTTCAGTTCAGTCACTCAGTCGTGTCCGACTCTTTGCGACCCCATGAATAGCAGCACGCCAGGCCTCCCTGTCCAACACCAACTCCTGGAGTTCACCCAGACTCACGTCCATTGAGTCAGTGATGCCATACAGCCATCTCATCCTCTTTCGTCCCCTTCTCCTCCTGCCCCCAATCCCTCCCAGCATCAGAGTCTTTTCCAATGAGTCAACTCTTTGCATAAGGTGGCCAAAGTACTGGAATTTCAGCTTTAGCATTTCTTTCCTTCCAAAGAAATCCCAGGGCTGATCTCCTTCAGAATGGACTGGTTGGATCTCCTTGCAGTCCAAGGGACTCTCAAGAGTCTTCTCCAACACCACAGTTCAAAAGCATCAATTCTTTGGCGCTCAGCCTTCTTCACAGTCCAACTCTCACACCCATACATGACCACAGGAAAAACCATAGCCTTGACTAGACGAACCTTTGTTGGCAAAGTAATGTCTCTGCTTTTTAATATGCTATCTAGGTTGGTCATAACTTTCCTTCCAAGGAGTAAGCGTCTTTTAATTTCATGGCTGCAGTCACCATCTGCAGTGATTTTGGAGCCCCCAAATATAAAGTCTGACACTGTTTCCACTGGTTCCCTATCTATTTCCCATGAAGTGATGGGACCGGATGCCATGATCTTCGTTTTCTGAATGTTGAGCTTTAAGCCAACTTTTTCACTCTCCACTTTCACTTGCATCAAGAGGCTTTTGAGTTCCTCTTCACTTTCTGCCATAAGGGTGGTGTCATCTGCATATCTGAGGTGATTGATATTTCTCCCGGCAATCTTGATTCCAGCTTGTGTTTCTTCCAGTCCAGTGTTTCTCATAATGTACTCTGCATAGAAGTTAAATAAACAGGGTGACAATATACAGCCTTGACGTACTCATTTTCCTATTTGGAACCAGTCTGTTGTTCCATGTCCAGTTCTAACTGTTGCTTCCTGACCTACATACAAATTTCTCAAGAGGCAGGTTAGGTGGTCTGGTATTCCCATCTCTTTCAGAAATTTTCCACAGTTGATTGTGATCCACACAGTCAAAGGCTTTGGCATAGTCAATAAAGCAGAAATAGATGTTTTTCTGGAACTCGCTTGCTTTTTCCATGATCCAGCAGATGTTGGCAATTTGATCTCTGGTTCCTCTGCCTTTTCTAAAACCAGCTTGAATATCTGGAAGTTCATGGTTCACATATTGCTGAAGCCTGGCTTGGAGAATTTTGAGCATTACTTTACTAGCATGTGAGATGAGTGCAATTGTGCAGTAGTTTGAGCATTCTTTGGCATTGCCTTTCTTTGAGATTGGAATGAAAACTGACCTTTTCCAGTCCTGTGGCCACTGCTGAGTTTTCCAAATTTGCTGGCATATTGAGTGCAGCACTTTCACAGCATCATCTTTCAGGATTTGAAATAGCTCAACTGGAATTCCATCACCTCCACTAGCTTTGTTCGTAGTGATGCTTTCTAAGGCCCACTTGACTTCGCATTCCAGGATGTCTGGCTCTAGGTGAGTGATCACACCATCGTGATTATCTGGGTCGTGAAGATCTTTTTTGTACAGTTCTTCTGTGTATTCTTTCCATCTCTTCTTAATATCTTCTGCCTCTGTTAGGTCCATACCATTTCTGTCCTTTATTGTGCCCATCTTTGCATGAAATGTTCCCTTGGTATCTCTAATTTTCTTGAAGAGATCTCTAGTCTTTCCCCTTCTATTGTTTTCCTCTATTTCTTTGCATTGATCGCTGAAGAAGGCTTTCTTATCTCTTCTTGCTATTCTTTGGAACTCTGCATTCAGATGCTTATATCTTTCCTTTGTTCCTTTGCTTTTCACTTCTCTTATTTTCACAGCTATTTGTAAGGCCTCCCCAGACAGCCATTTTGCTTTTTTGATTTCTTTTCCACGGGGATGGTCTTGATCCCTGTCTCCTGTACAATGTCACAAACCTCATTCCATATTTCATCAGGCACTCTATCTATCAGATCTAGGCCCTTAAATCTATTTCTCACTTCCACTGTATAATCATAAGGGATTTGATTTAGGTCATACCTGTATAGTCTAGTGGTTTTCCCGACTTTCTTCAATTTAAGTCTGAATTTGGCAATAAGGAGTTCATGATCTGAGCCACAGTTTTTGGTCTTGTTTTTGCTGGCTGTATAGGGATTTCTTTGGAAGGAATGATGCTAAAGCTGAAACTCCAGTACTTTGGCCACCTCATGCAAAGAGTTGACTCATTGGAAAAGACTCTGATGCTGGGAGGGATTGGGGGCAGGAGGAGAAGGGGATGACAGAGGATGAGATGGCTGGATGGCATCACTGACTCGATGGACGTGAGTCTGAGTGAACTCCAGGAGTTGGTGTTGGACAGGGAGGCCTGGAGTGCTGCAGTTCATGGGGTCGCAAAGAATCGGACACAACTGAGAGACTGATCTGATCTGATCTTATCCGATAGAGCTTCTCCATCTTTGGCTGCAAAGAATATAATCAATCTGATTTCGGTGTTGACCATCTGGTGATGTCCATGTGTAGAGTCTTCTCTTGTGTTGTTGGAAGAGGGTGTTTGTTATGATCAGTGCATTTTCTTGGCAAAACTCTATTAGTCTTTGCCCTGCTTCATTCCGTATTCCAAGGCCAAATTTGCCTGTTACTCCAGGTGTTTCTTGACTTCCTACTTTTGCATTCCAGTCCCCTATAATGAAAAGGACATCTTTTTTGGGTGTTAGTTCTAAAAGGTCTTGTAGGTTTTCATAGAACCGTTCAACTTCAGCTTCTTCAGTGTTACTGGTTGGGGCATAGACTTGGATTACTGTGATATTGAATGGTTTGCCTTGGAAACGAACAGAGATCATTCTGTGGTTTTTGAGATAGCATCCAAGTACTGCATTTTGGACTCTTTTGTTGACCATGATGGCTACTCCATTTCTTCTAGGGGATTCCTGCCCACAGTAGTAGATATAATGGTCATCTGAGTTAAATTCACCCATTCCAGTCCATTTTAGTTTGCTGATGCCTAGAATGTCGACATTCACTCTTGCCATCTCTTGTTTGACCATTTCCAATTTGCCTTGATTCACGGACCTGACATTCCAGGTTCCTATGCAATATTGCTCTTTACAGCATTGGACCTTGCTTCTATCACCAGTCACACCCACAGCTGGGTATTGTTTTTGCTTTGGTTCCATCCCTTCATTCTTTCTGGAGTTATTTCTCCACTGATCTCCAGTAGCATATTGGGCACCTACCTACTGACCTGGGGAGTTCCTCTTTCAGTATCCTATCATTTTGCCTTTTCATACTGTTCATGGGGTTCTCAAGGCAAGAATACTGAAGTGGTTTGCCATTCCCTTCTCCAGTGGACTACATTCTGTCAGATCTCTCCACCATGACCTGCCCATCTTGGGTTGCCCCATGGGCATGGCTTAGTTTCCTTGAGTTAGACAAGGCTGTGGTCCTAGTGTGATTAGATTGACTAGTTTTCTGTGAGTATGGTTTCAGTGTGTCTGCCCTCTGATGCTCTCTTGCAACACCTACCGTCTTACTTGGGTTTCTCTTACCTTGGGCATGGGGTATCCTCCATTAAGCACCTACTATATGATGGTTCTGTGCAGAGGGCTGGAAATATTAGTAATACTAGCAAAATTTTGTATGTGTTGGTCACTGTTATAATCCTCATAACAACTTATAGATCCTATAGCTACCTTAGTTTCAAAAAACTGAAATCATGGCTTCCGGTCTCATCACTTCATGGCAAACAGATGGGTAAAAAATGGAAACAGCGACAGGTTTTATTTTCTTAAGCTTCAAAACCACTGCAAATGGTGACTGCAGCCATGAAATTACAAGACATTTGCTCTTTGGAAGAAAAGCTATGACAAACCTAGACAGCATATTAAAAAGGAGAGACATCACTCAGAGACATCACTTTGACAACAAAGGTCCATATAGTCAAAGTTGTGGTTTTTCCAGTAGTCATGTATGGATCTGAGAGTTAGGTCATAAAGAAGGCTGAATGCTGAAGAATTGATGCTTTCAAGCTGTGGTGCTGGAGAAGACTTTTTAGAGTCCTTTGGACAGCAAGGAGATAAAACCAGTCAATCCTAAAGAAATCAACCCTGGATATTCATTGGGAGGACTGATGCTGAAGCTGAAGCTCCAATCCTTTGGCCACCTGATGTGAAGAGCTGACTCATTGGAAAAGACTGTGATGCTGGAAAAGATTGAAGGCAGCAGTAGGGTGCGACAAAGGATGAGATGATTGGATGGCATTATCAATTAATTGAACATGAGTTTGAGCAAATTTGGTGAAATAGTGAAGGACAGGGAAGGCTGGTGTGCTGCAGTCCTTGGGGTCGCAAAGAGTTGGACAGGACTGAGTACTGAACAACATAGCTACCTTAGTTTTACAAAGGGAAAGGGAGGCACAATGAAATAAAATAATCTACCAACATTTCACATTTAGTAAGTGGCAGAGTATGGGACACAGGAAAGTAAACACATTGGGTTTAATGACCACAATAGGAATATTCAGAAGGTTCAGAGATGTTTAAGACACTGTCCTGTGGGGAGGGGAGAGTCAGGAAGATTTTTCTGAAGGAGGTAATGTCTGAGCTCAATTTAGAAGAACGAATGGGAGCTTCCTTCTTCTAAGGAAGGACATGGTTAACATTTTTCAAGCATTAAGAAGGGTTGGTGAAGAAGTGGAACAATAGAAAAAGACAAAATCTAAGTGTTTTCTTCCTGTAGGAGTTGAAGAACATTAATTTGACTTTGGTAAGTAGAAAGTCAGAAGGATTTTAAGCGTGGGAGACATATCAAATGTTCTAGAAAGGTTTCTCTGAAAACAGCATAGAAAACATCAGACCCGGGAAACTTGCTTATGAAGTCATTGCAAGGATTGATCAGTTAGGATACAGCTCAGTCGTGTCTGACTCTTTGTGACCCCATGGGTAATCTCTGGGCAAGAATACTGGAGTGGGTTGCATGCCCTCCTCTAGGGGATCTTCCTGACCCATAGACTGAACCCAGGTCTCCTGCATTGCAGGCGGATTCTTTACCACCTGAGCCACCAGGGAAGTCCTAGGATACAGCAGTAGGCAGAATACGAATTTCAGGAAAGATGTCCCCACCTGAATCCCCAGAACCTGTGAATATGTTACCTTACATGGCAAAAGGGACTTGGCAGGTGTGATTAAGGTCAAAGAGAATGAGATAGGGAGATTATCTTGGATTATTTGGGTGGATCTAATCTAATTATATGATTCCCATAAAGAGGATGAATGAGTCATAGAGATTCAAAGTATGAGAAGAACTTGACCTGGGTCAGGAGCCAAGGAATGTGGGTGGCCTCCAGAAGCCGGGAATGGACCTCAGCCAACAACAAAAAATGGGAATTTCATTCTAACACCATAAGGAAATGGATCCTCCCTTAGAGCCTCTGGAAAGGAATTCAGTTCGATTGACACTTTGAGTTTATCCTGGTGAGACCACCCCCCCCACCCCCCCACCCCCCCGCCCACTACTGGACTTCTGACCAGAAATGTAAAACTGTAAAGTAATAGATGTATGTTGTTTTAAATTCCTAAATTGGTGTTAATTTGTTTTGGCAGTAATAGGAAATAATTATAGACGCTGAATGCTTAAACTAAGTGGATGGAAAGATGGATTCAACACTTACAAGGCCCTGGAGATTGATGGGATGTGGGTGCTGATGGAAGGAGATTAATCTAGGTCGATTTACAGGGTTTCTGGATTGGCAGGCTGTCTTTGGTGATGGAGGAAAGACATCACCAAGTGGAGGAAAGGACAAAGGCAGGTCTTGTTAGGATTAAAAAGGTTTACACACTCGCAGGCCTTCCCTACTCCTTAAAATCATTAGAAACAGTCTCCAAAAGTCCATGGGCGGTGATACTTGTTACCGCCTAGTGTTCTAGAAATGGATCTGCTCTGTGTTAGCTGCATGACTTTGGACAGAGCACAGAGCATCAGTAAAACTTCTACTGTGTGGGATAGGAGGAGCCCCATCTGCATGATTCCTGGGTCAGCCAGGACGTCGTGGTGTCTATAACCTCAACCCAGTAACTTTCATCATTGCTTCATTTCAGTCTCCTTTGTCTCAAGCTGTGCCCTGGAGCAGCACTCTTCAGGGATACTTCTATTTAGATATAAAGATTCTTTAGTCTTTCTCTTTATCATTCCACACCCCTACTATGGCCTCTCATCCTTGGTCTTCACATGCTTTCTTTACCTCGTGCAGACCTGAATCTCTATTGACTTCCCCTCCTGCCAGCCTAACCTGAACAGCCAGCACCTCAGCCACTCACTGCTAATGCCTCTCATTGCTTTACTCCATCGTCCTTTCCTTCTCTTACTTGGCACATCTTTCTATCCAGTCCACATATTCGTATGTGCTACTTAAGAATCAAAGGATGTGAAAACTGATGCTCTGCAGATTCATGATCTCTGATGTTAAATCCTCAAGCAGGCTGGATTTTCTCCTGCATCAGTGATGGAAAGAAGGGAGTTGGATCTTTATCCCTTTCCTCAAGACATCTTTCACACCCCTAACCCTTTCTACACTTGATATACAATCTTACCTATTTCAAAGAAAATACACAGATCATCAATACAGAATTTTCTCTACTTAGCCCAGCTAACAAAGATGCTATTTACATCCACAATCACCTTGACTTCCTTTCCTCTGATCCCGGTGGATTAGAGCAAACCCATTCATCAGCTTTCAGGGTCCCTGAGGAGTCCTCCCTTCTATTTACAGAGGCTGTATTCTGTTGAATATCGATTCTCTTTTGTCGTCAACCTCTCAATTTCTATACTTTCCCCACAAAATATTTTTTTTAATGCTAAAATAATAAAATTTAAATAGCACCACGGATCCTACCAGCTTCTCTCACGTCTTTACTAGGGCCATCTAGACCTGACAGTAGAAACAATGCGGAGTGGCCAGTGCCTCAGTGTTTCCCTTAAGGGACCTGGGAAGGAATCTACAATTCCAGGAAATGTGTGTCACTGTTGTCAAAGAACAACCAGCCGTACTTCTCTTGAATAAAGACCACCTTGCTTCATAGTGTGATGATATTTAGAAATTAACAAGATATTGACCTTTTCTATCTTACTTGGGCCAAAAGGTACTTGGATCATTTCTTTTTCAAACTAGTACTTTCATATTTCCATTTGGATTTATAAAAATAAAAACAAACAAACAAACAAAAACAGTATCTAGGAAGCTCCTAATAACTAGTCCATCATTCAATGGCTAATTATATTTGAAATAATTATAGCTGTATCTGGAATAACTGAATCCTCTCAGATCACCTACACCCAAGAAAAGACCCCAAACCAGATAAATCACATAGAGATAGCTGTAACTAGAGCTGCATGCCAGAAATACCTCTGTACATATCTTCTATTTTTACTTCTGCCCAGTTAAAGATAATAGTAACTAATATCACACAATAGTAGGGTCTTAAAAAATCTTTTGACCCAGCTTTCTCTTGTACTCTTCATTTGCCTCAAGCCTCTACTCCACTTACTCAGTACCAGCCTCCTCTTTCAGAGTGGAAAGGAAATAACTATATGGCACTGTGAAATGTGCAATAAAAATGTATGCATTGGGAGGAGAGTGGAGATGATTCACATTCCTTGGGGGAATGGAGATTTCACAGAGATTCCATCCAACCAAGTTGAAAAGGATGAACTCAAGCTGATCAGGGAGAGAGAAGGGCGCTCCAGGCATCGTGGACAGAGAAGATACGCATATAATATTTCCTACAGGCTAAAAGCACTGAAGCAAGTCTTCATACCTATGGGCTATATACCTCAAATATAGCCCACAAAAATACCTATGTGGCCACTGTGCTTTAACTACAGTTTCATGGGAGTGTATTAGTAACATGCCAGATTCAAAACATGGCTACAACTTCACCATCCTTCAAGATGACTATCTGATTGTCTACTCCTTCAACTCTTTCCAGTTGTATTTCTTTTCAGAGCTTTATCATAACATGTCCTTAAAGTAACAGTATGAGTATGGTAGAGAACATTTTTCCTAATAGAAGTCAAGGTACAGATTGGGTAGGTTAGGACAACTGTTTGATATCACACCTAGTAGAAACTCAGAACAGTTTAACACAGCAGTCTCACAGGGGGCCCAAAGTAGAGCCTGTATCAGAAATAAAATATGGATGTGGCTTTTACCCAATGAATGGATTATAATTTAATATAATTATAATATAAAAACAAGGAACCCACAATGTTTTAAAGGCAATTTTACTAGACTGAACCATAAAGGACAGGAACAGTGCAAAATGTAAAGAGGTCTTTGCGTGCTCAAACTTTTCTAGTCAGGAAAACAGGGTGACGAAACTACCGTTAAAAACATGAGATTCTTTTTTAGAAAAAGAATGACTTCAGTTCAGTTCAGTCGTGTCCGATTCTTTGTGACCCCATGGACCACAGCACGTCAGGCTTCCCTGTCCATCACCAACTCCTGGAGCCTATTCAAAGTCATGTCCATCATGTCGGTGATGCCATCCAACAATCTCATCCTCTGTTGTCCCTTCTCCTCCCACCTTCAATCTTTCCCAGCATCAGGATATTTTCCAATGAGTTGGTTCTTCGCATCAGGTAGCCAAAGTATTGGATTTTCAGCTTCAGCATCAATCCTTCCAATGAATATTCAGGACTGATTTCCTTTAGGATGGACTGGTTGGATCTCCTTGCAGTCCAAGGGACTCTCAAGAGTCTTCTCCAACACCACAGTTCAAAACCATCAATTCTTTGGTGCTCAGCTTTCTTTATAGTCCAACTCTCATACTGGAAAAACCAAAGCTTTCACTAGATAGACCTTTCTTGGGAAAGTAATGTCTCTGCTTTTTAATATGCTGTCTAGGTTTGTCATGGCTTTTCTTCCAAGGAGCAAACATCTTTTAAATTTATGGCTGCAGTCACCATCTGCAGTGATTTTGGAGCCCCCCAAAATAAAGTCTGACACTGTTTCCACTGTTTCCCCATCTATTTGCCATGAAGTGATGGGACTGGATGCCATGATCTTAGTTTTCTTAATGTTGAGTTTTAAGCCAACTTTTTTACTCTCCTCTTTCACTTTCATCAAGAGGCTCTTCAGTTCTTCTTTACCTTCTGCCATAAGGGTGGTGTCATCTGCATATCTGCATATGCCATGATCTTAGTTTTCTTAATGTTGAGTTTTAAGCCAACTTTTTTACTCTCCTCTTTCACTTTCATCAAGAGGCTCTTCAATTCTTCTTTACCTTCTGCCATAAGGGTGGTGTCATCTGCATATTTGGTGGTGTCATCTGCATATGAGGTTATTGATATTTCTCCCAGCAATCTTGATTCCAGCTTGCTTCATCCAGCCTGGCATTTTGCATGATGTACTCTGCATAGAAGTTAAATAAGCAGGGTGACAATATACAGCCTTGATGTACTCCTTTCCCAATCTGAAACCAGTCTATTGTTGCATGTCCCATTCTAACTGTTGCTTCTTGACCAGCATACAGATTTCTCAGGAGGCAGATCATCTCTTTCAGAATTTTCCACAGTTTATTATGATCCACATTCAAAGGCTCTGGTATAGTCAATAAAGCAGAAGTGGATGTTTTTCTGAAACTCGCTTTTTCGATGACCCAGAGGATGTTGGCAATTTGATCTCTGGTTCCTCTGCCTTTTCTAAAACAAGCTTGAATATCTGGAAGTCATGGTTCACATACTGTTGAAGCCTGGCTTGGAGAATTTTGAGCATTACTTTGCTAGCGTGTGAGATGAGTGCAATTGTGCAGTAGTTTGAGCATTCTTTGGCATTGCCTTTCTTAGGGATTGGAATGAAAACTGACCTTTTCCAGTCCTGTGGCCACTGCCATTCTCCAAATTTGCTGGCATATTGAGTGCAGCACTTTCACAGTATCATCTTTTAAGATCTGAAGTAGCTCAACTGGAATTCCATCACCTCCACTAGCTTTGTTCAGAGTGATGCTTCCTAAGGCCCACTTGACTTCGCATTCCAGGATGTCTAGCTCCAGGTGAGTGATCAAACCATCGTGGTTATGTGGGTCATGATCTTTTTTGTATAGTTCTTCTGTGTGTTCTTGCTTGCTGCTTCAAGATGCAGAGGAATAGGATGGGGAGACCACGTTCTCCCCCACAAATTCATCAAAAGATCATTTGAATGCTGAGCAACTTCCACAAAACAACTTCTGAACACTGGCGGAGGATATCAGGCACCCAGAAAGGCACCGCATTCTCTTCAAAAGGAGGTAGGACAAAATTTAAAAGACAAAAAGAGAGACAAAAGAGTTAGGGACAGAGACCTGTCCTGGGGAGGTGTCGTGAAGGAGAAGTTTCCATACGGTAGGAAACCCTCTCACAGGTAGGTCAGTGGGGAGTTCTGGAATCTCAGAGGGCAACATAACTGGGAGAGAAAACAAAACAAAACAAAACCACAGAATGCATGCCTAACCGCAACTGCAGAAAAGAGAACTTTCCCGTGAAAGGCTCTAACCTAAAAACCTAAGGCACAGCTGGCCTGCTCACAGAACAAAGGACTGAGTGGATACCAAAGGAGAGCCAGCTGGCTGCATACCAGCCTCTCCCTGCCCAGAGGCAAAGAGGCAGGCTTGCAGCAGCCAGAGCCAGAAGGCAAGGAGGGGCTGCTACAATCTCAGTCCCAGGGAAGGCATCTTCCACCAAACTGTGAGCAGGCTCCCAGCTTCTAACCACATCATCCTGAGATCATGTATGGTTGCCATCCACCAGAAGAGTCACAGCCTGAGATCAGCTCTCCAGAGGAGACATACAGCACACCTGAGATGGAAGCCAAGTGGCCAGGACCAGGGAGGTGATTGAGATGCAGGGTCCACGTGGGACAGTGTGCTTGCCAAGCTCCTGGTCACCTGAGCTGCTCAGCCCTGGAAAGGGCACAAAAGGCATGCCTAGCTCAGAGAGACTGATCCAGAACTATGGGTCAGGGGCTCTGGGTGCAGATCTGGGTATGGCATAAGCCCTCTTGGAGGAGGTCGCCATTAACCCCACCATATAACCACCAGAACTTACAAGGACTGGGGAAATACTCTTGGAGGGCACAAACAGAACTTTTTGAGTACCAGGACCCAGGAGAAAGAAGCAGTGACCCTCACAGGAAACTGACCCAGACTTGCCCATGAGTGTCCAGGAGTATCCAGGGGAGGCGTGGGTCGGTGGTGGCCTGCTTCAGAGTCAGAGGCACCGAGTGCAGCAGTGTGTCCATGGGACCTTTTGAAGGAGGTCACTATTATCTTCATTACCTCCACCATCGTTTGGCCTCAGGTCAAGCAACAGGGAGAGAACACAGCCCCACCCATCAATAGAAAATTGGATTAAAGATTCACTGAACAGGGCTCCGCCCATCAGAACAAGACCCAGTTTCCCCCTCAGTCAGTGTCTCCCATCAAGAAGCTTCCACAAGCCTCTTATTCTTATCCATCAGAGGGCAGACAGAATGAAAACCACAATCACAGAAAACTAACCAAACTGATCACATGGACCACAGCCTTGTCTAGCTCAATGAAACTATGAACCATGTAGAGTTTTGACAAAATGTGGTCCACCGAAGAAAGGAATGGCAAACCACTTCAGTATTCTTGCCTTGAGAACCCCATGAGCAATATGAAAAGGCAAAAAGGTATGACATTGAAAGATGAACTCCCCAGGTCGTTAGGTGCCCAATATGCTAATGGAGAAGAGTGGAGAAATAACTCCAGAAAGAATGAAGAGAGATGGCCAAAGCAAAAACAGCACCCAGTTGTGGATGTGATGCGTGATGGAAGTAAAGTTCAATGCTGTAAAGAGCAATATTGCATAGGAACCTGGAATGTTAGGTCTATGAATCAAGGCAAATTGAAGTGGTCAAACAGGAGATTGCAAGAGTGAACATCGACATTTTAGGAATGAGTGAACTAAAATGGACTGGAATGGGTGAATTTAACTCAGATGACCATTATATCTACTACTGTGGGCAGGAATCCCTTAGAAGAAATGGAGTAGCCATCATAGTCAACAAGAGTCCAAAATATGGTACTTGGATGCAATCTCAAAAATGACAGAATGATCTCTGTTCATTTCTAAGGCAAACCATTCTATATCACTGTAATCCAAGTCTATGCCCCGACCAGTAGTGCTGAAGAAGCTGAAGTTGATCGTTCTATGAAGACTTACAGGACCTTCTAGAACACTCCAAAAAGATGTCCTTTTCATTATAGGGAACTAGAACGCAAAAGTAGGAAGTCAAAAGATACCTGGAGTAACAGGCAAATTTGGCCTTGGAGTACAGAATGAAGCAGGGCAAAGGCTAATAGGGTTTTGCCAAGAAAATGCACTGGTCATAGCAAACACCCTCTTCCAACAACACATGGACAGCACCAGATGGTCAACACCGAAATCAGATTATATTCTTTGCAGCCAAAGATGGAGAAGCTCTATATAGTCAGCAAAGACAAGACCGAGAGCTGACTGAGAGCCAAATTCAGACTTAAATTGAAGAAAGTAAGGAAAACCACTAGACCATTCAGGTATGCTCCTAAGTCGCTTTAGTCGTGTCCGACTCTGTGCGACTCCATAGACGGCCTCCCACCAGGCTCCCCCATCCCTGGGATTCTCCAGGCAAGAACACTGGAGTGGGTTGCCATTTCCTTCTCCAATGCATGAAAGTGAAAAGT
This sequence comes from Bos mutus, assembly GCF_027580195.1. NCBI lineage: Eukaryota > Metazoa > Chordata > Mammalia > Artiodactyla > Bovidae > Bos > Bos mutus. Next base: position 74,493,219 of record NC_091623.1, read on the forward strand.
GAAAGTGAAGTCACTTAGTCGTGTCCAACTCTTAGCGACCTCATGGACTGTAGCTTACCAGGCTGCTCTGTCTCTGGGATTTTCCAGGCAAGAGTACTGGAGTAGGGTGTCATTGCCTAAATCAAATCCCTAATGATTATACAGTGAAAATGACAGATTCAAGGGATTAGATCGGATAGAGTACCTGAAGAACTATGGATGGAGATTCGTGACATTGTACAGGAAGCAGTGATCAAGATCATCCCCAAGAAAAAGAAATGCAAAAAGGCAAAATGGTTGTCTGATGAGGCATTACAAATAGCTGAGAAAAGAAGAGAAGCAAAAGGCAAAGGAGAAAAGGAAAGATATACAAATTTGAATGCAGAGTTCCTAAGAATAGCAAGGAGAGATAAGAAAGCCTGCCTCAGTAATCAATGCAAAGAAATAGAGGAAAACAATAGAATGGGAAAAGACTAGAGATCTCTTCAAGAAAATTAGAGATACCAAGGGAACATTTCATGCAAAGATGAGCAAAATAAAGGACAGAAAAGGTATGGACCTAACAGAAGCAAAAGATATTAAAGAGGTGGCAAGAATAACTAAGAGGAAGGAAATGGCAACCCACTCCAGAACTCTTGCCTGGAAAATTTCATGGATGGAGGAGCCTGGTAGGTTGCAGAGTCAGAAAAGACTGAGCAACTTCACCTTAGGGGGAAAAAAAAGCAGCCCAGAAGGTGGAGCCAAGAGCTCTGGAGAAATACTTGCAGGGGACAGGATTACTTGGTGACAGGTACCCACCTAAATTTCAGAATCCTTCTGGACCAGAGACATCATATGACTGTTACTTCTCACCTTTTAGAATGGGAGACAGCTACTCTCTCTGTCTCACCACTGTATGTTTCACAGGCAGGAGGCCCGTAACTTGCCTCATTACTTCATGGGGCTTTAAACTGAGAAGTACTAAACTTAAGGAAACTCGTGTATGGAAATACAGCTTTTCTTCACCAACACATACATGACTATTTCTGCTATCATGTTACCAAGCAGGGTTTAAAGGCATTTAGAAAAGTATTATCTCCTTCTTCCTTCCATGTTAGAGTCTTGCTTCACATGTATTCTTCCATACATATTTCTATGTCCCTATAATGCATACTAAAACTAAAGACTAAAAAAATCTGAAACATAGGATGTAACACCTTTTACTTTGAAATTTTTTTCTCACCAACTTTCTTCAGATGAACTGATACAATTCTAACAATTTTTTGAGCACAGAGAATATTCTGTTGTATGGATTACCAAAATTTATGCCACAATTTGCCCACGAATTAACATTTATATTTCTAGTTTTGCTCCACTAGATGTCTCAATAAACATCTGTATACATATATTTTTATGCATAGGTATTTTTATTGTAAAGGATAATCTCTCAAAAGATTGCTCAGTGAAAGTATGTTTTTCAGTCTTAATATATATCTACATGACTTTGTAGCAGTTTAGTTCTGCCAGCAATGTTTCACTGTGCTCACTTCCTTGCATCTTCACCAAACTGAAGCCACTGTTTTGACTTTATTCTAATTTGATGAACAGTGGTATCACACTGTTTTGTTTTGTTTTTTTAACATTCTTTGAACTTTTCATGAGGACGAACATATTGGTGCTTGGTGTTGTTATTTTCCCATTATTTATCATTTTAGGAGCATTAAATTTTCCCTATATACTATACATATACTTCTTGTCTACCTGTTCTTTGGATTGTGGTCTCTTGCAATATAACATTTAAACTTTTTGTTTAGTAAAATATATCTTTCTGGGTTGTCAACACTGTTATGAAAAGATCACTGCCACTCTAATGTTGTATAAGCATTTTCTTTAAGTAAGAATATCTCTGTACTTTGTTCTGATCGTTGAGACCAGTTGGAGAAATTCTGCAATGGTTTTATAAAAAAAAATTTTTTTAAGGAGAAATTAATTGGGGCAAAACAAAGACAGCCAGAAAGGATGATAGAATTGACTGTCCCATGGTTCTACATTAAAACACACACACACCCACACACACACCCACACACACCCACACCCACAACCCTACATTTTAGAAAATGAGGCTCACAGTGTGATTAATTCTTCTACCATTACAAAGCCTCATTCTCAGAAAGCACGCATTTTAAAAAATGTAATTTGTTGTATCCACTCCATTAGTGTGGATGAAATTTTACATATATGTACATCATTTTTTACTTAAGCATACATTCCAACTACCTTTATCATTTTATTCTCACCTTTTTTGCATAATGCTTACTCATTAAGTTAAAAAGACTATAGAAAAGGAACAATAGGGAATCTGGGAAAATTATGTAATTCTTCCTACATTAACCAAATACAAATACAGAAATTCTCCTATTTAAAATGTCACATATACTGAAATCAACTAAAGTGGCATAACTATTACTTAAAACAATAGCATGCTTAAAAGAAAGTCACTGCATGATTGTTTATTTAAAATATTATGACTCTGGATGTAAATACATATGGGCTTACATAATTTATTATTCATATAAACCCTTAATTAAAATGCTTAATTCTTCATCCACCATGTCTTTTTCCTAATAAGCATAATCATAAATTTTCTATCTCACTGAAAGTGTTTAAATTTAAAGCCTTTTGAATCTTGATTCATGAAGAAATTACTGAATAATAATTTAAGATTAACTACATCAAACAACAGTATCATTTCCAATGCCGTCACAGATTTCTCCATGGCAAATAGTCACATATCGTATTGCACAATTTATAGGTACAGGTTATTATGTGCACATAAACTCTCTACACAATAACAGTGTCTTCATCGCAACTTGCTTAACACATTTAAAATTATGAATTTACAAAATCTTAACAATATACTTTTAAAAGTATCCTGAGGATATTACAAAATTCATTTTACCAGCCCTTCATTTCTTTGCTTCATTTGACTCTTTAATTTCCAAGATAATAGTTGTCCATATTTTGTTACATAAAAATGTTCTATTAATGTTCCTATTAACAAAATATATTTAAGCTAAGTAGTATATAGTTGTTGCTTAAACACTTAGTCCCGTTTGCCTCCAGTCTCCTTGGTTAAAATCAAGTATTATCAAGTTTTCTATAATTCTGAATCAGAAAAGGTATAGCACAAAACAGACAGAAATAGGGTTAGCACATTTAAGTTAAAAGCATTGTGCATTTTTAATATTTTGGTCATACTTTTATAATAAAATAATATATTTTGGCAAAAAAATAATAAAATATAAGGTTTAGTTTATTATCTATTAATGGTAGATCTGGCAGGTATTTTACATTTGTAAATACTATCTATTTAATTTGACTTTTCACATTTGTTTCTAAAAACACTGCTGTAAGTTTTTCAGAACTTTGAGACTAAAAGCACCTAAAAATAAGAAATAAAATAAAATTTAAGTAAAATGTATGGTGCCCAAAAATCCTTTGACAAATTTATAACCTAAGTGTCTCATATATGCCACCACAGAAACATTATTGACTGCTAAGTCTAATCTGACTCAATGAAATCTTAATAATCTTGGAAGTTTTCCTGAAATTTATTTGAAGATTATGAGAATTCAAAATTAAAAAAAAAAAAAAGATGAAAAAAACCTGTTGCAAAAAAAAGTTGTTATTCTGGTGGCAGTGCTGTTATGGCACAAAAACAAATAAAAAGACTTGCAGTTTTCTCTTATACACACACACACACAGAGTTCACATAGGATGTGTAAGATACATTACATATATACACACACACCACACACACACACAACTTGGGCTCCAGAGGGAAAACTGATGAAAACTTTACATAAGGAGCCATTTGACTCATTTATCACTAAAGCCCCAATGACAGTGTTAATGGAGATATTCATTATTTTTTGACTCTTGCCCAAATATCATTATATCATTAATTAAGAGAGGAGTCTGAGATGTGAAAGTCTGAAAAAGGAAGTGAGAATGTGGTGAATTAAGTGATGACTGAGGTGCAACTGCCTTTACATAAAAGGTATTTTTACTGTCAAACAAATTCATGCAGAGGTGTCTGCAGAAGAACTTTTCAACCAAACAAAACTCCTTTAACACTATGATATACTCACTATAACATACTATAAATATGTATTTTTACAGCATTACTTACACATTCTACTTTAGGCAATGTAGTCTAATTCTGAATGACCTTGTTAATTTTTAAGGCATCAGTGCATCAAGGGCAAAGCTCCATAAAATAAATATGAAAACAAGAAAGCATTAGCTTATTTGTGGTATAGAGAATGATCACGGTACATTATATGTGTTGGCCACTTCAAGGAATAGGTAATAAATTATACATCTTATTGTTAAAATGTTACAGCATAAATTTCACATCATTTTTCAACACTTCATTTAATGGGCTAAACTGATCCGGTAGTATTCTCATTTTCATTGTTCCATCAGCTCCACATGAAAAAATGTGATTTGCAGGCCCCGTCTCAATTTGCATCACTCCGGTTCCAATATTTCTGAAAATGGATTGCCGAGCATGTTCATTGATAAAGGTGTGAAGAAGACTAAAGGTAGAGAGACTCCAAATCTGAAATTACATCAAGGACAAAATAAAAATTGGGGTTGATGATTACCTTAAAAATCCAAGCAAAAGATTTAGGCCTGTCTTTGTGTACAAATAAGAAATTTCTAAAACAAAAACAGAGAAAAATCTGTGTAGGCCTACAGTTACAACATTTTCATTCTTGTATAGAGTGTTGCAATATTCTAAATCTTGTTGATATTATTACATTCTTCAAAAGTTAATCCAGTAAGACAGGTAAGTATTTTAAACCCTTCATTAGAGATGAGAAAGCTTAGATACAAGAAGGTTAGGTATGCAATGCAACAGAAACTTGTAATATTGTAGGAACTACAATGAAGATTTTCTCTCTCAGCAAAGATTCTGCTGTGTACCTATATAAGTAGGGTAATTTTTCTCCATAATGCACAGTATCCACCAGGGAATCAGAACCACTGGAAAGAGGAAAGTGCCAAACACCCAGAGGCCTTCAGATCAGGCAAAACTATATTCCAGTGGCAAGATAAATTATTACAATTTTCTGATGTTTTGACATCTCATTAAAAAATTTTTTTTTCTTTCTTTTCCTGGAGAAATTCATTAATTCACACTACTCTAGACATGAGTGTTAAAACTGTAACTCCTGAATACAACCTGGTATATTATGAAATCTTTTAACTTGATTAAATAATCAAACCCAGAATGAAAATACATACTAAAGAACTAATCTAACATTTAGCACAACTTATTCTAAACTGAGGAAAGTTCAAATAAGAAATTAGCTTCAAACAAACGAAAAAGAATTTTGTATGAAAACTGGTATATACATTTGATTTTAAGAAACACCTTTTTGAAATTCTACAATTCTAGTTAATTTTTTTCTGGCTGAGAATTATGAAAACAGTATGGAAGTCCTAACAAAATAAACTAGTCCAACTTATTTGTACTAAGTAGTCTCACTAGCATTCAGGTATGACCTAAATCAAATCCCTTATGATTATACAGTGGAAGTGAGAAATAGATTTAAGGGCCTAGATCTGATAGATACAGTGCCTGATGAAATATGGAATGAGGTTTGTGACACTGTACAGGAGACAGGGATCAAGACCATCCCCGTGGAAAAGAAATGCAAAAAAGCAAAATGGCTGTCTGCAGAGGCCTTACAAATAGCTGTGAAAATAAGAGAAGCGAAAAGCAAAGGAACAAAGGAAAGATATAAGCATCTGAATGCAGAGTTCCAAAGAATAGCAAGAAGAGATAAGAAAGCCTTCTTCAGTGGTCAATGCAAAGAAATAGAGGAAAACAACAGAATGGGAAAGACTAGAGATCTCTTCAAGAAAATAAGAGATACCAAAGGAACATTTCATGCAAAGATGGGCTCGATAAAGGACAGAAATGGTATGGACCTAACAGAAGCAGAAGATATTAAGAAGAGATGCCAAGAATACCCAGAAGAACTGTACAAAAAAGATCTTCACGACCCAGATAATCACGATGGTGTGATCACTGACCTAGAGCCAGACATCCTGGAATGCGAAGTCAAGTGGGCCTTAGAAAGCATCACTACGAACAAAGCTAGTGGAGGTGATGGAATTCCAGGTGAGCTATTCCAAATCCTGAAAGATGATGCTGTGAAAGTGCTGCACTCAATATGCCAGCAAATTTGGAAAACTCAGCAGTGGCCACAGGACTGGAAAAGGTCAGTTTTCATTCCAATCTCAAAGAAAGGCCATGCCAAAGAATGCTCAAACTACTGCACAATTGCACTCATCTCACACGCTAGTAAAGTAATGCTTAAAATTCTCCAAGCCAGGCTTCAGCAATACGTGAACCATGAACTTCCTGATGTTGAAGCTGGTTTTAGAAAAGGCAGAGGAACCAGAGATCAAATTGCCAACATCCGCTGGATCATGGAAAAAGCAAGCGAGTTCCAGAAAAACATCTATTTCTGCTTTATTGACTATGCCAAAGCCTTTGACTGTGTGGATCACAATAAACTGGAAAATTCTGAAAGAGATGGGAATACCAGACCACCTGATCTGCCTCTTGAGAAATTTGTATGCAGGTCAGGAAGCAACATTTAGAACTGCACATGGAACAACAGACTGGTTCCAAATAGGAAAAGGAGTACGTCAAGGCTGTATATTGTCAGCCTGTTTATTTAACTTCTATGCAGAGTACATCATGAGAAACACTGGACTGGAAGAAGCACAAGCTGGAATCAAGATTGCCGGGAGAAATATCAATCACCTCAGATATGCAGATGACACCACCCTTATGGCAGAAAGTGAAGAGGAACTCAAAAGCCTCTTGATGAAGGTGAAAGTGGAGAGTGAAACAGTTGGCTTAAAGCTCAACATTCAGAAAACGAAGATCATGGCATCCGGTCCCATCACTTCATGGGAAATAGATGGGGAAACAGTGGAAACAGTGTCAGACTTTATTTTTGGGGGCTCCAAAATCACTGCAGATGGTGACTGCAGCCATGAAATTAAAAGCCACTTACTCCTTGGAAGGAAAGTTATGACCAACCTAGATAGCATATTCAAAAGCAGAGACATTACTTTGCCAACAAAGGTTCGTCTAGTCCAGGCTATGGTTTTTCCTGTGGTCATGTATGGATGTGAGAGTTGGACTGTGAAGAAGGCTGAGTGCTGAAGAACTGATGCCTTTGAACTGTGGTGTGGGAGAAGACTCTTGAGAGTCCCTTGGACTGCAAGGAGATCCAACCAGTCCATTCTGAAGGAGATCAGCCGTGGGATTTCTTTGGAGGGAATGATGCTAAAGCTGAAGCTCCAGTACTTTGGCCACCTCATGCGAAGAGTTGACTCATTGGAAAAGACTCTGATGCTGGGAGGGATTGGGGGCAAGAGGAGAAGGGGACGACAGAGGATGAGATGGCTGGATGGCATCACTGACTCGATGGACTTGAGTCTGAGTGAACTCTGGGAGTTGGTGATGGATAGGGAGGCCTGGCGTGCTGCAATTCATGGGGTCGCAAAGAGTTGGACATGACTGAGCGACTGATCTGAGAATAATCTGTTGACTAGTCTTACCCCTACAGATCCTTCAAAGTGGAGACAGGGAACCCTTCATCAAAACCACTATATCCATGTTATAAAAGTGCACACTACTGAGCACTGGACTTACCAACTGGGTATTATGGGGGGCAATCTAGCAACAGTATTTCTGGAGTGGGATTCATTTTTAACAAGGTGCTTAACATTTTTAACAAGCTGCTTAACATTCAAACTTCTAAGTTTGAAACAGTGGAGTTTCAGAAAGATTGCTATAAGCAGAGCTTATCCAGGTACATCAGAATTCTTGAATCAGGCACTAAGTGGTTGGATGCTGATACTATGTATGACAAAATAGGGAGAAATCTGGGATAAGGGAAAATGTCAGTATATTTCACAGCACCTGAAACTGAATTCAATAACTCTGAACATGGAGTCAAGACTAATGTCTAAAATATGGTCATGGCCATATCCACAGAAAATCCAATTCATTTGCATGCCTAATTAGTTAAGCACATTTGAAAATAACAGGAAAATGGGCAATTTTCAAGTTAAATATTATTTTATTTTATTCATTAAGAGATTTATTAAATAGCAGTTAATCCTGGACTACAAAGGAGTCAATATTTCCATAATTTAAAGAGACAGGTGTCTTCAATATGATTAAAGATCCAAGGTTTCCAAAAATTTCCTTTCACATTGGAGATATTGTGGCATTACTATAATTACCTTTATGTTGCCTTCAGCAGATCCAGTAACAAAGTACTCTTCAGTAGGATCAATAGCGATGGCTTTAACAGGAGAATCATGGCTCTGGAAAAGTTGCCTCTGCTGTCGTTGCCGAAGGTCAAATACACATGTATAACCTTTTCTGCCACCTGATATTAGTAGCTGATGTTTTGGAGCATATGCCAAAACAGTGGCTCCACTATCATGACATGCAAAAGCTGAAAATTAAATAAAAATAAAAACTATATAACAGCATAAGAAACATATTCCTGGCTTTTGGCCAAGGTGGAATGCTAGACTCCATTTACTCTCCTGCCGAAAACAATGAAAATATCAAGTGATACATAAGAAACAATGGTATGAGACATTGGAAACTAAGCACTGAAGAAGAATGATCTCTGAGAAATGAGAAACAAACCAGGTGAGCCACACAACTGACCCAGCTTACTGCTTAGGATTTTCTGGCCATAGCATAAGAAAGGGGAATCCAGGTTGATTTGTGTTCCTGTTTTTACCAGCCAGAGTGGGAAAAAAATCTTTTAATTCAGAAGGCATTGTACAGAATACTGAGAAGGGTACTGACTCAATGGGGTGTGTGTGTGCACATGTGTGTGCAAAATTTGCCCTGTACCAAATGTGGCTTTGATTCTGTTTAACAGAATTCCCATCTCCACCCTCAACAAATCTGTTTCCAAGTAACTCAGTCCTGGAGAAAACCTCAAAAATATTTAAACAATACAAAAATAATCAGTACTTAAAATTTATAAAATTTATAATATATCTAATAAAAAATGACCAGGCTTGCAAAGAAATACGCATAAAGACAAGAAAATCCATTAACTGAAACTAACCCAGAAATGATAAAGATGACAGAAATACTAAATAAGGAAACTAAAAACCAATATAAGTGTATTCCCCCAATCCTGGATTTTGTCTGGATTTAAATGTATACCTTAGGCGAATTATTTAACCTAAGTGTCAGTTTCATCATTTGTAAAAGAGACGATAATACCATCTGCCTAACAATTATGTATGAGGATGAAACTAATTAATATAGTCAAAGCATATACATTACCTGGCAAATACTAAGTACTCAACAAAATGTTATTAGTATTGTAAGAATCTAGATAAAACTCATCATATGAGGTTGTTTTTTTTTTTTTAACTTTTCCAGCACTTTGAGATATAAACTTGTATAGAGTAAAATGTACAAATTCTAAGTGTACACCCTTGATGAGTTTTGACAAATGGATACCTTTGTGTAAGCATTATTCAGATCAAAATAAAGAATGTGTTTATCATTCCAAAAAGCACCCTCAGGCCTTTCCTTTTCCCTCAAAAGCAATCATAATTCTGATTTCTATCCAATCAGTTTCACCAGTTCTTGAACTTCATATAAATGGAATTTTATAGTACAAACTCTTTTGTCCCTGCTTCTTTTCCTTTCAACATGCATTTTAGGTGTTAACCTATGTTGTTCCATCTATCAGTGGGGCATGCATTTTAGTTCTGAATAGTATTACATAAATATACCATGTTATCCTGTTGGACATTTGTGTTATTTCCAGTTTTTGGCTATTATAAACAAAGCTGCTAATAACATTCCTATACCAGTTTAATTGTGGACATGTGTTTTCATTTTTTGTGTAAAAATATATACTGCTAGGTCATGTTAGGTGCATGTGTAATTTTATTAAGAAATTGCTCAACAGTTTTCCAAAGAAGTACTATTTCATTCTTCTATCAGCAAATCATGAAGGTTCCAGTTTTTCCATATCCTCACCAACACTTGGTATTCTAGAATCTTTAATTTTGGCCATTTCAGTGTATAGAATAGTATGATAAATTATGGTGAATTTAGTTTGCCTTTCCCTGATGACTACAGATATTGAGCATCTTTTATATGGTTATTTGCTCTTCAGATATTGAGCAAAAGGATAACTTTAAAACTCTGGAATATATCATTTCTTTACTGGATTGTGTTTTTGTTGTATCTAAATCTCATCATCAAACCCAAGGTCACCTAGATTTTCTCCTATATTTCCTTCTAGAAGTTATACAGTTTCGTTTTTACATGTAGGTCTATGATTCATTTTGAGCAAATTTTTGTGCAAGAGGTAAGATTTGTACCTATGTTCATTATTCCACATAAAAGCACCCAAATGTTACAGCACTTTTTGTTGAAAAGACTATGTGCTTCCATTAAATTACCTTTATGCCATTATTAACGATGAGTCTACTAACTACGTGCAGGTCTATTTCTATGCTCCCTAATGTGTCTATTCTTAAGCCAATACCACAGTGGCTTGATTATTGTAGCTTTACAGTGATTCCTGAAATCAGACAATATGAATACTCTAAGTTTACAAGTATTCTAGGTCTGTGGCCCCTCTACATAAACTTTTGTACGTGTCAACAAACTGGTTCTAAACAGATTCCTAGGGGTTTAATTAGAATTGCACTGAATCTATAAAGTTGGGAGGAAGTAACATCTTAACAAAATCAAGTTTTACAGTTTGTGAACACGGACTGTCTCTCCATTTATTTAGGTCTTTTATCTTTTTTACCTTTTTTTGTAGCTTTTCCCAACAGATGCTATACACAGATTTATGCTTCAGAATTACATTATTTTGGGTGCTATTTTAAATGGTGATTTTTTTTTTTTTTTTTCAACTTCCACATGTTCATTGTTGGTGTAAAGGAAAGCAACTGATTTTAGTATACTGATCTGGAATCCTGTGACTTTGCTATACCTGTACAATAGTTCCAGCAGTTTTTTTTCCCCTATACTCTTTGGATTTTTCTACACCATCATATAAAATGTGAAAAAACACAGTTTTATTTTGTCCCTTCCAATATGTGTATCTTTAATTTCCTTTTCTTGTCTTATTGCTTTAGTTGTAACTTCAAGTATGAAGTTGAGTAACAGTGGTGTGAGAGGATATAATACAACTGATATTCACAATGATGATCTATGGTTAATAGATTCAAAGTAAAAACAATTTTTATATTATCTATGTTTCACTGTCCTTCATTAAAGTGCAGTGAAGAGTTAATTACACATATTAAACTTTTCTGCTTTCATACTTTGTTACCATGAGCAAAATAAATTTCACAAACTACTAAATGTGTCATTTTTAAAAATCCATTTAAAAATCACTTTTATAAAATACTTTCAAAACTTACCATGGACTAAACTATTGGCAGGTGCTACAAGAGTATCCCACAAACATATGTTTCTGAAAAAAAGAAAGATTACTTCTTAAGTGACATAAAAAGTTGAAAACAGAATAAAAATGTTTCACATTATATAACGATAAAGGGATCAATACAAAAGGAATATTATACATGTTAACATATACACACCCAGTACAGAAGCACCTATATAGAGTAAACAATAATAAAGAATACACAGGGAAGAAATTGATAATAATACAGTAACAGTATGGGACTTTAACACCCCACTGACATCAATGAACAAATAATCCAGAGAGAAAGTCAGTAAGGCAACAGTGGTATTAAATGACAATAAATCAGTTGAACTTAAATGGTATGTATAGAATATTATATCTCCAAACAGCAGAATGCATTCTTTTCAGGCACACATGGAATGTTCTCTAGAATACGTCACATACTAGGTCACAAAACAAGTGCCAACAAATTTAAGAGAATACAAATTGTATCAAGCATTTTTCCCCCAATCACAAAGGTACGAAGCTACAAATAAACTCCAGACAGAAAAACAGGAAAAACAAACAAACATGCAGACCAAACAACATGCTACTAAAAATGCAATGGGTCAATAACAAAATCAAAGTGTAAGTCAGAAAAGACCTTGAGACAAATAAGATGGAAACACAATTTTCCAAAATCTATGGAATGCAGAAAGCAATTCTAAGAGGGAAGTTCACAGCAATACAGGCATTCTCAAATAAACAACCCAACCTAGCATCTACTTTTTCTTTTAGAGAAAGAAGAACAAACAAACCCCAAGGTCAATAGAAGAAGGAACTTTAACCAAGATTAGGGAGGAAATAAAACAGAGACTAAAAAAAAATCCAATAGAAACAATCAATGAAAACAAGGGCTGATTTTCTGAAAAGAAAACCAAATCAACAAACTTATTCAGGTTCATCAAGAAGATGACAGAGGACCCAAATAAACAATACAAGAAATGAAAGAGGAGAAATAACAACTGATACCACAGAGATACAAAGAATCATAATACTATGAATAGTTATATGCCCAGAGACTGGACAATCTACAAGAAATGGACCAGTTTCTAGAAAAATATAGCCTGCAAAGAATGAATCAAGAAGAAACAGAAAATGTAAACAGACTGATCACTAGAAGTGAAAATCAATCTGGAAGGGGAAACAAAACAAAAACAACTTCCAGGTAACTGAGTGTCCAGGACCAGACGTGGGAATTCTACTAAATATATTAAGAACTAATACTTATCCTTCTTAAACTATTTCAAAAAACTGAAGAGGAGGGAACACTCCCAAATTGATTCTACAAGGCCATCATTACCTTGATTATCTTGATACCAAAACCAAAGACACTACAAAAAAAGAAAATTACAGGCCAATATCTTTAATAACTACAGATATAAAAATCCTCAACAAAATATATTAACAAACCAAATTCAACAATACATAAAAAGGATCATACATCATGATCAAGCTGAATTAATTCTAAGGTCACAAGGATGGTTAGACATTTGCAAATCAAAAAATATAATACATCACATAAACAAAAAGATCAATATCAGATGATTATCTCAAAAGACACATAAATTCTCTACTGAGTTGTCCATTCATGATAAAACTGTGCATAAAGAGGAAACAGTTCTTCACATAATTAAAGGCCACTTAAGACAAATCCACAACCAACATCATACTCAACAGTGAAAAGCTGGAAGCCTGCCACTAAATTCAGAAACATGACAAGGATGTTCACACTCTCCACTTTTATTTAACATGTTACTGGAAATCCTAGCTATAGCAAACAAGAAAAAGAAATAAAAGGTATCCAAACTGGAAAGGAAAAGGGAAAACTGTCACTATTTGCAGATGACATGATATAGAAAACCCTAAAATCTTCATCCCCCCCCAAATTTAGAACTAATAAATAAATTCAGCAAGGTTGCAGGATATAAGATTACATATAAAAAATATGCTACACTTTCATATACTACTAATGAAATATCAGAAAAAGAAGGTAAAACACAACCCTACTTAAGATCACATCAATAAGAATAAATATTTAGGAATAAACATAACAAGGAGGTGAAAGACCTATACTCTGAAAACTATACACCACTGATGAAGGAAACTGAAGATGATACAAAGAAATGGTAAGATAGCCTGTGCTCTTGAACTGGAAGAATCAATATTGTTAAAACGACCACACTACTCAAAGCAATCTACAGATTTAATGCAATCCCCATCAAAATACTCATGACATTTCCCACAGAACTAGAACAAAATAACTACAAAAGACCCTGAGTTGTCAAAGTAATCTTTAGATATTAGACTAGAGCTGGAGGAATCATACACCCTGACTTCAGACTACATTACAAAGCTACAGTCATCAAAACAGTGTGATACTGAGTCCCAACTCACTGTGGCAAGCCACTGTTGACCTACACCTCACAGGAGACCCTCCAACACTAGCAGGATCCCTACCTTTGGTCCACAAGCATGTATAATTAAATTCACATAATTTAAATCCCTCTACTGAAAGAGGCGTCCAGATATAGAAGACTTATCCAGTAGTCAAAGACCTCAGGGAATATGGAGAGTGGCTTGGAAATCACTTGCTCTGTAGGAAAGCCAGCTGCTACGTCATAAGGTCACTGAAGCAGCCCTTTAGAGAGACTCAAGTGGCAAGAAACTGAGGTCTCCTGACAAGAGTCAGGGAAAAAAAGTTCTTGCCAATAGCCCTGTGAAGAAGCCATCTTGGAAGAAGATTTGCCAACTCCAGTCAAGCTTTCAGATCATTACAGCCCCACTGACATCTTCACTGCAGCTTTAAGGAAAAGCCACTCAGCTAAGCCATTCCCAAATTCCTGTTCCATAGAGACTGTGAAACAATAAAATTGTGTTTGCAAATATCTGTTCCCATTATGTGGCTTGTCTTTTCATTCATGTTAAGATGTGTTTTCTTGTTTAATAAACTGAAGTTCTTAATGTAAAAAACAAAAACAAAAAATAAACCAGTGTGGTACTGACACAAAAACTGACACATAGGTCAGTGGAACAGAATAGAGACCCCAGAAATAAACCCAAGACTTATGGTCAATCAATTTATGACAGAGAAGTCAAGAATATACAGTGGAGGAAAGACAGTCTTTTCAACAAGTGGTGGTGGAAAAACTGGACATCAACATGTAAAATAATGAAATTAGAATATTCCTCTTTACCATATACAAAAACAAACTCAAGATCGTTTAAAGTTCTAAATGGAAGAACGGAAAATCATAAAACTTCTAGAAGAGAACACTGGCAGCACACTCTTTTACATAAAGCATAGCTATATTTTCTTGGATCAGTCTGCTTAAGCAAAAAAGAAATAAAAATAAACCAACTGGACCTAATTAAACATAAAGCTTTTGCAGAGCAAAGAAAATCATCAACAAAATGAAAAGATAATCTACTGAATGGGAGAAAAAGCAAACGATGTGACTGACAAGGAGTTAACACCTAAAACAGACACACAGTTCATATAGCTCAATTTAAAAAAAAGTCTAATTAAAAAAAAAAAGGGCAGAACAGGCTTCCCTGGTGGCTAAGTGTCTAAGATTCTGCGCTCTCAATGCAGGGGGCACAAGTTCAATCTCTGGTTGAGAATTCAGATACTGCATGCAGCACAGTACAGCCAAAAAACAAACAAAACCAAAACACAAAGCCACCAAAACAAACAAAAAAACCCCAAACATCAATCACAGCTGGGTATCTTAACTGGTTTCTGATTCAACCTGTTAAAAAAAAAAAATGGACAGAGTAACTCAACAGACAATTTCCCAAAGAAGACATATAGATGCCTAAGAGGCATGTGAAAAGATGCTCAATATCACTAATTATTAGAGAAATACAGATCAAAACAACAATGAGCAATTACCCCACACCTGTTAGAGTGGTTATTAAAAAGTCTCCAATAAAAAAATGTTAGAGAGGGCCTTCCTTGGTGGTCTAGTGGTTAGGAATCTGCCTGCCAATGCAGAGGACTTAGGTTTGATTCCTGGTCCAGAAGGATCCCACATGCTCTGGGGCAACTAAGCCTGTGTGCCACAACTACTTCCCCACACACCTAGAGACCATTTCTGCAACAAAAGAAGCCACGGCAAAGAGAAGCTCATGCACTGCACCTAGAGAGCAGACCTTGCCCACTGCAACTAGAGAAAGCTGTGCACAGCAACAAAGACCCAGCACAGTCCAAAAGTACTTAAGTCTAAAAAAAAGGTTGGAGGATGAGGAGGAAAGGGAACCCTTGTACTCTGTTGGTGAAAATGTTAATTGGTACATCCACTATGGAAAACAGTATGGAGGTTCCTCAAAAAATTAAAAATAGAACTACCATATGATCCACCAATTTCACTCATGGATATATATCTGGAAAAAATGAAAACACTCTTTTGAAAAGATATACGCACCCCAACTTTCACAGCAGCACTTTATAATAGCCAAGACACGGAAGCAACCCAAGTGCCCATCAACAGAACACTGGATTAAGAAGATGTGAGACACACACATACAATATTACTCAGCCATAAAAAAAAATGAAATACTGCCATTTGCAGCAATGTGGATGGACCTGGAGACTATTATGCTCAGTGAAGTTTAAGTTAGACAGAAAAAGACAAATACTATACGATATCACAACGTGCAATCTAAAAAATCATACAAATGACTCTGTATACAAAACAGAAACAGACTCACAGATAAAGAAAATAAACTTGTTCCCAAAGAGGAGACAATGGGGGAGTGACAAACTAGGAATATGGAATTAATAGATACAAACTTAAAAAAAAAAAAAGATACAAACTACCATATATATTATAAAATAGATAAGAAACAAGGATATACTGTATATAGCATAGGGAATTATAACAATTATCTTGTAAAAACGTATACAGTATAATCTGCAAAAATACTGAATAATGATGCCATATGCCTCTAACTAACACAATATTGTAAATCAAGTATACTTCAATTTAAAAAACAGTATGTCTCATTCTAGCTCATCTGAATCTCACTCACACAGAAAGTTCATAAATTTATAAGGCACCAAATACAAGTAAGCAATATACTTATGTATGATTAATTTTTAGACAAAAATTTATAAAACTAATAGCTTCCAAAATGAAAAACTTCAGATTAACATCTAATTATAAGGAATACTATATGAAATCTGAATATAGAAACTATTTTTTGTATTCACTGATTTTCTAATCTAAACAGTTCGACTGAAACAAAGAACAGGACACAAGGAATCTTGAGCAAAAAGAAAACTTATTCCTACTATGAAAGGGACAGCTTCTACTCTATTCTATGAGTTACAAAGGAGGCATAAATATAAGAATTTCTATGAAAGATGGGTTGAAAACTCCATATTCCTAAAATTCCCACTTTGAGTGCAAAGAGAGGCCTCAGGACAAATATAAAAAGCTCAGCAACTTCAGAAGGCCTTAATCTCAAACTCAGCTGTATAAGGGAAGTTAAAAGTGTGCATGGACATGGAGAAACGAGAAGATTTTTTTTTTTTCCACATTTAAGTTTTTCGGGGCAATGGGGACAGGGTGCCACTTACTAGTTATTACACAACTAACATATCTTTTGGAATTTCTTGTGTTCTGATTATGAAACTGATAATATCGGTCTCATAGACTATGGCAAGGGTTAACTAAACAGCATGACCAATAAAGAATACTTTTTTTTTTTTTTTGCCTCAAGCTTTCTTAACACATAGAAAATCATATGGAGAAAAACTCTTGGCAAAATCAAATTCTTTTCTCCTACACTGAAGTGTTAACATTATTAATAAAATATCAAAAATCCAGAAGGAACGGATTTTGTTTTTAATATCACCAGAATTTCCTTGGCTTTACAATTAAAACACTAAAAGTGCTCTAAGAAACAAGTCTCTGTAATAAAAATATTTAAAGGTGTAAGTGTGAAAACATTATTGAGATATAAGGACATCAAGCAATTTAAAAATAAAGCTTAGCTACATACACCACAAATTTCAATTTCAGTTATAAACTCTTACCTATTGTCAGTTGAAAGACCAGCTGTAGCTATTAGAGAGGAAGAACTAACGAAGACAAAATCATTGGCTGTTTTGTTATGACACTGCCAAGTCTGGAATGGTTATAAACAAGAAACGTTATTGTTATCACAAACAACTTTATAAGCAGGTAGATGCATTAATCAAAAAGTGATCATGTAATCTGTGGCTCACTTAATCCTTGTGTTCTTTCCCCTACAAACTTCAGGAACGTTGTAAGAGTTATACAGAGAACTCTCATATACCCCTCACCCCAGTTCACCAAGGCTCCCCATTTTGGCACATTTGTAAATCTGCCACTTCTCTCTCTTCACCCCCCGCCTCCTCTCTCTCTCACACACACACACACACATGCATACATACACTTTTCCTGAGCTACTTAAATAAGATGCATACATTATGAGCCTTTACGAGGCCCTCTGCTTTTGTTCAACCAAAACTTCAAGGGGAAACAAAAAGAGGTTAAGTTCAAATATTTTTCTTAGAAAACTTGTGAAAATATTTGTCTTAGAAGACAAAACATAGAATTTCAGATGATCTCAGACTGAATTATTTATTTTCAGAAATACACTTTTAAATATTTTTTAAATATGTTAAATAAAAACATAATACTAATAGTCAACAAATTAGAAAATTGACAATGTTTCTCAATATTCCATCAAATAATAACAAACTATTATGAGAGATTTAGTCAATTATAAAGGTTTCCAAGTTATTTCTGTTCAGACATTTAATAAAAAATGACTTTTTAAAACATGTCAAAATCATCTCATGAAAAAATTTTCCTTTCAGTCACTCCCCATTGTCCCCAACCAGCAACTGCAGCTGGGCTAGATGATAAGTCTTTAAAACAAAATCTACTTTAATCTCCAAAAGCAAATACTGTTCATTTTTAAACTAATTTGTCTTTTTGGAAGTTAAAAAAATAAAAAGGTAGTCCCCTTAGGAACATAAACTTGTACAGTTCACCCTTGAACAACATGGTATGAATTATACGGTTTAAACTACATGGGTCCACTTATACACAGATTTTTTTGTTTGTTTTTTTCAATAAATGCATTCTAGAGTACTACATGATCCAAGGTTGATTGAATCTGTAGATGCAGGACCATGGATATGGAGGGCTGCCTGCAAAGTTATATTCAGATTTTCAACTTTAGCGGGGAGGGTGTCCAGTGCCCCTAATCCCTGTGTTGTTCAAAGGCCACCTGTACATTTAATCTGCTGGCTGAATGAAAATATGAGGAAAAAATAAATAGTTTCAAAGTACCCTCACCAACACTCCCTTGCTTGCTTTCACTTAGATCAGTACTTTCTCCTAGCACTTAACCTAAGATGAACTATCAGAATCAACCCACATTCTTAATTTTTTTCTTGATAGATATTGCTTAGTCCTACAAAGGGCTTCACTGAAGAATCTATCAAATATAAATTCACAGTTCTATGAAGTTGTGGAAGGTTCATTAAGTTTTTGTGGTCCTGAATAGAGATGTTATCAATTTTTTTTAAGAGATGGGCAAGAAAATAGCACCAGCTATAGGATATCTTTTCTGCTTTGTTCCTAAGATATAAATTTACTGCAGAAAAAGAACCAGATGCACTAGTCTGTTTATCATCCTTTTTAGGTATCATATCCAACTGTAGTTTAGTGAGGCTAGAAAGGCACTTGAGTAACCTATGGCTGCATGGGTCTCCAGAGCTACCATGTTGGTCTATACAGGCTTCTTTTCTTTTTTAAAAATTTATCCCTTGACTAATTATTACATTTTAAATCAATTTTACTACTTTGGTCTTTATCAAGTGACTGATCCACTACTTTATTATTTATTTATATTTTCTGGTGAGTAAAAAAACTTTTCTATTTTTTTTTTCTTTCAGTTTTGAGAAATGATTAACATGCAGCACTGTATAAGTTTAAGGAGTACAGCATAATGTTCTGTCTTACATACATCATGAAATGATTACCACATAATCACCTCATCTATGTGAGGTGGTGATATTGTTTAGCAATATCACCACCTCACATAGATATAAAAGAAAAATAAAAAATATTTTTCCTTTGATGAGAACTCAGAATTTACTCACTTAGCAACTTTCATATATAACAATATTGACTATGTTAATCATGTTGTACACTACATCCCTAGTACTGGCTTATAACTCCAAGTTTGTACCTTTTGAACTGCCTCCATCCAATTTCCCCTGCCTCTAGTAACCATATATCTGATTTCCCCTTGCCATCACCATCAGGCACTTTATAGGTTTATTTTCCAAGTTACTGGAGACTAAGGATTTTTATACCTCACAGAGTAATTTTAACATAATACAGACAGAAACTTACAGTAGTATGACTGAATACATAGGACTAGATAGATTTTACATTTGGCTTTGATACTTAAGTATATATTCTTGATTTCTTTAAAATAAAAATTAAAAAATTTTAAAGGTAGGAAATCTTGGCTTACCAGGTATGGCTTAGGCATACTTCCAGTAACTGGACAACATTTCCAGTTTGTTTGATACAAACTTAAATATCCATCAGCGTCAACTATTCCAAACTTAAGAGAAAAAAAATTGAGCGTTTAGTACAAATAAAAAGCACATATTTACCTTTACCCTCACTGTGAATCTCATATTGTAAACCTTAAACATCTGAGTCATAAATTGTTTGACTTCTCATTTCACCTATGCATGGATCTAGTCCAGATAAACATTTAGCTACTGCTTTAAAAACTTCTAGGGCAGAGAAAAGTAAACTAACATCAGACCCCCAATTTATTATACTAACCAACAGCCTAGTCTGTATATTCTCTGTAGGTACTCCAAAAATGGGATACTGGATTTATACATTAAGACATGTGACAAAATTTTAGTATATACAAGATAAAAAACGGTTCATTTTGAAAAAGATTCCAGAAATATAAAATAAGGAAAACGTGTAAACAACAGTATAAAGTAAAATGAAACAAAATTTATTATACTAAAAGAATTCTTGATGGAAACTCAGAGCATTTTGATTGGAAAGATGATAAAATAATCCAGTAAGGGAGTACAAGATACAGATCTTAAATGTTTAATTTTGACTCCAGGCTTCTCCCATCTACAGATATAACAATCATTAATAATCTAATGTGTTTTCATTCAGATTTATTCTAAGACTATTCAAACACTCGTACATATAAGATTTTTAAAATGATATTAAGATAATAATATACAGTTTTACAATTATACTTTTTAATTATTACAGCCATTTTTCCACATTGGTAGATATAAATTTACCTCTTTCTTGTGCTGTGTAGTATTACACTGTATAGTCGTATTGTAATTTTTTTAAAAAGCTTTTCTCTATAGAATTTCCACTTTTTCCTATATTAAAAATGCTGCTTTGAACATTCTTGCATATATACCTCTGAGTATTTATATAGGACAGATATCCAATAAGAAAAAAAATTTGTCAAAGGGCATCATTTAAAATTGGTAGGTGAAGCCAAAATTAAATCCTAAGTGGCAAATCAATTTACACACCCATTTTTCCTTACACCTTAGTCAACACTGCATCCTACAAAATTTTACTATTTGTCAATTAACAGAAAAGCCTCATTTTAATGTTCATTTTTTCAGTTATTAGTGAGGGTTATTGATCATGAATAGGGTTCTGTCTGTTTTTTGGTCAACTGTTCACATTCTTTGTTGTCTTCATTGTCTTTTTACAAAATTGACTGACAGGGCTAACAGTAGGAATATTAACCCATTGTTTACTGTGTTTTTTTACAGCTATTTTTCCAGGGCTTATCCTTTCTGTGGTTTATTCTATGTTTTATGGAGTAAGTTTAGGTACGTTTTTCAGAAAGGGTATATGGAATGTGCTAATTCTCTGCATACTTAAAAATGTGTCTGTTTTGCCATTAAATTTGCATGAGTTAGGACAGACATTGGCCCCATTCCTTATCCATCAGAATTCTGTGAATACTGTTCTATTGTCTATTCGTAACCTCTATTTTTAAGGAGGCAAATGTCATTATTTTAGATAGGAAGGTGGAGAGGTTGTAGGTAAACATTTTTACCCCTACTCCTTCCAGAAGCTCTCTTTATCCTTCAATTAAAAAACAAAAGTCAAATAATCAGGCTGTGCTGAGGCATGTGTTGCTTCTCATTACTTCTGGTCTAGTATTTGGTAGGCCCTTCTTTTTCTAAAAATCCATTTTTTGCTATGGGGAAATTTTTATTACTCCTTTTAATACAACGTTTCCTCTTTAAATCACTTTTCTTTTTCTTCTTCTGCTATAGCTTTTAAAGGTCTTCTATGCATTTTCCTGGATCTTTGTCTCAATTTACTTCTTGGGTTTTTTCATGATAGGATAAATTCCTGATTTATACTTCCCAGTCACAAATTTTATTTTCAAGTACTTCCATTCTGCTATTCAGTCCTTGTAATCAGTAGTTCCTCTACTCTCCTAATTTTGGGGAATTGCATGTTTTTAATTTCTAAAACTTCTTTACTGTTCTACTGCCTTTGGTTCATAGAATCCTGTTCTTGTTTTACAGTGTAAGATCTTCCTGAATCTGAGGAATCATTCCTCACAGGTCATTTTTTCCCTGCTAAATGCTCCCTTTTATCTCCTGGTTTTTCTGCAATGTCCAATGACTCCTGACAAAATGTGAAGTAGCATGAGTTATCTGTTCCATTTATTCCAGCAGCCTTCCCTAAGGGAGATAGCATGCTAGGGTGTTGTGCTTTGGGGTACCATCATGGCAAAGGTGAATTAACAGTAAGCTGACTGCCTGTTAAAGATACCTGGGCAGATAATAAAGAAGAGTTTGTTGTGCCTTAAAAAGGCCTATATAGGAGCATATTGTTGTGTTAGTCACTCAGTTGTGTCCCACTCTTTACAACCCCATGGACGGTAGCCCACCAGGCTCTTCTTTCCATGAAATTCTCTTGGCAAGAATACTGGAGTGGGTAGCCATTCCCTTCTCCAAGGGATCTTCCCCACCCAGGGATCAAATCTGGGTCAGTCAGAATGTAAAATCTATAAAATAACTCTGAGTGTAGAAGGACTTGAATGCCACACTTAAGAATATGGACTTTTAGATACAATGAGGAGACTGTGGGTTCTTGAAAAGGACAACATGATTTCATCTATAGTGTATATATATAATGCTATTTTTTTTTCCTTTTTTATCTTTTTTGGCCATGTTGCAAGGCTTGTGGGATCTTAGTTCTCTGACCAGGGATCGAACTTGGGCCCTAGCAGTGAAAGCACAGAGTCCTAACCACTGGACAGCTAGGGAACTCCCTATGCTATTTGTTACATAACTTTGTTGGCAACATGAAGGATGCATTAGAGAGATTAGTTAGGAACAATATAACACTGACACAATGGAAAAACATGAGTATACAAATGATATTCTTATATGCTCATGTTTCTAGATAAAAGGTTTCTCGATTAAATTCTTTTAATTTCCCATTAAGGAGCAAAGAATGTTGCTAATTACTCTTAAGAAATTATACGCTCTCAATTCTGTTTCATAAATACATGAAAAAATTGTTGACTTTAGTGAAATGCTAAAAGCCAACTAATAAATGATGTAAGCAAAAAGGGTGCAGCACACCATGATACAAGTAACATGTGAGGATGGTGGAAGGTTTGGAGGCTGACAGAAAATGAAAGGCAAGATGTACTATCAGCAAGGGCCCATGTGAATGTTTTTAGTGTAGCATGGTCATAAAGACAAAAAGAAGGCTGATTTCCCCTTTAGTAGCTGTTTGTAGTGCTAGTAAGACAGAGGGGAAGAGAGAGACAGTTTTAGGAAGGAAGATTACAGGAAGTGAAGACAGTAAGAGCCAAGTTGGCATTTTTATTAAAAGGCCCATAGAATAAATACGGCTTGCCAGGTATAAAGTCTTTGTTCCCCTGAACTCTGTTGCTGTACTGAGAAAATAATCATGGAAAACAAATAATGAATTGGTTAGCTGTGTTCAAATAAAACTTTATTTACAAAATAGGTGGTCTAGGCCATAGTTTGCCAACATCCTGTTCTAGAGCAGGTGTTCCTCAAACTTCAATGTTTTGTACAAATCACAGGAGCATCTGGCTAAAAAACAGATGGTGATTTGATAGGTCTGGAGTCAATAATCTGCATTTCTAATAGGCTCTCAGATGTTACCTACTATTTGGTACCTGACCATATTTTGAGTAGGTTCCAGAGGATAAAGAAAGCAGAAGTATTTAGAAGATGGTCCTACAATCACTTGGTCCTTAAGCATCACATAAAAGAATTTTGATGGACATGTATATAATGTATTTACAGCAAAAACCAAGTAAATTTAAGTTTTGAAAGGAATTTCTTTGAAAAGAATTCATACAGATGGATTAATACTTCACCAGTAGATAAGTGAACTGTTCTTTTCAGAAGCCCAAATAAGAAATATTCATAAATCTTTAACAAAATCAAACCATTACCCCATTTACACTTTTAAATATTACCTTATTTCCTTGATAGTTAAATCTCATTCTTGTAACTCTTGAATTGCCACCAGAGCGGAAACAGGTTATTTGTTGAGAATGGCCCCATTCGAACATTCTGACACTTCCATCTTGAGCTCCTGTCAGATCTGCATTATGAGAGGGAAAAAAACTACAAATTTATTTCAGGAATCTTTGGCAAATTTATTTCAGGAATCTTTGGCAAATTTATTTTTTAATCCAATGTGAAAATATGGAAGAAATACCTAAGAAATGAGTCATAGTCGATTTAGATGAATTCACCTTTGTATGAAACTTCACTTGAATACTCTCAATCTTAAAAACAGATAATTACATAAGGTTCTTTCATCTAAGAACATATCCTTACACAAAACAACAGAAGCAATTGAATCAGATCTCTATAAACTATTTTCTTTTGAAATTATCTCAATTAAGTTTTAATAACATTTAGTAGATAATGTTCATGATAAAGAGTTAGAGTCTCAGGATTATTTAACTTTGTATGGTGACAGATAGTAACTGGACTTATGGTAATCATTTTTCAATGTATAAAAGTACTGAATCACTGTTGTAAACCCGAGACAAACACAATATTTCAAGTCAACTGTATTAAAAAGATGATCTCGGGATTACAAACATTCAATTCTTATCAGTCATACAAATAATGTTTAAATACCTGCATTTTTCTCTGACAAAATGATTGGAGAAGGTCTTGAAAGTCATGCTAAATAATCATTTCTAATAATTTTATTATGATTGATCTAATACTCAAATACAGTATCCATTTCACTAAGGAATATGAACAAACTAAATGTTATTACTTCTTTGCTTTATCATTTCCTGATTGTATGTTACTAGAATCTTACATAATCCCCCTGCTCTATTTTCTTCTTGTAAAAGGTATATGAAAGTGAAAGTGTTAGTTGCTCAGCTGAGTCCGACTCTTTGTGACCCCATGGACTGTAGCCCTCCACCCTCCTCTGTACATGGGGATTCTCCAGGTGAGAATACTGGAGTGGGTTGCTATTTCCTTCTCCAGGGGAACTTTCTAATCCAGGGATTGAACCCAGGTCTCCTGCATTGCAGGCAGATTCTTTACCATCTGAGCCACCAGGGAAGCCAAAAAGATATATAAGTCACCCCATAATGATATATATCATTAATGATATATAAGTTACTGTACAGTTCTGAGAAGTAAATGAGATAATTTATATAAATCATTCAGAAATATACCTAACATACAGGGCTAAACTGACATTAAGAATACGGTACAGAGGTAGTGAAAAATTATATTAATGTACATAAAGCATCTAGCACATTTCTAGTCATATATGAGTTAACTTTCCTTCCTTCCTTTCCAAGTACTTAAAATAAAGGAACTTCAACTGTTTTGGTATATTTTAACACTGGGCTGGGATGCAAGAGTGAGTACAATTTCTTGTGACTAGGAATGTTAGTAGTAGGGCCACCTGATGTGAAGAGCTGACTCACTGGAAAAGACCTTGATGCCGGGAAAGAATGAAGGCAGGAGGAGAAGGTGGTGCGGTGCGGGGGGCAACATAGGATGAGTCGGTTGGATGGCACCACGGACCCGATGGACCTGAGTTTGAACAAACTCTAGGAAATAGTGAAGGACAGGGAAACCTGGTGTGCTGCAGTTCATGTGATTGCAGAGTCGGACATGACTTAGTGACTGAACAACAACAACGAGGGATGTTAACTGTATTCCCCTCCCCCCTATAGTTTTGTCTAGCTTAATCACAAACATAAATTGGACTAGATGCATTAACAAAAATCACTGAATCAGTTCTAATGAGGTGGATGAAACTGGAGCCTATTATACAGAGTGAAGTAAGCCAGAAAGAAAAACACCAATACAGTATACTAACGCATATATATGGAATTTAGAAAGATGGTAACAATAACCCTGTATACAAGACAGCAAAAGAGACAATGATGTATATAACAGTCTTTTGGACTCTGTGGGAGAGAGAGAGGGTGGGATGATTTGGGAGAATGCCATTGAAACATGTATAATATCATATATGAAACGAGTCACCAGTCCAGGTTCGATGCACGATACTGGATGCTTGGGGCTGGTGCACTGGAATGACCCAGAGGGATGGTACAGGGAGGGAGGAGGGAGGAGGATTCAGGATGGGGAACATGTGTATACCTGTGGCGGATTCATGTTGATATATGGCAAAACCAATACAATATTGTAAAGTTAAAAAATAAAATAAAATTTAAAAAAACAACAAAAATCATTCAAATGTTTCTATTATTCATGGTTTTCATCTATTTGGAAAAATCCCTATTAGTAGCTTACATGAAAATGAAATACTCTCTTAAAACTTTATAAAGTTAAAAAAAAACCAAAAGGTTCCTATAACCAAGTTGTCTGAGTAAATATCCCTCCTTAGTAACTGGAGAGTGTTATGCTATATCAGTGTTGAAAGAGTTAAATGCAACCTTAAATTTTTTAACATACTCATTATTTTTTTTTAAGTGGAACTTTCTTTTTAAGACTTACCTTTCTATTTCAACTCATCAGATTAACTTCTATAAAATTTTCCTTAAGTCCAAAAGTATTGGTTTATAATGACTAAGATCTTTTAAAAATCTGTTCCAAGGAAGAAAGGAACTGTTTTGAGGTATCAGCAATTCAGTCAAATTTTTAAGAAAACCTATTTCAGGGCTTCCCTGGTGGTTCAATGGCAAAGAACTCACCTGCCAATGCAGGAGACATGGGTTCAATCTCTGGTTCGGGAAGATCCCACATGCCACAGAGTACCTTAGCCCGAGCACCACAACTACTGAGCCTGTGCTCTAGAGCGGGGGACCCACAACCACTGAGCCCATGCATCAAAACTACTGAAGTCCATGATCCCTAGAGCCTGTGTTCCACAACAAGAGAAACCACTGCAATTGGAAGCCATACACTGCAATGAAAAAAGCTCAAGCAGCAACAAGGACACAGCATGACAAAAAAAAAAAACTACAAAAAAATTTTAAAAATAAATAAAAAACTCATTTCAAAATTTTTCCAGTTCATGAAAGGAGCCCACTGTTGAACTAAATTACTATCTGTGAGACTTATTCATGATATGAAACAATATACTGTAAAAAATATGTCAGTGATTAGTTAGCATTTAATTTTTCAACTCTCTTATCTGTCAGTTACAGTAGTTCTCTGGAGAAAGTACTTATCCCAAGACAGAAGTTACATGATACTACCTAAGAACTATGAAAATAAGTCCATTAATTGTCTTTGAATCCAGTAATTATTTTATTTAAATCTATGGGCTTGAGGCAGAGCCTATTCATAAACTAGTCAATTGTCATCACACATGCTTTAGGGCTGAAATATAATGAAATCCCTTCAATATTTCAGGAAACTTCTAAACCCTACTGCAAAGAGTAAGGATAGGTTTTAAGCACTGCCAAATTTTCTTGCTGTGGGATTCATATTATCTACACTTTATATATAAAACACCTTTGACTCCTTCCTCTCTAAACAATCTCATGATTGTTTTTAGTTCATGCTTTACATTAGACTTGTGGATAGAAAACATATACTTCTAGCATTGAATAAATTCAACATAGTGAAAAATTGACTAAAGTTTTCAGTATTATTTTATATCTCTAGCATAAGTAACAGAAGCTACCTATTCATCTTTTATTAGACATCGGTATACAACTTT
This sequence comes from Bos mutus, assembly GCF_027580195.1. Classification (NCBI taxonomy): domain Eukaryota; kingdom Metazoa; phylum Chordata; class Mammalia; order Artiodactyla; family Bovidae; genus Bos; species Bos mutus. Next base: position 74,521,003 of record NC_091623.1, read on the forward strand.
GATAACACATGCTTACAGCACTTGTGATCATTAAGTAAAAAAGAACTTTGGTTTTGTCATTTGTATTTTATCGGAATATTTCTCATAAAAAAGGTGGTACAATTTTTTATAGTTATTAAATTGGAGGGACATGAGTATCTTTTAATTAACATGCACTATTTTTACTGTTTTTTGTTACTGTGTGGTAGGACAACTTGATGAAGGGCACAACTTAAAAATCTTATTAAAAAAAACTTGAAATGTTCACATGCCAATATGAATACTGATTCCAACCCAACAGTTAATTTTAAAGTTGCCTCTATTATTATTTCTGCTTCAATACTTCCAATAATTCCCCATTAATTAAGTTCTTTGTTAAAGGAAGAAAAACTTTTGAGATTCCTAGGAAGATTAACTGAAAGTAAATATATCCTGCCTTAGAATGTATAACCATTTCCTATACTTACTATTAGTGTATCTGATAAAAGATAAACTGATAAATATTAAAAAAAAATACAAACTGATTATGATGAGGCTCTAAATGACCAAGATATGGTTCTGGTCTATATAATAAAAGATGAGAGTGATCCAAGTATTAAAACAATAATTGTCAGCTACAATTTAACACTATGAAGAGTACAGAATGCTCAAAAATAAAATGTGCTAAGAAATATGCAGCAAAAATGCTAAAAATTTACACATTAAGTTAGTCTTTATTAATTCAGGAAAATTACTTTCTCTATTTTTACTCAATTTTGAGGTGATTTTACTTGCTAGCAAACATTCTCAACAAAAAATTAAAAAAAAATGTTGACTACTTTTGATTGATACTAGAATTTTCCTTTAAATTCTTTACAATAATGGCTTATTATCAACTTACAGTAAGGAAGAGTTGGATGAGAAGTCATTCTTCTGACATTATTAATGGCTTTCTTAATCATCTGTTAACAAAGAAAAATCATTCTTTTACACTTTTAATAAAAAGTAGCATTAAAATTTTATACTGTGACAGGAAATTCAAGTAACATTTCTTTTTGTGTGATTCCATAACTATCATAATGGGTGCTAAAAATTCTAAATATGATAACAGAAATAAAATTTTTAACAGCTCAGCTAACATTTTAAGTGTACATACATTTTCTGCATCGTTGCCTAGGATCTAAGAACAAATTCACCTCAAGAATTTAGTCTTACCTCCTTTCTTGCCAATTCTTTTCTGATCCCATTAAATTTATTGGAATAATCCTGAATAGGATAAGGTTAAAAAGACAGGCAGAAGCATGTGAAAAAAAAAAAAAAAGGTAAACAGAAAACTGTATAAATTTTTAACTGATAGTTTGGAACTACTTATTCACCCATTTTAAAATTATGCTTTGAATGGTTTAAGTAGCCTGTCAAACAAGAGTAAACTAAGTACTTGAAATTAAAGGGATAATTTTAATTTACAGGATATATCCTACTTATAGACTGTAACTAAAGTTATAGATTATCCTAAGTTTGTAGCACCAGTCTCATGTACATTTTTTTGTTGTTATTGTTCTTTTGGATTTTAAATTGTTTAATTAGCCCAAAGCCATAAGTAAAGTGCGGATGTAATAGGGAGGGACAGAACTAGGTCAGCAGAATCAGGGAGGAACAGAAACACTGAAAGACATGTTTGGATACAGCTATACTCCAAAAGAGCAGAAATTGGTCCTAACTAGTATTCCTTTTCATTACTATGCATAATTTAATAAAATAATAGGACTAGAAAATATCTGATCAAATTCTCTACCCACAAAAACTGAAAGCCTGCTGAATGTTATTTCTGTTTAGTAAACATGTTTAAATCTCTAGTCTCAATTAAAAAAAACAGCCTAAAGATTCTTGATTTTTCTTTTAATTATTTTTTTTTCCCTAGTAAGAGTATCAAAGAAAGGAAAATCATGAATAAAAAATACAAAGAGTTAAGTTTCTGAAAGCATATGCAGACTAGTACAAGGGAAAGAAATCACTGATTATTTTAGAAGATCTATTTAAAAGGAACCACCTTATATTATTATTATGTGACTCAGACAGTAAAGCGTCTGTCTACAATGCAGGAGACCCGGGTTCGATTCCTGGGTCGGGAAGATCCCCTGGAGAAGGAAATGGCAATCCACTCCAGTACTATTGCCTGGAAAATCCCATGGACAGAGGAGCCTGGTAGGCTACAATCCATGGGGTCACAAAGAGTCGGACACGACTGAGCAACTTCACTTTCACTTTCACCTTATTATATTGGTGTCTTTTTCCTGAGGATGGAGTAGGGTAATCCCAATACTTATGTTTACAAACCACAATGACACCAACTAAAAAGATGTTTTAACATTTAAATAGGAAGAAAATTCAGTCCTAAGAGGAATGACAAAGGTAAATTTCCATATAAAAATGCTCTGGAGAATAAGCAAATATTTTCTGAGCATCGACTAAATGTTAAGCACACTCTACTTAGAGATCATCAGTGTGTATAAAGTAGGCATATAATAAACTCTCAAAGAGCTTACATTCAGAAGGGTATAAAAAAATACAACCAAATAATAATAAATAGATAATTTATAAATTGATAAAAGCTATAAAGATGATAAAATGGGATAATATGACGATCAAATGAGAAAATAGGATAACTGGGAGTAGAGGAGGGAGGAACAGATACCTTTGCTAGGGAAACAAGAGAAATTTCTGGGAATCTGAGTTGAGATCTGAATGGTAAACAGCAAATATTGTAAGTAGAGAACAAGGCAGAGGCTCTAAATCTGATGTGTTCAAGTGGTAGAAAGAAGGTCACTGCAACTAGAGAGAGCAAAGAGAATCCAGTGGGGAAAAAAGGGAGATGCTGCTGCAGAGGCTGGCTGAGTTTAAGACACACAGGACCTTAGGGGCCATGTGAAGGACTTGTTTTAAAGCAGTGCTGGGAAATCCTAGTTTTAAGCATGGGAGTGATAACCTGAATGATGTTTTAGAAAAGAGAAACTCTGCCTGCTGTGTAACAGACAGAGGGAGCAGTTGTAGAAGCAGAGATCAGAAAGAAAACTGTGACAGGAAGAATTGTATTATATTCTCTGAAAATAGAGCTGGAAAAAAATGCTTATTATTTCTTTTAATATATTTGTATATTCTAAGTTCTCCTTTAAAAGATTAGTTTTACAAGTGAATTTCAATGCATCTGTCCACTGGAAAAAATTAACTATTAATGACCAAGTCTTTTCTTTTGCATAATCACTAGACTGTTTTTCATATTCTTCAATTCAATACTTAAAACAGTTCTCCATGAAGTCAATGAGTGAAGAGGAATAGAGGGCTTTAACAGAAGCTCTACCACAAATTGGAGACAGTGACCTGAGTTAAATTCCTTGACCTTTCTTGATCTCAAGCTACATCTAAAGAACAGTTAAGTGGAGTAATGTAACAGCTACAACAGATATCTCAAACAATAATAAGGTTATATGATTGGTAAAGGAACTGCATTAAGTATGAAATATTATCAGGTATTATTAAAGATAATCAAGCTTTATTTAAAGAATTATCTTCACTAATCGGTAAAAAAAAATTGGGTGGGGGGGGCAAAGACAGAATTCTACAGGACTTAAGGAACTGTGGGAAAAAAAAAACACCTACCACCTAGCAAGTCACCGAAAAATTGCTGGTGCTGGGTTTCTTTGGTTCTGTGTATCGATTTCTATACTCATGTAGATACAGCTATGGATCACATCCTAGGTAATCAGGGCTCAAGAAAATCCTCCATTACTACAGAAAAATACTTTTTCAGTTCATCTGCATATTATATTTTGCTTAAGTTTTTAAAAAATTTGTATCATTTTTTTTCATGAAAAGAAGAATATATTTGTCTCAGGATCAACTAAGAGTTGTTAGTTGATAACCATTTAAAATTATTATCTAAGTTAGGAATTGGCAAATCTTTTTTGAAAAGAACTAGATAAATAAATGTTTGGTACTTTATGGGCATATAGTCTCTGTCTCAGATACTCAGTCTTACCATTGTAATGTGAAAGCATCCATAAACAAAATACTAAAAAAATGTGTGGCTATGTTCTAATAAAACTTTATTTATACACAATAAAATCTATATTTCATGTAATTTTCATGTGTCGCAAAATACCATATTTATTTTGATTTTTTTAATGGCTTAAAAATATACATTCTTAGCATGTTGACACAAAAACAGGTGGTAGGCAGGATCTGACCCACAGCATGTGGTTTGCTGAGGCCTAATTTGGAACAGTAAGTTTCAAATAATTATTATTTAAAATACAGCTCTTTGTATTTCCATTTATTTAAAATAATTTTTGTTATCAAATGAAAACCTATTATTCTTCAAATAAAAAAATCAGAATTTCCAAAAAGTATATGACTTACTACAAAAATTAAAATTTTTAAAAACATTTACATCATCCTTTATCTTATTAATTTAGAGGGGAAAAGCGGACATTTATACACAAACATTTTTAACTTTACATACCACAGATGCTCCTCTGCCAGTCTGTGTACTACCAAGCCATGGCATGTTAATTGGAGTACCAGGATTGCTATGTGTGTATGGGGTTGTACCTTGCACAGCTGTTAAATCATCACGAGCATGTATAACCAAGAAATCTTCTGATCTGCAAAGGAATGTCAGCCAGAATAAAACAACCCATCAGGTCTTCATTTCTTGTTATACCTGAAAGCTCTAACATATGACTTTGCATTTCTCTTTAAAATTAATTTTCTTCAGCTCAACTTCTAACTCACAGACAATAATTCCATGCATGAACATTTTCAGATCCCTTCTCTTATTCCCTCCCAACCCTCAACCCACTTTTTTAAAGTTCCAGCCATCCCACTTGTTTATTCTTTAGCATATCAACTTCCATTTTGCTTACAATCTAGGAATATTCCTTTAAAAAATAACTTGAAAGGTACAGTTCTGTGGATATCATCATTCATACTGCAATATCACCATTTAAAAACAAAGTAAAAGGGTACCCTTTGGTTTCCATTTCTACATCATCATCTACCCAAGTATAGATCTGTGTAGCCAGAATTCCAGAAACATCTAGTTCTTGAACATCATGGCTCGAAGCAATTGCTATGCAGTTTCTATTTGCCTGAAAAATAAATCATATAATAATTTTTAAATAAAAAAAGCATAATGTGTATATGGGCTACTTTTGAAAATGGAGACTACAAAACAGCCTCTAGAAATGATAACTTTAGGTATAGAATAAATATTATTTTCACAAATAAATATTTTAATAAACTTTGACTGAGATAACCATCAGGATGAGCTTGGAGATATGTTTATATTTTGAGAATTTCACAGCATTCAGCAGAAGGCCAGCTACAAATGGAAATGCAAGTGCCACTTCATTTCTTTAGCCAGTAGCACTCTCTCTCTAGTCTACTAGAATGGTACTATCTCCCTAAAATTTGCACAGTTCAGAAATGTGAAGTGAGATATTGAAAAATATAGGAGCCCTGGAAGGTAAACAAAGGTAAGGGAGATAAGAACTTCAAACTGAAGAAATAATGGTGGATTATTCAAATAGGATGGTATTGCTTTCTCCTAAAGCCTTTCAATCTTAGGCAATACAAACAGAATTTGGAAAGGGGTCTTGTGGCTCAGTTAGTAAAGAATCCGCCTGCAATGTGGGAGACGTGGGTTCAGTCCCTGGATGGGAAGATTCCCTGGAGAAGGGAAAAGCTACCCACTCCAGTATTCTGGCCTGGACAATTCTGTGGACTGTATAGTCCACGGGATTGCAAAGAGTCGGATACGACTGAGCAACTTTCACTTTTTCAGGGCTTCCCTGGTGGCTCAGAGGTTAAAGCGTCTGCCTGCAATGCAGGAGACCTGAGTTTGATCCCTGGGTTGGGAAAATTCCCTGGAGAAGGAAATGACAATCCACTCCAGTATTCTTGCCTGGAGAATCGCATGGACGGAGGAGCCTGGTGGGCCACAGTCCACGGGGTCGCAAAGAGTCGGACACGACTAAGCGACTTCACCCACTTCACTCACCAAGCAAAGGTGATGAAGTAAGTATTTCAGAAAAAAATCATCAGTGAAAAGTTGGTCAGATTAAATGATAAATAAATTTCAACATCTACAAATTTAAAATGTGTATCTTTAAAGAAAAAAAGGAAGATTATTGATAGCAAAGAGAAAACAGGACTAATATGTCAATTATGCAAAATTCTAATACAAACTGAGACTGAGAAAACAGACTGAAAAAACTGAGACTCCAGAGATACGTGGAAAAAAAGGAAATTAACTACACTGCTGGAAGGTAATTCTCCATGTGACTCTCTACTTCTGTGTGTCTTGTGAGTTAGTCAATGACTGTCTTTGTTTCACAGTATTATTATCAGGATGCCTATATAGCCATAGTCTCTCCCTCCAGATCAAAAGGCAGATATGCTTACTGTCCATTAGAAAAGATCTGGGTTTCCTGAACTCACTGTTCTCCACCTGTAAGGCAATACATTTTGTTTGGGTATCATCTAGCCCTCTTGCTGTCACTGGGAATTGCACCTTAGGGAACCAGAGCAAAAATGCTAAAGTTCTAGCTTTTGCTTTTGCTGTTAGTAATAAACTATACTTTGTCTCTGGTCCTGGAGTCTTGTGTCTTCTAATAGTATCCATTAAACTGTGAAAGCTAACTTGTTACACTGAATGCAGGGGAGTATCTCAGATCCTTCACAATGCTTGAAACAGATAATCCACAACTACACAAATAAGGAAAAGTTCAATGTTATCAGCATTTTTAATTACTGCAATTTAAAGCAAAAGATATTATTTCTTAGCTACAAATTCAGCAAAGATGTAAAAATTCAACAAAATAACTGGAGAAATAAAAACTAAACAAGTACACTCTTACAAAGTCAACAGAAGACTTTGTATTATTATTGTGAGGATGACTGTTCAACTAGTTATATCAATTCAAATAAGAGAAAAAAGCTAGTTTGTTTTATAACACAAAATATTAAAATCTTATTTTCTTCAGGATAAGGAAGGTACTATTTGTGTATAGATAATAACTTTATATTTGTATTTCACATGTATATATCCTAATATATAAATAGCACATCATAAGAACTGCCTGGCTAATTCCAAACTTGCCTGCTATGAACAGAACTAGTCATTAATCAGGAGTGTCGTATGAGGAAATGAGACAAGGAACCCAGGAAAAGATGAGGAAAGAATGACAAAGGAACTATCTAGATGAAATCAAAGACAAGACAGACAAGCATAGGACGATGAAGAACCAATTGATGAATGATTATTGAATGGGTAATGCCATAGGATATGATCTAAATAATATTTTAAAGTTATGAATACATGAAAAAGTGTGAGTGTGTGTGTGTGTGTGTATCTCCCTCTCTCTCTCTCTCTCTCTCTCTCTCTCTCTCGAAGGCAGGAGGAGAAGGGGACAACAGAGGATGAGATGGTTGGATGGCATCACCAACTCAATGGACCTGAGTTTGAGTAAATTCCGGGAGTTGGTGATGGACAGGGAGGCCTGGAGTGCTGCAGTCCATGGGGTCGCAAAGAGTCGGACATCACTGAGTGGCTGAACTGAACTGATATATATACACACACATATCTAGATATGTATATCCTTTAGGTTATTGGTAGTAAAAGGAAATGAGCAACTAGAAGTTTTTATACATTTTTTAGTAATGCAGTTAGGCGAGATAGGAGGGGAAAGGGCTAAGACAAATTTCAACCGTGGACCACTGTACCTAAGGCTACCTCTTCTGTAAGTAGCTTATAGACACCTCTATGGAGGATGCTGAGTAGAAGGGTAAGGGATACAAAGCAAACACTCTAGTTGGGCAGCTATTATAGCTAAAAGTTAAAGAGGAAGACTTTCTGTGAGTCACATTTAAGCTTAATTTTGATCTAAGAATCACATTCAACATATTCATATAAGAAAGACAGAAAACATTTTCTTTGGATTAATTGGATGTGTTGTATAAACTGTAAAGGCAGGGAACTTCCCTGGTGGTCCAGTGGTTAAGATGCCATGCTTCCACTGCAAGGGGGTGTGAGTTCGATCCCTAAACAGGGAACTAATATCCCACATGCCCCGCTGCATGGCAGAAAAATAAAAATAAAATACAATTATTCTCAAGGCAACTGCATATATAAATACTTGAGACTTCCCTCTGTTTAGTAATAAAGTATTTTATCTGCTATATATCCAAAGTCAAATAAATTATCAAGCAATATAATCATCTTATATAATAAAAAATTTACTCAGATTGCAATTTAGGGAGTAGAAAAATAGCTTTGAGAAAGGGAAACAATGCTAGTAAATAAACTGACAGAATAGGCGACATTCTCCAACTATGAACACTTAATTAAAGAAAAAAGTCGATGTACTTACTTTATTAACAGCAAAAGCAGTAATGATATCAGATTCTTTATGAATAATTCTTGCTTTACCTCCAGGATATCCCAAATCTGCTTCTATCTACATGGAGGGAAGAAAGATACAAAAATACAGCAATTTTAGTAATAGGAAAAAGAAATATGCCAGTCTTTCATTTAATACTTGCATAAATTAAGATGCTTTTTAGATAATTCAAATCCAAAGGTACTAATTTACATTCTAATTATTTCTGAAACAAAATTTGGTAAGAGGAAATGACATCTTTACAAATTTGCTTTTTCACATATAAAAACATAATTGATAAACAACTCCATTAACTGCTTATATTCTTAAGGTGCAATAATTTAAGACATTCTAATTATTAAAGTAAAATAAATTTACCATACTTCTTAAGTTTATAATCTTTTGATAATATTCTAAAAATATAAAAAAGCCAGAAGATAAATATTTTAGGTTTTGCAGACCAATAGAGTCATGTTGCATATTCATTTAAAAAACCTTTCAAAAATATAAAATCCATTCTTAGCTCATGATCTACAGAAGAACAAGAGGACACAGCCAGCTGAATATATTTTACAGACTCCGTATAAAATAACTTTCTAGTTATAAAATAAATGTGAAATCCTGAAAAGCATAATATTTTACCCAACTCAGTAATCATTTTAATAGCTGAATAGACCATAATCCAATATACGTTAGACAAGGGAAATGTATTTGACCTTTTGCTTATACCACAGAAGGCAAATACATCTTTCAACTTAGAAGAGAGTACTGTATAAAATTAAAATTTACTGAAATAATCAGAGGTAAAATGAAGAGGCAATTGTTAAGAGTTAGAGATGTTACTTAATGCACTATGATTCATTTTATTTTATACTCCCTAACCTTCAATTTTTAAAATAAATTATTATAAAATGTTTTATAACTCATCATGAAATACAAAAGTTATTAATTTGAAATTAGAAAACAAATTTACTTCCTGGAAAATTTAAATAAAATATCACCAATCCCCATCCACTGTTTGACCACAGAACTGAGTAGGGTTAGCAGTATTTTTAAAAATGGCAACTAAGATGACAGTTCATTTACAAAGTTGAAATAGACTTATAATTAAACCAAAATAACCATATGCAATCAAAACTCACAGTCACTGGATTGAAAAATGTCAAATATAATCTTAAATGAAACTTGCTAACAAATATTTTAAAAATTCACTGCTCATACAAACACTGGTTGATTCGAAGGTCAACTTCTTTTCTAAATAAAGTCTTACCTGTCTGAGGCCCATCATCTGTAACAATGTCTAAGTCAAATTTTGTAATCCCATGACTAAAATTCCAAATTAACCACCTATTTGCCTGGTATCTAAAGCACACTAAGTGTTTACTATTGGGTTTTTAAAGAAATTAGATATAAAGACAAATAGTATTTCCATGGAATAGAGCAATATGCTATTTGCTGGCAATGAATGGGTGGGTGGGTAGTGTCACCTGCAGAACAGTCTTCAAACTTTACTGTCATGGAGAGAAAAGCAAGAAGTTCAAAAAAAGCTTCTTTGGTAAGGAAATATATTCCTGTCCTCTCACTATCTAGATTTATCAAAACACTGTTTCTCAATAGTGTGGTCCCAAGATGACCTGCATGAGAATCACCTAAAGGGGGTGGAGTGGAATAGGAGGAATGGTGTTTAGCATTAAGAGTTTATGCATATTTAATTTTGAGAACAATAACAAGTTGTAGGAGATGAGTTTGGAGAAGTAGCAGGTTTGGTTTGTACAGAGCCTTAAAAGCCATAATAAAGAATCCAGATTTCATCTTTCAAGTTAGAAAAATACTGGAAGGTTTTGGTAATTCTGGATGTTGTAGGGCAAAGCACAAAGGGTGAGAGACTGGCAGCCAGGAAATGAGTTAAGAGGCTACCACAATAGCTCAAGTGAGAGGTAGTGGTGGATTTGATTAGGGCAGTAGAACAGTGGTAGTGATTAGAAATGAGATAAATTTTGTCAATGGGCTGAAACTGCAGTATGAATATTAGAGGAAGCAAGGATGACTCCCCGTTTACAGATCTGTCTCAATAAAGGATACCGGATGAAAGCAAAGGAAAGAGTGGGTTTAGGCTGGAATTAGGGGAAGACAGAAAATTCTGTGTTTTGACATTCAGGGGGAGGTAACTATTAGGTTATATATGCAGGTCTGGAATTCATGAAATGAGTAGGAATAATTAGGCAGTAATTCCTAATTATTCCTACTCATTAAATATTAGGAATAATTAAGATTATCAGCCAATGGATGATATTTAAGCTATCAGATAAACCAAAGAGAAAGTAAAGATAGGAAGAGAAAAGGTTAGAGAAGTCAGTCCTGGAGTATTCCACATTTCAATGGTATGAAAAAAAAAGATTGGTCATTTCAGGACTGGGAAATAGCACTGGGAAAGAGAAATACTGACAGTGAATAAACTGAAAGAACAGGAAACATTCTCGAACCAAGGGTTTCAAAAAAGTAGCTGAGATTAACACTATCAAAGGATACTAAAAAGTTGAATTTTATAAAGACAGAAAATTGACTACTGTAATCAGTTTAGTCACACACTAGGACAATCACAATGGAGCGGGCTAAAGATAATACCTAACTAGGTTAGAGGAACATGTGACATTTGGTAAATAGGGAAGGAAGTCCATTGGGGAATGTTCACAGGGGCATTCAACTGAGTTGACAATGTTTCATTTCTGAAACTGGGTAGTTCCTACATGGTTTCTGCAATATTACTCTTTAAGTTTCATTCTTGAATGACTTTATAGGCAACTCTACAAATGAATTTTCCTAGATAAAGGTTTAGAGAAATAAGGTGATAGACTCAAAGATAGATTTTTTTTTGGTTTTCATATTAAAGACAATAAAATATATTTACTTACATTGAGAATAACTTAGGTAAAAATTTATCATGACAGTGAGATGAGGAATAAATACCGAAGCAAAGTTCTTGGCGAGGTAAGAGCAGATAGGATCAGTGCACAAGTGGAAGATCTGGCTTTGGATAAAACAGCATCAGATCATCTATTGTGAGAGAAGGCAGAACAAAATATCTGCATATAGAACAGAAGTGAGATCGGGTGATGGGACAATATGGTGGGCTAAATCTCTGCTGACTGTACTTATTTTGATAGCAAAATGAAGTCATCCATGGAAAGTAGTAAAGAAATATTGGAAAGCTGAGATAAAAGGGAAAAAATGTAGGGAGAACGAAAAGAAAATGAAGAAAAAATTATGATGGTGTGATAGTTTAATTTGAGATTTGTGACTATAAATTTTAAACAAGGCAAGTCCCCATGGTTTGTGTTTTTACTTCATCCATGTTCAGCTACTTGGGTGCAGACATAGAGTTGGTAGAGAGCTAGGTTTAAACAGGTTTGGGAATTTTGAAGGCAAGTACAGTGTAGAGAGAAGAGGGCAAAAAGGTTGAGGAGGCTTGCAAGGGATTAATCATAATGAGAGAGCTTCCCTGGCGGCTCAGATGGTGAGGGCTCATGGAATCTAAGCTGGGGAAGAAAGGAAGGAAGTGGGGACATGATGTGAAGTGAAGAGAAGTTGCTCAGTCGTATCCAACTCTTTGTGACCCCATGGACTGTAGCCCACCAGGCTCCTCGGTCCGTGGGATTTTCCAGGCATGAATACTGGAGTGGGTTGCCATTTCCTTCTCCAGAGGATCTTCCCGACCCAGGGATCGAACCCAGGTCTCCTACATTGTAGGCAGACGCTTTACCATCCAAGCTACTAGGGACATGATACTGGCAAATAAAAATACTGAACTCGCATGTGCTACAAACATTAAAAGTCATACAACATAAAATCAGAGTAAAAAAAAATCACAATGAATATGGTCTTAAAGGTCTTCTTAATATAAGGTTTCAAGTCATGCTTATAAAATGTGATTGGGCTGGATATATGAGGGTGAAATCCAAATATTAATGCTAAAAGAGATTTTTATGAGATTATGTAGATAAAAAAACTAACCACAGAATTACCATATGATCCAGCAATTCCACTTCTCAGTATACACACAAAGAAATGAAAGCAGAGACTGGAAGAGATATTTGCATTCCAATGCTCACAGGAACACATGTATACCTGTGGCAGATCATGTTGATATATGGCAAAACCAATACAATATTGTAAAGTTAAAAAATAAAATTAAATTAAAAAAAAAAAAAAGATGGGATACAACCCAAATGCTCATTAACAGATGAATAGATGAACAGAATACATTATATATACACAATAGGATATTATTAATCTTGAAAAGAAACAAAATTCTGGTACATGCTATGACATGGATGAACCTTGAAGATGTTACACTAAATGAAATAAGCCAGTCACAAAAGGACAAATATTGTATGATTCCAAGTATGATGGGTACTGAGGGAAATAAAATTCATAGAGTGAAAGGTAACTGCCTGGGGCTGCAGCACTGTTTAACAGGAAAAGAGCTTCATTTTAGGAAAATGAAGAAGTTCTGGGAATGGATGTCATGATGGTTGCACTACCATATTAATGTACTTAATGTCACTGAACTGTATACTGAAAACAAAATGATAAATTTTATATACATATTTTATCATAATTCTTTTAAAAGACATTTTATGCAGAAACTGATCTGAATTGTATTTGGGTTCCACAAGGCTTTCTTTAGGAATTGGAAAAGAAGGGAAAAGTTCTAACAGACTAAATCCAGGACTCTACTGCTATTTCAATTAAAGCAGCAGCATGTTTAAAACTATCAACTCTCATTTTACAAGTCGAAGCCTTAGTAAATGAGGCTTCAAGTGTGGAATGAGCTCAGTGTCACACAACACATCTATGGAAAGGTCTCATTAGTGGTTTTCAGTTACTACGACCTGCAATATAATGAAGTACACCTGTATGCCCAGGTGTACTTCAGCACGACCCTAATGATTTACTAAAACAAACATGAAGATGAGCTCTAAAAAATATCAAAGGCATAACAGAAGGAAATGGGAAGCAACTGGATGAATATAAAATTACATCAATACTCAAAGAATTAGGGAATATGAATATTAAGAAATAATTTTGTTTTCAAGATTATAGCAGAGAAATGAGAGATAATATCACCATATTCTACTGTGTATTAAAAAGATAAGGGAAAACTATTAACAACTTTAACCAATAAATTTGATAACTGAAGGGAAGCAGAAAAATTTTTTTAAAGGTATGGACTAAGAAAGTTCACTTAAGAAGAAACAGATAGCTTGTACTACCCTGTATCTGTTAAAAAATAAGAAGCTGGAGATTTAAAAACTCCAGGCCCAGATAATTTCTCTGGTGAATTCCATCAAACACACAGTTAACAATATTCTTTGCCTGGTAATCATTAAAACCACCTGGGAGTTGTTTTATGATTGTACAAATTCTCATCCTTTCTGCTCTTGTTCTCAAGTACTTTGAGTACTTACTATGCATAAGGCAATGTGCTGTATGCTACTGGTACTAGTAAAATAAATGCTGTGTGTATGTTAGTTACACAGTAGTGTTCAATTCTTTGCGACCCCATGGACTGCAGCCCACCAGGCTCTTCTGTCCATGGAATTCTGCAGGCAAGAATACTGGAGTGGAATATTGCCATTTCCTTCTCCAGGGGATCTTTCCAACCCAGGGATTGAACCTGGGTCTCCTGTATTGCAGGCAGATTCTTTACCATCTGAGCCAAAATAAAAGCTACATAATATTATTTGATATATTTTAAGTAATTACAATCACAGAAGAGAATTTTAACTTCAAAAATGATACTTGCAGAAACAGAACAATACTACTATAATTCTATAATACCTACTATAATTATGTTTTATTAAGAACTTTAGTTTTATTTACTCATAAAAATTTGTAGCCAAAACAGGATACATTCAACTCTGTTTAAAATTGCATTCTCTTAAAAACAAAACAGAAATATTTTTTAATGATTACAATATTTAACTTGTTAAAAAAAAAGTAATTTGAGGTAATTAATTACTTTAAAAAGTAATGCAGCAATTTAACTGCATTGGAAACAAAGTCCAATCCAGAACTAAATGCAAACACTTTGTTTTTCCCGTTAAAGAATGCAATTTCTAATTTCAGTTGAATGACATTTTGTACCTTATTGATGTTTGGCTCCTCCATCATAGAATTTTTGATGGTTTCACAGTTGTCCTCTAATGACTTCATCAAAAAAGAATAACCATATGACAAAGAGTAAAGATGAGATGTAACATGTAAAATACTGGGGATATTTCTTTTTATTTTTAACCAAATTTACTAGAAAACAATACTGAACTATTTTTTAAAATTTCATATATTTTAAACGAAGTATGTGTGGAGAGGCATGATTGGGGGTTAGAGAAAACTTAATCCCTCAGAACTCATTAACAATCACTGCAAATTTTATTCTATTTCCTAAGAAATTTTTACTCACTTCACTCATTTGAAATGTTGACATTTAAGCAAGATTAAGTCCAGAGTACTTTACACTACAAATTTCAGAGCTACGAGTGCCAGAGTATTATCAAATGAAAATTAAAGTCAAACTGTTCTCTTACACACTATTAAGTCTTATCTCCATTATGATATCTCATTCCTCAAGGAAAATCTCCTGATTAGAAACTTTGATTTCAAGATTTCTAACTCCTTCTCTTGACTTAGCCAGAAATAGTCAATAAAATGCTTGGAGCCACATATTCTTTTTAAAAGAGGATATTAGCACTTGTTAAAGACAGAGATGGTTCACGACCTTTAGTTCTTAGAAAATGAAACAAAACAAAAAAAGAAACTGAGGATTAAGATGACAGCTGTCAAGCATTTTTGGGGGGTTGGGACTGATTAGGATATAGTCTATTTGCAGCTATCTATATTTGTATTTTACTTTTAAATAAGTACAGTGAAGGACTTCTATTTTAAAGATGTAGGTGCCAGCAAACTATATTACATAGGAAAAGAAAAGATCTGAGGATACACCAGAACTTTAATGTCAGATGAAGAAAATTTCATTCCAAAAATGTATAGGAATAAAGAAACAGCAGCACTCTCAAAATACTCTCCAACATCTACTGTAAATATAGGGCCTGTCATGTATCTATTTTCTAACCATCTGAAAAGTCACAGAGACTTGGGCTCAACTATTAAGTAATTAGCCTCCAATTAAAATAAATAAATTTATATTTTAAAAAATCATCATTTTATAAAACAGAGAGATGGAAGGTAATTTTGAAAATACTACAAAAAGCCAGTCAACTTTCCAGTAAAGATTAAGTAATTTTGTACCAACTCTATAAAGTTAATATTTTATTTAATTCCATTTAATCTGTTTTACTAGGTAAAATTTTTCTTTTCATATTTCCTTCATGAAAATGTCACTGTTTAGAATAAGACAACAAAGCAGTAACAATAAATTTCTCATAACTGCCATTAATCATGCTGGGTTTTAAATAAGTTAAGTCTGCTAGTCAAATACTGAAAAGTGTATTATATTTATTTTGGAGATTAAAAAAACTAAAATCAGAGAAAATATTTAGCTAAATGATAACTAAAATGTTTTATAGTCTAGCATCCATATTCATGATTTTTATTAAAATAATTACAATACAAAAATAACTAAAATTTTCTTAAGATATTATGAAACTCCTAAAAAAACTAAGAATAAAACAGCAGATGAGTTTAACAGGTATATCTATACTCATTTATCCATTACCATTCCTTATGCATTCTGGCTTAGTTATGCTCTATTCCCTTAATGATTCTATTTCCTGATTCAACTAGACAATCTAGTAGTAAACTAGTTTTTTGTTTTGTTTGAGAATGATTTCATTTCCCAAATGCACTAAATATATCAGCAGTGGAGAAATATTTTTATTTTCACAACTATATTTATCAAATACGGCAATGGGTTTTAAAAAAAATTTTGTACTTGAAATTACTATGCTCAATTTGCATGTTCATATTACAAGGTGCATCAAAGAAATTAAAGTAGTAATAACAAGCATAGTAAAACATGCTTTTTATTCAGAATGCAGCAGCGCTTTGTATATCATTATTAGAAGGCTTTAACTTGCAACATATTATTTTAGTCAAAGGTACTTTAAAATAAGAAACATTACCTCACCAGTAAACACATTCTAATTACTCTGACACTCTTACATAGCACAATTTTCAATTTTATTTATCCAAAGGTTTTCTTCAACTGTTTTAAAATAATACATATATTAAATATTTAAGATATGTCTCACCAAAGGTTAAAAAGAAGTACGTTAACTTGTACTATATTTAACTGTATCTATTTTTTGACTAGATACTTATCAAAAGTCTTCTAAGTTAGCAAGAATACCATGTATTTTGTTTCCTGACTTGGCTAATTCAAATATATTTACATAATCAGGCAAATAGTAAATAGTAACACATGTAGTTGCCTCTAACAAATTAGTTCTTAAACTGACAGACAAGACATAAGTAATTTTTCTTATCCAATAAGGTTAGATGTCATCTTGCTTTTTGCTAACTTGTCTTTAAGAAGCCATTCTATTTCCTTATCTTTCTAACTGAAATCTCTTCCTTTTTTCCTCCCACTTCAAAAACTGAAAAGCCTGCTTTCAGATTAGTTCAGAGCTTCTCAAAGTGTGATCCACAAACCAGCCACCAGTCTTGAACTCTCTGTTACTGATACATGAGAAAATAAGGAATTAACTACATCACTAAACCCACTGCTTAATTTATACAATACTTCTTGATAGCAAAATTATTTCAAAGAAAGAAGCAATATGTTAATTTATATTCCAGTACAAGTCCCCCATATCAAACTGGACTTATGAGTAGCACTGAACTAAATGAGAAAAATAATCTGTATTATGATAACATTAAGGTACAATCAACCAATTACAGTATAATTATAAACTGAGATTATAAAACTGTACTAAGTATCAATACAATAAAAATAAAATGTACATATTTGATATGTTTTCAGTATAAAAACCTAGTTTCAATGAAACTTCTAAGATAAACTTTATCACATGAAAAGGATGGGAAATTCCCCCTTTGTCTCAAATGGTAGTCATGACAACTCAAAATCAGGAAACAAGATACAGAATTCTAAGTTAAACAGTATCTTTTTGGGGAAAAAAAGCCCCAACTACATCTGAATTAGTTACTTCAGTTAGGAAAATATCAACTGTCTCTATGTATTAACATACATGTTTATGACATAAAAAAATGAATTTTTATAAAAGTCTGTAAAATACAAATCTTTATAGTTAAAAATACAAGGCATTAATAACAAAATAGCAAACAAGTTTTAATTTATACAGACCTCATTTAGACATCTTTTCTTTGTGAATATATTTCTGATAAAGGTTTCTTGAATTTCTTCCTGCTTCACCAAGTACTGCCAAAGTCTCTTCACAGACAGTGCCAAATGGTGTTTAGATCTACAGAGAGGCAATATATTTCACTATACACTTCAGAGACTTCTGATTAACCTGATTACATTTCCTTGGTGCTGTATCAATGATTATAATAATAAGTTATCTAGAATCAGACCACATCATCTAGGGTAGTAATCAGTAATACTTTTCTTAAAAGAAGAGACAGTAAATATTTCAGGCTTTGTAGGCCATATGTTCTCTCCTACAACCACGTAACTTCACCACTGAAGTGGGAAAGCATCCACAGTTAATACTAAAATGAAAGGGTGTGGATATAAACCATAAACCTTTATTGACAACACAGAAGGAGGTGTGGATTTGGCCCCATGGTTTGCAGTTTGCTGACCTTTAACCTAAGAATATAAGATCTAACAAAAGAGGTATGCGTCCTAGAAGAGATCCAGAAACAAAGCCACTAAAAGTGTTGTCTGTGAACGCGTACTAGCCCATGAACTCTGTTACTGATGAGCAATGAGGGAAGAGCCTGTGAAAGAATGGGAATCAACTATATCACTGAGCCACGAAGTACACTGTTTCTTCAGTTAACATTTTCTGTAGTAATTTTCTTAAGGAAGCAAGCACTGAACTGATTTATCTTTTGGTACAAATGCTTTATTTCTTCATGTACAGTAAAACAGTTTGCTAAAAAACTATTCCAAATAGCTCTGCTCCGAAGTAGGTGTTAGGGAATGCTGGCCAACAGTTCAAATCCAGCCTACCTTTCATATTCAAAAATAAAGTTTATTGACTGTATTATATTTAGAATAGATAAGCAACAAGGACCCATTGTATAGCACAGGGAACTTGGCTCAATATTCTGTAATAACCTAAATGAGAGAACAATTTTACAAAGAATGGATACTTGTATGGGTATAAGTGAATTACATCTATAACAGATCATTGTTAATCAATTATACTCCTATATAAAACTTAAAAAAATTCATTGGATCACAGATATGCCCATTCACTTATTGTTTATGGTTGCTTTCACTCTCCAATGACAGGGTTGAACAGCTCCAACAAGGACTGTAGGGCCAGCAAAGCCTAAAATATTTACTATATAAACCTTTGTCACAAATGTTTGCTAACATCCAGACTATAATATGCATTACACAAAGACACAGATGTGAGCCCAGAACAGAAATTAAATGTAAGAAGTACTAAAACATTTTCTTCTTGAAATACCACTAACATTCTGACTTAGTAAAACTCAAAATAGTATCCATATGAAAACCTACTTGAAAGGAGTGTTTGTAGGTTCCAGCAAAGCTTTGTGGCGGAGAATTGCAGGACCTGCAGAAACACTCTCTTCAGAGGTATGACTTGCAATGAAATTTTGAGGTGGTCCCCCGTGGATTTCAAGTCGTCGGAGAAGAACTTGTTCCCAGCACTGAAGAGTTTTTAGAACAGCATGGCAAAGTGGTGAACTAACTGGAAGCTCTAAAAAGAGAAAATTGACCCACATTTATCTTCTGTAATAAAATGCTATATTCAATCTTACAAACGACTGAAATAAGATATACACATTTTGGCAGAGGAGACGTGAAAGCGAGGTGAGCACAGAAATCCAGAGGACTGAAAAGAAGGATGCTGTAAATCTGTATGGCATTTCAACATAATTAGTGGCCTAGGATAACAGAAAAAGGGCAATCTAGGTCAAAATTACATCATACCTTTACTACTAGAACTTGAAATAACATTTGTGACTTGTGATTTAAATAACTGCTATAGGAATTACTGCATCTGACTTTAATTTCATATGAAAAAAAATGTACCTGAATATTATAAAAATATGTCTGGACGGAAAATCACTTACTTTAAATCTTTGTATCAGCCCAATTTCTGCACAGCATATAACTTACACTTCTTTTGAGAATTAACACAATACACAAGGTAAAAAAAAAAATTTAAATAATACTACAAAACTCAACACTTCACATTTTACATTTCCATACTTCTAAATCCTGATCCTACTTTCAATCTTTAGCTATTTTTTTACCTTCAAAAATCTAAATAGTATGCTTACTGCAAATTCTTGAGTTTTTTCAAGTTTAGAAGTGATCTACTGATTTAACTACTATGGAATATGAGAATAAACTTCCTTTCTCTCCATCAATCCAATATAGTCCATAATAATTTCTGGTTAAATTAGTATTTTAGCATCTACCTTGTTTTATATATATATATACACACACACACACACATACATATAAAAATGCGGATCACAGCTAAACTACTTGGTACAGTAATAGTACCCCTTTCTTTCCTATACAACCTTTTCATCCATCGGAGTTAATAATTACTACATTTTTGCTTTTGTTTAGTCTCCTGTGTGTCTACAACTAGGAAATACCCAACTCTTTGACTAGAGCTATAAACACAGTCTTGGTGCAGTTAATCACATCAGCTGCACATTCCCTGCTTTCTTGGATCCTGTCTTTCTAACAGCAACTAATAATATGATAGACTCATTTATAGATGGTTGCTTTGGTTAAAAGAACCCAATCTTCTACCAGCAGGAAGTTACTAAACTTTTTCTCCACTATTTGAAAAAAATACAAAACAGTAAATCAAAAGCAATGGCAATATTAGTTCATGTTAAGCTATGTATTACCTGCAAGATCATGACCTGCAAAAGGATAGAAAGTCTTCAAATTGCTGAGCACCAGCTGTACCATTGCCAAACGCATCAATGACCAACTATAAATAAAGCAATAGATTTGTTAAAAATTTACTTAGGGATTTAGAAGACTGCACTACTCTTTGTCCCAATAACTCACTACTAGGAATCTACCCTGAAGATATACCTCCACAAAAACAAAACAATATACACATGCAGTTACTCATGTCAGCATTATCTGCAATAGCAAAAGAGTATAAACAACAAATTATCCATCAGGAGAGTAATGACTGAATAACTAGCTTTGAATCATGGAATATTTTAGGGTAGCCATAAAAAAAGAACAAAAAAGGATCTATGAATGTTAATATGAAGTGAACTTTAGCATGTATTAATAAATAAAAAGCAAGCTATAAACATTACATTTAATATGGTACCTACTACCTTCTGTGTAAGAAAGCAGCAGAAATAAGATTTTACATACACAGAGAGACACACACAAGCTAATTTTTGAAAACAGAAGGATAAACCAGAAACTCATAAGAATGAGTATCTGTAAACAGCATAGAGGAAGACTCAGCTGGAAGAGATATGCTTCAGATTTGCTTTTTTGTTAAAAATTAAACAGAGACATTTTGGCTTCTTTCTTTTTCAAGTGAAAAATTTATCCCTTATAGTACTGGTTTTTATTACTCTAAATTGTCATAAAGTACACAATCAAAAATTAACTGTGGAATTACTGTTTTGGAAGGGAACTTAACAATTCAGATCTAGGTTATAATTCACCAAGATACTAATTTCACATGCATTATTTTCAAAATTAAAAAAACAAAAATTTTTAAAGAAGCTTAAAATTAAATATTCCATACCTATATGAATTTGAGTTAGAATGTTCCTGGAGATGGAAATCTGAAGCTAAAACATCATCGTCATCATCATCACTTTCCAGACTCTCCTCTGAATCATATTCAGCTCTACTTTGGGAAGCAGGTAGAAATGGCTAAAAGAAAAAAGTTATAGAATTTATTATCCAACTATATGACTTAATACATGCAATTAAATAGCCTAATATCAGCAATTTATTCCATTTTTGAGTACTTCATTAAAAGAAAATAAAGTAGCAAGTATTTGGCTGCTTCTTTTTTGACAGTCTGTGCCTTCAATACCACTTTAGTTGGTTCGCTTATTTAGTCATCGTATCAACAAAAAATTTATTCAGCATCCACTATGTATCAAAAGTATACTCAATGTAAGAAAATTTAAGACGTATACGCAGTCACTGCTCTCACATAACATATTTTAGTGGGGAAAAATAGGCAAATACTAGAAAACTAAATATAAATTGAATTTAGCTGTGTTATAAAGAAAAAAACAGACAGCACTGGGAATAAGAATATTAATAAGAGTTGAGATAAGCTAACCATAAAACGCCTCTTTGAAAAGTGTAATTTAAGTGAGACTTAAAAGGACAAGAAGGAATAAGCCATATAACGAGAGGGAAGAAAAGCATTTTAGGCAGTAGTAATAGTACGCAAAAAGGCTTTAATAAAGGAAAAAAGTTTGGCATGGGAAAAAAGAATTTGGCTGAAGGCTACTAAAGCAAAAGGACAGTGTTGGCAAAAAAAATAGAAGAAAACAGCACGTGACAGACAAGGTAGGGTTTTTGGACAACACAGTAAAGAGTGTAATGGAATGCCACCAGTGAGTGTTAAGTAGAGTACAGGTATTGATATTTATGCTTTTAGGAGTATCACTATGACCACGGCCTTTTTAGAGAAAAGTCAAATGCGAAGAGTAGAAATGGGAGACATCAGAAATTAAGGCAAGAGCGGGCAGTCTGGATACAGGCGTCAGTCATGGAGATGGAGTTAAATAACACATTCAGAGTATACCTGAGGGAATGCATTGACAGATTTACTGATCAACTTGGAGAGCAAGGGAAAGAGAAGGAAAAGACAATTTCTGGGTTTCTGCTTGAGCAACTACATGGATGAAGATGCCAATTACTAAAATGGGAAGACTCTAGTTGTGACAGGGGAATTACTGAAGAAAATAAAAAACCCAAATCTTAAAGACCAAGATTCACAGGTCAGGTAGAAAAGGAAGGATAAAGAACATTTCAAAGGAATAAAGAACAAAGTTAGGAAGTAAACTAGAAGAGACTGGTATCAAGAGAACGAGATAAAAGTAATTCAAAATGGAGGAAATGGTCACATGGTTGAATGCTGCTAAGAGGTCAAGTAAGACGATGATAAAGAAGTTTCCATTATATTTGATAACAGAATGGGTGCCACTTGAATTTTAGTAATAGCAGTTTCAGGGGGCAGTTGTGTCAGAAGTCATACAAAGACTACAAGTGAAGGGGACCTATGGTAATAAGAGATAATATGTATACACTTTTCAAAAGTTGAATGAGAATGAGAAGCAGAAAAATGGGATAACAGCTGGAAAAAACTGGGGCGTCAAAGCAGTATTTGGGATGTGAGACAGCAGAGGACTATTCTGTTCTGATGGGAAAAGACAATAGAGAAGACAGAAGGCTAGAAAAGAAAAGCAAGGACAGGATTCAGACTAGCACTAGAGCCTTTGATAGGAAAGATGCTTCCTCAATAGTAAATAAGAGGAGAGAATAAGATGAGAGATTCATGACAGAGTGATGAAAGAATTTTGTCTGATTCTTTTTTTAAAATGACTTATGAGGTCATCAGTTGAATGAGGATGAAAGAAGAGATGTGGGAAATTTGAGAAGAAAACAAAATCTTGGATTCAAGGAAGCTCAATAAAGAAACACAGCAAGAGGAGTAGAAATTCTGGAAGACCTGAGAGAATAGCTTGGTGGTCCTTTGCCCCAAAAGCAGTAATGTGCTGCACTATGCTCAGTTGCTCAGTCATGTCTGACTCTTTGTGACCCCATGAACTGTACCCCTTTTCCAGGGAATCTTCCCAACCCATGATCGATCCCAGGTCTCCAGCACTGCAGATGGATTCTTAACCATCTGAGCCACCAGGGAAACTCAACAAAGTTGTCAGAACAATCATATAAAGATACTGGAAACTGATCAAACACACAGAGAAGTATTTATTCAAGAAAAACTTCTGAGGGACTTCCGTGGTGTTCCAGTGGTTAAGATTCTGCACTTCCACTACCAGGGGTTCAGGTTCGATCCCTGGCTCAGGGAACTAGGATCCCACATGTTGTGTGACCAGGAGAAACAACAACAACAAAAACTACTCAATCTCTGGTAAAAGTGAGCATCTAGCATTTTGGCCAGGGGCTATTTCTAGCCCGACCCCTGCCCTCTGTGACTCATTTGTTCTATCAGTCTGTGAAGACAAAGAACTCGGCTGCCTGGCCAGAGAGGGCTGTCTTTAATAAGAATTCCATGCCCATAAAACCAGAGACAACCACAATGTGGAAGGATACATGTACCCCAATGTTCACTGCAGCACCATTTACAATAGCCAGGACATGGAAACAATCTAAGTAGTGTCTATCCATAGATGAATGAATAAAAACATGTGGTGTGCATGTGTGTGTATATATAGCATGGAGTTCTCAGTCATAAAAAAGAATGAAATAATGCTGAAGATGGACCTAGAGATTATCATAAGAAGTGAAGTCAAAAAGAGAAGGACAGAAAGACAGATACCATATGATATTACTCATAGGTGAAATATAAAATATGACATATATGAACTTATCCATGAAACACAAACAGACTCACAGATATAGAAAATAGACTTGTGGGTGCCAAGATGGAGGTGGGGTGGGGAATGGGACTTTAGGATTAGTGGATGTAAACTATTATATAGAGAATGGGTAAACAATAAGGTCCTACTATATAGCACAGGGAACTATTGATATATTTAATATTCTGTGATAAACCATAATGAAAAACATGAAAAAGAATGTAATGTAACTGGATAACCTTGCTATAAAACAGAAATTAACACAACATTGTGAATCAACTATACTTCAATAAATTAAAAAAAAAAAATCCCATGCCCAGCAGCATGGTCAAAAACAAGAGTCTTCAGCAGCAAACAATTAGGGAAGGCCAACATCTCAGACAGGAAAGGATCTGCCTGTAATGAAGGAGACCTGGGTTCAATCCCTGGGTGGGGAAGATCCCCTGGAGAAGAGAATGGCAACCCACTCCAGTTGCATCTGTTATTCTTGTCTGGAGAATTCCATGGATAGAGGAGCCTGCTGGGTTATAGTCCATGGGGTCACAAAGAGTTGGATGGGACTGAGTGGACTAATACTTTCACATCTCAACTAGCCTGTGTTACACACTGGAACAAAGGCAGACCAGCCAGAAATTTAATCAAATCCAGGAACAAGACAACTAAAGAAGGCCTTGATAATCAGGAACCATATACCCAGCAAAAGGAACTATGCTTCAAAAATGAAGATGAAATATACTCCAATATAAATAAAGCATATAATAAACATTTGCTGAATGAATCAATGACTGCAAAAGGCAATGTGAAACAAGGTGATATAAATGCCCTTCTTTACCCTGAAGCATATTGGATATGAGAAAAACAAAATCTACTGCCTAATAGGCCTCAGGGATTGGTGTCATTAGGAAATAGTGAGGAGTCAATTAATACAAGGTAGTAAGGAAAGAATCCAGAAGTTAAGAATGTGAGGAATTTGGCTGTCCACAGAAGAGGATATATACAAGAAGTTCTTGCTAGGCATGGTAGGACAAGAATGTAAAACTACAGATGTAAGTTGAAACCATGCAAAGCAAATCTTAAGAATCAATGAAAAAACTACAAGTGTTCTGTGACTATTAACAAATTCATCAAAACACTAAAAACTCTTACAGTCAACTATAAATGTATAGGAAAAAGAAAATAGTGAAAATAGTATTTATTTAGTATACTGGTTTTTCCAGTGGTCATGTATGGATGTGAGAGTTGGACTGTGAAGAAAGCTGAGCACTGAAGAATTCATGTTTTTGAACTGTGGTGTTGGAGAAGACTCTTCAGAGTCCCTTGGACTGCAAGGAGATCCAACTAGTCCATCCTAAAGGAGATCAGTCCTGGGTGTTCATTGGAAGGACTGATGCTGAAGCTGAAACTCCAACACTTTGGCCACCTCATGCGAAGAGTTGACTCATTGGAAAAGACCTTGATGCTGGGAGGGATTGGGGGCAGGAAGAGAAGGGGACGACAGAGGATGAGATGGCTGGATGGCATCACTGACTCGAAGGACATGAGTTTGGGTGAACTCTGGGAGTTGGTGATGGACAGGGAGGCCTGGCGTGCTGTGGTTCATGGGGTTGCAAAGAGTTGGACACGACTGAGCAACTGAACTGAACTGCAAAATTAGAATCAGTGAGAATTTATAAAGTGTTTTATTTCTTTGCAAAAAATTTATCAAGAAAGCTTTGAATAGTGCTGGCCTTCTAATTTTATAAAACCCAGAATATAAAGCAAGTATCTTTTCTAATTGTTAGCAAATTGTCAATTCCTTTCTAACTTTGTATCAATATCCAACTTTTTATTGCACTTTCAATGTTGTGAAATATTACCCAGAGTTCTTTTAATGTGAAGGTTTTTTGTTTTTGTTTCTTTCCCCAATTTCAGTACTCTAGGTCATCTCCATCCTTTTGTCAAACTTTCCTCATTTATGTTGATAAGCTGGTCCTCACTAATTTCTCTTGGGTGCATATCTAAAGTCTCTCAAATGACAGAATGTTAAATCCCAGAGTTAGCTATTTTTCTAAAACTTTTTTTATATTTGATTTGAATTTTATTTCCAGTACTCACTTTTCATTTCCAGTTGCACTTGACTTTGTCAGCTAATTTCCTGTTCTGATTAGCCAGTTTTGTAAAACGTCACTTGCATTTATTATGGGAGGTAGGGAGGCAAGACAACTAACTACATGTTTTTCTGTGTATGAAATGAATACTGAATTAAAGGTACAAAATGACCAATCACTAACAGACTTTGAAAGAATTGTTGTGATTGGCACTGATCAAGAGTTGCATGAATTGTTTATACAGTGATTTTTGGACTAAGAGCTAGCAGGAAAGTCTGTACTTTTATGTAATTACTAACATTAAATAAATTGTGGTAACTTTAAACTTGAACAATATTGTTGAGGGATTGATGTTATTTAACTAAAAACTGAAATCTGAGTACATCAGGATAATGCAGGACTACAGCATAGAAAAGGAATTAGAGTTTGGATGGCACTTTGACTTCTGGCAGTCTTGATTCCTTAATCACTACCAAGTACATTACCATTTGGAGAAAGCAAAGGTAAAACCACTCCAGTATTCTTACCTGGAGAGTCCCATGAACAGAGGAACCTAGTTGGCTACAGTCTATGGGGTTGCAAAAGAGTCAGACAAGACTGAGCGACTAACATACACACACACATTACCATTAATGTGGTAGCCAATTTATCTTTTCATCTTCCTATGAATGTTGCGTTGTTTAAAATGCAAAAATCTTAATTTATACAAGAATTGCCTTAAAAAATAGTTGAAATATGCCCAAAATATTTTAGGATATATTCTGTGATAATTTACCCTGATAAAATGAACATTTTCTAAACTTGTGTGGCAAAATATTTGGAAACACCAACAATTACACTTAAACATTTTCATTTCTGTTTAACTATACAAATCATCATTTGGATAACATTTGTATTACCTTGGCAATGAAATAGTCCCAGATACTGAGCTCAGGTGGAATGAACTTCTCTTTAACTAACAGTGTCTCCTGGCTTACTGGTGGTGAGGAAGAGGTCACTGAGGCAGATTCTCTGCAAGACATTTTTGATGGCCTAAAACATTTGTTCTGTTTCTCTCCTTCTTCCACTAGTGAAGAAACTAATAAGAACAAAAAAAGTATTACTAAAATAAGCACAATTTTCATTGTACTGATTTCATCTATTTTTACATGAGACTTAAGGTTAACTACAAATAAGTACATACACAAAACTGAGATTGCTATGATAGTAAGGGAAGTGGAGGAAGTGAGACAAAAATCATCTTGTATAGCCATCTTTGTTTTTATCTCATCTAGTCCCTTACTCTCTGAATGTTCATTTATTGTATATGTAAATTGTATATAGAAGAGGATGTAATATCTTCCTATAAATGAGTCCATAATTTAGCTAAGACCATGACAGAAAAGTATCTACATTTTTTTTTTTTTTTAAGAATTTCATGGGTGGGGGCAGGGAAAACAGTATCATGAGATGTCAATATTAATTAAAGACAATGATTCTAAGATTCTTCAGCAATCACTTGGCCTCTTATCCCCTAAAAAACTACTACTAATTTTTCACTGAAAATATTAAAAAGTTCAAACACCACAACTACTTACTAAACTGATTCAGACTTTCAGAAATGGTTAGAGATAGAATTTTCTTGTCAATGGAATACAAAGAAGAGGAAGAAAATGCAGTTTTTATTGTTTTAACTTCTAAACACTTTAGAGTCAATATTCCCTTATTATTTTACCTTAGAATATTAAGGGCATAAGCAAAGAAAAACAAGTTATACAAATCTTTAATCAAGACTAAGTCACAAGATGCAAATCACCAGTAGAAAATTAAGGATATCCTGGACATAGGCATGGTCTAATAGATAGGTAAACAACTCCATATTAAGGCAAACCAATATTCTTCTTCAATGATTCCAGCAAGAAGTTACTCACCTTCCAAGGAATACAAGTATTTGTGCTGTAATACAATTTTGCTTTATTACTTGAAGCTACTCAGCTTGCATAAATAGCATGCTCATGCATTATATCAAGTTACAGCCAAGCTGACTCTAATAGAATAATTTAGTTATTTCAGAAAAAAATAAAATAAAATGCATAAAATTAGTATACTAAGAGACTGCTAAAAACTGGTGATTATTACATAATCTTTCAAATGACTTTAAAAAGAACCATATCAATATGTAATTTTTTTTCTCTGATCTTATAAACAATTGATAATCAACAATCATGTTTCTAATATATCTGTGGCATACATTTATATACATTCTAAAACTTAAACAATGGTTTTAATCAAATTCTCACTGAGTAAAAAATTTAGAATTTAAAGGTATTTTTAATCTGTCAAAAATTAATGCTGTGTTCCAAGATAAATGTCATTTCACTCCAATATTACCATTCTGCTTATTTTATTTTTAGATTATAAGAAGGCATATGATGTGAACACAGATGTTGAGGGAAAAATAAAACCTATGAGGCTAAATTCATAGTTTTACCAAGTTTGCTATGTCATAAAAATAAGTAGAGTTTTTAAAGCAAAGTTTTGTTTTGTTTTCAGTTTTTTAAAAGGGAGAAAAACATTTCAAAGTATAGTGTGTGAACCCAGGCACATGACATGAAAATGAAATTAACCACACTATGGCGAAATGTTTAAAATTACAGATTCAATTTCAGAAGGAAAAAACTTATCAAACACTTCTGATGAACAAGGAGAACAGTGGGGAAATGGCAAACAGGTTCACAGTACTGAATGATATATTACAGGAAATGCTACAAGTAAGAAGACTTAGTGGCATCTCCTAGGAAACTAGAAATGACTTGAAGCTTGTCATTAGAGTAGATGCACCCACTTTTCCCTCAAACTGCAGCAAGACCTAAGACAATTTTATGGCTTAAATCATGTTGGATTCAAGTAGTTTTGAAGCTCAGGGGCACTACAATAGAGACTATATATAATGCTGCTGGGTGCTTCACCATTTGTTTTTGAAAAAAGCTAGTAATAAAATATCAAGCAATGTGCATGCCACTCTGTGGATGCAAACTGACTGTACTGTTCCATTATTAAGGTAGTAAATGGCTACTTTAATAGTAATAAAAGAAAAATCAGCATTAGGGAGAAATGAAAAGGAATTTGGATATAGACAGAACTTGTGAATTATAAGGGGCATGAAGAAGCTAGAAAGTGGGTTAACAAAAACGGTTATGCATGGGAATTAATAACAATTCTTTCATCTGCAAGTATTATGAAACACAACAAAAATTCTTAAAATATTTTGCTTTGCTTTATAAATGCAATAAAAAGCAAAAGTATGGATTTCTAACTGTTAACAGAAAAAAAAAGTAATTTTTCAAAAACTGCTACTGCTCAACTATCTACTTTAAAAGTTTACCATAATAACAAAATAACTCCATGAACATACACCCAGACCAGTTTTAATTAATTAGAAAAAAGCAAATCCCACATTAACATATGTGGAAATCACAAAGTAAATTAAGTTTGATTAAAAATACTGATTTATGTACAATAACATTTTTGTTAAGAATTCTGACCTGTCAAGCTAGTCTAGTAAAAATCATCTACCATTTTCTCATATTACAAAGCTTAAGTCATATTTAAATTTTATGTCATTAACAGTACATTAACTATATAATAGACTAGTAGAGAGAAAAATAATTTAGTTCATAAGACCATTTTTATAAAGTATACTAGAATCAGAATTTATACCAGAACAAGGAAAATAGTGACTTTTAAAAACTTCACAGTACTAAGTGTATGAAAAAACTTTTTAAAAGATTTTCAAGGGTTATAAGGAAAGTATTTCATCTTCAATATACAATACATTGATATTGAATAGCTGAACAGGTTGTCAGGAAAATGAAATGTTTTAGACTTATCCGTTTTCATTTTGCTATACTTAAACACTAAAAAATAAATATATATATTATTTTTCACTGAATTCAGATCAACTTTTCTAATACATCTTTTTATTCCCTTGGTCAACAATGTATACTGAATATTATCTAATGCAATTACACTCCTGGGACATCATGATTACATTTAATAGTAACTCAAACACACAAGGCTACTTACTTACAACCAAAAATTTATCAAGCTGCTGTGCTGCTTTAGTTGGTGTGCTTTCAGAACAACATAACAATGCCTTCACACACTGAGATTTCAGAACTTTGCCTTACACTGAAAGTCACCGCCGCTTGTCCCTTTGCCAATTTTCTGTTCTCAGATTTTCTCTCTCCAACTCTCAGTTTATCTGCCTCACAGGACTGCTACTTCTAATTACTATTACTGCCTTTGCTATTTACTATCTTCACTTCTTCCCTTTTTTCTGTTTTTCTATTTTTTTCTACCAGCTCCTTTACAAACTAAATCAGCTTTAGAAACAGGATGCCTTGGCTTCATCATTAAATGAGTGTACTCTTTTTCTTGTGGTTAGCAAACTGATTAATCATATCATGCCATGTTTTCTGTAAATGCTCTTTCAGTTACATCCATGACGGATTGTATTCAGAATAGTTTCTGGGTTCTTATCGACAGATAAGCATCACAAAATTTATATGTGGCTATACCCAGCCTCACCACTGAGTAAACCATATGTTTTAAGCATCCTGTATTATTTGGACACCATGTCCCAATCCAAGAGGTTAAATATATAGATGCAGATAATTTTTTTCCCTTTGATTATTTAGGATTTGATAAGTGGTGAGATAAGAGTTTTTTACATGGTATTTGCAACTAAAAACAGCTAAATCTGAGTGGTTAAACAAAGAACAACCTGGACTTCGAGTAAAGCTGTTTATGTATCTGTGCTCAGAAATGTTCTAGAATTGTTAAAATTGAGACTTGCTGACTGGTTAGTAAGAATGTATTTTTAATTTTTCATAAGTGTGTGGACATTCTATTTCAAGAATTTATCCCCTTTATAACATTTTACATTAACACGATCACAGTTTTCACTTTCAGTAAGCCTATAAACTGTACTCCCTCTTAGACTTTGAAAGTTCTTTAAATGAATTCAAATATCTGAAGTCAAGTATATATTCCAATGGGAATTTCATGTTAGTCTTTTCTATTTTCATCCATATAAAAATTAAGCACTGGAAATTACTCCTTAAAAAATTCAAAGGAGATGTTATAGAAATTAAAATATCATTTAAAATTTGAAAGCCAAAATTATCACATATGGGCTAATAAATCACAAAAATAAAACAAAGGCAGAAAACATCATGAAGTTTTTTTTCAGGTCAAAAAGCTTGTTTCAATCTTTAAATAAATTATATAGTTTTAACACCAGAAAGTTTAGAAAAGATAATAGAACTGTTTAAAATATTTACTTTACATGGTATTATGAACACTTAGAAATCCAAAATCTCTAATGGCCAGAATCATGATATGCAAACATAAAGCAGCCTTATTTGAAATGTTTTTCCAGTCACTTCAAGCCATAGTCTGATTTACCACGATTAGCACTGACATTTCTTTATTTCTACCCATTTAAAAATACATTAAAGTCTAAGGAATAGAAAACATTAAAATGAAGAACTAAAGCAAAATAAAACAAGCAGGGATGGTTTTCTAAAATGCTAATCATTATTTTAAATCAAAAATATGACTTGATTAATGGAAAATTTTCAATTTTCTAAGTGCCAAACAAAATAAAATCGGCCCACTGTATCCCGACCCTTCCAAAACAACACAAAGCAAGCTGAACTGTAAAAGCCTATTTCTAAAGCTAATATCTTGCCTGCAAGACTGGGAGGGCTATGAGAACTGATGGTTGAAAGAGCTTTGGAAAAGCCCACACACTCCATGGAGAATACCACTACCTGGTGTGGGCTAGGCATAGCAAAGTACCTTCCTGCCAAAAAAAGAAGAGAGAATCTGTATTTGGGATAGAACAAAAACCAGTGTTACAGTATTTTTCAAAACAAATTAAAATTTCAATAGTAAACGATTTTAAATTACATTAGATAGTTCTAATCACTGGTGTACCAGTATCTTAAAGTTTAATAATTACACCAGAAACTTCATACTGTATGTTTTCCATAAAACTATTTATTCATGCTCTAAGAAAATGGTTTGTAACATAACTTCCTATGAATAAATTAAAATGTAATTACATTTAACAAAGTTATCATTCAGATGAATAAAGTGGTAGCCTTCAAAAATAAAATAAAACAGATTAAAAACTAACCAGGTAAAGCTTTTGAGTGTGCCTGTTCTTTGCTGGGAAAACGCGCACCTCCACCAAATACAGCAGACCACATTTTTTCATTTAGAGGGTGGGCTACAATCCGAAATAGTTCATTACTAGAATGTGTTGCCAAGCCATGGATGAACAGACTAAGATACACTGCTGTGAGAATCTCGCAAAGCAAGATCGTAAGTCCTGACTGGGCTTCCTCCCCAGAAGAATTCAAAAGTTGAACTAGAGAAGTTATTCCTAGGAGAAAGAACAAATATAGCTACCATTAGCTACCACTAACAATAAATTTAATAAATAAAAAAATAACTACAATTCCTAATTTTTGAAAAAATGTTATAGCATCAGGATAAAAATATTTTCTTCCACAGTTTCATAGACCACTAGAGGTTACTGCAGTTAATGCCCAAGTGTTGAGCTATCTGTTCAATTTACACAGACACTGGAAATAACAATGTTTTTCTATTACAACAAAAGCAAAAGTATAAAACGCGATATGACAAAACATTTGAGTTATTTTAGTATTATGATAAAGGAAAAACTAATGTTATATAACTGGATAATTTATAGTAAATGATGAATAATGAATTGGAATCAATTCTAACAATACTTAACAATGATTATCACACAACAAAACCAAACCAAACCTATTTTTTCCTCATCTGATTAAGTTCAATAAAGCTAAGAAAAAACTTGGGTGTATATATATATATATACACATATATATATATAACTTTTTATACCTGGCCATTGAGCTGGTGATGTATTGGGAGTTATGGCTTCATCTAAGCTTCCTGTTTTTAAGGAATGTCGATGGGGAAGCAGTACTGTCTGATACACCATTCCAGTAAACTGATTTGTTTGAAATGAACTGAGAGAAAAAAAATTTAAATAATAACTATCTATAGTGACCTCCAATTGCAATAAAACAATAATAACAAAGAATGACCTAAAATGAATTTCACATTTAATATTTCTATGTTTGAGATCTAACATTTAGAGTAACTTAAATACAAGCTTGTGTGTATTAGTTATACTGCTTTACATACATCTAAGTACTATATTGTATACTCTAGTACTATAATAAAACAAAGTGTCCTTTAAATTTTCTAAATTAAAACAGATATGATAGCTTTTAAATATATTTACTGAAAGTCATAAAATACATACAAATGAGAAAACTATTATTGACCACAAATAGGAAGCTTATATATCACAAAGGTATATAATTTATATATCAATAACAAAGTTGAAAACAAAGTCAGTTTAGGTTCAGTTTGACATTTAACGGCTAGTCTACCCTATGTCAGGGTAGGCTGTGTCAGGTACATGCACCAGATAGCACACGTTTAATGAGAAACATGGAAGAATGAATTAGTGTCTGGAAAATGAAGACAGGATTTCTTCTGAAATGAAGCAAAAATAAAAGAAATAAATAGATCATTTAAGAGGAAACCTAAAAGAAAAAAGGGATCCACAAGTTCCAATATCTGTCTCATAAAAGGAAAGAGAAGAGAGAAGATAAAATACTTAAAGAAATAGAATTAGAGAATTGCAAAGAAAGATATAACCCCATAGTGTCAAACAATATGTTTCAAAAGCCCAGAAAAACTACAGTGAAACCTTAGGACATAAAGAAGAAAATCATAAACATCAAGGACAGTGTAAAATTTTTCTTAGTTCCAAGCCAGTCACTCCCTCCTCTGTGTTCCCTGAACTTTTTACTATCTATCATGTCTATCATGATCAGTGATAGAGTACATATCATTTAAGTATGATGTCATACTACGTATCATTTGTAAGTTTATATGTTTGTCTCTAACTAGCATGACCTTAAGGAAGATCTTATTCCAGTGATATCACAATGTCTAGCATTAGGCAGTGATCAATAAAAGGCAGTTAAATAATTGTAAAGAGTTTAACGTGAGATGCATTTGCCATAAAGACAAATGCTAAAACTTCAAAGATGAGAAAAAATGACTCAACATTTCTCCATATGCTTTTTGCACTAGCTAAAGTAGACTGCTGTATACATATTCCTAAAGCAAGAGCACACAAATTCTCAAACCTCAGCAGTTACTACAAACATTCTTAAATTTCACAAGAAGATATTTACCTGTAATTATGACCACCACAAAGGCACTGATAGATACAAGCAGAAAGTGAGGCTGCTAACGTATGCATTACATATACCTGGGGGGAACAAAAACACAAAATTAATTAATAACTTTTAAAAACCGAACCTTTTTCAAGGCCTAATATAATTAGCATTTTTAAAAAAGATGAAAAAACTATTTTGCCCTAATAAACTATTTCCTTTTTTTCCTTAATACTCATTTCTGTCTGGAGATGTCTCACTACAAATACACACACAGACACAAATAAAACCTGAGGCCTCTGGCAGAAATTATAAAATACACAATGGCTACCTAATTTCTATTTTAAGGGCA
Source organism: Bos mutus (assembly GCF_027580195.1). Lineage (NCBI taxonomy): Eukaryota > Metazoa > Chordata > Mammalia > Artiodactyla > Bovidae > Bos > Bos mutus. Next base: position 74,555,897 of record NC_091623.1, read on the forward strand.
AATGAGAACAGATGTTAGCTATTCAGCAGAGCAATGAGCCATGTGTTAAAAGCAAGCCCTCTAAGACTCAACCTGTTCCCTCCTCAACCAAAACATAAAGCCCTGCCTGATAATGACAGTTCACTTATGAATTATTCAAGTTACTACAGAAAACAATTTGAAGAGAGTGAAACTTTTGAGAAAGGGAAAGGTATGAAAGATAGCAACTGAAGGAAAATGCTTGTATTAAGGAAGACAGAGCTCTAAACATGGCATGACAAGAGAACTAACAGAAGTAGATCTGAGGATGAAGGAGAAGCTTAATCTAGGTAAGAAAGTAGACTATTCAGAAAACCAGGTTCCTGATCTAATTATCAAGTATGATACTCTCTTGTGCAGATTAAAATCTAATTGCTATTTTTCCTTCAATTATCAATAGACATGTGACATGAATTAAAGTCAAGGATAGCATCATATAAACAAAGACAGCAAAGACCACATATGGGAGACTGCAAAAATAATATTTCTAGCTTCTCTAACGAAAAGGCAGAGTCTGTCTCTCCACTTAATGAGTTTGGGCTTACTTGTGACTTGGTTTGTGCAAGAGGACACAGAAAAAGTGACATGTTATTTCTGAACCTAGTTCTCTAAAAGCCTTGCAAATTTTACTCTGGCTCTTTAAACCCCTGAAACCACTATATGAAATAACCCAGGTGAAATGGTTAACTTTACGTGTCCACCTGACTGGGCCAAGGGGTGCGTAGACATTAGGTCAAATGTTATTCTAGGTTTGTCTGTTAGGGTGATTTTGGATGAGATTAACATTTGAATTGGTAGTCTGTGAGTGGGCCTTACCCAATCAATTGAAGTACCTGAATAGAACAAAAAGGCTGAGTATGAGGAAACTTCTGCTTGGCTGCACTGAGCTGGGACACTGATGGTCTTCTACTTTCAGACAAGAACTGAAACAATGGCTCTTCTTGCATCTCAGGCTTGCTGGTATTTGGACTGAAACTAACACTGTCAGTTACCCTGGCTCTCAGGCCTTTGGACTCAGACTGGAACTACATGATCTGTTCTCCTGGGTCTCCAGCATGCCGACAGAAGATCTTGAGACTTCTCAGCCTCCATAATGAAGTGAGTCAATTGCTTAAAATAAGCCTCTTTCTATAAATACACACTCACACTCCCTTTCAATTCTATTTCTTTAGAGAACACAGTCTAATACTCTAAGCATGCCTACTGGTAGCTGAGACACATCTCAGAGTCTCTGGTCATCCTAACGTCTCCTGACAGTCTTGCAGATGGCCCACCAACCACCAGAAAGTAAATAAGGCCATCTTAGGTCATCCAGTGGAGAAGGCAATGGCACCCCACTCCAGTACTCTTGCCTGGAAAATCCCATGGATGGAGGAGCCTGGTGGGCTGCAGTCCATAGGGTCGCAAAGAGTCAGACACAACTGAGTGATTTCCCTTTCACTTTTCACTTTCACGCATTGGAGAAGGAAATGGCAACCCACTCCAGTGTTCTTGCCTGGAGAATCCCAGGGACGGGGGAGCCTGGTGAGCTGCTGTCTATGGGGTCATGCAGAGTCGGACACGACTGAAGTGACTTAGCAGCATCAGCTCATCCAGAATCTAATCAACATGTTTGCTGACCAAAGACAAATGAGGTATCCAGCTATCAATCCAGCTAGCCCAAACTAGAAGAACTGATGAACCAATCCATAGAATCATGAGCAAAATAAATCAGAGCTATTTTTAGCTATTAATACTAATGTTTCAGGGTGGTTTTTAAGCAGCAGAAGCTGATACATCAGGGATATGTTTATTATTAAAGTTAAATATGGAATGACATTTGCTTAAAATTAGCATAATCTGAGGAAAATTAAATTCCTAATTCTATAATATGCAATGTGGGCATTTATTCTACTGGGCAGTACAAGAAATAAAGTGGCAAAATTAATTTACAAGGGTTAGGTTATCCAGGAGGGTAAAACTGTAAGAGAGGCTACCATTAAACAAGAAGAAAATGGAAACAGAATATCACAGCTTGTGAGGTAGGGGAGAATCAGATGACAGACTGTGAGAAAAAAAAAAGATACTTACATACTAGTTCTTTAACACAATATTGTTTCTGTCTCTAAAAAACAATCAGCGTTTGTTGTTTTTTTTTTTTGGCTAAGTGTACACTAGAGAATTACTCATAAAAGCATACATACATACTATGATTCTTACCTAAATGAAATGGTTAAATAAGATAAAATTAAAGTAAAAAAATGAAGTACCCTTTGGGTAAATGATACAGGTAAAATGAGCCTGACCTACAGTCAAGTTTTCTTTGATCAAAATCAATACAAACTTGGCTACATAACAATCACTAAGCACAGGATGATGTTTAAATCATTTATAAAAAGCCTTAACACTTACCTCTTAGCTTTATGACAGTATATAGTTTAATTAAATGTTTGAAACCAAACATACTTACTTTATTGCTCTGGATATCAGGATGGGGTGGTGAATCAAAGTTAATTATGGCATGTAGAATATCATGTGTTAGATTACTAAGGTGCAACAATGGATTGGCAACAACTGTTTTGGCACTGGCTGTACGAGCAAAGAGGAGAGGTACTGAGGTCTGTTCTGAAAGAGGACTAGGAAATATTGGTTCTGCTGTTTCCTTAAAAACAAAGGGAAAAAAGGTTAATCAACTATTTATAGTTATAATCCATTACTTAAGTAAGTCAGGGGTCTCTTTGAAAAGCTTCAGAACGATTAAAAATTAAAAGCAAAACAAACTTTTTCAGAGTTAGAAGAGACCTGAGGTGGTCAACCTTCCACTGATTATAATGAATAATGATGGGATAATATTCTCTTATTATCACCTCACAAAGCCTTCATATAAGACTGTTTAATATGAACTAAGCAGACCTTAGGGTCTGACAAGAAACTGTCCTTAAGCTACAATACATTCACAGCTCTAGAAATTCACAATATGAAGTGCAACAAAAAGTAGCCTTCCTTAAAGTAACCATAATTAGGACAATCAACAATTTGAATATTTAAAAACTAAAAAAAGCAATCTCAAAAACTGTTTTTCATAAAAGTACTATTTGGACTGGTTATCATGTAAGTTACATACCTGCTGAGATTCTTGTAAAAGCAAAATCAATTCCATTCTCACAGATGCAAGACCCCCACCATGGGATCCATGAAGTATGCAGTAACTAAGAAACATCCTCAAGAGAGACTGGTATTTCAAAAGCCACTGTCTTTTTTCCTGAAAATTTTCTCTCAGTTGTTTCACTTTTGTTTGATGAAGCAAATCTTCAGCATCCTCATTTAGTTCAACTGCATCTTCATTTTCACCAAATGCAGACTGTACTTCCTCAGGATGTGAACAATAGTCACAAGTTCTCTGAAGGGCTATCACCTCTTTTTCAAGCCAGTGGTATAGCTGATATCGCAGTTTTCCACCATCTATTTCATAGCCAGTAGATAAAGTACGAAGTTCTACTGTGAGAATCTTTAAACAGGCTCTAAATTTTAACTGAACTGCAATTACATCTTCTGATGGATTTAAAATGTCATTTTCATCTAATGCGCTGAGAGATTCTGTGTAATTAGAACTTGTTTCATCCATTTTTTCCCCAATTTTACCCTCTAAAGGTTTTAGTTCTTTCATTGAAAGTGGGACATCCTCATTTTCTTCATCGTTATCACTGTCCCATTTTAATTCTAAAGAATCATCCTGAAATGCAATACTTGGTTGGCTCCAGTCAAAAGAAAGAGTGGAGTTTGATTGCTTCTCTGAGGAACCCTCTGAAGAAGATCCAAAACCATTCATTAGTGATTTTGACCAATCAATTGCTGAAGACTTATCTTCCCTTGCATCCAATTTTAATGGAGAAGAAGGAGAACAGTCTTTACTAGTATCCAAAAAACTAGATATTCTACAAAAAGGTTTTGTTTTCTTGATGACTTTTGGCATCTTTGATAACACCTCCAAAGCCAGCATAGGGCAGCCAGCTTTTAAATGAGCACTGGCAGTAGTAAAAAATAATCTTCTTTCACTTAAATTAATTGTTCCTGCTAGTCCACTTTTTCCTGTTAAACTCATGTGTGTGGAAAATGCATCAGATGATCCAAAATGACGTCTCAGCAAAAGAGGATGTGTTCTTAGGTAATTGTAGAAATTAAAAACTGCAGGATTGCAGGCTGACATCATGACTTGATCTGAAAGTAAATTCATTTCATGAGCCAAGAAAAATTCTTCAAGAGTTTTTGAAGAAGTTTTGTGTGGCTCCTTTTCTCTATCATGACACCAGTATCCACCTGGTCTTATGAGAAAAATTTAGAAGACCACACTAATACATAGCATTGAATAGACAAGAACACATTTGTAATGAAAGTATTCTAACACAGTAGGAAAACAAAGGTTTGCTGATTTCACATCTCTTCAAGTAATAATCTGAGATATTTTAAAACATAGTTCTTTTTCCCCTCCTTTCCTGGATACAACTTCTCAGTCAGTCTGCTTTGCTAGATCTTCCTCACCTTCTCTGCTTTGAAATGCTGAGTGTCCAAGAGTTCAGCATTTGACTTCTTCTCTATCTACATTCCCTGGTTGAACACCTACAGCCCCATGGCTTTAAATACTACCTCTATGTGATAACCTGTACATCTCTAGTTCTAGTCCCAACTCCAACCTGTGAATCTAGAACACTGTATCCGAAGGCCTACATTGTATTTCCACTTACATGTACATAATCTTGCCTCAAGGCCGTTTTATTTACTGTGCCCTTGGCCTAAAAATCACTCTTTACTCATATATCTGCATTGGCTGATTACTCACTCATTTCAATTAGATTTGATGTCAAAGGTCACCTTATCTGAGAAGCCTTTTCTATCTAAAGCAACACTCCCTAAGATCTGCTCTAGCCTTCCCACTATCATTTACCCACTGCTCAAACTAAAAACCCAGGAGTTAAACTTGACTCTCATTCCCTTCAAATTCCATATCCAATTCAGTCCTATCTAGTCAACATTAAAATTACAGTCCAAATCCAACCACTTTTCTTTCACTGTATATCACTATTTTCTTCAAAACATTTATATTCAATGAATTTGAATTTTATAATTCAATGAATTATATGAATTTATATTCATAGATGTTGATAACATCTATGTTCAATACACTGATTTAATAAAAACAGAAAATCCAAAGCCCTTGGTTTTCAAAGGATTTAACTTTCTGGGAGGGCAGGAGGCGGATAATAAACTGTATACATAACTCTGTGTCCCCAACTAAACCATAAAGTCTTGGATGATTTATGTCTTCAATTTGCTTTTGCATTATCCTTAGTATCCAACAGTGTGTTCTGAACCTGGTAAACTCTTAATAATTAAGATCTTAGAAGTGTTGCTTACCATCATCCTTTGTGACAGGCTGCTTTATTAATGTTTCCAGAGCACTACTATAATCTTCTAAAATCCAATATGCCATACTTCGAAGGAAAGGATCATAATGCATATTTATATTCAACATATTGAGTTCACTGACAGGAGAATCAATTCCCAAAATTTTTTTACGTAAAATAGATTTATATGTTGCAGATGTATCAAATTCAGACTCATAGAGTCTTGCTATTACAAGAGCCAACTGAATGTCATTCAGTTTCTCAAGACATACCTTCAAAAAGAAGAAATATTGTTTATAAATAAGGGTATCTTTTGTTTTAAAAGACTCAAACTGACAATATCTGAAATTAGTGAACAAGGATAATAAGTAAAACATGGTGCTTACTTCAGCAAATCCACTTGACAACACTTATGTTAATTTAACTGGTAGTAAAAGTGGTGGTGGTGGTCGTTTAGGTAGTACCTTTAAGTATACACTTGCAAAAAGACTTAGTCTAACGGAAAAATACTGAATAATTCTAATAACATCAATTTAAATGACATATTTTGTTTTAACCTTGAGTTTTCACTCTTTCCCATCCACCTCAGCAGACTGATGTTTCCAAATCAAAAAGCTGTTTTGAATCATTTGTATGAAACTCTGAGCAAAAGGGCAATTTGAGACAGAAATGTTATATTTTAAATATTTATAACTTCTTACAAGGTTTACTAAGAAATAATCAGTTAACAATTTGCTAAGGTTCATCAACTAACACAGAGCCAAATATAGGTCCAAATATATTTAAAGTGATGAGACTTCCCCACTAGCTCAGCAGTAAAGAATCCACCTGCAATGCAGGAGACTCAGGCTTGATTCCTGGGTGGGGAAGATCTCCTGGAGAAGGGCATGGCAACCCACTCCAGTATTCTTACCTGGAGAATCCAATGGACAGAGGAGCCTGGTGGGCTACAGTCCACACATTCACACATGACTTAAGCAACTCAGTACACAAATACATGTTTAAAATGATAGGACAAATTTTTTCTTTTTTAACCTGTTTATAAATATTCTTAGGAGGCCGATCAACTCCCTATCTCAACCAACACAACCTGGTTAATTTTAATTCCATATAAATATCATTCAAGCTAAATGACAAAATTTTAAAGTCACTATTAAGTATTACCAGTTACTTTATGCATTAAGCCTTGTGTTAGTTCCATTATACTTAAGTTGAAATTAAAAAAAAATTTAAACCATAAAGAGCTTAAAAGGATGACAATGATATTTTTTTAAAAAAATCACTCATACCTCAATTGCATCTCTGAGGCAACCAGCTAAAAGAAAAAATGCTGCTGAATGTTCAAATCGTTGTTTTCCTAACAAAGAAAAAGCATTCTTTAAAGCTGCTTTACGCCATCTCTCATCCTCAAAATTGTGTCCAAAAAACTGTGTCATCTTGGAGTCTTTTTGGGATCTATAAAGAAAAATAAAATATGAAAATTTGGAATATAAAGTTTCTACATCAGAACCAACTTTATGAAGTTAGCCACTTAGAAGTTAAAACTCAAAAGAGACAATTAGCAGTTCATAAATTAGTACACATCTGTTTCTTTTCTGAGCAAAAAGAACATTTATGGTAAACATTTACTTTTTAACATAAATTTCAAAGATTACTGAAAAAAAATTCTTTCAAATTACAAAGAAAAACTGCATTAGCAGCAGTTTGAGAAATCATTTTTAAATCTATACAAAATATATAATTTATATTAAATTCTGTGTTACTTTACCATTTAATCAATTGCCTGTAGGTACCCCCAACTGCCCACCTGAGGATGACTTTGATGATAAAAATCATCACCAAGGAATTTGTCCTGAAGTAAAACTTCTAAGAGACTAAAATCTAGTCTCTGAAAGAACTGACTGATACCATGATTTTCACCAAAGGTTACGGTTCATATGGATACACCTAGACTGAATCCCAAATGAAGAGTGAACTATTTATGGCCATTACATTCACCAAGCCTAGCTGAGGACAAGTGAATGAGAAAAATTCTAAATGACTCTAGCTCAAGAATGGGTTCAGGGCCCTTAGGAAAAGAGTGGTTTGGAAGGTTAAGTCTGGTCCAAGAGCTCCTGACAGGGCAGAGGGTAGATGCATTTTCAAAACTCCACCAATTCATCTTCTTCCCCGTTCTAGATAGAAGTTTCCGGTTTAGTTCTTTGTCCTACCAGAGCATCATAAGACGTTATTAAAATAAGCAAAAAGATGTTTTTCTGGACTGATAAACCTAAAAAAAACTGAATGTGACCTCATCAACATTCTTTTGCTCTAGCAGACACCTGGGCTTATTTCGCATGAAGTCTGCTAAATACAAAAATAACTAACAATCTACATGAACCACACTAACAAGCACAATAAATCTACTTCATACTCTTTATGGAAAGTTTTTCATTTTTTCACCTACCTATATAATCCCCAAATCACAGCTTTCTTTTTCATTGCTAAGTAAAAAATGGCAGCATCTAAAGGATCATTCTTTTTATAAAAGGCTGCTTTGGCTACCTGTAATTAGAAAGTATTGGTGAAAAAAAAAAAAAAAAGAAAGTATTGGTCAAAATTTCACAGAAACAGTTTTTAAGTAAACAAATACTTTTCTTTATATATAAACTGTCATACATTCTCTACTTAAATGTTCAATAAATTAAAAAAATATGTGAATGAACACATGCATATGTATATGTAAATTTATTTATTTTATAATTACAAAAGTAATCAAGGTCACAAAGAGGTAGAAACAGGACTAAGCTTTCCATGACAAGTTCTTGAGTACTGCTTTATTTTCCTAATTGTGCATATATACTATTTGTAAAAGACAGATATATACTACTAAATAAATATATCAACTAGCAATTTAAGAATTAGAATATAAATTTTTAAAAATTACATTAACATGCTATCCTGAAATATAAAGACTACTTAAGAGGATTTTACTGTTTAAAGAGTAACGGGAGAGTAAATATGGAGTATCATTTCAATAAACATGCAATACATATTATTTCATTTTTACACCAAAATAAAACACTCACCTTTTCTATGCACTTGCGAAGGATGCGGGTATTCCGGACCCACCAACCCACACCCATAGCTCTAAGTTCAGACCACGTGGGATCGTCTTTTTGCATCGCTGGCAACATGTTCAGTAGTTCTTCTTCCGCTACTGAATGAAATGCCCAGGCAAAATGACTAGTAGAGAGTCCTGAAGAAATATCAGAAATAATGTTTATAAGAAATATGACTATATAATTATGATCGAAACAAATGCTCATATTTGCAACAGAAAATGCCTAAAAGTTTATATGTAAGACTTACAGAGTTATAATTACTAAATGTTTGAGGTTGGAGGGACTATGTGTTGGGTTTTTATCTTGCTCCTCCAAATAACTTGATCCCATCAATATTTTCTACAATGAGTACATATTGTCTATAATTAAAATATATTTTAAAAAAAAAGATTAAAAATGCTTATGGACAAATGCCACTGTGCTGAGTCTTTCTGTTCTCTAGTGTGTTTGATCTCCTTTGGTCAATATGTGTCGTGTGGATTTAATTCCATAGAATTAAAAAAGCATTGAGACAATACAGATGGTGAACAGAACTTAAGACTGCAAAAACTCTGGAGTCTAAAACGCATAAATTAAATTTCAGCTCCATCCTAACTAACTATATAACTATGGGTAAGTTACTTAGTCTCTTAGATTCCTCAATTTCCTTATTTACAAGATGTGAATAACTGTGGCACCTACCTCATTACATTCTTATGAGGATTAAAAGAAATAATATAGTTGAAGCATTTGGGATAGCACCTAGCACATAATAACTTTTATTACCCCATATAACCATATTAATAAGATACTTTTGTATTTATAAAGTATCATTTACATCAGCAAGTCTCTCGATCTATTGGCTCACACATGTGGTGTTAATCATTCAGTTTCTATTTTGTCTCTTCAAATTACATTTTGTTTAGCATTACTGAATGAAGTAAATGATTATAAGATTTGGCTTTTACTTATACAAACATATGAATTCAAATTTTTAATGTAATATACAATGACAAGGAATCTGAATTGCCCACAATACCCAAGTCTTTGGAAATAAAGAAACTGTAAACAAAAAACAAATAAACATCTATACTGTGAATAGACTGTTGTTCTAAATTATTTTTAGATTCCCTAATATCTCTCAACCAAGTTCAATAATTTTTCACAAATAAATAAATATCTGACTTAGAATTTTAGCTTCTCTTTTCTAAGACTAAATGCAAAATGAAAGGGAGGAGGAAGAAGAGAGAGGCAAGAGACAGAGACCAATGAGCAAAGGTTAAGCTGTAGAGTTCCAACAACACTGCTTAAACTTTTAGATCCTATAATCCGAAAAGCTGGCTCTATTTCTTAAACTTGGGGGTACTGAGTCAATAAATACCTTGTTTTAAGTTACCTTAAATTTAAGTAAAGTATTTCTGTTACTTTGGAGTCCTGACTAATAATATAAAAGTATTTAAAATGTTATTAAACTAATATCTGAAATACATATTAATGTTAATAGCAGTTTGGGGAGTGGAAAGATTTTTATTTTCTATGTTCTGTATTCTTTCTTTGTAAAACAATTAAAATTGAGTATATTTCTCTATTGAATTATACTCAAATTTGGGGGGGAAATGAATTTAGATGGATGTCAATCAAAAAGGAGAATAAAGAAAATTTAAAGAAATTAAAGAGAATGAAACAATACTAATTGGTCTATAATGTATACTGCATTTGAAAACATATGATGTAATATTCAATTGTCCAAAATTTATTTCTTCAGTAACTCTATGAAAAAAATTTCAGTATTTTAAAGCAAAGAAGATGAGGTGAAAGCCAATGTTTTTAACACAAATTAAGGAAATTCAGAATGTGTCAAACTTGTCATGATCATATCCAGGCAAAGAAAATGTAAATGTTCTTAAACCTCTCTTCCACTTGGCTGACTTCCTTTTACTAGATTACTACCAAATCACCTTGGCGAAGGAGTTGAGCTCGATAAGCTGGAAGAGAAGTTGTAAGAAAAGTATGAAGTCGAACAGCCAGAAGAAATTTTAAGCCACATTCATCAAGAGTTTCTCCACCTATAAAACAGAAAAAAAAAAGTATTTTTACCTATAAAAACCCATTTCAAGAGCAAAACACAAGTAAGTGATAATAATTCCGGCAAGCAGGGCATGTCACAGCACCAAACTCAGGGTAAAACATTGTGAAACTGACAAAAGCTATCAATCTAAATATTATCTTTCTTTTTTTCTGTATCATTATACATTACAGGAAAATCTGTATAGTTAAATAATTTAAAAACTAATAAAGAGAACAAACTGACTCAGGATCTCTGATTTTTTTTTAATAATATAATCTCCTCTGACATGAATATTTAAATTAAAATCTGAAGGAATTTTAAAAAAGTTTAACCTTGTGGTACATGGTACAATATTTTCCATAATGATCCAAGTCATATGCCCCATCCAGTAACTGTTAACACTAGAAGAAATGGCTACATGGTAGCAGGACCTGATTTTTACTTTACATGAAGAAAAACAAACAGTTGTAATATAGTCAGATCAAGAAATAATATCTACTAGTAATATTTAATATTGTAATTTACAACCAACTTTTCTTAAAGTTTTTTTATTATCGTTATTCTGTTTTCTTAAAATTACCCTACATTCTCCTTTCAAGCAAAGTTCAAAGGGTGCATCCTACGGACCTATATCTGGTACTTAAGGCTAGGCTGTTAATTTCAGATCTTACTTGAAATCTGATGAGAATTTTATGAATTTTATTCATAACTCAGGAAATTAAAAATAAAAAATGCCGAGTGAGGGGAAGACCTAATTTTAGTAGGTTTGTTTGTTATTCTAGGAAGGAGTATACATTAATGGTAATTTTTAAAAACCTCAATATTCAAAAACCCAAGTTAATAGTGAATTGCCATGATGTGAGAAATAAAACACTTTTATTTTGGGGTATCTAAGATGTTTGTTAAAAATGTTAACTTTCACTAAACTCAAAAGTAATGGATTGGATTGGATTTTTGTTATTAAGTAGACAGGTAAAATGGACTGGATTTTTGTTATTAAGCAGAGAGGTAAAAATGAATTGGCATAATGAATCTCTGTGCACTTTCTCAGAGTATTGTAACTTATGGGATAAAGAACATATATTCAAGTTAAAACTACTGTGAAGGCAACGATGATGAGGTAATAAACCTTTATGACTATCATTTTTACAAAAATTATTTAAGATTATTTTCTGTGAAAAAAATAAGTAAAAATATTATCATCAGTTTTTCCTCTAATCCTCTACCCAATTTAGTTTTACCTTGGCTTCGGTCTCTGCTTTCTCCAATATCAGTGCTGGTAGTTGCAATTGTATCTGCTAAAGCCATCAAAGACATCTGCTCCATCCGGCTGAGTCCTGGTAAACTAGAATGAAGTAAGTGGCCAGAAAGAACCTGAGCATGCTCAGGACCAAAGTAAGTTGGACTGTATTGTGAAAGGTCAATAACCACAGGCTCTGTATTTTCTTCATCTGCCTCTAACACATGATGATCAGTCACTAAAGCTGGCATCTGAAAAAGCTCATCATAATTCTCTTTTGACAACTGGTTTGAGTTATTTAAGGTACTCTGATTACTAGATCTCTCTAAGGATGAGTAATAGCTGTCATCATCTGCTGCAAGTAAGGCATATAAAGGAAGTGGAGGGACGGAATCGATTTCTGTGTAGTCTGTATTTTCAGTTTTGTTGAATGCCTGGGGGTCTCTAGAAGTACTTCCACTAGCACTGATGGTGAGAGACCTAAGGCGGCGCTCATGATTAGATTCGGCTTCATTCAAAGCCACGACTTCCCCGGCAATGCACTTGACAAGATGTGACAAGATGGCCTTTGCTCTCCGAACTTTGCCAAGATCCATGAGTTCTAAAAGTTGCAAAGGATGGTACTGAGGCAAAGTTGGGGAAAGAACATGAGCTGCTTCAAAAAGACCCGAATCTTCCATATCCACAGAAGGATCAAGCGCAGTTTTCTTCCCACAGATCTTCTGTGCAAGACTGGTCATGGATCGAGTCAGAGTTTTCTTTGGAGGATGTAATCCAGAACTTGATGAGTTACTCTGTTTTATTAAACTCGTTATAGATGGAGTGCTCCCATTACATGAATCTGTTGTAGCAGGTTCTTGTTTAGAAGATGGCTGCCACTGGGAATACACATGCATTTCACAATCCATCCCTACCACCAGGATGCCATCTCGGACCCAAGATAAAGAAACAGGAAAAGGTGGAGAGCCTTCTACAGAAGAAACCAAGTCCACACTTCGTAACAGTACAAACTGAGAAAGGGGCACAACTTTAGTACTTTCCCAGAGAGGAAACGCCAGGCTTTCCTTTCCAGTCTGTTCTTGTACTTTGCCAGACAGGGGTCCATACATAAAAAGTTTTGATCCAATTCCTACAGTCAGAATATGAGAACCATCTTCTCTAGACATCCAATCTAAGTGAACTAAATGCTTTGTGTTTGATGTGACACTTTCTTTACTAGATAAATAGATCTCTTGTTTATTATAGGCCACTAAATTGCTATCAATACTAATGCCAGAATCCAACACTGTATTTAACTCATCTAAATGAATTGTCTGCTCAAGGACCCAACATGAACCTCCTGTAGACTCACATTCAAAAATACTTACATGCATCACAAAGTCCTGAGAAGATCTACTATTAGACATAGGCTGCTTATATGCTACTGCTAAACGATTTGTGTGTGCACAGCTGACTTCTATAGGCCTACCAGGTACAGTTATACTGCTATTGCTCTGTAGTCCGTCTTCAATAAGTAATGGCCATTCTTCCCAAATGTACGTAAGATCTGTTTCTCCATTCTTTGATGTGGCAGATTCTCCATCTGTTACTCTACATCTCCAGAATCTTACTTTCTCATCTGAGCATGAAGTTGCCAATAAATAAGGTGCACTGCATATGGGATATATGGAAGAAGAACTCAGATGTCCTAAAATTAAAAAAACCCATTAACAAAATGTCAAATGATGTCAAAATAATCCATTAATAAAATGTCAAATTTGGTTAAATATGTCTCTCTTCTTGTACTAAAGGTTTTAGTCTTTTGCATGAACTAGCGTTAACAACATGACAGCCAATATTTAGCTTAAGGATCAACAAAAGCAGTAAGCAGCTTTTAATGACATCAAAATGGTATATAAAAATGACATTATTATCAAAACCTTGAGCCAAAAGAGAACTCAGAAAATTTACAGCTAAGGACTCTTTGACTAAATGAGTATCTTATGGCTAAACAAAATAGCTAGACTAAGGCAGAATTAGAAAACCTAAATTCTAGTTCCTAAATCCAGCATTCTGTTCACAGCTCTTTGCTAGCATTATATATTATTATAAATCTAATTTCAAAGATATCAATACACTTAAAAAATTCATCAATATTCACTGGCTACTTCTCTATAATATTTTAAAATATAACTGTGTGAATGCCTTACGATTATTTAAGCACTAAAAGGGCCTTCCATAACTGAAGCTGTATTTCAAGGAAATGATGCTGAGAAGATTCTCAGATGGGACATACGTTTCCTTGGGTTTAATGTAATCAAATACTCAATTTCCTAAATCAGCGTTGGCAAACTTTTCTTAAAGGGCCAAAGAGTAATAATTAGGCTCTGCTAGCCACAGAGTCTCTGTTGCAACTACTCAACCCTGCCATTGTAGAACAAAAGCAGCCATACACAAAAATAGACAAATAGGTGTGGCTATGTTCCAAACTTATTTATGAAACAAGTAGGTTACCCATAGTTTGTCAAGCCCTATCCTAAACTATTAAAAATAAATTACTAATCATAATATAAATGTTGTATGGAACATCTATTGTATTTTAAAAGCATACTTCAACGTAGTGTTAGTAAGTTTTTTAAAAGTCCTCAAGGACTTAGCAGTACTACAAAAGGACACAATTAACACTGTCCAGTAGTTTCTCTGAGCTAAACAGATAATAAAGAGTTTAGTGGTGGTTTAGTCACTGCTAAGTATGTCTGACTCTTGCAACCCCATGGATTGTAGCCTACCAGGCTTCTCTGTATTTCCTAGGCAAGAATCCTGGAATGCTGTTTCCTTCTCCAGGAGATCTTCCCAACCCAGGGATCTAACCTGCATTTCCTGCACTGCAGGTGGATTCTTTACCACTGAGCTACCAGGGAAGCCATCCCTTCACAAAAGTCTCAGTTTAAAAAAAAATTGTTAAGAATAGGAAAAAAAGCTTTTATCATATGCTACTGTTTTTGTCAAACAAAAGAAATTTCTTCTCCTGCCCTAGGACTTCTTTTTTCTTCTAAACTCAACTTGCACCAAAGATTATTTTTAGAAACATCATCAGTTTCTCTTACATTTGCTGTAAAAAATTTTTTAGAATTGAGTAGTGAAGAGTATACTTTTTTGGCTAAGGATGCTGCTGCTGCTGCTGCTAAGTCACTTCAGTCGTGTCCGACTCTGTGTGACCCCATAGACGGCAGCCCACCAGGCTCCCCCATCCCTGGGATTCTCCAGGCAAGAACACTGGAGTGGGTTGCCATTTCCTTCTCCAATGCATGAAAGTGAAGTCGCTCAGTCATGTCTGACTCTTCGCGATCCCATGGACTGCAGCCTACCAGGCTCCTCCATCCATGGGATTTTCCAGGCAAGAGTACTGGAGTGGGTTGCCATTGCCTTCTCCGATGGCTAAGGATAAAAGCTCTTAAAATTTCAATACAAAAGTCATTTTTTCCCAAACTTTAACTTTCCTTGCACTGATGACTCTTTTATTAAAATATACCAAAAAAAAAAAAAAATCAGAATGTTTAAAAAAATTTACCATGACACTGTAATACTCCTGCTAACTTCACCAATTACAAAAGATTAAGTGCTTGATTACACAGCAAACTGAAGAGCATTCAAAGTAACTAGTCAAAAGTGATAAGTAAAGAAGACCAAAAATCCACACTATGACTATGAAAATGAAAGAACTAGGTGATTAAAAAGATGGATTTTTGTCTTGGTTTTCATGATACCCTTGATACCTTGAAATTCTGTACAATGGAATGACCTGGAAGGTTTGTCAAAACAAGACTGCTGGGTCCCACCCCAGAGTTTATGATTCAGTAAGTCTAGGGTATGACCCAAGAATTCTTACTTCTTAACAACTTCCCAAACAATCTTGATGCTGCTGGTCTGGGGACCACATTTTGAGGGCCACTGCCCTAAGGATGAGGATGATAAATATTTATCAGGAACTACACTCTTAAGAGCCCTTCACAGCACAGAGCTCCTGGCCGCCATTACCAATATTATCAGTTGGCAAATAAGGTGCAACTCCATTATTAACTCTGCCCTGCAAACTTCCACTTCATCTTTACCAAAGGATAATAAAAATTTGTCTTGGAAATCAATATTTAAGACAGTTCTGGCTGACAAATGCCAGAGTAATCATAATGAGAAAACATAATGAGACATTTAAAATTTTTATTTAGGATATTGAAAGGTGTTCTTTCCATTTCTGCGTCTATGTCAATTTAAAAAGTGGGAGTTGCAACTATTTTTAAATATATAGTAAACCTTCATGCACTGCCAAATGTATCAGTCTTTTTTTACAAAGTTTACACACCTGCTGATGGCTTAACACTTATTATCTCAACTCCTTCTGGCAAATGCAACTCTTGGCTATAAACCATTTCTGAAGACAGAGTCAACTTGCTGGTACTCTGGAGATTTGCTCTGCAAGCCTGATACTTCTGTGAAAAGGGGGATAGGATCTTCTCTGGAGAAGAAGAATAATGTTCTTCTGGCTGCCAAGCTGCTTCAGATATTTTTGTATCTACTTTTTCATCTATAAAACATAAAAAAAGAACCAAAACACTGGGAGGGAACCCATATAAACATTAAAATTGCTAAATTTTATAATCCAAAACTGCCTTATAAAAGATAAAAATGTAAACATATTCCTATGATTCTTTAGGACAAGAAAACTGAGAAACTGTTTTTTCCTTAATTAACAATAAACTGCAATTATCCTGTCAATAAAAACAGCTTAAAAAAATATCCATCAATCTATATACACATACTTTGTTAATCTAAGTCTACTAATAGAAAAAAAAAAAAAAAAAAAAACTCACCCAATGAGACAGGAATGGACTTTAAATGCAAATTCCACATGTGTAACAATGAACGGTTGTCTTGGGTGCACTCTATTACAATTAGGTAGAATTTTTCAGAAAATCCATTAGGTGAGCTGCCTGTTGGTATTAATGATATATTTCGCTATTAACATAGACAGCTATTAACATTTTAATACGAAAAATGAAAAATAAAGAACATTCTGTTGATATAAATAACCCTTTACATCCGTATTTATCATTTTCAGCTTCTTTTCATCAATGTATTTAAAGGTTACAAAAGCACTATAAGCATTTTTGCAAAGTTCAAAATTCTCAGGGAAAATGATAGAAGACTAAGAAAGCAGTGGCAAGAAATTAGACATTCAACATAAAGGCATAGAATTCAAAAAGGTACTTCTCAAAGGAGGAAAAAAATGGAAAAAGGGTAAAGAAATGATGTACAAGAAAATAAAAATAACCTGAAACAAATACAGAATGCAGTTATTATTATAATTTGAGTCTTGATGATCGACTTTTAGAGCAACAGTACACAGTGTACAGTTCCTTGGTAAGTAAAGTTATTTTTGAGTTTGGTTTGGTTCTGTAATCAAAATAACCAAGATATTATAGCTTTATTTTCCTGTTTTTCTTTATTTAAAATAACAGCTAATACTGGGAGGATAAATTTAATATCATTTTAAAAACTGCTTAATTATAAAAAAGTATTAATTAAAACCGCCTATATAATTTTAAGTTTGTAGCTAATGCTTTAAATTGTAGATTTTTAAAGGGTCAGGTGTCAATATCATTCAAATTATTAGGGCAGGACCCCTCCCATGCAAAGAGCACTCACACATTAATGATAAAGAAAATGTCTATGATACTTTTTTAAAAAACATAATTTATGTGAGTTCCCTGGCAATCCTGTGGTTAGGACTCTGCACTCTAACTGCCAAGGGCCTGGGTTTGATCCCTAGTTGAGGAACTAGGATCCTGCATGCCAGGTAGTATGGCTAAATATAGATTAATTAATTAAAGTATTTTAAAAAACCATAACTGACAAACTCCTTTAATTTTTTCATTATTATTGCCTTGTTAAGAATAAAAAGATACTGATATTTATGACAAAAATTATCACAAATGTACATAGGAAAAATTTAAACTCAGACATGAAACATTGTGTCAACTTATCTTTATTAACTGCCTAACATACTGTACATTTTATATCTCATTACATAAAAAATTCTTCTTTACCTGCATCAGATAACATTCTGTCTTTTCCCAGTCTTTTCTTCTCAAGATTATTCAAAATGAAGTCTTCTTGAAAAACATGAAGCAGTTGGGTTTTTCTGCCTTGCTGAATATAAATAAATACCAACATAAGTTGACATACATATTATTTATTAATGCTAAGTGGCCAGAAAAATAATACTTACAAGTTTGGTAATGGGATCTAATGCAATAATGCATCCTGGCCTGGCTGTTGACTGTTGACTGACGATATTAAACACTTCACCAACATATTTCTGTTTTTGAAAAAATGGGTATTTCCTTTATTAAACAATTAAATTTAAAAAACAATAAAAAATGATGTAAAATTTGAGGCATAACACACAAACAATAAATAAGTTCAGGTGAGACTAAATAAGTTCACAAGTCTCTTTTATTATAAACATTCTGGGATTTTTACCAGGCAATTACATAGGAATGAACAGTTATATAGCTCAGTTGGTACAGAGAAAAACAAAAGAAATGTTTGGTAATCGTTAAGGAGAAAAAGTATTTTATATTTTTAACTATGAAAGACTGACTTCAATCTCATGGAAATGTTCCAAGAATCGAAGCTTTTTAGCATTAACTTTGACAACAAAGCAAAATAAACAAGTTAACATACTATTTATAAACAGTGATTTCTTGAGCCACATCATCTCCTGACTGCTCTTGTCAAAGTCATATGGTTAAATTCAATCTTCATCATGCCTGATCTATCAGCATATGAATCTGTTATTTCTTCCTCCTAGAAATTTCTTCATTTTGGCTTTCTTTATACACCACACTCACCCCACCTTAACAATGGAATGCCCCAGGGTTCAATCTTCCTACCATTTCTACTTTCCAACTATAGCCTCTCCCTCAGAGATCTCATTCAGCATCACAGCTTTATATTCTAACAGGTACTTATTTTCTATGTTCAGACGAGGCCTCCCTCTAAACTCCAGACCCTAGCCTACTAGATCTCTTGGATATCAAACAAGCATTTCAAAATTAACATGTCTGAAGTTAGGCTCTTGAATCCTCCCTGCACCTCAAAACCTATTTACACATTCTTCACATCTCAAGGCAAACCTTGGGAGTTATCCTGTTTTTCTCACACAAACCCCATATCCAGTCCAATCCTTACAGTCAATGTTCAAAACACATCCCGATTTGACCAGTTCTTATCCTCTTTATCACCACACCACTTGCTACATTCTAACCACCTTTTACTCTTTCCTAAACTACTGTAATAGCTTCCTGAATTGGTCTCTCTGATAACACTTCTGCTTCCCATGTCTAATCTATATAGCAAACAGTGATATTTTAAAGCCTAAGTCAGATCATATCACTGTCATTCTTTCTACCAGTTTCTATGTCATTCAGAGTAAAATTCAAAGTAACTACAACGGCCTATGAGGTCTTTTACTGCAAAGGCCAGGCTAACTTTTTAACTTTATTTTTTATTACTTTCCATCTCATTTATCCTACACCAGCCACAACAGCCTCCTTGATGATCCTTACCTACCAAACATGCTCTGGTCTGAGGATCTTTACATTTGCTTTCCTGATATACTTTTCCCTCTAAATATCCACACAGGTAGCTCCTTCATCTCCTTTAGGTCTTTGCTCAAACTGTACCACTTCCGTGAGGCTTTCCCTGACCAGCACTTTACTTGGCACTCCCTACTACTTCTGCAACACTGTTCCTCTCCAAAGAATTTATTAATATATTTTGACCTTTTTTCTATATGCTTTCACTGAATATAAGCTGAGATTTTTGTCTGTTTTGTTCACATCTAAATTCCCAGCACTTAAAAACAATTCCTGAAAAATAGAAGACCCTCAAGAAATATGTTGCTAGTATAACACTGTATGCTTTAAAAAAAAAAAACTTTGTCTTCTGTAAAATAACTTAGGGGAAAACAAAACAAAACAAAAAAAGATAGGAGCAGACTACTGATAACCTGTGCAATTCTGTAACCAGAGCATTAACAGACATTAATTGGTAGTTGAGGAGACGGCTTGAATCTCCTAAACAACAAGCTCAGTATGGCTAAAAGTTATCTCGGGGCATACTTAAAAACACCGAAACCAAAAGAATGGAAATATTGGCTTGCTGAAGGTGCTGAGGCAATGGAGATGGGGGTTTGCCATCAGTTGGGAACAGAAGGAAGTGCCTTCTAATCTAAGACAAAAGCTTTGCAACTCCTGCCTGTAGTACAACCAAATTGAAAGTTTTTTTTCTCTTGATTAAGATTAAAATGCCACTCTTATTATTTCGGCTTCCCCTGTTCAGAAATAACCTACAGATGAACAAACATGATTCAGCAATATACTGTCAGAAGTGCCCATATATCTCTGAGCCAGGAAATACTATGGGACTTCCCTGGTGGCTCAGTGGTAAAGAATCTGCCTGCCAATGCAAGAGACATGGGTTTGATCCCTGGGTTGGGAAGATTCCCTGGAGAGGGAAATGGCAACCCACTCCAGTATTCCTGTCTAGAAATCCCACACACTGAGGAGCCTTGGTAGGCCACAGCCCATGAGCTTACAAAGGAGTCAGACATGACTTGCGGCTGAACAACAGAAGGAAATACTACATATTGTTGGACATTAGATTCTACTTTTGGAATGAATGAAAGACATGGTTTCTTTTTAAGGGACTGGGATCACTATAAGACTATCACTAAGACTATAATGTAAATGTGTAAAAAATAACTAAAAACACATTTAATTATAAATTTTATATTACAATCCTAGAAATTGCTCAGTAAGTATAAATTAACTATTTAAACACATCATATTTTATTCGTAGTTTCAAAAGTCATTTACTTACAGAAATTTCAGGATTGGAAAGCTCATATAGAAGCTTCTTGGCATCAATAACTGCTTCATATAATCTCAGATATTGTCCATCACTTGCTACAAAGCACGCACTAGGAGAGTTGCAATATGCACCTAGATGTATTTAAAAAACATTTAAAATTTAACCTTTAAGCAACAATGTCAGAAAATCTAAAGTTCTTAAGTAAAAATCAGAATGCTTACCTAGACAATAACTGGGAATAAGAGTGGGCAGCCATGCCACATTGGAAAATGCAGAAACATGAAGAGAATTAATCCGGGCAAGCTCAGAAACACCTCCAGAGAAAGACAATGGCCCAACTGGATCAACTCGCCAAAGAATAAGCTCACTGTAAACTGCATTGGGATCCTGAAAGGCCATGTCAATAGTGCTTTTATTCTGTTGTGCCGAAGGACATTCTTCAATATTCACAGCATCATCAGGTTGCTTTTGGTTATCAACATCTGGTGTCCTTAATGCATTATGGTGCGACGTTGTCAGCAATAATGGTAATACTGAGTGACAAGCTAAATCATTAAGATGAAAGCGATGACCACAGTATCTGGATTTGTGGGAAATACTGAGAACTGTAGAAAAAGCAGATTCTTCGGCAAAACTGACAAGCCATTGATTCAGGGAGCCATCAGCATGCTTTGAAATCATCATAACATTAGGAGTAAAAATACTTAATTTTAAACTATTAGTTGATTTACTGTGACCAGAAGAGATAAGCATTGACGTGGAACGTGTCAGGCTGGAAGGTTTTTGTTTCCCTTGCTGAATAGCCAAGTCAACATTCTTGGTACAGGCATACATCACTATGCTTTTACAGAGAGAGTTTGCATCACCTGTAGGGAAAGCTACAGGAATTCTGGAAACAAAGGACACCTGGAATTAAGAATGTGAGCATCAGAAGGCATGAAACTATATAAAGAGGTTTTACAAAACAGTACCCATATTTAACAAAAAGCAGCTCTCCAGAGATCATAAAAATAATACCTGTACTTGACGAAACATACCAGGCTGGTATTCATCCAGCCAATCCACATGCCAAACCAGCAAAGAACCATCCATGGGATGAATACTGAATAGCATGTCTGCATTTTTACTCCATTCAGACAGAAGTACTTCAATCTGATGATCAATGGCAGATGATGGTAATGGCACAAAACTTGAATTTGGTACCAGTTTGTCACCTCCCAATTCCTTCTTTTCATGATTTATTTTCAGATCATCAACACTGTCATCAATCTCTATAAGCAAAAGAGTTCATGAACCATATAAATACAATCAAGCTACTACTATAAATTAAGAAATGCATTCTTAATCTATCTTTACAAATGCATTCAAAATGAAAAACATGTTTTCATATAAACAGGAAATGGGGTTCCCTTTAAAAATAATTTTGCTCCAGGAATATAAGGCCACTGGAGTTAACTCAGTAATCAGAAGGCCCAAAAGGCTGAGTCACTGGATTATCAGTAGAAGGACTAATACTGACTTGAAAATAGGCAAAAGGGGCACAAAGAGTCAGACAAAACTGAGTGACTAACACTTACTTACTTAAAGGGAGCATGAACTTGTAAAACACTCCTGTGGGGTGGGGGGCAACTTGGCAAAAGTTACTGAAATTTAAAAATGCTTACGCAATATGCTATTTCCCCATCTAGGGATCCACCCTATAGAAAAATTCACACAAAGATAAAGAGACGCATGATTTTACCATTATCAGTATATAGTGAGAAACAATTGAACTCAATTTAAATGTGTATCAACAAAGAAAACGCTTAAGTTTTCTCTTGAGTCTCCTGACTCAGGAGCTGTTAAAATTAATGAGCCAGAAAAGTGCCGAATACTGAATTTAAGCAAGCTACAGAACACTATGTTCATTTAAAAATGAAATCCCATAGTACAATTAAAAAGAAACTACCTTTATATATACTTGCATGAGCATAGAAAAAAATAAAATCTGGAAGAACGCTCATCAAATTTAACAATATGGAAACTTTATACATGATGGTACTGTTTAATTTTTTTTTAAGGGGAACATGTAAACTTGTAATTTAGAAAACACTTGATTTCTCTCTCTCTACTTGACTGAGGCTGAATGAATAGAAGCTGAATGTAGGGCTTAAGCCCTAAGTGTACTGCTTCTCAAACTTTAATATACATACAACTCATCTGGGAATTTCACTAAATTGCAGATTCTTGTTTAGCAGCTCCAGGTGGAGCATGAGATTGTGCATTCCTAATAATGCCAATGCTACTAGTCTGCTACTATCTGCTGCTCAGATAGTCCTCTGAGCAGCAAGACCCTAGTGGCCCACAGAAGCGTAAGTATGGAGAATTCTAAATCCCTACATTACCATCAGGAAGTAAGACACTTGGAACAAAAACGTCTATACTGGATTATCATGAGCTAGTCCAAATGTGTACTATGCCACTGAAATCTGAAGGTTATTTCTAACAGTAGCTGTTGCTGTTAAGTCACTTCAGTCGTGTCCAACTCTGCGTGACCCCATAGACGTCAGCCCACCAGGCTCTCCTGCCCCTGGGATTCTCCAGGCAAGAAAAGTGGAGTGGGTTGCCATTTGCTGGTGCTACACTAATATAAAAATCTTCGCTATCTTAAACAAAACGTCATAGTTTTTACCCTTCTTAAAGCTTTACCTTCATCAGATTTTACATCTGCCTGATTAGAATCTTCTACACTGGTCTCAGAAGATGGTTGCTCAAAACTTTTTCTAAGTTGTTGTAAAAAGACTTCCATGGACAAAGAAAAATGCAACTCTTTATTGTTTAGCCAGTGTACCACAAAAGGTCCACTCTTCTCTTCATTTTCACTTAGACTCAGAGAGGTAATAGAAGGAAGAAGTGGAATGTCTACAAAGAACAAGAAAAAAATCAAAATTATAATTTCTATCATGCTAGCACATAAAACACATTTTATTTAATCTGTGAGACTCACAATATAATGGTTCCCACAATTATTACTAATTAAAAAACAGACTTAAATGGTGTATTTAATATACTTATTATAAAGGACAGAAAAGTATACATTCTAAGTCACATACCATAACTTACTTATATATACACACATGTATTTTTCTACAATTATAAAATGCTCTCATTAAGAAACCTATCTATAATTTGTAGACATGTTAATAGAATAGTGTTCTTAATTTATACAGAAACTCATTAGAAACATATTTTAACCTGATCTACCATTAAAAATGTCATCAAGTTGTCAAAGGACA
The DNA here is from genome assembly GCF_027580195.1 of Bos mutus. Lineage (NCBI taxonomy): Eukaryota > Metazoa > Chordata > Mammalia > Artiodactyla > Bovidae > Bos > Bos mutus. The sequence goes on from NC_091623.1 coordinate 74,579,875, forward strand.
AGTGATATGTTTACCTCAATAGCAACAACTTTCTTTTACTTAAGAGACTGACATATTAACTTTTTTCATGACCTACCTATCTAATCCTAAGATAGATACTGCAATAGATACTGTTTATTTATTAGCATCAAGATTGAAATCAGATAGTATGAAACTGAGGTTCCCTTCTTATATTCAAGAAAATCATTCAAGACAAGCCAACTCAGCTAAAAAACAAAACAAAATCTGATCCCTTGGTATTACTTTTGAAATCATTGCTAAGTGAAGTATATTGAAGTACAAATTCAGAGTAAATTGTAAAAAATGACAATTCTTACATAATAGAGGTAAAGAAAGATTTGTCTATTATTATTAAAGTCCAAATCTAAATCATGCTGGTGTCTGCTGAACAGTACAGGCTGGAATAGATTCAGGGAAGGTTCAGAACAAATCTGATTTTAAAAAATAGGAAATATAAATAATTTGAATTATTTGTTCAAACACTGTCTATTGCTAGACACCAACAGAAAGAGTATTATAGGGGATAAAGGAAAGAATAAATGAATCTTTTCCCCACCCCTTCTACTGGAAGTGGTTCTAAGAGTTGATGGATATTATCTAATTCAAGAGCTCTGTTTATAATTATATATTCATTAGTATAATTGTTTAATTAGTATTTATCTATCTCCTACCTGGTTATATGCTTCATATGAGCAATGATCAATAACGTCTTGATCATTATTGTATCTCCAGTTCCTACATGGCACTAAACACACAATAAAAGCCTTGAGGGGCTGAACTACCAATTGCACTGTTGCTAGGTGGATACACAATAGTGTTGGGGATTTAAACTGTCCCCAAGAAACTTCATGGGGAGGAATTTCTGATTTTCAACTTACAAATCAACCCAGAAGAGATAAGTAATCCTGAAGTAGATCACAGGCCTAGTTGTTAAGTACACAAATAAGGAGGGGCTTAGGCTGACTTTTAGCAGAAGCATTCTGGTTGAAAAGTAACCACATTTCCTTTGCCTGCTGACCTCACTCAAAAAATTTGGTAAAATCATTTCTTATGAGAAATAATCATGGAGAGGGTATAAGAGCTAGAATTAAGAGAACATAATATTATGAACTTCTCTCCTGTATCCATTTCTACTGAACATATATAAGTTCTGGCCTTGCAAAAAGGTCATTCTAACAGACCTAATTTAAGGCAAGAAAGTCTCCACAGAATCTAATATAGCTCCTAAAGTTATTATTTTTATTTGATTTTCCCTAAATGTATGAACTTTTCTTGGGGACCTACAATCTGAAGAAAGGTTTTAAGAGTTTTCCTTATTGTAAGGTAGTCAAGAAGATGCTACAGCCTTTTCTATTAAAGTGAGAATTCAAGCTTTCTTTATTCTCAAAATACTGTCTTTTACTCACAAAGACTTTTAAAATTATTCCACTGACCTCAGAGCTTCCTCTGGATACTATAAGCACTGACAATATTTTTTTGATAAGGTAATAATATAATTTTCAATAAAAATCATTCAATATTCTCCCATTTACATTTTCTTGGCTCATGGATTCTTTTAGTGCTGGGACTGTTATTAACCAAATAAAACTGAAAAAAAAAAAAAAGCAAATACCACAGGTATTATTCCTACCACAGGTATTTCTGAACTTTTAACTTATCAAAGCACTTCTCACTTTGATTCAAGTAACTAATGGACTGTATTCATTCTATGTTTCTCGAAGAATGCAATACTGCAAATCCAGTGTGTTATATGTAAATAGGTTGTGCTTGATTTATGTTTAAGAATATCTCTGGACTTCCCTGGTGGTCCAGTGGCTAAGACTCTGCCCTTTCAATACAGAGGGCCTGGATTCAATCCCTGGTCAGGGAACTAGATCCTGCAGACCAAAACTGTTTTCATGCTGCAACAAAAACCTGGTGCGGCAAAATAAACAAACAAAAGAATATCTCAAAATACACAAAAATTCATTAGAGTGGTTACCTTCTGAGGAGGAAGACTAGGGTGGAATAGATATGAAGGGAGGTTAACTTTATATTTCCTGTATAGATGGTGTTTATTATGTGCAAATATTATTTTTAACTTTTTCCCAGCAATATTTTAAGGTTCTACCTTAAATGCCCAACTGTGACCACCTGGTTTTTAAACTAACATAAAATATTTACTATAATGATAAACACATCAGTCTTCAAATTCATAGATAAATCCAGGTATTCTAGATCTTTCAGTCTATCTCAAAGTACATATTTGACCACAACACAAGGTTTCTTAATTCTTCAGTTATAACTTCTACAATATTTCTGCCCTATTTCTGAAATGGCTCCAAAGATTAAGTACAAAACATACCAGTTTCATATGAACAACAATACAGTAATTATAATTCTGAGGTGTTGACTTTTTTGTTAAGTATTAGTTCAAATCTCAACTTTTGAATAAACCAATACAGAACATCTCAATGACTTACCACGATCTAAAATTACAGACCAAATCACAGCCTTAAGAACCAAACAAGTAAACAAAAACTCTTTCTATCATCAGTGAGCTGGCTATAATGAAAAGTTAGCTAAGAAAATCACCTACAATTTTTTACTTACTCAATAAGTATAGTATAACTTACTGGTCATAAAAATCAATCTACTTGATCTGAAAAACATTTTCTGAACAGCACGTTATTACCTGTGGCTGGGTTGATGCTGGCTGCAATATGAAAGTGGCAAAGTGCATTGGCATGCAGTGGAGCATTCCTGTGAACGTGGTGAGGGTCTTGCTGGTGTGGCAGGTACCCAGTATGTGCTACAAGTGCAAGCGATCTCCGACCTCTGCGAAAAAATTTCTGATTTACCTATAAGAAGAAAAACAATGCAAAACAAAGTAAAACTAACATCTATTTTGTTATAAGCACATAAGTTATATAATGATTGTTAGATGCTATTTCAAGTAAGCCTATATGTACAAGTACTTTACAGTATTTTTGTACAACAAATGTGAAACATGAAATAAGCTTGACACTTTTAACTGCCTGACTCATCTTTAAACCATCACACAATATGTTAAATTTTGATTTAATATTTTCTTAATTTAAAAAAAAGTTTACCATGCATCTGTGGGAAATGATGTCCCTATTTATACAGTTCTCTTTGTATCCACAGGTTACTGACCACAAAGCACTGACTGATATTACCACCATTCATTAGGATGATATTTCATAGTTTACAAAGCACTTTCACTGCAATCACCTCATTTGATCCATGAGGCAGACAACGCCAATATTGCTATTCTCATCTTTCATACGATACAATACTTTATACAGAACACAACATCACCTGAAAGTGATTCCTAGTCAAGAACTTCTTTCAACTATTACTATATATAACCACTGATTGAGTCTCAGTGGTTGAGTCTCTATACAATACACACTTAATTATATTCTATGCCACTAGCAATACGATCTAAATTTGAGAAACAGTATTTCCATAATCATACAAAACATTCAAAGGTAAATCATTTTTAGGTCACTTTCTTATTTTCAAGGATCCATGTTACTAGTCTATGTTTAATTAGCCCCAACATCAAAAACTGACTTTAGTTTTGCCATACTATAGTAATTCATGTTCTTGGAGGTTTGAACGATAACAAACGTAGAACACAATCTGATAAAGTAATCATTCCTGTAATGACAGGACAAACACCCTAAGCCCTAAAGAAAGAAAAATAACACATTATTTTTACAGTCAAATTTCTGCATTCTCAGATCTTAATTTACTTTATATTATTTCAGCTAAGTATGATCATCCTTTTGATATCATCAGTTAACCTAAGGTTAACTTTGTAATTATAGGCAGTTTCATGCTAGACAAAAAAAAAAAAATACTGAAAATTTTCTGAGAACTGATTTCCTAAGACATATATTTCTTCATAACTATCCATGATTTTGAATATTAAGATGAATGTTACAAAAAGGCCTTGTACAAAAGATACTAAAACATATAGGAAAAACATCTAACAAAAACACTTACATCTGAAGCATTCTGAACTCGTTCTTTACTGGAAACGTTTCTCTTGATGTTATTTGTTAAATTAATTGGTTCAGTCCAATGGTTGCAGTCACCTCCATAGAGCAAACAATCATTTGGTAAAAATGTCTCTACCCAAAGACGACATATGTTATCTTTGCAGCAAGTCAACAGTACATTACATACAGAAGCCCTAAGGAATAAAAGGATTTTAGAAGCGAAAACATAAATTTCCCACAGTATCATATTCCACAATGTTTCTATAATTATTTAAATGTACACAACTAAGGTATCAATGAAAAAAAGTCAGTATACATTTATGCAACATAGTCAAAACCATTAAAACTGAGTTGGGTGTTTGATTTCATCACTGCAAACGCTTGCTAATCCATTTATTTTCTGCCTAGAACTCAGTAGTTCCTGTTTCAGTAATCCAAGATTCTTACATCTAAAGAACAAAAACTGAGATCGTATCATACTCCCTCAGTTAATAACAAGGAAAAAACCTGACATCTTCTATTCAGATTTTCTGATTTATTCAGTGGATATTTATTTAAATTATTTCACAAGGCTTCATTTTTACTTCCTGTAAAGGTATATGCATACTTGTCACTAACAAGCTATAGTAACTAGTGCACTTACTGTGTCTTTGCCTAACATATAACAAAAGCAGTCAAGTGCGAAAACAGAAAAATCCGTTAAGTATTAGCCATCTCCTTCCTTAGTCATTTTTGACTTTCAGTGAATTTACTGTCTTGCCACCCCACAAAATAATAACAAAACAATTACATATATGTTAATAAATCCCATGTGCATCAAGAGCTCAAAAGCTGGAATTCTATTATTAAAGACTACCTTTCTATTGACTGACAGTCTTTGTTAACTCAGCAAAATTTTTTTTTAAGTTGCAATATCCTGTAATAGAAACTTATTCAAACATATCTAACTGATTAAAAAAGAAAAACCAGTAGAAGGTTTCTATCAAGTAACTTGATAAGTTAAAGAAAAAAAATTTTTTTAATATTCTATAGTAGTCAGTTTTTAAAACATACCTATCTGATTAAAAAAAAAAAAAGCAAAGGGAGAACACCACATTCTGTCTTGGTAGCTCTCTCCAGATTCCTTCCCTGCTCTTACACCTGCCTCCCTGCCCCTCCCCTTCTATGTCTACTCCCCTACTTCTTTTTCATCTCCATCCACTCTCTGGGCTTCTCTGCCTCTGCCTTCTCCTACAATTCTCTACTTCTTAGCCTCTCCAAACCACCCTCCCTTTCCACCTCTCCTACCTCTCATTGGTACCCTCCTCCTAGGGCCTCTCCTTACCTTTCCAAACCCTCTGTTTCTCCTTCCTTTTCCCATCCTTATGCCTCTCCCTCCTCTTTTTCCTTCAATTTTCTTCCCCTTTTTTCTCTGTCTCCCGCTGACGTTTTCCTGCTCTCGTTCCCTCTGTTTCTCTCTAGTACATTTACATACACACAGGCAGTGGCAATAATATCAAATATAACAGAAACAGAAGAAAATACAAAAAGGCAATATGGAAAGTGCAAGGTTCATAGTGCCCCATCAGTAAATGGCAGAATGGGAGGCTTACAAAGAAAGAGCAGAAGATAGGAGACAAAAGAGTTGAACAGACAGCAATCAGGAGAGGCATATGAACTTAGACAAGACCAACAAAGCAAGCTAGAAAGGTGCACAACTCAGAAGCATGGACACGGTTTCGACCACAGATAATGTTTTTCAGAACACTAAACCTTTACAAATAGTGTAAACAGCTGGCTGGTAATATAAGCACGGCATAGAAGAAATATCGTGATGTATCTGAGGCATTGCTCAGGCCATATCTCCCTTTCTCACTTCTTCATCAAGGTACCTTATTCTCTCTTCAATAAGCACATCATATTCAGGTACAGCCCTCCCCCTCTACCCGAAAATGATATATACAGATGAATGACCTTATATAGGGCAACAGTATGATGGGTAAATGTCTGCAACAGTTGTCCTATCTTGAGGCAACAACAGGCTAAGATGGTTCTAAAACTAGTTATGTAAAACCAACTTCTGAAGGTTTTGTGGGGAAAATAACCAAACCTCCCAATCTGTCCTACATTCATCATTTTAATTAACAGGGAAGTGCCTGTATATGATCATTACAAGCACATCCCCATTTTTCCTCTTAAGATAGCAGACACTTAGTGTGAAGCATCATCATTTGGCTGAACATCTTAATTTTAAGATGCCGTAACAGAAAGGACAATGGTCTTTGATGGGATCTCTTTCACTCTCATGAGAAAGGATCAGCCTTCCTACTATAAATCTGCAGGCAGCTGGTGAAACAAACATGAAAACTAAAAGAACTAAAGGAAATTAGTTGGTTTTTTTAATAGATCCGAAAGTGAAATTCTGGAAACCTTGCCAAGGCGCCACAACTAACAGAAAAGTCTCGTTCTATACCACAGTTCTTTATGCTGTAGAATTTAGCTGATAAAAGAGATAAAATAAGTAGGCGGAAAAAATTAATGTTTTTTTTTTCTGTCATAAAGTATTCCTAATGCCCCAGTTCAAGGTACCTGCCTCTGATGGTATCTTCCACTATGATCACTTTTGCCAACAGTGAGTGAACTGTATCAGAAGCAGATGTGACTGTCCTCTCTCAAAATATACAATATTTCATAATTCTCTTTTTTAGTATTCTGGTGCTCTAATTAGCTGCATGTGAAAATACCTGGAATATCGTCAGAACTCAACCTTCAGAATAATGTAAACTTCTGATAGTTCTAAAAGGTTGACAGTTTGTGAAGACAGCTGTTTTTACTTTACGCATGTCATAGCTCGGGGCTTCCCCAGTGGCTCAGCAGTAAAGAATACACCTGCAGTGCAGGAGCTGCTGCTGCTGCTGCCAAGTCACTTCAGTCATGTCCGACTCTGTGCGACCCCACAGACGGCAGCCCACCCAGGCTCCCCCGTCCCTGGGATTCTCCAGGCAAGAATATGAAGTGGGTTGCCATTTCCTTCTCCAGTGCATGAAAGTGAAAAGTGAAAGTGAAGTTGCTCAGTCGTGTCCGACTCTTTGCAACCCTGTGGACTGTACAGGAGACATGGGTTCAATCCCAGAGTTGGGAAGATGTCCTGGAGAAAGAAATGGCAACCCACTCCAGTATTCTTGCCTGGAAAATCCTATAGACAGAGGAGCCTAGTGGGCTACAGTCCATGGAGTCGCCAAGAGTCAGACACAACTGAGCACACACACGTCATGGCTCATTCTATTCTAGACACATATTTATACGTGTGAGCAATGGTCTCAGAAGTACTAAAGTAATAGTTCTCAAAGTGAAGGTGGACTGAGGGTGCTTCTGCTAACAATATAGACTGTCCATACCACTCTCCTTTAGCTCAAAACTGTGAAACGTACTTCTAACAGAAGAACCATCTGTGTACCTAGAAGGTCCTACTTCAATGCTTTGTTAGACTAGAGGAGAGAGGTAAGAAAAATGGTAACTATCGCACTACAAAATTGTTCAAAAGATCTAGGTATAACAATGATGTATGTATGCTGTTATACATACATTATATGTGGGTTTGTGTCCAAATCCATAGAATGTACAACACCAAGAGTGAATCACAATGTAAATTATGGACTTTAGGTGATAATAATGTGTTGATGTAAGCATCAACTGTAACAAATGTACCACTCTGGTGGAGGATGTTGACAAAGCAGGTGGTTGTGCATATGTGGGGAAAAGGGTTGTATGGAAAATCTCTGTACCTCCCCTCAACTTTGCTATAAACCTTAAACTGCTCTAAAAAGAATGTTTAATATGAAATAATTTTTTTTAAAAATCTTGGTTTACTCTGCTGGTTCAGAAGAGCAAAACTAAAGTTAACAGATGATCTAAGTATGCTATAATGGATCAGCTTAAGACATTCTCAGATGACAAAAAGATAAGGGAAAAACTGTATTGATCCATAGTGTGGCCAAATTGAAGATGGCCATGTGGAACAAAAAGGGATTTCTACCTACAATTAAGTAATACAATACCTCTGTAACTTACTGCTGCTGCTGCTGCTAAGTCACTTCAGTCGTGTCCGACTCTGTGTGACCCCATCGACGGCAGCCCACCAGGCTTCCTGTCCCTGGGATTCTCCAGGCAAGAACACTGGAGTGGGTTGCCATTTCCTTCTCCAATGCATGAAAGTGAAAAGTGAAAGTGAAGTCGCTCAGTCGTGTCCGACTCTAGTGACCCCATGGACTGCAGCCTACCAGGCTCCTCCATCCACAGGATTTTCTAGGCAAAAGTACTGGAGTGGGGTGCCATTGCCTTCTCCGCTGTAACTTACTAAGTATATGCAAAAAGTCAACGGGATATCAAGTCTGACAAAGACTATAGGAAACAAATGAAGTACTAACAGGTTTATTTGTGCATGCATGTGTAGGTTAAATTAATATCTAGTTTAGGACATCATAATCTATTAGCCCATGTACTTTTCCTCAAAGATGCTGCAGGCAGTTAAAGAAATATTTGAAGTCTCATGGTATACACTCTCAATAAAGCTTGTATTTTTAGTTACAAAAAAAAAAAAAAAAACCAGTGGATACACATAGAAAGGGACAAGCTAAAGAGAGTGAAATATGAAAAAGTTGATGCAAATAGAAATTTGGAGAATGATTAAAGATGAAAGAACTGAAAGAAAAAGATGCACAACTCTTGTCACTTTAAGATATCTGAACTAGAGGTAAATTATCCTTTCACATGGCTCTCCTCTTAAGTATCATATATAGTTAACTCATAGCCAGAGGCTTGCAGTCCAGGAGCTATCTAGTACTACTTGAATCTTCATGGGCAAAAACCCTATAGCAATGGATTCTCAAAATGAGAAAAGCGGTCAAAGTCACAAAGATGACGTTCTCTTAATACATGGGAAAAATGACTAATCCACTGACCTAGGCATATATTTGCTTGTTTTACGCCAGGAAAATCCATTTACAGCTCGAGGATGGGCCAGATATACAAAAGAAAAGTCAGTTTCTCCTTCAGATTGTTTTTCTGAATTTTTATCTGGAGAGGTAACAGATGTCCGCCAGTTTTCTACATTATACCATACCTTTAAAAGACAGTCATCCTAAGAGGGTAGAAAAACAGAAACAGAAAAACATCCAGATCAGAATTAAAGGTTAAACCAAATACCAAAGGTAAGATTTTTCTTCCCAATTAAAGGAACATAGGGATTGGGCATGAAAAAATTAAGAAAATCTCTGATTCTGATACTTTTCTAACCAGCATTCCTTAACTGTTCTTTGAGAATTAAGGTATGTGAACGTGTGTATTTTGCAAAGGTTGGTTCAAGGAAAATGCTAGCTACTATTTGATATGGAAAATAAAGTCATTCAGGAAAGACCTAAAGATGAAGGGTTCATTTTCTCACTTAGCCAAATATTAAATAAGAAAGTATTACCATTAGTAGACTTCAAAATACTGCTAATTTTATAAAACAACATTTTTTATAGATTGTCATATGAATGTTCAAAGAAAATGATATTAACTAGTTAGCAACTACCACCATACAAAATATTCTAAGCACAATCAAAATTGCATCTCCTAATCTGGGAAGGAAAGCAAGAATGAGAGATTAGCATGTACCAGGTTCTGCTCTTAAGCTACTAATTACATTCCTGACGCTGACTAAAGTTAATCAGATTAAACAGCCCTAGTTTTCTCCTAAAAAATTTTTAGGAGAAAATACCTCACCAAGAATTTAAGACATCTCATATTCTTAGTCTGCCGATTTGAGTCATGGGAAAAATAACTTCAGACTATTAGTTTTATGTAAAGTGCTCTGTGAACCAATGATTTAAAATAATTAAAATTTAAGGGAATTCACTATTCTGAAATCAACAGGTAATAACAAAGAAAAGTTAAAAATGTCCTTCTAGAAAGTCTGTAAATTCTTTTACTATAAATACAGTCTAATATAGCTGTCAGCTAGAAGATAACATAAATAACAGTTATAGTTTATTACTGACAGTATACTATATCCAAGACACTGTGCCACTTTACATACACTGTCTAAACTATGACCCATGACCTATGAGGTAGGTATTATTATCCTTAGTTTATACATCAGAAAACCAAGGCTCAAAGTGATTAACTACTTGCTCAAGATCAAAAAGTTGGTAAATGGCAAATTTATACCCAGATCTACCTTTGATTTAAGCTGTTTCAATTATATCATATTGCCCTTTAACATAATAATATTTAGCCAATTTTTGCTATTTAACATATTTAACAGAAAATGTTTGCAACTTAAATAATGAAGCAAGTTAAATTTTTTTGATATTTCAAAATACACCATAAACACAACTTGATAATAGTATTTTCACAAATTACCTTCCCAGCAGTGGCAAAAAATTCTCCATCTGGTGAAAATTTCATTAAATGAACTTGGGAAGCAGTTCTGTAAATTAAATAGACAAGGCATAATTTTCAAGGAAAATTAAATGAGAGAATGCAATATTACTTCTCTAAACTATATTCAGTAATCTGCTTCAAATACAAAATATAATAACAAGTTTGACACTCACTTTTAAGTATATCTCATAAATTAGAAATAGAAAATGTAATATTAAATACAAAAATTATTTTCAATGTAAAAATATCTATGCATAAGAATCATATAAGGAATGACTTGTCATTCTTTAAAGCTTAAGACAGAAGAGTCATAGGTCTCATTCCTTTAGAATATGAGAAAGAAAGGTTTCATTTTTTAACCTGGAAATCTAATTTTTGGAGCTATGGATGCTTACATTCCAACATACATTTACAAGAACAATAAATCAGTATTTTATAATGAATTCTGCCTTAAGGCAGCATTTGCACAGTTGAAGATTATGTGTGTGTTAATGAGAGACTTCCAATAATTATGGATTCAGCCTTCCAATTTCACCAACATACTTGGTGCATACTTGTCTCTCCTTCTTCAAGGAGTTTCAGTTCATTCCCCTCATCACCTTCCCTTCTGCCTTTCAGGAAATACTGATCTCAAGACATTTCTCACTATCGTTGCTTTCCTTTTCTTTATCCAAGTCCATGCTTAGATAGAGTCACACTAAAATTATTTGTAAAGCAAGCCGAAGAGGAATGCCATCACAGTTCAATTTCAAATAAAAAAAACTTTTTACCCTGATTCTAATTAATACATAACAGAAAATAATGATATAAATGGGTGAAAAGAAGAAAATAAAATCATCTATAGCTTCACCAAAACCACAACACCCATTTCCATGCAAAATCACTAGTAACATGTTAATACATTGACTTCCAAATCTCTTTCCACTCTACCTCTCCATCTACTTTCTGTGGGAGGTTGTGGGGAAGAAGATGGAAACTGATGTCATATTTACAATTTTCTCTGTAATACATATTTTAAAATATGTCATGAACATTAAGTTCTGATACTTTGAAACTCCAATAGTTTGGGCACCTGATACGAAGAGCTGACTCCTTTGAAAAGACCCTGATGCTGGCAAAGATTGAGGGCAGGAGGAGAAGGGGATGACAGAGGATAAGATGGTTGGATGGCATCATCGATTCAATGGGCATGGATTTGGGTGGACTCTGGGAGTTGGTGATGGACAGGGAGGCTTGGCGTGCTGCAGTTCATGGGGTCACAAAGAGTCGGACACGACTGAGTGACTGAACTGAACTGAACATTAAGTGGTAGAATGAACATTTTTGAACACACGTTTTTACGTATCTGGTTAATCTTAAAGATATCTTTAAAACAAATAATTAAAAGTGCTTGGTCTTACACTGCTATATTTAAAATGGATAACCAACAAGAACCTACTATATGGCACATGGAACTCTGCTCAATGTTGTGTGGCAGCCTGGATGGGAGCAGGGAGAATGGATACATGTATTTGTATGGCTGAGTCCCTTCACTGTTCACCTGAAACTATCATAACATTGTTTGTTAATCAGCTATACCCCAATACAAAATAAAAAGTTAAAAAAAAAATGCCTGGTCTTCATGATTGTGACTGTGTTGCCCCTACAGTCTTTTCTTAAAGCAGTATCTAAAGGAATTCTTTTAAAAGGGAATCAGATTTCACGCTCTGCTCAAAACCCTCAACAGCTTCCCAACTCACTCAAAATTAAAATGCAAAAGCCTCACAATAACCTATAAGCTGCCTCCTGACTCTAATCATTTCCCCATCACTCCTCACTATGTTCACTTTCGTCCAGCCACAAGGTGACACACAGTTTTACCTCAGGGTCTTGCACTAGTTCCCTTCTCCAAAAGCTATGCACACATAACTTACTTCCTTCATGCCTATACTCAACGTCACCTCTACTCCTCTTCTCCTATCCTATCTATTCTATGTCGTACCTACTAGTCTTCATCTAACAGGTATAAGCAGATTTTTAAAATGAACCACAAATGAACTATAATCAGATTAAGCTCAACTTTTAAATGTATTCCAGTTAGTGTAATCTTCCGTTGTTCAGTTCAGTCGCTCAGTCGTGTCCGACTCTTTAGAACCCCATGAACTGCAGCATGCCAGGCCTCCCCTGTCCATTACCAACTCCCGGAGTTCACCCAAACTCATGTCCATTGAGTCGGTGATGCCATCCAACCATCTCATCCTCTGTCATCACCTTCTCCTCCTGCCCTCAATCTTTCCCAGCATCAGGGTCTTTTCAAATGAGTCAGCTCTTCCAGTTAGGTGGCCAAACTATTGGAGTTTCAGCTTCAACATCAGTGCTTCCAATAAACACCCAGGACTCATCTCCTTTAGGATGGACTGGTTGGATCTCCTTGCAGTCAAAGGGACTCTCAAGAGTCTTCAACACCACAGTTCAAAAGCATCAATTCTTCAGTGCTCAGCTTTCTTTATAGTCCAACTCTCACATCCATACATGACTATTGGAAAAACCATAGCCTTGACTAGACAAACATTTGTTGACAAAGTAATATCTCTGCTTTTTAATATGATGTCTAGGTTGGTCATAACTTTCCTTACAAGATGGCTGCAAAGACCATCTGCAGTGATTCTGGAGCCCAGAAAAATAAAGTCTGATACTGTTTCCCCATCTATTTGCCATGAAGTGATGGGACCGGATGCCATGATCTTAGTTTTCTGAATGTTGAGCTTTAAGCCAACTTTTTCACTCTCCACTTTCACTTTCATCAAGAGCCTCTTTAGTTCTTCTTAACCTTCTACCATAAGGGTGGTGTCATCTGAGTATCTGAGGTTATTGATATTTCTCCCGGCAATCTTGATTCCAGCTTGTACTTCTTCCAGCCCAACGTTTCTCATGATGTACTCTGCATATAAGTTAAATAAGCAGGGTGACAATATACAGCCTTGACGTACTCATTTTCCTATTTGGAATCAGTCTATTGTTCCATGTCCAGATCTAACTGTTGCTTCCTGACCTGCATACAGGTTTCTCAAGAGGCAGGTCAGGTGGTCTGGTATTCCCATCTCTTTCAGAATTTTCCACAGTTTATTGTGATCCACACAGTCAAAGGCTTTGGTATAGTCAATAAAGCAGAAGTAGACGTTTTTCTGGAACTCTCTTCCTTTTTCCATGATCCAATGGATGTTGGCAATTTGATCTCTAGTTCCTCTGCCTTTTCTAAAACCAGCTTGAACATCTGGAAGTTCATGGTTCACATATTGTTGAAGCCTGGCTTGGAGAATTTTGAGCATTACTTTACTAGCATGTGAGATGAGTGCAATTGTGCAGTAGTTTGAGCATTCTTTGGCATTGCCTTTCTTTGGGATTGGAATGAAAACTGACCTTTTCTAGTCCTGTGGCCACTGCTAAGTTTTCCAAATTTGCTGGCATATTGAGTGCATCACTTTCAGTGCATCACTTTCACAGCATCATCTTTCAGGATTTGAAATAGCTCCACTGGAATTCCATCACCTCCACTAGCTTTGTTCGTAGTGATGCTTCCTAAGGCCCACTTGACTTCACATTCTAGGATATCTGGCTCTAGGTGAGTGATCACACCATCATGATTATCTGGGTCATGAAGATCTTTTCTGTATAGTTCTTCCGTGTATTCTTGCCACTTCTTAATATCTTCTGCTTCTGTTAGGTCCATACCATTTCTGTCATTTACAGAGTCCATCTTTGCATGAAATGTTCCCTTGAAATTTCTTGAAGAGATCTCTAGTCTTTCCCATTCTGTTGTTTTCCTCTATTTCTTTGCATTGATCGCTGAGGAAGGCTTTCTTATCTCTCCTTGCTATTCTTTGGAACTCTGCATTCAAATGGTTGTATCTTTCCTTTTCTCCTTTGCCTTTTGCTTTTCTTCCTTTTACAGCTATTTTTCTTCCTTTCACAGTAAGGCCTCCTCAGACCGCCATTTTGCTTTTTTGCATTTCTTTTTCTTGGGGATGGTCTTGATCCCTGTCTCCTGTACAATGTCACAAACCTCCATCCATAGTTCATCAGATAATGTCTATCAGATCTAGTCCCTTAAATCTATTTCTCACTTTCACTGTATAATCATAAGGGATTTGATTTAGGTCATATTGTATGGTCTAGTGGTTTTCCCCACTTTCTTCAATTTAAGTCTGAATTTGGCAATAAGGAGTTCATGATCTGAGCCACAGTCAGCTCTTGGTCTTGTTTTTACTGACTGTATAAAGCTTCTCCATCTTTGGCTGCAAAGAATATAATTAACCTGATTTGAGTGTTAGCCATCTGGAGATGTCCATGTGTAGAGTATTCTCTGGTGTTGTTGGAAGAGGGTGTTTGCTATGACCAGTGCGTTGTCTTGGCAAAACTCTATTAGACTTTGCCTTGCTTCGTTCTACACTCCAAGGCCAAATTTGCCTGTTACTCCAGGTGTTTCTTGACTTCCTACTTTTGCATTCCTGTCCCCTATAATGAAAAGGACATCTTTTTTGGGTGTTAGTTCTAAAAGGTCTTGTAGGTCTTCATAGAACCGTTCAACTTCAGCTTCTTCAGCATTACTGGTTGGGGCATAGACTTGTATTACAGTGGTATTGAATGGTTTGCCTTAGAAATGAACAGTGATCATTCTGTTGTTTTTGAGACTGCATCCAAGTACTGCATTTCAGACTCTTTTGTTCACTATGATGGCTACTCCATTTCTTCTAAGGATCAATCTTCAGTTGATCCTAGAATAAAACTTGCATAGTTTCCAGTCCAAGGCTTAATTGTTTACTTAAGTAATAAACCACTTCAAATAAATGAGTATGTCTAGTCCAAGTTACTAGGACTCTGTATAACTCTGTTTTTTAACTTAAGATTCTCTCCCTCTTCCAAATGTTTGAAATACATTTCAAATTCTCAGTTCAACCCAAGAAGCCCCTTACCAGATTTGCAGTGATTACAGCACTTCTTTGCTCTTCTCTCCCCGCAATCTTTTATGAAAGACTCAAAAGCAAAGCCACAGCTCTTTCTAAGGAATTATCTTTTTTGCAAAATCCTATTTCCTCTCTATATTTAAACCCTTTTTAATACCCATGATCTGATTATGGGGTAAAAAAAAAACCCACAGAACTAGCTCCTTTGAAATCTCCTTTGTAAATTCTCTATATAGGATATCTGCCTTACTCTGACTTTGGTATCTGATAGATGGCTCAGTGGTCAAGAATCCCCCTGCCAATTCAGGAGAAGATATTGGGTTGGGAACATCCCCTGGAGAAGGAAATGACAACTCATTCCAGTATTCTTGCCTTGGTAATACCATAGACAGAGGAGCCTAGGGGGGCTACAGTTCATGGGGTCTCAAGAAGAGATGGAGACAACTTAGCAACTAAACAGCTGCTTCACATAAAACTGACTCAGGAAGAATGGCCTACCTTACATCCTGTCATACTGATTTACTGGTATACTGTTTATCTCCACCCACCCTATATTCTAAGCACTGTTACCACTGCCTGGAATATGACAAGCACTCAACAAATATTTGTTGGAATGAATGAAAGAAATTTGGACTTGCTATCTAAAGAACATAAGAAAAATTAAGCCTACTGATTCATACTTCCATAAAGTATGATACTAATTTTATGCTCTTATTAACAGTATATATTAGAGTACCTTTTCTCTACTCACTCACTAGTAATAGATTTTATTCATTCTTTTCTTTATGGATATTTTGCATTTTGTGATTTTTGAGGGAGGTAAGTCAACTCAATATGCTGCTCATTATTCACATATAATACTTCAAAAATTTTTCTTGAAACATTTTTCTCTTTGTCCATTTGTTTACTCCTGAAATATCTACTGCCGTTGAATTAATTTTTAAAACCTCCTTTTAAAAATAGCGTTAACCCAAAATTGCATATATTTCCCATTGAGTTTTTGGGTTTTTTTCCTTACAATCTTTTTGCTTCACAAAAGATTTTTATTGATACCCAAAACTATTAATTTTTTCCTTTTCTTTCTTTTCAGTTTTTAGCTGTTGTGTCATACTTAGAAAAATTTCCACAACTCTAAAATAGCATTTGTCATCCAATAGTGATAGCACACAAATGACAACTAATAGCCCAATATACAATTTTTAATTTCCCAATAGTGACATTTAAAAAAGGCAAAAAGAAACAGGTGAAATTAATTATATTTTAAACTCCAGTACTTTGGCCACCTCATGCAAAGAGCTGACTCATTGGAAAAGACTGATGCTGGGAGGCATTGGGGGCAGGAGGAGAAGGGGACGACAGAGGATGAGATGGCTGGATGGCATCACTGACTCGATGGACGTGAGTCTGAGTGAACTCCAGGAGTTGGTGATGGACAGGGAGGCCTGGCGTGCTGAGATACTGGGTCGCAAAGAGTCGGACATGACTGAGCGACTGAACTGAACTGAATCCAATATATCAAAAACATTATCATTTCAGTATGTAATCAACTAAAACTTAGACTTTCACATTCTTTTGCTTAAAACTTTTGAAATCCAGTGTGTATTTTATACTTTTAGGACATGTCAATTCAGTCTAGCCATATTTCAAGTGCTCAAGTGAGATGTGGCTAGTTGCTATCATACCTGATATGGCAGTATTAAAATATGAAAATTTACTGGTATTTTCATCTAAATTTTTGTTGTTGTATACATATTATTTTTTCTTCCTTTTAAATTTGTTTTAGTGCCAAGTATGAAGGAGATTCTAACTTTGCTTTCTCCTCCACAGAGCTAGTAAGCTGCCTTCTTGATGTAAAATGCCACCTTACATACTGAATCTCTGTGTACTTGGGTCTAACCCTGGACCCTAATCTATCCATTCCTGTATCAACAACAAATGGCTTGATCTGTTGTAGCTTTAGAATTAGTTTTACTATACTCTATGTCTTCATTCTTTTCTTTCAGAATTTTCCTTTTCTTGCCGTATGTGTCCTTTTAATATTTTGAACTCCACTCACAAGTAGAAATTCCAATAAGATTTTGATAAGAGTGATTATTCAACATATAGATTAATTTGGGAAAAATATACTTCTTCACAATGGGAAAATTCAGTCAAAACTATGAAAGGTATCTTTGTCTTCCTTTTGTATAATTTAGAATGCTCTTATGGGCCTTACACATTTCTGTTTCTTCCTATGCGTTTTATTCAACAACTTAAAAAAAAAAAAGGATCTGCAGAGCATGGGAAATGGTGACTGTTCTATATATAAGAAAAGGTATGTCACAATTATAAAAAAAATCAATACTTTTTATGTTAGTATGCTTTTATACAAACGAAAATGCATTTATATCATAAGACCATATGAAATAGATTTATTCGTTTAACCCCCTAACTAATTGCTTACTTGCACTGCCAAATGCATCTCCAATCCCCAAAGTTAAGATCTGTTTTATCTGGATTTCCATCTTCAGCTGGCTTCTCCAAGTTATTATTGGACCAGAGTTGCAAACAGCTGGAACCAGTTAAAAGACGATTACCTGAAAAAATATGTATCATCCACCAATAATTATTTAGGTATTTAATTAGTGACTTAAGTTACATGCTCAGGAGTTTCATATAATACTGTAAAGAATACAACTTTTTTAAAAAGTCAAATAAAAAGAGATTTGGGTTATGAGGGAGTAAAGTTATATTTTAACTTTGTTGAAGAAGCTTAGACAGAAAGCAGAACAGATCTTGTAATCTCTCCTTCAACAAACATTTAATGAGCATCATCTTTCTAACAGGCACTGTGCTAGGCACTGGCAATACAACGACAAATGAGACACTGTCCTTTTTCATGCTGGGTTCACATTCCAGTAGAGAAATATTATGAGCATAAGCATGGAAATATGTGAGTTCCTATATTCCAGAGAATGCTTCATAATCTCCTTATGGTTAAGGGATAAAGCACATAGTAGACCTAAGAAAAGAAGTAAGGTTGGGGGGGAAAAAAAGCCATCATATTGTGAAGCATTTTTGAGGTTTGTAAGGAGTTTAGTTTGTTACAAGCAGCTGGGAGTTAGAAGATTTTATATGGAGGGATAGTTTGCGGAGTGGATCTGTATTCTACAACAAGGGGTCTCAGCTGGGAGGGGTGTCAATAGATAGACGTGAAGAGGCATATAAACCTCCTCCAATAACATACATGCAGAAGTATAGGTATACTATGTGCATTTTTCTAGAGATAACCCATAATTTTCACCATACTTTCACTGACTTTAGATAGGAAATCCCTGTGTCTAAATGCCAAGTAAGTTACTTAATTAGCTATGTGAATTTGGTCAAGTTGGGCAACCTCTGAGCCTCAGTTTTCTCACCTATAAAATTAGAAATTTGTGTAGAGTTGTTGTAAGAATTAGCTATTATATATATAATGTATCTGGCACAGGCTAGGCACTTAGCAGAAGCTCAATAAATAGGAGCAATTAGGTGGAACGTCTCATAGATGGATAAAAACCACCCAGACAGAACTAACAAGACATTCCATTTAAATATGGTTATTATTCCACTGTTGAGCTTACCAACAAACATACCTGTTCTTTTTTTGCTGAGATATAATTGACATGTACCATTATATTACTTTCAGTTTGTAACACAATGATTCAATATTTGTATATAGTGTGAAATGACTACCACAGTAAGTCTAGTTAACATTCATCAACACATATGGTTACAATATTTTTTTCTTGTGATGAGAACTTTTAAGATTTACTCTTTCTCTGCAATGGTTCAAATACACAGTACAGAATTAAGCATAGTTGCCATGTCATGCATTACATACGAGGATTTATTTCATAACTCATAACCTTCACCTATTTTATCTACTCTCCCCAACCCCACACCTCTCCAACCACTACCTGACTTCTCAGTATCTGTGAATTCAACTTTGATAAGTTTTCTTTAACATAAACTAAGAGCGAAATTAAGGTATCCCCCCAAATTAAGAAATTAATATAGAATGCAAAATAATTCACCTTAGTTACAGAATGAAACAAAAGTAGGTAGGGTATAGTATAATACATTGATTTGAACAGAAAGGGCAAAGGTATGGCTATCACAGGAGGGAAAAAGAAAGCGTTAAGTCTAAAATAGTAAATCTTAGGATTTTAGCAAGATGCAATGGTGGGTCTGGTAGCAATACAAAGGTAATAGTCAGTTTACTAGCATCACTTGAAAAATATTCTTTATATCCAATGCCTGGCATATACTAATAAGGTATATTCATCCTAGCGGATTCATGTTGATGTATGGCAAAACCAATACAATATTGTAAAGTAATTAGCCTCCAATTAAAATAAATATAAATTAAAAAAAGAAAAACTAAAATACTAATTTTCACTTAATATATTCTAAATCTGTTTATAAATAGTTATAAAGTTCATCTGAAAAAAACAATAATAGCTCCCAAATATATATTATAATAATAACCCATTTCTGAACCAAAACCTCTAAATTTTAAACTTTTGATTATAAAAGAAAAATAATAAAATTTTCTGTGAATTTTAACTAAATCATGATTTAAAAGATAATCGTCATGAACTATTGGCAAGTCAGTAGCAGATATGTTAAGAAAATAAGTAGTTACCTTCTAATAGAACTCTGTAATGATAATTTCAAAGGAACTAAAATACTATCAATATCAATAATAATATCAATACTACCTTCTGAATCTGAAGCATTAGTACTTACAGACCACAGTTACAGAAATTCCAAGCAACTACCAAGTCATTACTAAAGAACACTCACTTCAAATAAAAATTGTTTTTATTATAGTTATTCATAAGAGACTTCAAGTATCCAGTTCACTTGCTAACAATTATTTTTTATAGGTAAGTACTAAAATACCTTTTTACAGAAAGCATCAAGTACATTCATAGTTAACCATTCTTGATAGGTTAAGTAATCTGCTCATGATCACAAAACTTCTAGTCATATATATAAACATTTATTGACAGTTTAATATATGACGGGCCCCAGATAAATTACAGAATAAAATAGAATCTAAGACCTTGTCTAAAAAAATAATAAATAAATAATTACAATAAATTGTAGTGTTATCATAGAATAACCATATAATTTATCATCCAAACAGGAACACTTGTGAAAATAAAAGGTAACACTATTAATAATTATATGAGAACAACAGGCATAAACTGGACATAGTAGAGTTAAATACAAAGTGCCTTACTAAATGCCAAATTTGAATCCAGGTTAAATTTTTACTCTTCTCACTGTACGCATAAAATACACATGCAAGATGCCAGCTAGCAACAAGCATCAAGCTCATGAGAGAAAATATTTTAAAACATTGTGAATTTTTAAAATCTGAAGTAATCTCTTTATCTTCTAAAACAATTTCACAAGGTTCTGAACTTTGTATTCTAAATTAACATTTTTTCCTCAGCCATTTTATCCACTATACATAACTGCATCTCATATCTGTGTATTCCTCTCATCAGTCACTCGATATGAACTGAGCACCTACAATGATAAAGGCACTGAAACAAGTTATTTCTCATTCAGACTACTGTGAATGCACTTTTCAAAGGTAATTAAAATACAATATTTACCTTCCTGTTCCTCTTGTCTCTGATCATTCTAAGACACTGCTACCAGAAAAATCGGGCAAAATCATAAATCTTAGTTTGCCACTAGCCACTTTCAAAAACCTATACATTTTATACAATTTAAAAGAATTAAGTTATTTAATTATTTACATGACTGTAAAGGCTTTCCATCTGCTGTATTCTTATCTCTTCACCAAACTCACTCCAGTCTCAGTGAAGTACTAACCAGTATCAGAACATATCCTATGCTTTCTTTCTCTATTTCTTTGCTCACTCTGGTAAACTGGTAAAAATTGTTTTAGGACTATTTTTTAATGCAGAAATAGATAATACATACATATACACATTATCTCTCCTTAGAATTCACTTGTTTATTTCCATCCTCAACCCATCCCCGCTCCCTGGTGGCTCAGATGGTAAAGAATCTGCCTGCAATGCAGGAGACCAGAGTTTTGACTGGGTCAGAAAGATCCCCTGAAGGAGGGAATGGCTACCCACTTTGGTATTCTTGCCTGGGGAATTCCATGGACAGAGGAGCTTGGCAGGCTACAGACCACGGGGTCACAAAGAATCTGGACACAAAACTGACTAACACTTTCACTTTCAACCTATCCCCACCCTCACTATCAAAGTCCATCAACTCTCATGTTAAAAGGCTCCCCTTCAATGAAATTTTGATTCTTCAAAGACAATTAGTGTCTGTTTCCCAAAACAACATATTCCTACAACAGCTGGACACTATTATGGTGCATGTTTCCTCATTTCAGTATAAGCTCTAAAACTGCACAACTTGTTTTACTTACTTTTGGGTTCTCTATCATTTCACATAAAGCAGAACTGAAATACATGAAAGTAAAAACAAGCAATAGCCTAGACAAGTTTTATTTCAGTTAATCCTTCTTTTCTTACCTGCAGGATCCCAAGTTATATTGTGTGCTATGGAGTCCAGAAAAAATTGGCCACTTTTCTGCCACTGACTATATAATTCCTAAAATTTGAAAAAAAAAGGTCATTTAGTCTATTATTGGCATCTTCTCTGTCAAATGTATACACTGACACTAATTATTTTTAATAATACATGTACTCATTTTTTGAGGTATAATTGAGCACTGAGTCATATCTGAAGAGAATAAAATGTTCAGTCTAGTCAAGAAAAATAAAGAGCATGTGATGGAGATCAATGAGAGCATATCCATTCCTGGAAGGTCCAAAAGTCTGTCTTTACTATATTTAGACAATCATAAGTATCTGCCACTAGGACAATATACGTATTAACCTCAAACTTTTAAAGTTACTATTATTACTTTATTATTATTATTATAGCTACAAAGGTTTAATTTTAAATATGCCTGTGTCTCTGCTATTTGAAGATCCCTCCTCTTTTACTGTTTCACCTTCACCTGAGGGCACGTGGTAAGTGTGAAGATTCAGAATAAGAGATGTTAACACCCCTCTTATATAAATATAAAGGCTTTTCATCCCTTACAGCAGTATTTTCCAAACTTTTTTAACATGCAAATCAGTAAGAAATACACATTGTACTGTAACCCAGAATACATATATGCATACACATAAATGCAATCTAAGTTTACTCTTAATACATGTGATGAACTCTAACATTTCTATTCTTTTTCATTTTCTTATAAAGTCAGGTTGTGGCCTACTAAGTTGACTTCTCTAACCTCTAATAGACTGAGACCCATAAACACTCTCTGAGTGTAGTGGTTCCCATACTTTGGTATGAAAATAATGTGAAATGTTTACTAAAAACTCACACTCTCAAGACCCATGCCCAAATGTTCAGATTCAAAAGGTCCTGGACTGGGCACAGAAATCTGTACTTTAAACCAACATCTCCAAGTGATTTTGATACAGGTGACCTGCTGAATACGCTTTTATGAAACACTATATGGGCTTCCCTGGTGGCTCAGATGGTAAAGAATTCGCCTGTGAAGCTGGAGACCTGGATTCAATCCCTGGGTTGGGAAGATCCCCTGGAAGAGGGCATGGCAACCCACTCCAGTATTCTTGCCTGGAGAATCACCATGGACAGAGAAGCCTCGCGGGCTACAGTCCATGGGGTCACAGAGAGTCAGACACAACTGAGCAACTAAGCACATTTTGCAGAAATGGCTCTCAATCATCAGAAGACTTCCTCTACAACTAGATGAACAAGTACGTAGGCAGTCCCACAGGTACAGATTTACAATTCCCCAGAGCAGGGCCTGGACACACTATCAACTAGTGATTCTGAAGTGCACCTCTTGTGAAAAACTACCATCTTGACAGAATATTCCAGAATGTACAAATAAAATAATATTTTTATGAGGCTCTAAAGATTCTCTGATACTATGTCTTGGAATTAAAGATTCTGAGCATCTTTCAAGTTAATAATTTTTCCACTTGATCCAGTTTTCCCTTTACTCATCAGGCTTTTTTCCCTGCCCTCTCTGCAAACTCAGTGCTGCTACCAATAAACCAGCCTCTTCTTATTGAATTTTTCAGACTATTATATTAAACAATTATAAGTATAAGAGTTATAACTGAAATTCTCAATTCTACTTTTATTAATAAAGGCATTTTAACATAACAAACTGATTTTTTAAAGTCAGTTATTTCATTCAACAAATATTTATTGACTAGTATTTGGAATACAGTGTTTTAGAAGGAACAACCACCTATAAAATATGTTTTTAGTACTATCAACTACTAATTCCTAAGGGTATGAGAGCCTCTAACACTGGCTTCATAGATAATAATATAAACACAAACAGAAATGAGAGAAGTGTGGATTCTCCTTCCATGAAAGTTTTAAATGGACATCAATTAACCTAGAGAAAATATTTTTCATTAACACAAGGTAAGGAAAAAGAATGTTCACACCTAGGGATCAAGACAACTAGTTTCACTCTTAGATCTCTGGCTCAACTGCTGTTTCATTGCTCAAGTCACATATTTTTGAACCTCTGCTGCCTTATTTATAAAAAAGAAATAACAGCTGTCCAACTATGTCAGAGGGAATTTGTAAGATATTAATAAGCTAAGTGAAAATGAAATGAAAACTATCAAAGGATACATAAGATAAATCTATTATTAACACATTGTTTAATTTTTCACATTTAACACATTTCCAGTCTTTGAAATCAAGAATAAATAGATGTTAAACAATTTTGGAATTGAGCAAAGAGCCGCTTAAGGCTGACTTGCCTAATATCAAACAGCTAAAGAGCAGCAGATAAATAAACCATTTCTATGACTCCTACTACAATGGTCTTTAGACCACACTATGCTGATCCTGTTTCACTTAAAATCAGTAGTTTAACCTTCAGTAGAGATGGGTAAAATACCCTGGTCTGCTATATTTAAGAGTATCAAAACACAAAAAATCTACTACATAACCTCAATATTTATAAACTATTGTTTTAAGCAACTTTCAGAACTATTCCTGAATATAGATTCCTTATAAAGAAAAAACATTCACTGACCCACTAACAATTATTACATGATTTAATAAGGGCAAGAAATTAAGTCCAAGGGGTATGTTAAGATTTTGCAATCAAAACATGTCACTTTAAGAACAAAATATACAAAGAAAAAAGCTATACGAAAGAAGATCACAGAAACAAAAATAAGTACCACATATGACTGGACAATGATATTTGCCACTATTAATAAAGTAATTGACAAATTTCAAGTTGTTGACTCTTCAAATACTTAATAAAAGAAAAAAATGACAGACGGGGAAAAAAAGGCATTTCAAGATAATTCAGTAAGCACAATTTAGTTTAATTCTACTTCAATGAAACATTTACACATTTTAAAGAAGGAAGTGGCATTTAGCATGTTGTCTTTATTTACAGTGTACAATTTATACTGATTTATGTGACAATCACTCTAAGTTTGTAGTCTTAAAAATGTTATCTTTTAATACACATTTCCATTTCTAATAGAAAAAGATAAATTACTGACCAAATTTTTCTTTTGCTTCGGTAGGTTAACTGGTTCAAAAACAGAAATAACATTTCCATAGGATGCTGCAATCTTTTAAAAAGAAAAAACAAAGAAAACTTATAAATATGTTGTTACTTATGAATCAAAAGAGCAAAGGAAATGAATAGTATAACTTACAAAATACTCAACACAAAATTTCTTTCAGCAATACTTGAGAATGTCAGTTTTGGGGTTACCATATCTGGGTCAGAAGCCCAGCACTGTCACTTACTGTATACCAGCAAGGTATCTCTTTGAACCTCAGTTTCCCTATCTATATTTACAATATGTATTACATTATCTTCCTAGTAGAATTGAGGGTTGAAGTAACATCTGTAAAGCATCTGGTAAAGACGCTAAATGTTAATTCCCTTCCTCACATAAGAAAATGTATTAATGTATTCCTTATGGAATTTGATGACTTAAAAATCAGTTTTTAGGTTATCTGTCCTCGAAAGTTCACAATTCTGTCAGTGTATATTTAAATTATTGGAGATAAAACTTAAATCTATTCCTTTGTGAACTCTTTAAGAAATATACTTTTTCAATATTCTATTTGAATATCTTTAAAATGTACCCCTTAATGAAAAATAAACCTTGCTGGCTTTGTTTTATGAAGTAGCTACAACTGCAGCCTGAGTGAGTCACAAATGAAGAATATTAAAACATCAGAAATCAGATATATAGATAGAATGAATGATCAGGAATAGAAATAAGAACATACAACCTAGTGAAGAAGAGTAAGAAATGAGGATATAACATACATATGGGAGTGGATATTTTTATATTTTTAAGATATTTTTCTTAGGAGTTCTGAGAATACAGAAATCATCTACACTGAGTTCATCCAGGAGTGTTTAGTTTGTGCCTTTATGTGTGGCTAGGATTTCAAACTGCAGTGAGTGTTCAATTTTAGAAATAGGGCACAGTATGAATACAAGTGTAAATACTAAAAGAAGTAAAGTATGTTGGGAGGTGACTGACCATCAGCCCAGCCAGAAACAGAATAATGAACACAAGGCCAAAAAGGTAGGTGTGAATGGGCTAAAGAAAGTCTCAAACCAAGGTGAACAACTTAAACTTTTCTAGAGTAATGGGAATCTAAGAACAGTTTAAAGCAAATGAATAACAAGTAAAATGCAGACAAATTTTCTTAGGAAAACTAATCTGGTAGTACTACAAAGATAAAAACAGTAATGATAAAATATTGATGCCTATGGTATCAAGAAGCACTTCCTTCTAAAATTTAAACTTAAAAAATTATAGCATTTATGTTGATTTTTTTTACAAAGTTTATCCCAAAGTTACAAGGAGATAACTACCTGTTTAAAGACAAAGTAGGACTCTAACAATAATTTCTTTTCAGGAGTTTATTTCTAAATAGACTGAAGTTTACTGTTATTCCTTTCCTTCAATCCAATAAATTTTGAAATAAGTAAGCTTTACATCGACTCTACAGGCAATAAATATTATATCTGTCAACTCATGGAGAAAATTATGCTATATTTCAAGATTATACAAGAATATAATTCCTGACAGTCTCTAAGATACATTTAAGTCACGAATTTTGTTCTCTAGGGTACATCTAGAGAGACAAAGAAATCTGTAGCTACATTGTCTTGGAAACACAGTAAGTCTCTAATTCAACAAGAAATGATACTTCAGAGACTATACTGACAAAAACCATACTCAAAACAAATCTCATATTTGTAAATCTCAAGATTACAAACCTTGCCTTGTTGCATTGAACAATCTACACATCCTACTTGAATATTTCCATGTTTAGCTCCTGGGATTATTTGCAGTCTTTCAAAATCACTTCCCAGTATAACAATGTCACATCCAGATGCATAAGCCTAAAAACAAAACAAAAAAGAACAAAATAAAATAAAAATGATAAAATTGTCAACAAAATATTTTATCATATAAAACACTGGTATTAAATATTATATTCTTTTTAAAATCTTTATTATTTGAGAATATTTCCCTTACCTCCCATATACAGACCCATCAGTCAGTCCTATCTGCAAAATATATACCAATTCCTTTCATTTCTTCCATTTTGATTGAATGCTACTGCACTTATCTAAACGACCATAATCTCTCTCCTGCATGATTGCTTATACACTGATCACTTCCATTCTTGCTTCCCTCTATAACTCCTTTCCACACAAAGACAAAAGTCATCTTTTAAAAATGTTTATTACACCAAGTAATTTTCCCTGATTAAGTCCCTTCAATATTTTCCTCATTGGACTTGGAACAAAATCTCAACTTACCTTTGTCAATGTGCTAAATGATTGTCCTAATTTCCCAAATCCATCTCAAGCTACTCTTTCATCCCTTCAAATGGCTCCTGCCCCTATATTACTCTTTTTTCTGTTCCTTGGGCATATCAATCTTTTTCCACCTCAGGGTGGTTTACCTTGCTTCTACCTGTCTGGTGTTTGTCTAACTTCTTTTCAACATTCAAGTCTCAGTTCAGTTCAGTCACTCATTCGTGTCCGACTCTTTGCGACCCCATGAATTGCAGCACGCCAGGCCTCCCTGTCCTGAATATACTCATATTCTTGCTCCCTTTCCTCTAGCATATTCTTCCTCCCTTTCTTCATAGCATATACCACAATTTGTAAATATCTTGCTTGTTATCCATTTCCATCACTACAAGTTCAAGTCCATGACAAAAAGGTAGGGTTCAAGTTCATCTTGTTCTCTGATCTTAGATCACAAAAAGTTTCTTCCATTTAAGAGCACATGACTGTCATCCCAGAATTTATATGCAGCATAACTCTGGAAATAAAATATCCATCACAAACTGTTTTCCATCCTGGTAAGTTCTGAAAATCTCAGTAATTCTTTACTTTCTCATCTCTTTTGCACATATACATACAATTTACTTAACGCAAAAAATATTATACTTAATATATATACTTCATGACCATAAATCCTACGAAGGCCAAAATGGTTCTGTATAAGCTACAAAAAATTTTAGAAAACGGATTTGAGAGAACATACAAATAAATCTGCTCAAATTTATCAAAAAAATTGGGCCTAAACTGGCTGACAGCTTCTAGAGTGGCAGAGTGGGCTTGATTTTGACTTCTGTTCTAGTGCTCTTTCAGTGGTAGCACAGGAACTTCCTTAGTTAAGCATGCTTCCCTGAGATCTTCCTAAAAAGAATTAAGAGAAATCAAGTGTGGTTCTACTAGTGTCACATAGTGGAAAAAACTGGCTCAGAAAACAAACAAAAAACCTCATGATGGTCTGCTCACCTCTGCGTAAATACCCACGACAGGATCACAAGGCTTGTCACAAGATTATCCTCAAGAATAAATTCCAAAAAGCAATTTAAGAAAACTTTTTATTAATGAGCCTCTAAAATACTTTAATATTTTAGAAACTGATTTTCTCCTGAATTTTAAATTTTGATAAAATACTGTCACTGTTTACCAAAATATTATATTAAATGCAGAGTGTTTACAATTTAGATTTTCTTCTCACAACACAAATTTTTTTCAATTTCCATTAGCCAGGATATATATATATATATACACACACACACACACACACACACATTTTAATGTGTTCATAACCTCTGCCTTCTTTTCATGTACTGCTATTATCTACTTTTAGATATTGTGTTGCACCTGTTTTTGTCAATCATGACTAAATTTTCCTGAATCAAGTCTCCATTAATCCTGAAGTACCTCACAAAATTATTGCTTAATTAATGTTTAAAACAAGTACTGAATATCTTCAGACTTGATAAATGCAAAGTTATCTCAGAAATAGATACCTACCCAACAGAAAGACACCAACTCATAATACAAATAAACCATGATCATTCAAAGGCTTATCCAGTCCTGGATTACCCTTGCTTTTTTCCTGCTACTGTATTATATTATCACAGCCTGTCAGTTAACTTTTCCTTAGTGACAGTACTAGAAGATGCAAAGCTATCTATTCCTAATTTTGGTAACCAGTGAAGTTGCTCAGTCGTGTCTGACTCTTTGCGACCCCATGGACTATAGCCTACCAGGCTCCTCCATCCACGGAATTTTCCAGGCAAGAGTACTAGAGTGAGTTGCCATTTCCTTCTCCAGGGGATCTTCCCGACCCAGGGATCGAACCCAGGACTCCTGCATTACAGACAGATGCTTTACTGTCTGAGTCACCAGGGAAGCCCAATTTTGGTAAATTTTTAAGTCAAATAAATGTTATTGATCTTCATCTAGAATATCTCTCTCATTCAGTCTGCCCTTTCTTCTTTCAGAGTTACAACTAGGATGGCAATAAACTGGTAAATGGAAAAAACAAAAACAACAAAAAAAGAATATAACCAACTGCAATCCACACTTCATGAGTTGACTATTATCCTTCGGGCTTTATAATTAAAAAAAAATCTGATTTTCTTGACTATAGAATTTTAATTTTTATATTTTCAGAGAGGGGCAATGGCACCCCACTCCAGTACTCTTGCCTGGCCCATGGACAGAGGAGCCTGGTAGGCTGCAGTCCATGGGATTGCTAAGAGTCCGGCACGATTGAGCGACTTCACTTTGACTTTTCACTTTCATGCATTGGAGAAGAAAATGGCAACCTACTCCAGTGTTCTTGCCTGGAGAATCCCAGGGACGGGGGAGCCTGGTGGGCTGCTGTCTATGGGGTCGCACAGAGTCGGACACGACTAAAGGGACTTAGCAGCAGTGGCATAGTTTATTTGATAATGTACTTAATTAAACATAAAACGAATTAAAGATTCAAACTATATTTACATTTTGTTCTGTATCTCAATTATTTTCAAGAGTATGTAAGTATCTCCTTAAAAATCCTGCTGTGCACAGAATACTGGTTGAATAAACTACAGGACATAGGCACAATGGAGTATTACACAGCTATAAAAAGAATGAGGAAGAAACCTATGAACTGACTTGGAGTGATTTCTAGGAGATAGTATTAAGTGAAAAACTAAAAAAACAAGTAGAAAAGGGCTGACTTACTTGTCTTTGCCTGACTTACTTCACTTAGCATAATACCCTCTAGATCCACATATTTCATCACAAATGGCAAGAATTCACTCTTTTTTATGATTAATATTCCATTGTGTGTGTGTGTGTGTGTGTGTAGGCATTGTGTGTACACATATATGGACGAAAATGTATGCATATGTGTATGTGTGTGTGTATACATGTACATATGTATGTATGAATAAATTTAATAATTTAAAAAATCATAACCAGCATCCACTGGTAGATGAATGAAGATGTATATATACACATGTATACACACATACATCTACAGTTCAGTTCAGTTCAGTTCAGTCGCTCAGTCGTGTCCGACTCTTTGCGACCACATGAATCGCAGCACACCAGACCTCCCTGTCCATCACCAACTCCCAGAGTTCACTCAGACTCACGTCCATCAAGTCAGTGATGCCATCCAGTCATTTCATCCTCTATCATCCCCTTTTCCTCCTGCCCCCAATCCCTCCCAGCATCAGAGTCTTTTCCAATGAGTCAACTCTTTGCATGAGGTGGTCAAAGTACTGGAGTTTCAGCTTTAGCATCATTCCCTCCAAAGAAATCCCACGGCTGATCTCCTTCAGAATGGACTGGTTGGATCTCCTTGCAGTCCAAGGGACTCTCAAGAGTCTTCTCCAACACCACAGTTCAAAAGCATCAATTCTTCGGCGCTCAGCCTTCTTCACAGTCTTAACTCTCACATTCATACATGACCACTGGAAAAATGATAGCCTTGACTAGACGGACCTTTGTTGGCAAAGTAATGTCTCTGCTTTTGAATATGCTATCTAGGTTGGTCATGACTTTCCTTCCAAGGAGTAAGTGTCTTTTAATTTCATGGATGCAATCACCATCTGCAGTGATTTTGGAGCCCAAAAAAATAAAGTCTGACACTGTTTCCACTGTTTCCCCATCTATTTCCCATGAAGTGATGGGGCCGGATGCCATGATCTTCGTTTTCTGAATGTTGAGCTTTAAGCCAACTTTTTCACTCTCCACTTTCACTTGCATCAAGAGGCTTTTGAGTTCCTCTTCACTTTCTGCCATAGGGTGGTGTCATCTGCATACCTGAGGTTATTGATATTTCTCCCAGCAATCTTGATTCCAGCTTGTGTTTCTTCCAGTCCAGTGTTTCTCATGATGTACTGTGCATATAAGTTAAATAAGCAGGGTGATAATATACAGCCCTGACGTACTCCTTTTCCTATTTGGAACCAGTCTGTGGTTCCATGTCCAGTTCTAACTGTTGCTTCCTGACCTGCATATAAGGTTTCTCAAGAGGCAGGTCAGGTGGTCTGGTATTCCCATCTCTTTCAGAATTTTCCACAGTTTATTGTGATCCACACAGTCAAAGGCTTTGGCATAGTCAATAAAGCAGAAATAGATGTTTTTCTGGAACTCTTTTGTTTTTTCCATGATCCAGCGGATGTTGGCAATTTGATCTCTGGTTCCTCTGCCTTTTCTAAAACCAGCTTCAACATCAGGAAATTTACGGTTCACGTATTGCTGAAGCCTGGCTTGGAGAATTTTGAGCATTACTTTACTAGTGTGTGAGATGAGTGCAATTGTGCAGTAGTTTGAGCATTCTTTGGCATGGCCTTTCTTTGGGATTGGAATGAAAACTGACCATTTCCAGTCCTGTGGCCACTGCTGAGTTTTCCAAATTTGCTGGCATATTGAGTGCAGCACTTTCACAGCATCATCTTTCAGGATTTGGAATAGCTCAACTGGAATTCCATCACCTCCACTAGCTTTGTTCATAGTGATGCTTTCTAAGGCCTACTTGACTTCACATTCCAGGATATCTGGCTCTAGATGAGTGATCACACCATCGTGATTATCTGGGTCGTGAAGATCTTTTTTGTACAGTTCTTCTGTGTATTCTTGCCTCCTCTTGTTAATCTGCTTCTGTTATGTCCATACCATTTTTGTCTTTTATTGAGCCCATCTTTGCATGAAATGTTCCCTTGGTATCTCTAATTTTCTTGAAGAGATCTCTAGTCTTTCCCATTTTGTTGTTCCTCTATTTCTTTGCATTGATCGCTGAGGAAGGCGTTCTTATCTCTTCTTGCTATTCTCTGGAACTCTGCATTCAGATGTTCCAAAGCATGCCAAAGATGCTTATATCTTTCCTCTTCTCCTTTGCTTTTCTCTTCTCTTCTTTTCACAGCTATTTGTAAGGCCTCCCCAGACAGCCATACGCCCACACATCCTCTTTATTCATTCATCTACCAATGGATGCTAGTTATGATTTCTGAAACTTATTAACATCATAAATAAAGCAATCAGAATGGGTGGGGGGAACAAATGAACTAACTACATTACAAACAAATACTACATCTACACTGAAAGAAAGAAGGCAGGAAAATACTAAGTAATTTATGAACACAGAATATGACTAATATATTCTCAGCCTTGGAGACTGAGAAGGAAAAAACTTTGGCACCAAAGTTTTACATATACCAAAGCTATACAAGGACACTACAAGAAAACTACAGGCCAATTTCTCTGATGAATATAGATGCAAAAATCTTCAACAGATGCAAAAGACTGATTTCAATAGCACACTAAAAAGATCATACACCATAATCAAGTTGTATTTATCCCTGAGATGCAGGATGGTTCCATAAAAGCCATATATGACAAGCTCACAGCTAATGCAGTCAATGGTAAAAAGCTAAAAGCTTTCCTCTAAGATCAGGAACAAGACAAGGATGCCCACACTTACCAATTCTATTCAACCTAATATTGGAAGTCCCAGCCAGAGTAATTAGGCAAGAAACAGAAATAAAATGCATTTGAATCAGAAAGGAAGATATAATATTGTCTGTTTTCAGAATACAAGATACTACATATAGAAACCCTGAAGTCTCTACCAAAAAACTTTTAGAACTAATAAACAAAGTCAGCAAAGTTGCAGAACACAAAATCAACATAAGAAAATAACTGCATTTCTGTACACTAACAATAGACTATTCAAAAAAGAAATTAAGGAAACAATCCAATCTATAACAGCATCAAAAAGAATAAAATACTTTAGAAAAACTTTAACCAGGTGAAAAGTCTTGGACACTGAAAACTATCAAGACACAGATTAAAGAAACTGAAGATTACACAAATAAATGAAAAGACGTCTTTTGTTCTCGAACTAGAAAAGTTAATATCATTACAATGTCCATACTACACAAAACCATTTATAGATTCAATGTAATTTCTATCAAAATTCCAGTAGCATTTTTCACACAGGGGGAAAAAAAAAATCCTACAATTCACAATGGAACCACAAAAGACCCCAAATAGCCAAAGCAATCTTAAGGAATAACTAAGCTGGAATCATCACATTTCCTGATTTCAAACTATATTACAAAACTATAATAATCCAAACAATATGGTATCAGCATAAAAACAGACACAGAGACCTAAGGAACAGAATCATAAGCCTAGACATAACCTACACATATATGGTCAATTAATTGTTGACAAAGGTGCCAAGAATATACAATAGAGAAAAGAGAGTTTCTTCAATAAGTTGACACTGGGAAAACTGGACATCCCTGTGCAAAAAGAATGAAATTGAACCCGTGTCTTACATCACACACAAAAATAAACTCAAAAATGAATCAAAAACTTAAACTTGAAAAATAAAACTGGAAACAAAACTCCTAGAAGAAAACATAGGGGGAAAGCTCCTTGGCAATCAGTGATGATTAATGGAACACCAAAAGCACAAGCAATAAAAGCAGTAATAAATAAGACTACACTAAACTGCAAGGCTTCTCTGCACAGCAAAAGAAACCATCAACAAAATGAAAAGGTAACCTTCAAAATGGGAGAAAGTATTTGCAAACTTTATCTGATAAAAAGTTATTATCTAAAATATAGAAAGAGCTCATAATTCAATAGCAAAAACAATCCAATTAAAAATGGGCAGGGAACTCCAACAGACATTTTTCCAAAGAAGATGTACTGATGACCAATAGGTACATGAAAAGACGTTCAATATCACTAATCATCAGGGAAATGCCAATCAAAACTGGATGAGATATCACTTCACACCCATTAGGATGCTATCATCAAAAAGATAAAAGATAAGTGTTGGTAAAAATGTGAAGAAAAGGAATCCTTGTGTACTCTTGGTGAGAATGTAGACTGGCATAGCCACTGTGAAAAACAATACGGAAGAGGACTTCCTTGGTGGTCTAGGGGTTAAGAATCTGCCTGTCAATGCAGGAACACACGTTCAATCCCCGGCCCACATGATTCCACATGTGACAAAGCAACTAAGCCTGTGGGCCCCAACTACTGAGCCCATGGGCCACAACTACTGAAGCCCACACTCTAGAGTCCAAACGCCACAACTACTGAGACTGCGTGCTGCAACTACTGAAGCCCGTGCACGCTAGAGCCCACATCCACAATGAGAAGCCACTGAAATGAGAAGTGCATGCACTGCAGCTAGAGAGTAGTCCCCACTCGCTGCAACTAGCTAAAGCCCACCCACAGCAATGAAGACACTGCACAGGCAAAAGAAACAAAAACAAGCAAGCAAACAAAAACAGTATGGAAGAGTCCTGAAAAAATTAAAAGCAAAACCACCATATGTTCCACCAATTCAACTTGTCCAAAGATGGTGAAATCACTATAAGAGATATCTGCACTCCCATATTCATTCCAGCATTGTTCATAAAAGCCAAGATATGGAAACAGCCTAAGTGTCCATCAGTGAATGAATGGATTTTAAAAAATATGTTTTATACACATACACAAAAACAAAAGAATATTATTCGGTTACACACAAAAAAATAAAACCCTGCCACTTGTGATAACCTTGAAGGCATTATGCTAAGTCAGAGAAAGACAAATACTGTACATATATATTCCACTTATATGTGGAATCTAAAAACAGTTTTACTAATAGAAATATTTTACTAACAGAATTGAATGGTGATTGCCAGGGGCTGTGGGTGGGAAAATGGGAGACGTTGGTCAAAGGATACAAACTTTCAGTCATAAGATGAGTAAATTCCAGGAATCTAATGTATAGCAGGGTGACTATGGCTAACAATACTATATTGTACAGTTGAAAGTTGCTATTAGAATAAAGCTTTAATGTTTTCATCTTAACAACAAAGTGGTAATTATGTGTGGTACAGGATATGTTAACTAATCTCATTGTGGTAAATAGTTTATAATATGTATGTGTATCAAGTCATAACATTGTATACTTTAAATTTACACAATGTTAATGCCAATTGTATCTCAATAACGCTTAGGGGAAAAAAAACAGAGCGAGGTGAACCTGTACAGATAATCCAAACTGGGTATCATGCAAAAATCACTTGAAATAGACGCATCTTATGGATATTTTAAATAGATTATTAAAATTAATTCAATCACTAGAGTTTACACAACACGGCAAGTTAATAAGCATTAAGTACACCAAACCAAACTGGGAAAACAAACTTTAAAATGGGCTCTGCACCCAAAGTTCATAGCAGCATTATTTAAACAGCCAAGACATGGAAGCAACCTAAGTGTCCATCAACAGATAAATGTATAAAGATGACATGGTACATATATACAATGGACTTATCATAAAAAGAATAAAATATTGTCATTTGCAGCGACATGAATGGATCTAGAGAATACCACACTAAGTGAAGTCAGGGAGAAAAAAAGACAAATATTGTGTGATAGTATTCATATGTGGAATTTAAAAAATTATACAAATCAATCTACACACAAAACAGAAACAGACGCGCAGATGAAGAAAACAAACTTAGAGTCACCAAAAGGAAAAGTTCAGTTCAGTTCAGTCGCTCAGTCGTGTCCGACTCTTTGCGACCCCACGAATTACAGCACGCCAGGCAAGGAAAAGGGAAGGGGGCAAATGATAAATAGGAGGATGGGATTAACAGACATGAACTACTAAACAGAAAACAGAAAAGCAATAAGGATTTACTATTTAATACAGGGAATAATATTCAATGTCTTATAATAGCCTATAATGGAAAAATAATCATAATATATACACATATATAAATCCAGATCACTTTGCTGTAAACCTGAAAGTAACACAATATTGTAAATCAACTATACTTCAATTTTTAAAGCTTAACGTATTAATAATTCACACATTAACAAACTAAAGAAAAAATAAACAAAATTGTATATGTATGATTTAAAAATAATCCATCTCTACTAATCTACCTGGTTTTAAATATACTATACAGCAGCGCAGCGCAGGCTGCATCGCTTAGAGTAAGAATCTGGCCTGAATACCCTGAGCACTATCTGAGCGAAATAATTTGGGCTAACAAACCAGACTGTGGGATATCTACTACGCGAAAAGCCAGCCCCAACCTAAGACCGCCAGGCCCGTGCGGAACAAAGAATTGAACAGAGATAGCCGGCTGCAGACCTTCCCCCTCCGGTGATAGGCAGCCAGAGCCGGAAGGGGGCAATCGCAGCCCCAGAGAGACATTATCTATAAAACTGTAAGCAGGCTTTTTGCTAACTAAAACTTCTTGGGGTCTGGGCGGTTAACATCTGCCTAAGAAGGTGCGCCGGTTTTGCGCCCAGATAACCGAGTGGCGGGAGGCGATAAGTCGCAGCATTGGCGCCGCCAAACACCTCATCACTTGAGCTGCTCGGACCTGGGAAGAGCACAATACTCAGGCCCAACTGAGTCTGCGCCTCTGAGGACTACCCGAGTGCCTGAACCTGAGCGGCTTGGACCTGGGAGGTACATGCAACCCAGGGCCAGCCTTGGATTGTTCCCGGCGGAACAACCTAGAGCCCGAGCAGTGTGGGCAGGGAGGCTACACGCGCGCAGTGAGCGGGGCAGACCCAGTGTGGCTGAGGCACT
Organism: Bos mutus; assembly: GCF_027580195.1. Classification (NCBI taxonomy): domain Eukaryota; kingdom Metazoa; phylum Chordata; class Mammalia; order Artiodactyla; family Bovidae; genus Bos; species Bos mutus. The sequence goes on from NC_091623.1 coordinate 74,616,760, forward strand.
GCGAGCGCACGCCAGTGTTATTTGCTTGCAGCATCCCTCCCTCCCCACAGCGCGACTGAACAAAGAGAAGAAATACAGTTCCACCCATCAGAACACTGACACAAGCTTCCCTAACCAGGAAACCTTGACAAGCCACCTGTACAAACCCACACACAGTGAGGAATAGCCACAATAAAGAGAACTCCACAAACTGCTAGAATACAGAAAGGACACCCCATACTCAGCAATTTAAACAAGATGAAGAGACAGAGGAATAGCCAGCAGATAAAGGAACAGGATAAATGCCCACCAAACCAAACAAAAGAGGAAGAGATAGGGAATCTACCTGATAAAGAATTCCGAATAATGATAGTGAAATTGATCCAAAATCTAGAAATTAAAATGGAATCACAGATAAATAGCTTGGAGACAAGGATTGAGAAGATGCAAGAAAGGTTTAACAAGGACCTAGAAGAAATAAAAAGAGTCAATATACAATGAATAATGCAATAAATGAAATTAAAAACACTCTGGAGGCAACAAAATAGTAGAATAACAGAGGCAGAAGATAGGATTAGTGAATTAGAAGATAGAATGGTAGAAATAAATGAATCAGAGAGAATAAAAGAAAAACGAATTAAAAGAAATGAGGACAATCTCAGAGACCTCCAGGACAATATTAAACGCTACAACATTCAATCATAGGGGTTCCAGAATAAGAAGACAAAAAGAAAGACCATGAGAAAATACTTGAGGAGATAATAGTTGAAAACTTCCCTAAACTGGGGAAGGAAATAATCACCCAAGTCCAAGAAACCCAGAGAATCCCAAACAGGATAAACCCAAGTAAACACCCCAAGACACATATTACTCAAATTAACAAAGATCAAACACAAAGAACAAATATTAAAAGCAGCAAGGGAAAAACAACAAATAACACACAAGGGAATTCCCATAAGGATAACAGCTGATCTTTCAATAGAAACTCTTCAAGCCAGGAGGGAATGGCAAGACATACTTAAAATGATGAAAGAAAATAACCTACAGCCCAGATTATTGTACCCAGCAAGGATTTCATTCAAGTATGAAGGAGAAATCAAAAGCTTCTCAGATAAGCAAAAGCTGAGAGAATTCTGCACCACCAAACCAGCTCTACAACAAATACTAAAGGATATTCTCTAGACAGGAAACACAAAAATGGTGTACAAATTCGAACCCCAAACAATAAAGTAAATGGCAACGGGATCATACTTATCAGTAATTACCTTAAACGTAAATGGGTTGAATGCCCCAACCAAAAGACAAAGACTGGCTGAATGGATACAAAAACAAGACCCCTACATATGTTGTCTACAGGAGACCCACCTCAAAACAGGGGACACATACAGACTGAAAGTGAAGGGCTGGAAAAAGATTTTCCATGCAAATAGGGACCAAAAGAAAGCAGGAGTAGCAATACTCATATCAGATAAAATAGACTTTAAAACAAAGGCTGTGAAAAGAGACAAAGAAGGTCACTACATAATGATCAAAGGATCAATCCAAGAAGAAGATATAACAATTATAAATATATATGCACCCAACACGGGAGCACCGTAGTATGTAAGACAAATGCTAACAAGTATGAAAGGAGAAATTAACAATAACACAATAATAGTGGGAGACTTTAATACCCCACTCACACCTATGGATAGATCAACTAAACAGAAAATTAATAAGAAACACAAACTTTAAACAATACAATAGACCAGTTAGACCTAATTGATATCTATAGGACATTTCATCCCAAAACAGTGAATTTCACCTTTTTCTCAAGCGCATGGAACCTTCTCCAGGATAGATCACATCCTGGGCCATAAAACTAGCCTTGGTAAATTCAAAAAATAGAAATCATTCCAAGCATCTTTTCTGACCACAATGCAGTAAGATTAGATCTCAATTACAGGAGAAAAACTATTAAAAATTCCAACATATGGAGGCTGAACAACACGCTGCTGAATAACAAACAAATCACAGAAGAAATCAAAAAGAAATCAAAATTTGCATAGAAACGAATGAAAATGAAAACACAACAACCCAAAACCTGTGGGACACAGTAAAAGCAGTCCTAAGGGGAAAGTTCATAGCAATACAGGCACACCTCAAGAAACAAGAAAAAAAGTCAAATAAATAACCTAACTCTACACCTCAAACAACTAGAAAAGGAAGAAATGAAGAACCCCAGGGTTAGTAGAAGGAAAGAAATCTTAAAAATTAGAGCAGAAATAAATGCAAAAGAAACAAAAGAGACCATAGCAAAAAATCAACAAAGCCAAAAGCTGGTTCTTTGAAAGGATAAATAAAATTGACAAACCATTAGCCAGACTCATCAAGAAACAAAGGGAGAAAAATCAAATCAATAAAATTAGAAATGACACTGGAGAGATCACAACAGACAACATAGAAATACAAAGGATCATAAGAGACTATTATCAACAATTATATGCCAATAAAATGGACAACGAGGAAGAAATGGACAAATTCTTAGAAAAGTACAACTTTCCAAAACTCGACCAGGAAGAAATAGAAAACCTTAACAGACCCATCACAAGCATGGAAATTGAAACTGTAATCAAAAATCTTCCAGCAAACAAAAGCCCAGGTCCAGACGGCTTCACAGCTGAATTCTACCAAAAATTTAGAGAAGAGCTAACACCTATCCTGCTCAAACTCTTCCAGAAAATTGCAGAGGAAGGTAAACTTCCAAACTCATTCTATGAGGCCACCATCACCCTAATACCAAAACCTGACAAAGATGCCACAAAAAAAAGAAAACTATAGGCCAATATCACTGATGAACATAGATGCAAAAATCCTTAACAAAATTCTAGCAATCAGAATCCAACAACACATTAAAAAGATCATACACCATGACCAAGTGGGCTTTATCCCAGGGATGCAAGGATTCTTCAATATCCGCAAATCAATCAATGTAATACACCACATTAACAAATTGAAAAACAAAAACCATATGATTATCTCAATAGATGCAGAGAAAGCCTTTGACAAAATTCAACACCCATTTATGATAAAAACTCTCCAGAAAGCAGGAATAGAAGGAACATACCTCAACATAATAAAAGCTATATATGACAAACCCACAGCAAACATTATCCTCAATGGTGAAAAATTGAAAGCATTTCCTCTAAAGTCAGGAACAAAACAAGGGTGCCCACTTTCACCATTACTATTCAACATAGTTTTGGAAGTTTTGGCTACAGCAATCAGAGCAGAAAAAGAAATAAAAGGAATCCAAATTGGAAAAGAAGAAGTAAAACTCTCACTATTTGCAGATGACATGATCCTCTACATAGAAAACCCTAAAGACTCCACCAGAAAATTACTAGAACTAATCAATGATTATAGTAAAGTTGCAGGATATAAAATCAACACACAGAAATCCCTTGCATTCCTATACACTAATAATGAGAAAACAGAAAGAGAAATTAAGGAAACAATTCCATTCACCATTGCAACGAAGAGAATAAAATACTTAGGAATATATCTACCTAAAGAAACTAAAGACCTATATATAGAAAACTATAAAACACTGGTGAAAGAAATCAAAGAGGACACTAATAGATGGAGAAATATACCATGTTCATGGATTGGAAGAATCAATATAGTGAAAATGAGTATACTACCCAAAGCAATTTATAGATTCAATGCAATCCCTATTAAGCTACCAACAGTATTCTTCACAGAGCTAGAACAAATAATTTCACAATTTGTATGGAAATACAAAAAACCTCGAATAGCCAAAGCGATCTTGAGAAAGAAAAATGGAACTGGAGGAATCAACCTACCTGACTTCAGGCTGTACTACAAAGCCACAGTTATCAAGACAGTATGGTACTGGCACAAAGACAGAAATATAGATCAATGGAACAAAATAGAAAGCCCAGAGATAAATCCACGCACATATGGACACCTTATCTTTGACAAAGGAGGCAAGAATATACAGTGGATTAAAGACAATCTCTTTAACAAGTGGTGCTGGGAAATCTGGTCAACCACTTGTAAAAGAATGAAACTAGAACACTTTCTAACACCATATACAAAAATAAACTCAAAATGGATTAAAGATCTCAACGTAAGACCAGAAACTATAAAACTCCTAGAGGAGAACATAGGCAAAACACTCTCTGACATACATCACAGCAGGATCCTCTATGACCCACCTCCCAGAATATTGGAAATAAAAGCAAAAATAAACAAATGGGACCTAATTAAACTTAAAAGCTTCTGCACATCAAAGGAAACTATTAGCAAGGTGAAAAGACAGCCTTCAGAATGGGAGAAAATAATAGCAAATGAAGCAACCGACAAACAACTAATCTCAAAATATACAAGCAACTCCTACAGCTCAACTCCAGAAAAATAAATGACCCAATCAAAAAATGGGCCAAAGATCTAAATAGACATTTCTCCAAAGAAGACATACAGATGGCTAACAAACACTTGAAAAGATGTTCAACATCACTCTTTATCAGAGAAATGCAAATCAAAACCACTATGAGGTACCATTTCACACCAGTCAGAATGGCTGCGATCCAAAAGTCTACAAATAATAAATGCTGGAGAGGGTGTGGAGAAAAGGAACCCTCTTACACTGTTGGTGGGAATGCAAATTAGTACAGCCACTATGGAGAACAGTGTGAGATTCCTTAAAAACTGGAAATAGAACTGCCTTATGATCCAGCAATCCCACTGCTGGGCATACACACTGAGGAAACCAGAAGGGAAAGAGACACGTGTACCCCAATGTTCATCGCAGCACTGTTTATAATAGCCAGGACATGGAAGCAACCTAGATGTCCATCAGCAGATGAATGGATAAGAAAGCTGTGGTACATATACACAATGGAGTATTACTCAGCCATTAAAAAGAATACATTTGAATCAGTTCTAATGAGGTGGATGAAACTGGAGACTATTATACAGAGTGAAGTAAGCCAGAAGGAAAAACATAAATACAGTATACTAACGCATGTATATGGAATTTAGAAAGATGGTAACGATAACCCTGTGTGCGAGACAGCAAAAAGAGACACTGATGTATAGAACAGTCTTATGGACTCTGTGGGAGAGGGTGGGAAGATTTGGGAGAATGTCATTGAAACATGTGAAATGTCATGTATGAAACGAGATGCCAGTCCAGGTTCAGTGCACGATGCTGGATGCTTGGGGCTGGTGCGCTGGGAGGGCCCAGGGGATGGTATGGGGAGGTTGGGAGGAGGAGGGTTCAGGATGGGGAGCATGTGATTTTTTTTAATTAAAAAATAAAAGAAAAAAAAATATACTATACATAATATTTTAAACCAAAATCTACAGTTTCATAGATTTTTTACAAAACAAATGGTTCTAAAAACTTCAAGTTGCCCTATTATTATTAAAACAATAATTAAAAGAACAGAACTGGTTTATCAAATAAACTGCCATGCTATCCAAGTTTCAAAAGTAATATGCATATATTACAATTGATACACTAGCTGCTTCTATCAAAAGATCTGTAATCAGAATAACCTATTACTAAGCAATGAAAATTAAATTGACAAATGAAAATCCTTTTATTAGGCACATGTAATATCACGATTACTAACTGAGGCTAAACAAGGTGCAAAGAAAAAACTGAGTTCATATGCATGCTATTTAGCATACAACAAACATGATTTTTAACTTTTAGTTTGGCAGACAACCGTCTCGAATATTCTAAATTTTAAAAATTACACAAGGTTGCAAGTCAGCATTCTAATAAGGAAATCCTGTGATTTCTGTATAACAGTTAGATTTCCTGTTTTCACTGTTTTATTTTAACCAACCATATCAGAAGAATTTCTTCCTGGTATACTTCCTGGTTAAATGACTTATATCTGGCATATTGTAATTAATATTATTCTCATTTATTAAAACACAACATTAAGAATTCAACTTCCCTGGTGGCTCAGATGGTAAAGCGTCTGTCTGCAATGGTAGAGACTGGGGTTCGATCCCTGGGTCGGGAAGATCCCCTGGAGAAGGAAATGGCAACCCACTCTAGTACTCTTGCCTGGAAAATCCCATGGACAGAGGAGCCTGGTAGGCTACAGTCCATGGGGTCACAAAGAGTCGGACACGACTGAGAGACTTTACTTTTTTTTTACTTAATACTACTTAAAATACAATATTTTAAAATAAACCAAATATTTAAAGTCTAATTTTTACCTTTAATGGCCTATGAGTACCACAAAAATCATTCTCTCTCCAGATACATACATTATCAAACTTTCCGCTCCTGTATTCTCTCCATTCACATGCTTCTCCAAGAAAAGAACTTCCTATAAAGGCTTCCCTACAGTGAACAAAACAAAAATTTAAACTAAAGGATGCTTACTATTACAGAAAGTTGAAGGAGAATGCTAATTCAGCCTCCATTTCTCTACCAACATCCAGATAGCTGCAGTCAGTCTTTTGACTTCTAATCTGGGTCCCTTTGGTTGGGAACACTGAGTTGTCCAACACAAAAGAGTCTGGAGCTATTATTTGTTTGCTATTCCTCATATAGCCAAGGTATTTAAATTACAAACTAGAGACAGGAAGTCCTAAATATTAACACAATCTGTCTCTTGAAAATTATCTCCCTTTCCATTTCAGTAAAAACACAATTTCAACTCTAAGTACAGATAATCTATTATATATTAAAGCACATATCACTAGCATGCACAGATATATTAGAAAACCAGATCTAACTAACTATGCCTGTTTTTAACTATGAAAAACAAATATTTTTTTCTAAAAACAAAAGTCTTCAACAGATTAGGGCCAGGTGCTCATATACTTCCACTCTAAAGACTGTAGGAAATTAACAAGGAAAAAGGAATGAAGGAAGAATTCATGTAAGTACAGAAAAACTAAAGAATTTTTGCTAATATACCTGAAATTTCTCCTGCTTGTTCATCTGATATTTAGGGTAAAATGCATAATAACTGATATTGAAAAAAATTTTTTTAACTTTAATTGAGGTATTTTATTTGAACTCAAATCTAAATGATTAAAAATATTTCTTAAAACTGCAATTTTTAACTATATAGCAGTAAGATTTCTTTACTATTATTCATCGATTTAATTAGTATTCAATCTAGGCACTATGAGTTTAGCCTTTATAATAACTGACATTTTTAAGAGTTTTACAGGTAGCAAGCAATGAACTTAACAGTTTTTCATGTAACAACCCTATGAATATGCCTTCCTTAGCCTCATTTTACAGATAAGAAAAAAAAAAAGAAACTCAAACGATGTAAAAGAATTTCCCCATGGATATATAACTAACTGTAAGGACTAGGTTGGAAATCGAATTCAGATAATGATACTAGTATTAGGTGACACCAGTACTTCAATCACTGTTCTAGGCACTCACAATGAAACTCTGGAAGACATACACAAGGCAAAACAGGTTACTAATATAATGAAAGTGCAAATAAAGTGCTTCGAAGTGCAACAGACACGGTCACTGCCTACTGGAAGTTTTCCTATTAACAGAAAAATCAAAATAGTTTGATGCCAGTTTAAGTAGCAAAAAAAAGTGTCTCATATATATTAACTATATTGGAAATGTCATATTTTAAAATCTAGAATCCATGAGAAAAGGCATTCAATTTTATTTCAATTTAAAGCCTGTCAGGCTATATTCAGAAAACAGGATCTCATCTCTTGTAATCTTTTAAAATAAGAACAAATAAGTTATCTGCAAACATGAGAAGAGAGGAATTACAAACATTAAATCTGTCTTTAGAGAAGGTATAATTTAACAGGAGAAACAAAATAATTCTTCAAATGGGCCTATAAGAGGAAGATTTCATGTCCCTAGGTGAAGTAAAACTGGAATTTAGGGAAAGATTTTTAGTCTGCACATACCATATACCATCTAATGTTTGTTCTCTTTCTATGAAAAGAAAAAAAAAAAAAAGCCAAAATCAAAAGAGGTTAAAAACAAAATTCAAGGAGTAAACAAGAGGTTCTACTTTTTAGAAAAAAGGATAATTTCAAGAGAGATTAAATTTAAGACGTATATAGTATCCAGAAGACTGAAGGCAAGAAATCTAGTTTATAACAAATCAATTTAATGTTAAAGAGTCAAGGTAGATTAGCTGCAAAGGAAAAAAGATGATTGTTAATAAACTACCGTCAGAATTAGAGAAACCTGGGATCTCTTCATACTAAATAACAGCAACAAAATGTTTATTTTCACCTTATTTACTGCACTGATTCCTGAGATCTGAGAGAAATCTACAAGAGGCTTGGTGGGAGGTGATTAAAGCTTGGTCTATGGAAACACTTTAAAATTCAGTAAACCTGAGCAGCAAGCTACATGATGGCATAGGACATTCTTCTCATCTTTGACACATTAACTCACCTCTCCTTTAAAATAACAGAAGCATTCACCAAAATTCTACAAACACTTTGGCCATCTAGGTGCATAAATAAGTCAGCATACTGTATACTTTGAAGTTCACACCACTGCTTACATATTAATAGATTCTGAATGCCTTCTCAGATAAGGTTGTTAGAATTTACATTAGAGGAGCATTCATATAACTTTAGGAGATGTCAAGAGAATGAAATGTTACCATCCAAAAATCTCCCATTAGAAACATTTCCTTATGATGATCTTTATTTTCTGAACAGCAACAGTAATGTTCAACTGCTGGGAGACTCTGGTGGCCCTCTACCACCCTCAGAGTTCACTCTCTCCTTTGAGCACTGAAGCAAGGTTAACATTTAGAATTAGAATCCCTAAAATTCCTAGTGTCAAGTGCAATTTAAGGCATATATGAGTCACTCTACAGGGAAGGAACAGACTATTCAAAAGCAAAGTACTTGGTTGGCACTAAAAGCAAATTCAGGTACTAAGTGACTACACCATATTAAATAATGATTACTGGGTTCTTTTCTATTATTTATTGACTGACAAATATGACAAAAAATAGTCAAAAATGGATAAAAAGAAAACCTGGGGTATCTATTAAGCTGTTCAGTTTGCTTCATTTATACATGCAAAATTAAGTAACTTAATCACAACTATTAAGAGATAGCTTAGTAACTATCCAAGTTGTAGTAAAAATCATGAGCCCTATATTTAGACATAGACTATTATGTGCAATGCTGATCTAAAGCTTGAAATCATTATAATAACTACAGAAAATTCTTTAAAAAATTATAGTTAAGGAAGAAAATGTCAATATTCTGGTAAGAAGCAAAAGTTTGGGGCCCTCCTTTCACTATCTGGGGAAGACAAATGAAAAATACGACACTTCCATTTAAACTTTAACATGGAACTACTAGAAATGAAAGAGGAGTTTTACTGAAAAACAGTAATCCAACTTTTGGTAATTAATACGAACAATCTAAAATAAATACAAGTCTCCCAGGACTTCTACACTCAAATACTGAGTGCAAGGATGGCAGGACTGAACCATTAACAAAAATAGTTTTCTCTTCCCAAAATTATTCCCAGTGAACTTAAAGAAAACTAAATGAAAAGCACTGTACGCGCTAATTGTTGACAGCAAACAATTAGTAACTGTTTTAACTTTTTTTTTTAAGACACCCACTCTTTATAACTACAAAAACTTGACTTTAACTCAGAGGAAGAAATGAAACTAATCCCAGCTATTTCTAAACTTAACAATTAAGAGCCTATGGACTTGAACAATAAAAAGCCCCCACACACATTACACAGAAACGACATTGTTAAACCACCCCAACCCAAAGATGTCAGATTAAAACTTGAAAAATATCCTACAAAACATTCTAGCTTCCGAGTGTAGTCTCTGTAAACATTAAGTAGCTCAATGACCAAAGTGCTGTTGCCGCCTCCGTTCTCAAAGGCCAGGTCTGCCGACCCTAAAGAGTGGGGACCTCCCCGTGGGACGTGGGGGACCCCCGCAAGGGCGACGAGGTTTTCTGGGCCTCCGCCCGCTGCTCTGGGCCGAGACCGGCTGACTCAGGGGCGCGGACTCGCCACAGGCGACGAGGGAGCCTCCCTCACTCACCGTGAAGCGCTGGTCGCCGACGCTGCCCACCGAGAAGCAGTGATCGCCGGGATTCACGGCCCCGGTCAGCACCTGGTGCAGGTTCATGTCTGCGCCTCAGTCCAGCAACTGACGTCGTGTCCGGCTCATGCCCGGGGTCAGCGGTCGCTTCCCTCCCTTTCCTTCACGGGCGGCGGCCGTTCTGCAGCGACAGGCGCCAGAAGCCAGAGCCGCTCAGCTGCGGCCCGCAGCTCATCCCGAGCCCCGGCCTGTGAGGCCCGGAGGGGGCGGGCCAGCTAGCGGGCGGAGCGCCGCGCTCGTCTGCGCACCTGTCACAGTCCACGCGGGCCCAGGTGAAGCTCTGGGTCGACCCAGCGGCCGCGACCCCCGGCCGACTCACCGGCCAGGAGGGCCACGCCGTCCACAACACTTCCCTGAGGTCTGGGTGGCTGGCCCGGACCGAGCCCAAGTGTCGCAAGCAGCACGCACTCGCCCTCCCCACCTGACCTGGCCCTTGCAGGCTCCGATGCCCGCCACCCCCAATGGCCTCGGCGGCTCCCTACGCGTCGCTAGGTCCCTTTGGCCGAAATATCGCGAGATTCTCGGGGCGAAAAGGAATACTGCAGTAAAGGAATCACTTTTTTACCACGGCTGACAGAACAGCAAGAGGAAAACGCCTCTTCCAGGGAGATGTTGGCCAATCCCGAGCTCTAGCCCATCTAAGGCTCCACCCACTGCTAAGGATAGACCAATGTCTTAAAGGTTTGTGAGGGACGCTGTGCGTTTGAATGTTCAACGTCAGGAGCCTAGTAAAAACATAAAGAGCCTTGGATAAGGTTGCTGCTGCTACTGCTGCCAAGTCGCTTCAGTCGTGTCCGACTCTGTGCGACCCCATCGACGGCAGCCCACTAGGCTCCTCTGTCCCTGGGATTCTCCAGGCAAGAATCCTGGAATGGGTTGCCATCTCCTTCTCCAGTGCATGAAAGTGAAAAGTGAAAGTGAAATCGCTCAGTCGTGCCCGACTCTTAGCGACCCCATGGACTGCGTAGCCTACCAGGCTACTCCGTCCGTGGGATTTTCCAGGATAAGGTTAAGGGCTGTCAAATTATGCTTTAGGTTAGGGCTTATTCTGACTGTTGGACCAGAAAGCTTAAAAGGGAGAAGTACATTATAAATACACTTGCGGTGTCCCCAGTCCTGGTAGAAACTACAAGTCCCAACAAACACCGCTCCTCTGGGCGGCCCACGAATACTACTGAATGGGTACTACCCTGCGGCTTCTCTGACCCGCACAGTAGTAACTCCGGCCAGACGCGCGTTTCCATTTCGCTAAAAAGGAAAACACTTGACAAGTGCTAAAATGAGGTGTTTCACCAAAGTTCAACTTAACATTCGTTTTTAAGTTGTGGTAATAATAATACTGCACCAGCTCTGCGTTTAGCTGGTATTTCGGAAAAATCTAAGAATTCCAAAGTGATTAGTGTCATAATCTCAACTGTGAGATTCAACTCATTGTGTTTTGACACAAGTTTTGTATTGATAAACATCTGTTTTTGTCTCCGCCCATGTATCGTAAGCCCCTTAAGAGACAAGCTGTCGTGTATTCCCAGTGTCCAGCGCAAAGTGTACTTTACGATCTAGGTGTTCAGTAAAGGGTAAAAGAGTGAATGTAAATAAGAACTTCCCAGTAAACAAAGAGGTCACCTGATGCGAAGAACTGACTGACTGGAAAGACCCTGATGCTGGTAAAGATTGAAGGCGGGAGGAGAAGGGGACGACAGAGGATGAGATGGTTGGATGGCATCACAGAGTCTGTGAACATGAGTTTGAGTAAGCTCCAGGAGTTGGTGGATAGCCAGGGAAGCCTGACATGCTGCAGTCCAGGGGGTCGCAAAGAGTGGGACACGACTGAGCGACTGAACTGAACTGAAACCGATTTTGATTTTTATACCCTTTTCTGGTGGTAAAAACAAACAAAAAACTCTTCACACTAATAGTTGGATGAGAAGAGTACTGGTAATTTTATTATTATTTTTTGCTTTCCTTGTGTTTTGCAATGTGCATATACTTTGTTTTGCAATTTTAAAAGTTTACTTTAAAAGTAAGTTTAAGAAAAAAATCTTTAAAAAGTAGATATATGTATTTATATAATGATACACTTTGCCATAGGGCAGAAAGGAATGCAACATTGTAAATCAACTATAATAAAAAATATTTTTAACAAAAGTCTAAAAGAGCCATCTCCCTTTTTTAAATTTGAAAGATGTAAATGAATTCCATTATTTATCCCAGTCTCCTCATAAAAAGGAGGGATTTAAAATTTAAATTGTCTTAAAAAATACTATTTTATTGAGGTGTAACATTTTGTTTTTTAATTATTAATTCAGATTTTATTTAAAATGCCTTTAAGTTAATTTTATATTTTAGATCTTAAATCAAGATTTTTCTCTGTTTCATATAAATTCTGTATCTAGCCCAAAGTTTAACATGTTTACTCGCTCTATTCTGCCTATTTTCTGGTTTTAAAAGGCATACTTTAAAAAGTATGTAATGAAAGATTAAAAGAATGAAAGAAAGTAAGGGACCTAGTAGTTAGGAAATCTGAGATCTACTCTTGATCTCTCATTTGCTGTATGACCATGGAAAATGTCTCATGAACTTTAAGACCGTTTTCCTCATCTGTAAAATTAGCAAGTTTAACTTGTTTATCATCAATTTTTTGCTTGGCATTTTTATTCCTGATAAACATCTGTTAGTTTTTATTAAATTCCTTCATCCTAGAAATAGATGGAATTTGACTCCTTCCCTAATTACTCATTTAGACAAGTAACTTAATCTCTCTGTGCTTTACTTTTCTTATCTGTAAAGTGGGGATATTAATAGACATTCTTCAAAGGATTATCATGAAGATTAAATGAGCACGGTGTTTAGCACATAGGCAGAATTTAATAGATGTTTGTTATTCTTAATATTTTTTAGATTTTTGACTGTTTGAAAGCCTTTATTGATTTTGATACAATACTGTTTGAAGTTTTGGTATTTTGGCCATGAGGCTTCTTAGTTCCCCAATAGGGGATCAAACTCATGCCCTGCAGTGGAAGGTTAAGTCTTTACCCCACAGGGAAGACTATTATTATTATTACTATTATTAAATAAACCTAACCTTTTGACATATTTTTTCTAAAGTGTTCCATATAGTGTCAAACCTCAGTCCAAATAAAATTTTTCAGTGATGTCTGAAATGCCATAAATATTTTGAGGCCATCTTGGCCTGTATCCGAACCTATGGGACGATAGTACAACAACTAATGAAAAGTGAGGGTAATCCTTTGCATCTTATTCAGAAAAAAACTGCCCATTAAACACCCTATTTTTGATGTACAGCAGATGAACTGTTTCAATGAAACAGGTAAATCCTTGTACTATATCTGTTCATTCCACTACAACTAAGACCTAATGTCTGGTTTTATACAGCCCTTGAACTGAGAATGTTTTTTACATTTTCTAATGGTTGAAAAAAATTAATAGAATAAATATATTTTTTGATGCATAAAATTATATGAAATGTCTATGTCCATAAGTAAAATGTTATTGGAACACAGCAATGCGTAGGCATTGAGGTATGGTCTATGACTGCTTTCACACTACAACTGCAGAGTTGAATAGTTTCAACAGAGATCATATATCCTGCAAAGCAAAATATTTACTATTTGGGCTCTTAGAGAGAAAGTTTGCCAACCCCTAATGTATAGGAAGGATCCTCTACTATTCTATGATCTCCAAAATAGTTTTTGCTGTGCAAAATGGTGATTGTACTGAATGATAACTCAGCTTAATTAGTAAAACATTTCGTGTTGATGATTACACAAGCATCTTTAAATCCCTTGGTGAAGGAAATGGCAACCCACTCCAGTATTCTTGCCTGGAAAATTCCATAGACAGAGGAGTCTGGCGGGGTACAGTCCATGGGGTCACAGAAGAGTTGGATACAACTGAGCAGCACACACACACATTGTATCCCTGAGTCCCCAGAATTTATCACAGCACAGAGTAGATACCACTAATAGTTGAACACAAGAATGAATATAGAAGGATCTGACTTACATATATATATATCTATAAAGAGTCCCTAAAGAACTACCTTGGAAAAAAAAAAGAACTACCTTGGAGAATTGTCCATAGACAAGCTCTTTGCTTTCAAACTACTACTCTTCACAGATCACCCAGTAATGTCACTCACCTCCCTTAACAAAGCTCTATTCAATCCAAAATCCAGTCCTAACTTCTTATGCAACTTGAAATGGAAGAATGCAAGACATGAAGGTAAAATATATGCCGGCCTTTCATCCTCCTTCTCTTACCCCTTCTGCCCAGAGGCCACAAATCTACCTCCTAACAAGAAGTCCAGGGGAGTTCTTGAATCCAATTATTTCCTGAACTGTAATTGAATTTTCTCATTCTGTCCTTTGAATACTCAAAGGCTGTGTACCTTTATTTATTTATTTTTTCCCTTTAGTTCCTTTCATTCCTTTTTCCCCCTGTAATTTCTTTAGTTTTTTTTCTCCAGCTTTATTTCTAAGAAACAAAAGAGGAAGGATGGCTCTGAAAAAGGAAGTATTTCTTTAATAAAATTCTGCATATTTTGCCTTATTGCTAGCAGCAGAATCTCTTAGAAAATCAAAGTACTGTGGTTTTGAGGACTGGCAGGCCAAAGAGAAGTCTATGCTCTCTTCAGTTCTAGTCTTAAAGGGAAAGGAGGACTTCTGTCAGACTTAAGGAGGGGTGACAGTGTAAAGAAAAGCAAACAGGCTAAACTCTGAGATTCTTGTGGGGGAAGGAAAGGAGCATATAAGAAGTCAGCTCAGATGGAGAAGTAATCATGCCTCTTTCTCACCAGCTTATTTACTGAAATTCCCTTCATTCCCCTCCTCTCTGCTACCCTCATCCTCAGTTCAGTTCAGTCACTCGGTCGTGTCCGACTCTCTGTGACCCCATGGACTGCAGCACAGCAGCTTCTCTGTCCATCACCAACTCCTAGAGCTTGCTCAAACTCATGGCCATCAAGTCAGTGATGCCATCCAACCATCTCATCTTCTGTCGTCCCCTTCTCTTCCTGCCTTCAATCTTTCCCAGCATCTAAACTCATCGATATAAATCCCTTTCCTCCTAGGACCTGTGCCATGGGAGCCACCAAGAAGGGCTTCCATCCCATAGTTGACACCTAATAGATAAAGGGCGGATAGTCCCTAATTCTATAACAAAGACTGTTACTGGAATTGCACGTAAACATTTTTATATCATTATCATAAAAGTCTCAAAAATAATAGACTGTCCCAGAAACCTTCCTGTGCTGCCAGCAGTAACCTTGCTATAGAAAAATCCATCAGGAATATTACAGGTTAAATAGATAGTTGAACAGTGCTATAGGACCCTAGCCATCATTTATAATACTGTTACTATAGAAAAATTAGTTCCAATACCTCTAAAATTTGAATATAGCCATTAAATACTACTGGCTACTGGCTCACCGTTGCTTGCTCAACTGGAGGGTTTTCTACCCGTAGATAAGGGCAATTATGTATAAAAGCTGCTGCTGCTGCTGCTGCTAAGTCGCTTCAGTCGTGTCCAACTCTGTGAGACCCCATAGACGGCAGCCCACCAGGCTCCCCCATCCCTGGGATTCTCCAGGCAAGAACATTGGAGTGGGTTGCCATTTCCTTCTCCAATGCATGAAGGTGAAAAGTGAAAGTGAAGTCGCTCAGTCGTGTCCGACTCTGTGCGACTCCATAGATGGCAACCCACCAGGCTCCTCTGTCCATGGGATTTTCCAGGCAAGAGTACTGGAGTGGGGTGCCATTGCCTTCTCCGTGTATAAAAGCTACTGTTTATTAAATACCCATTCTATACTGTAATGAGGAAGACCTGGAAACCCCCTCCAGTATTCTTGCCTGAAGAATCCCCATGGACTGAGGAGCCTCGCAGGCTACAGTCCATGGAGTCATGAAGAGTCAGACATGACTAAGCAACTAAGTACAGCACATCAGATTCTATAACAGGTATTCTATCTCATTTCAAGCTCAAGGATGCTGTAAGGGTTAATATCTCTGTTTTACAAATGAAGAATTCTGAACTCAAATAACTTGCCCAAGGTCATATTAGATTTAGGTCATATTGCCATCCAAAGATTTGAACTCAGATCTCTTAGGCTACAAAGGCCCTGTAAGTGTTCTCCAAAGCTCCCTGAAGCCCAGAGAGAGTTCAGTCAGGATCTGCTATTCCTTAGCTGACAAGGTGAGAAGAGACAGGACTTTTTAAAGTTTGGGTCTTCAGTGAGCCTTTGGCAGAAAGAACCATTTTCCCTGAATAGTTTTCTTCTCCCCTTCCTCAAGATGGAAGGAAAGCTTACCTCCCTACCTTGACCCAACACCCAGACTGTAAAGGCCAACTTTTGTTGAAAGGCAAAATATACAGGTCCAGCTAGAAAACTCCTTGATACACAGCCAGTCTGTGTATCAAGTGTATCAAGATATTCACTTGGTGAAAAGGAAATACTTCTAGGAATGTTTTGGAACTAGCAGTAAGTCATGTATATCAGGTCATGGCTCTTCTAACACCTATTGGAGTTTTCATTAGCAGGGAAGCAGAAGTCAAGAGAAGTAATTTTGAAAGGGAAAGAACCCATGAGGAAGACAACAGCAGGCATTTTTGTTTAGCCAGGAGGAACTTGAAAGCATTTGACTCTGGGACAGAATGAAGTAGAGGGCCTATTCTATTCAAAATCCCAGCAAGTTATTCTGTGGATATTGATAAGTTGACTCTAAATTTTTATAGGAGGAAAAATACTCAGAATAGCCAGAACAAAATTGAAAGAGAAAAACAAAGTTGAAGGACTAAGGCTATCTGATTTCAAGACTTACTATAAAGCTACAGTAATCAAGACAGTGTGGTTTTGGGGAAAGAACAGACAAATAGATCTATGGAACAGAATAGAGAATGCAGAAACAGGCTCTGATCTATATTCAACTGATCTTTGACAAAGAAGCAAAGGCAATACAATGGAGTAAAGATGGTGCTGGAAAAATTGGACAACTATGTGCAAAAAATTTGATGTAAACACAGACCTTCTACCCTTAACAAAATCTAACTCAAAATGGATCCCAGACCCAAAATTAGAACACAAAACTATAAAACTCCTAGGAAATAGCACAGGAGAAACCTAGATGACCTTTGATTTGATGCCTACTTCTAAGATACAATACCAAAGGCATGATCCATGAAAGAAATAGTGGATAAGCTGAATTTCAGTAAAATAAAAAACTTCTGGTCTGTGAAAGACGTTACCAAGAGAATAAGAAAACCACGAGTCACAGACAGGGAAAAAATATTTGCAAAAGATATTTCTGATAAAGGATTGTTATCCCAAATAACACAAAGATCTCTTAAACCTCAACAATAGGAAAACAAACAGCCTGATTGAAAAATGGGCCAAAGACCTTAACAGACACATCACCAAAGAAGATATACAGATGTCAGATAAGCATATAAAAAGATGCTCCATGTCATATGTCATGAAAGAATGCAAAACAATAATGAGATATTACTATATATCTATTAGAATGGCCAAAATCTGGAACATTGGCAACACTAAATGCCGGAGAGGATGGAGAGCAACAGGAACACTCATTCATTGCTCATGAGAGTTAAAATGTTACAGTCACATTGGAAGACACTTTGGCAGTTTCTTACAAAAGTAAATATACTCGTACCATACGATCCAGCAGTCATGACCCTCAGAGTTTATCCAAAGGAGCTGAAAACTATCTCCACACAAAAACTTGCACACAAATGTTTGTAACAGCTTTATTTACACTTTCCAAGATTACAAGTAAACACTATGTCTGTCAGTAAGTTAATGCGTAAATAAACGGTAGTACATCAAGACTATGGACTATCATTCAGTGCTACTAAGAGATGAGCTGTTAAACCGTGATAAGTCATGGAGGAACCTTAAATGCATATTATTAAGTAAAAGAAATAAACCTAAAAAGGCTACATACTGTATGATTCCAACTTTGTGACATTGTCAAAGAAGCAAAATTATGGAGACAGTAAAGAGATCAGTCATTGCCAGAGATTGGTGGTGGGGGATGACTAGGTGGAGCAGCAAGGCATTTTAAAATGGTGTTGAAAATACTGTAGATGATACTATCAAAATGGAAACATTTCACTCATCTGTCCAAACCATGAACTCAGTGACTATGATATGTCAGTGCAGGTCTATCAGTTGTAACAAATGTACTGCTCTGGTTAGGAGCTTTGATAATGAGGAGTCTATGCATGTGTAAAGGCAGGAGTTTCTGGGAAATCTCTGCTTCTTCCTCTTTATTTTGTGGTGAACCTAATGTCTCTAAAAATAAAAAATCTTAAAAAAAAAGAGGAATGATGATTTGGTAAATCAAACCTTACCACTTGCCCCTAGCCAAAACAGTGAGACAAGATAGAGAGCTAGATTAATGAACAGAAAACTTGGGAATGTTTCTCAACCATGGAAAGGAATAATTACAAAATACTTTTATATTCAGAAAGCAAAGAAAAGAGAAGTTATGTGCAGGAAGTGGGGAGAGGCTACCCGATTAGATTATAAACAAAGCTTATCAGGGACTGTGCTTGCTTGCTTTCATATATGTTTAATGGAATAACTGGTGAGGCACAGCACAAAATTTTCCAACAACAGAAACTGCCAGCCTCTTTTCTGCCTAGGACAACATAACAAATGCCCTTGAAGCAACCTATGTCTAGGTAAGATTCACTTGAGTGGCTCCTTTAATTATGCCATATAAACTGAGGTTCAGTTCAGTTCAGTTCAGTCGCTCAATCGTGTCCGACTCTTTGCGACTCCATGAATCCCAGCACGCCAGGCCTCCCTGTCCATTACCAACTTCCAGAGTTCACTCAGACTCACGTCCATCGAGTCAGTGATGCCATCCAGCCATCTCATGCTCTGTCGTCCCCTTCTCATCCTGCCCTCAATCCCTCCCAGCATCTGAGTCTTTTCCAATGAGTCA
Organism: Bos mutus; assembly: GCF_027580195.1. Taxonomy (NCBI): domain Eukaryota; kingdom Metazoa; phylum Chordata; class Mammalia; order Artiodactyla; family Bovidae; genus Bos; species Bos mutus. The sequence goes on from NC_091623.1 coordinate 74,635,853, forward strand.
ACTCTTCTCATGAGGTGGCCAAAGTACTGGAGTTTCAGCTTTAGCATCGTTCCTTCCAAAGAAATCCCAGGGCTGATCTCCTTTAGAATGGACCGGTTGGCTCTCCTTGCAGTCCAAGGAACTCTCAAGAGTCTTCTCCAACACCACAGTTCAAAAGCATCACCTCTTCGGTGCTCAGCCTTCTTCACAGTCCAACTCTCACATCCATACGTGACCACAGGAAAACCCATAGCCTTGACTAGACGGACCTTTGTTGGCAAAGTAATGTCTCTGCTTTTGAATATGCTATCTAGGTTGGTCATAACTTTTCTTCCAAAGAGTAAGCGTCTTTTAATTTCATGGCTGCAGTCACCATCTGCAGTGATTTTGGAGCCCCCAAAAATTAAGTCTGACATTGTTTCCACTGTTTCCCTATTTCCCATGAAGTGATGGGAGCAGATGCCATAATCTTTGTTTTCTGAATGTTGAGCTTTAAGCCAACTTTTTCACTCTCCAATTTCACCTTCATCAAGAGGCTTTTTAGTTCCTCTTCATTTTCTGCTATAAGAGTGGTGTCATCGGCATATCTGAGGTTATTGATATTTCTCCCGGAAATCTTGATTCCAGCTTGTGTTTCTTCCAGTCCATCGTTTCTCATGATATACTCTGCATATTCTGCATAAAGATGGATAAGTGAAGTTGAATCACACACTCTGTCTACCAATATCTAACTAAGTAACACTCTATAAATAATATACATATTTGTATATTTATGGGTATATAAAAATATATATATATATTTTACCAGCAGAATTTTGTCAGTAACAACCACGTTAGGAAAGAAACAGATAAAGCAGGAACAGTTAGAGCCAATACACAAGTATTGGTACACAAGGTTCTGCTGAAACTTAGTATTGCTCTACTTGTATTTCCCAGAAGCAATGCTTGAAAGCTAAGAACAAATCATCAGAATTCCCATCAGTTCAGTCAGTTCAGTTCAGTCACTCAGTGGTGTCCAACTCTTTGCAACTCCATGAATCGCAGCATTCCAGGCCTCCCTGTCCATCACCAACTCCCGGAGTTCCCAAACTCATGTCCATTGAGTCGGTAATGCCATCCAGCCATCTCATCCTCTGTCGTTCCCTTCTCCTCCTGCCCCCAATCCCTCCCAGCATCAGAGTCTTTTCCAATGAGTCAACTCTTCTCATGAGGTGGCCAAAGTACTGGAGTTTCAGCCTTAGCATCATTCCTTCCAAAGAAATCCTGGGGCTGATCTCCTTCAGAATGGACTGGTTGGATCTCCTTGCAGTCTAAGGGACTCTAAAGAGTCTTCTCCAACACCACAGTTCAAAAGCATCACTTCTTCGGCACTCAGCTTTCTTCACAGTCCAACTCTCACATCCATACATGACCACAGGAAAAACCATAGCCTTGACTAGACGGACATTTGTTGACAATGTAATGTCTCTGCTTTTGAATATGCTATCTAGGTTGGTCATAACTTTCCTTCCAAGGAGTAACCATCTTTTAATTTCATGGATGCACTCACCATCTGCAGTGATTTTGGAGCCCCAAAAAATAAAGTCTGACACTGTTGCCCCATCTATTTCCCATGAAGTGATGGGACCAGATGCCGTGATTTTCGTTTTCTGAATGTTGAGCTTTAAGCCAACTTTTTCACTCTCCTCTTTCACTTTCATCAAGAGGCTCTTTAATTCTTTTTCACTTTCTGCCATAAAGGTGGTGTCATCTGCATATCTGAGGTTATTGATATTTCTCCCGGCAATCTTGATTCCAGCTTGTGCTTCTTCCAGCCCAGCGTTTCTCATGATGTACTCTGCATATAAGTTAAATAAGCAGGGTGACAATATACAGCCTTGATGTACTCCTTTTCCTATTTGGAACCAGTCTGTTGTTCCATGTCCAGTTCTAACTGTTGCTTCCTGACCCGCATATAGGTTTCACAAGAGGCGGGTCAGGTGGTCTGGTATTCCCATCTCTTTCAGAATTTTCCACATAGATAATCCCAAATGTAGGGAGAAGTGAATTGAGTATATCCTTATTTTTCTACTCTTCTACCTAGGGAAGTAGCAATAGCTGTTGTATGGGGAGGGATGAGAAGAGAAATGAACAACCACAACCTGGACTATCTCTCACTGGTCAATGCTTAGGCTTCAGGCCCCTACAATGAGTTGGGGAAAAGGCAGTGGTAGTTCCCATGAAAATGCGATTATGAACCTGGCAAGTATCAGAGAGTACATTAAAAGGAGAGTACGTAAATCTGCAACATTTCATCAGAGTATTTGCTCTTAACCACTGAACTCTACTTCCTCATTTTAGGTTTTCTGGCCATGGTAATTGACTTAGGGATGGACCCTTGGCCAATCAGAATCCTTCTCTGCAACTATCAGGAAATGCTTACGTTTTTGAAAGAAAGGACGATCATCCATGAACATAGATGACTGAGTGTTTTAGAAGAGAACAAAGAGAGAAAAATAAAGTTCATTTTTGAGTAAGAGTAAGAGGATATCATGATGTTTCTTGAACCCTTGGTCCAGTCCTGTGTGATGCCTTTCCTACCCAATTATGTGAAGCCACAATAACTAATTGTTGTTCAGTCACTCAGTTTTGTCCAACTCTTTGCAACCCCATGGACTGCAGCATGCCAGGCTTTCTGGTCCTTCACCATCACCCAGAGTTTGCTCAAACTCATGTCCATTGAGCCAGTGAGGCCATCCAGCCATCTCACCCTCTGTCATCCCCTTCTCCTCCTGACTTCAATCTTTCCCAGCATCAGGGTCTTTTCTAATGAGTTGGCTCTTTGCATCAGGAGGCCAAAGTATTGGAGCTTCAGCTTCAGCATCAGTCCTCCCAATGAATATTCAGAGTTGATTTCCTTTAGTATTGACTGGTTTGATCTCCTTTCAGCCCAAAGGACTCTCAAGAGTCTTCTTCAGCAGCACAGTTCAAAGGTATCAATTCTTCAGCGCTCAGTCGTTTTTATTGTCCAGCTCTCACACCCATACATGACTATTGGAAAAACCATAGCTTTGACTATATAGACCTTTGTAGGCAAAGTAATGTCTCTGCTTTTTAACATGCTGTCTAGGTTTGTCATAGCTTTCTTCCAAGGAGCAAGCGTCTTTTAATTTCATGGTTGCAGTCACCGTCCACAGTGATTTTGGAGCCCAAGAACATGGTGGTTTATATTCTGTCCAGCATGAGAGTTTCACTTTTCTTGAATCATTGTGAAATATTAGTATGTCAAGTAACAGAGGGAAGAGCAATAGATATAGGAGAAAGGCAATAATACCATTCCTAAAGTGTGCTTTGTACATAACTTCACATAACTGATTCAATTGCTGTTGGTAAGATTTTTAAAAATGAAAATATAGACACCATGTAGAAAACTAGTTCTACAGAAAAACATATACTAGAGCTCTGAGAAAGTAAAAACTAGAGTTGAGGAGTGGATAAATGTTTTTCTGATTTTACTTGCTGGTTTTTCCTTTCCATATAGCAGCAGAAAGAAAAAGAGAACCCTGTTAAGAGGGAAATTCAGTAAGCAGCTTTCTTAAAAAGTCCTTTTCTCTGCTGAAATTGCTAGAAATTCAAATGGTCACAATTTCCCTGTGTTCTATAAGAACATTGCCATTTACTCAGAGGCTTTTAATTATAGTTCCTGGATCAAAAGCATCCATAGAGAGAGAGTTCCAGGTTGTAAATAGTGCTTCAATTAAAGCACATCTCTCTGAACCAATGATGGATTTTTAGTAAACAGGACTTTTTGCTTTCTAAACCTTAAGAGGTAGAGGTAGGTAAAAGAAATACCTTTTTGTTATACATGGAAAAATCACTTTAACTGTATTTATTTCTGAAAAAATAATCTCAGCCTTCTTGCCTGAGAATCCCAGGGATAGGGGAGCCTGGTGGGCTGCCGTCTATGGGGTCGCACAGAGTTGGACACGACTGAAGCGACTTAGCAGCAGCAGCAAGTTTGTGTTTTTCAAAAATGAAATTAAAAAATATAGGATGATATTTTTACCTGTTTTAACTTTCTCTTGTTGATAATGTTGTATGGTGTCTAACCTGGTACATTTGTTTGCTTAATGTTCTTCCTAGAAAGTTTTTATTCTGGAAAAGAAAGGGATAAAATTTTGAAAATTTTTCATAAAAGGTTAGGAATGGAGACAGGCTGCTCATTAACAATATTAGGTAACTGGCATTTTACTAATGTAGTGAAAAATAAGGAGAATATGGTAGGACACGCCATTTTGAGTAGGTAAAGCTAAGACTGACTCAGTGTTTAAATGTGAAGTAATCCTAAGACATCCATAGTAGAAGATACTTAGAGAAATGGGGCTGGAGCTCAGGAATTATTACATAGTAATACAAAACCAAGAAACAGTCATTTAAAGTATCCGGAGTTGACCCTCAGGAAGAAAGGTGGTTTCTAAGGCGAGAAGGTGAAGAAACCAAGCACTAAAGAACCAATAACTAAAGCTTAGTGCCTACCCCATAGTAGTAATAAGAGTCGACTCCTCTAATGTAGTCAGGCGAATGGGAGAAGCACCAAGGAAACATAGCAGGGTCTTTGAAAAGCATGTTATTTAAAAATAATAATAATAAAACACACACTTCTCAGAGTGCAAAAATAATTAAAGTCCAATAAGAGAGCATTGGATTTAGGATTTTAGGTGGTGGTGGTAGTGCTTTAGTTGCTAAGTTGTATCCGACTCTGGTCACCCTGTGGACTGCGCCTGTCAGGCTCCTCTGTCCATGGGATTTCCATGGACAAAAATACTGGAATGGGTTGCCATATCCTTCTCCAAAGATTCTTCCCAACCCAGGGATCAAACCTGAGTCTCCCGAGTCTCCTGCATTGGCAGGTAGATTCTTTACTGCTGAGTCACCAGGGAAGCCAAGGATTTTAGGAGATCCTTCTAAATGCACAAAAAGGTGATAAAGAGGAATTAACTGACAGCCATATCCATAAATTGTCTTTGCTTTTGTACTTATTCAGTGTCCTTTTCTCAAGGTGGATACCGAAAGATCAGCTGTTAAGAAAACTAAAAGGTTCTAAAGAATTAGTCCACCATGAGAGACTCAACGGGCTTCCCAGGTGGTGCTAGTGGTAAAGAACCTGCCTACCAAGGCAGGAGACATGAGATTCAGTTTTGATCCCTGTGTCGGGAAGATCCTCTGGAGGAAGGCATGGCGACCCACTCCAGTATTCTTGCCTGGAGAATCCCATGGACAGAGGACCCTGGTGGGCTACAGTCCATGGTGTCACACAGAGTTGGACACCACTGAAGCGACTTAGCACACACAAGGGACTCCAGTCCTCCAGCTAAGCCTTGAATCTGATTTGAACACTGAGAGCTCTTGAATAGATGAAGACAGTATCTTTTTTTTTTCTTGCCTTTATTCCTTTTTCTTTTGTTTTTCCTTCCTCCCATACTTGTTTTTAAAATCTTTTTGTTTTAAATTTCCCCAATATCTAGAAGGCTCTGACAGGGACAGGTGCTGACTGGAGAATTCTTAGACTGCAGTTGATAAGAGGGCAATGGTTTCCCAGGCATCAATCAGAGAACAAGTTCTTTCTAGCACTGGCTCTGGTCCACTGTCCTGAGGAGTCTAATTAGTTTGCTTTTCTGACCTTGATTGCTACCTTTCAAAGAGACCTTAAAGCCTGATGAGTCTCCTAAACTTGCCAAGCCCAGCTGCCTCAGTCTAATCAGCAGTCTTACCCTGCCCAGCCCTCTTGCTCTCTGACCACACTGCTTAGCTAAACCCATTTGGATCACACCCTACTGCCTATGCCTCCTTTGGAAACTTTCATCTAAGAACTAGCTTCTTACAAAATGGAAAGACTGTAAAGATTCTCGATGCAATAAAAAAACCAAGGATATAGGGAATCCAGGGTGCAGGTGTTGGACTTGTCAATGATGAGTGTAGAGACCTTTGGTTAGAGAAGATAGAGATGGGGCAAGAAAGGTTCAACTTGAGTGTCTTCATCTTTTCTGCAAAATAGGATGCAAATCCTTTTCAAAGAGGAAGTATGAATTTTATTGTATGAGAGTTGTGTCTCAATAAAGCTATTTAAAAAAGAAGTGCACATAAGAGATGGGGTAGGATTAGAAAACTATTGAGCTTTAACAGTCATATTCATATTAACATGGTGATTCCTAGTTATGGATCCCTTTAATGATGTTTCTTCAATACACAGAGCAGTTGCAATTGTCTCTGTGTTCCTCTCTTCCTTTCTCATTGAAATATTGAATTGTGCCGAAGATTTCCACAGAATCTTTTTAACTTTCTGGCAATCATTCCAGGGGAGGAACAAATGGAACATAATCATATGTTTCCTAATCCACAAATGTAAACGTGACAGATATATTACATATTTTAATACATAAATTTATGCAGTCTGTTTTAGGCTATACACTACAGACTATGCAGCCAGTGGTGGCTTACATGATGAAGACACTTAAGTGTGTCATACAATAAAAAATGGTTCCAGGATAGTACAGCAGAAAATTGTGGGATTTCTCCTGATAGACACACATTGACTATAACAGTCTCAGATTTTTCCTCACCAGAAAACATATAGGAAATTAGGAAGGATGGGGAAGGAAAGAGACTTTTTTGACACTTTCAACTTTCCTTTTTACCAGGGAGGAATATCTTCCTGGAAAGTTAACAAGCAAATTTCCTATTGTATCTCCATGACCCAAACTGGGTCACATTGCAAACACCTAGCTTCAAGGGAGGCTGGAGAAGTGAGTGGATAACTGGCTTTCTAGCCTCAGAGAGAGAAGGACTGGAAATGGCTTTTAAGTAGGCTGCCAAATGCTCTGCTACATTATTCACTGGGGGAAAAGTATAATACAACCAAACAATATCTGCTTGGGCAACTTCCAGTATGAGCAGATTTCATTTAGACTGATAAAACTCAAAAGCTGAGGATGAAAACTTGAGGAAATTTGCATGCTTGAAAAGTGAACAAAAGTTCAGAAACCAAAACATGAGCATATGAAAATATGTCATGAAAATAAAACTGATTAAGATAGCTTTGTGTTTTGGATTCCAGTCAGTTTGGGAGGACTACAGGTTTCTTGTAGTAGAGCTAACTTTTCCTGGAATGGATATTTACCTAGGGAACAAAAGCTTGGATGTTTCTATCTAAAATAAGTGAGCCAAGAGTGTTTCTAATAACTACTCCTAATTATGATAATTATTTTTCTTTTCATTCAGTTTTGCATTGGTCACATTTAGCATCTCTATACTTCTCAATGAGTTTTAAGTAAAACACAGCAGATCCTAAGTATGATACTAGAAGATGAAGAAAAGTGCTGATATTTGGAAAAATGTAACCTATTTTTAAGATCTGGGATCCTTACAAAAGTAAAAAACGTAGAAAAAACAAAACAACTATTTTTCGTTCAGACCGTGACCATGTCATATGTTGTGAAAGAGTAGTACTAACTAGTAACTTCTCAACTCAGAAGAATATTTGCTGTACTGTGGATAAGGGCCTGCCATATCAGTAAACAAAGGATATTATGACCACAGAGCCATCAGCCAGTGCAGCTGCCCTGACTGTGCACCGTGAGGGGATGCAGAATGGAGAAAAACAGGATACTGGTCCTAATCAAGATGCATATGGAGGGAACAGTTGCAGTAAGCCCAGACTCTTTTATCTTCTCATTTATAGAAAAGTGTGAAGTTCATTAACTTGAGATGTCTGGTTTTCTTTAATTAGCAGTACTCTTTTCATGTTCCAACTACCAGTTTTGTTTTGCTTTCAAAACCTCCTATGTATCCTGACTCCATCCTTACCTCTTTGTAACCATTCTTCAAATCTATCTGAGATCTTGTCTTCCAGGCTTAAGTCCTCAGTATGTCGGCCAAATAAATATGATTTTAGACTTTTAGATTGTTCAATATTTTTCAGTTGACAGTAACTTTTTATTATACAAACTGAGACAAGGAACCACACTGGCTTTTCAGTGTTATTATTAAATGAAGAAATTGCTCATACATTTTAGCTTTAACAACTTTGACTACATTGATCCTTAGATTTTTATTTTTGAAGAAGGAAATACAGAGCTGATTAAAAAGAGTGTCCTATTCACTATTATGGGAGTCCATAGTATACAAAAAATGAAGTTATTTAGACATTCAAAACTCAGGCTTCAATCTCTGTCTTTTACAGTGTATCACAGCTGACTTCTTCTAAGGATAAATAGGAAAAATTATTACCAAATTCTGATTATAATTAATACTATTCTTTCCAATGATTGTGCACAAAACACATTTAAAAAGAAAGAAAATTCACAAATAAGAGTCTATAGGGGTCTACTCAGAACCCCAGAGTTGGTATAAAGATTATTTTAAGCTAAAGACATTGGAGATTCAACAGATGTAGAAAGAACCTGCTTTGGATCTTCCTTTATTAAAAGCAGAAATTTGGGGGAAATGAGGTTGCCATAAATTCCCTCCTCTGGAAGTTTTTACTCCCAGGAAGGAAGCCAGGAGTAAATCTATCATAAATCCCCTCTCTGGAGAAATTTATAACCTTGAAGAGGAAAAGCCACCAGTACCTTCTTAGACAAACATTATCACAAACTTTTTATCTCTTATCTCTCCTTTGTTCTCCTAAAACCCATTTGCCTCTCTTAAATAAACTTAAAATTCTTCCTGTAGAAGTCTTTTCTCCTCTCTCCTTTTCTCTTACTGAGTCAGGTATATAAACCTCTAACTTTAACCATTTAATGAGCTGGCTACTTTTTCTGTTAGTAGCTTCTTTTATGCATACAAATAAACTGTATGCATAAAACTGCATGCAAATAAATCTGCTTTTTGTCACTTTAATTTGTAGGTCCCCAATTAGTACACAGAAGAGGGTAGAGGAAAAGATTATTCCCTACCCAACAAATCTTCCAGTTTTCACAAATAATGCTATTGGCATTTTTGATGGGAAGGTGTTTTGTTGCATGGAACTGTCCCATAATTTCAGGACATTAAGTGTTCTTGGCCTCTGCTAACAGTATTCACACACACCACTCCCTCCTATCTCACGACATGTCAACCAAACATACACTGAACATATCCTGAAAAGGATTGTCAGATATCATATCTTTTCAGGATAATTTTTATATAGGTATGTTCCAAATATTATATGGGATACACATACTAAAAATAATTTATTCTTTGTTTGAAATTCAAATTTAACTGGGCTTCCTCTACTTTTTAATAGACTTTCTTCTTCTAGAGTAATTTTAGGTACACAGCAGAATTAGGGGAGTACAGATTTCCCACATTCACTCATACACTACACATACCAAGCCTCTCCCATTACCATTGTCTCCAACTAGAAAGTTAAATTTCTTACAACTAATGCACCTCCATTGATACGTCATTATTACGTCAAGACCATAGCTTACATTACCATTCACTCTTGGTGTTGTACATTTAATGGGCTTGGACAAATGTATAATGACATGGGTTGACTAGTTCAATATCTTACAGAGTCATTTCATTGCCATAAAACTCCTTTGTTCTCCAGCTCCCTGTATTTTTAAACTCTAGATCTGGTGATCCTAATCTAAATGCTCCCTAAAGAGAAGGTACCACTACTCATGAGAACTACCTCCTTTCAGAAAGACCTTTGCCACCTTGCCTAACATTCAAGAGTTTAAAATATTGCAATCATTCATTCATTCAACAAATATTGATTTGTAACATTTTAAAGTGTCTCCTAGGTTTCTTAAGCTTCATCAGATACCATAAAAAACAAAAATAAATGAGACAAAATCCCTAATATCCAAGGACTGTCAAATACTGGCTCCCTCACCTTACCTAAACAACCTGTGGATACCACAAAGCTGCATTTATTGTTTACTGCAGCAAGACAGAACACTGACACAAAAATGTTTAAATGGTGTCTCCATGAAGGAAGGGCAAAGTTGGGGTATTTACTGAGATTTTGAACTTTGGTTCAACTTTGGTCTTTTAACTCTAGGCAGGGAGGATTGTGTTGATTAGGATTACATATGAGTCAGAACATGAATTACATGAATGTTATAGTTTAGACTTAATGGACCCACCAAGGTGAGGTTTTGAGGACAATTCTCAGCATGTAAACTGTTGTTGATATCCTTTACTAAAGACTTGATGGTTCTCCCATGAAATTCCACCACTTGATGTTTTCCTCTAGATCAAATAGTTAATGATTGTTTGCCTTTTCCTGGGGAAATCAAGGTCTTGGATAGTTATGTTTAGAATTTCAGAGGTACACCATTTTTTTTTAAGATTTTTTTAATGTGGATCATTTTTTTAAAGTCTTTATTGAATTTTTTTATAATATTGCTTCTGTTTTATGTTTTGGTTTTTTGGCCATGAAGCGTGTGGAATCTTAGCTCCCCAATCAGGGATTGAACTGGTACCCCCTGCCTTGGAAGGTGAAGTCTAAACCACTAGACCACCAGGGAAGTATCTCAGAGGTACACTCTTGCTCCTCACAATTCAACAACCCCAACTTCAAAGACTCTAAATTTCTCTGTGATTCTGCCTGTAACCAAAATGTGGATGACCTTTTGTTGTGTTCTGAAAATGACCTAAGCCCTTACACTGATTCTCTCTACTTGCTGTTTCAGTTCAGAAAGGCTATAAGTTTCCCAAAAGAGAATTTATAATTTTATCAAAGTAAAGTTCATTAGCTAGGACATGATATATCCCCAGAAGATGAACTCTTTACTTCTGACAGACTATAGGCTGTTCAAAACTTTGCCAGGCCAGTAACTAAGACACAATTAAGTAGAATCCTAGATGGCACTGGCTTTTTCAAGAAGTGGATTACCAATTCTTCTGAAATAATAATGTCTTTGTATAGTGTCTTCCTTACCAAAGACTTAATGAATTACGTCCTTGGTAAGGAAACCTCTTTGAATCTTAAACATGAACAGGCCTTTTGTGAGTTATAATTAGCTTCCCACTGTGATTTGTCTAATAGTCACAGCAACTAAACTAGTAGACACATTGATAACTTGTTTGGGGAGCCGCCTTTAAATCTGATGTTCCTTCATATTGTAAAATCTTTGATTCTCGCTGAAAATACACCACAGATCTTCATAAATACACTTACCGCCTATGAAATTCTATCACCTTTTCTATTACTTATGATCATTGTTATACTACTTAAATCCTGCAACTTTTCCTGAAGAAGAGGAAAATTCACTCCAACCTCTATTTGTAAAATCCAGGCCTGAAAGGGATTTATTAGAAATTTCATTAGAAAATGCAGACTGAACTTTTCTTCTTGATGGGTCATATTTTAAAACAAAAATAGAAGATTATTAGGTAAAAACTTTAAATTAAAAAAAAAAATTCACTTCACCCCTAGAATATAACCCTTTACAGAGAGGAAAATCTGCTCAGGTTGCAGAACTCACTGTGCTCACCAGAGCTTGCCAGCTAAATAAGAGCATTAACATTTACAGGGATAATGGATAAGCTTTGGGGGGTGTTCTGTGAAGTTGAAGTGCTCTGGAGACAAATAGGGTTCTTGACCTCGGAAGGAAGTCAATTAAACATGGCCAACAAATTAAAGAATTTTTAATGTTCTGTTTCCTGTTGCATGTGTGCGTGCTCAGTCATGTCCAACTCGATGTGACCCCATGGACCACTGCCTCCCAGGCTCTTCTGTCTATGGGATTTCCCGGTCAAGAAGACTGGAGTGGACTGTCATTTCCTTTTCCAGGGGATTTTCCTGACCCAAGGATGGAACCCACATTTCTTGTGTGTCCTACATAGGTAGGCAGGTTCTTTACCAACTGCACCACTAGCTATTGTAAAAGTGAGAACTCATATAAAAGACTGAAGGAAATGCTCCGGCACTCATCTAAATCCTAGACTTCATGATACATCCAAAAAAAATGTCTTTGGAGGGGTTCACAGAGTCTATTACAGAATGACAGGTTTCAACACAGTTTATAATCTAGTCAGGCAGAGTAGCATGTAAGGTAGTAAATGCGATAAGGAGATGAGTACTATAATAGAAGGGGAATGTGTAGGGAAGTGCCTGTGGAGGAAATGGTCACTTCTTAAACAAGGAAGGAGAATAGTAATGAATCTAGAGAAGTTTCTTAGGGGAAAGTATCTTGGAGATAAGTCTTTAGCAGGTGAGGATGGGCAGGGACAAGAGAGTGCTTTCCAGGCAATGTAAACAGCTCAAGCAAAGGCTGTGAAACAGCTTGGCCAGTTCAGGGACTTGAGTTTTGGTTGGCTAGAGCAATTCGGCAACAAAAAAAAGAGATGAGTTTACCACGGGAAATATGGTCACCTTGATCCCTGCCTCGAATAAAAGCAATTCAAAGGTTGCTGTTATTCAGTCTCTTAGTCGTGTCCAACTCTTTGCAACCCCATAGACTGCAGCATGCCAGGCTTCCTTGTCCTTCACCATCTCCCAGAACTTGGTAAACTCATGTCCATTGAATCAGTGATGCCATCCAACCATCTCATCATCTGTTACCCCTTCTCCTCCAGCCTTCAATCTTTCCCAGCATCAGAGTCTTTTCCAATGAGTCGGCTCTTTGTATCAGGTGGCCAAAGTATTGAGGCTTCAGCATCAGTCCTTCCAAAGAATATTCAGGACTGATTTCTTTAGGATTGACTGGTTTGATCTCCTTGCAGTCCAAGGGACTCTAAGGAGTCTTCTCCAACACCACAGTTCGAAAGCATCAATTCTTCAACACTCAGCCTTCTTTATGGTTCAACTCTCACATCCATACATGACTACTGGAAAATCCGTAGCTTTGACTAAATGGACCTTTGTTGGCAAAGTGATGTCTCTAGTTTTTTAATATGCTGTCTAGGTTTGTCATAGCTTTTCTTCCAAGGAGCAAGTATCTTTTAATTTCCTGGCTGCAGTCACCATCCACAATGATTTTGGAGCCCAAGAAAATAAAGTCTTTCACTATTTCCATTGTTTACCCATCTATTTTGCCATGAAGTGATGAGACCAGATGCCATAATCTTAGTTTTTTGAGTGTTGAGTTTTAAGCCAGATTTTTCACTCTTGTCTTTCATTTTCATCAAGAGGCTCTTTAGTTCCTCTTTGCTTTCTGCCACGAGGATGGTGTCACCTGCTTATCTAAGGTTATTGATATTTCTCCCAGCAATCTTTATTTCAGCTTGTGCCAGAAAAAGCATCAGTCAGTTCAGTTCAGTCACTCAGTTGTGTCTGACTCTTTGTGACCCCATGGACTGCAGTACGCTAGGCTTCCCTGTCCATCACCAATTCCTGGAGCTTACTCAAACTCATGTCCATTGAGTTGGTGATGCCATCCAACCATCTCATCTTCTGTCATCCCCTTCTCCTCCTGCCTTCAATCATTTCCAGCATAAGGGTCTTTTCCAATGAGTCAGTTCTTTGCATCAGGTGGCCAAAGTATTGGAGTTTCAGCTTCAGCATCAGTCCTTCCAATGAATATTCAGGACTGATTTCCTTTAGGATGGACTGGTTGGATCTCCTTTCAGTCCAAGGGACTCTCAAGAGTCTTCTCCAACACCACAGTTCAAAAGCATCAATTCTTTGGTGCTCAGCTTTCTTTATAGTCCAATTCTCAGATCCATACATGACTACTGGAAAAACCATAACTTTGACTAGATGGACCTTTGTCAGCAAAATAATGCTTCTGCTTTTTAATATGCTATCTAGGTTGGTCATAACTTTTCTTCCAAGGAGCAAGAATCTTTTAATTTCATTAAAAAAAAGAATAATTCTTGATTAATAAATTGGCTGAAAAGTTTATGTTTTTACTATTATATTGGACGGGCCAAAAATTTCACTTAGGGGTTTTCTGTTACATCGTACTGAAAAACCCAAACAAACTTTTTGGCCAATCCAATAAATACATCTTGATCCTGATAAATAATCATTTTTTAACTGCCCTAAGACTTAGCTTTAAAAAAAGAAGTATGCCACATGTTCAGCCCTATTGATATACCTTCTACCTCAATCTAGTTGCTGCAAATTTTTGAAATGTTGTTTTGGATAAGCATGAAAGAAAAGTGAAAGTGAAGTCGTTCAGTCGTGTCCAACTCTTTGTGACCCCATGGACTGTAGCCCACCAGGCTCCTCTGTCCATGGGATTTTCCAGGCAATAGTACTGGAGTGGATTGCCACTTCCTTCTCCAGGGGATCTTCCCGACCCAGGGATGGAACCTGGGTCTGTCTCCCTCATTGTAGACAGACACTTTACCATCTGAGCCACCAGGGAAGTCCAATTTGTGCAAATGAACCTACTTTTAACCAGATGTTATTCAGTTTGAAAAGCAATCATATTCTGATAGTTAGAGTGCATGAAGCCGTTTTTAGACATGGTCAATATTCTTATACCTGAATAACAAATACACATCTGTGTGTCTGTGTGTGTGCATATGTCTGTATATGTGTACCCACAGTATTAATATCATTTCCTATTTTTGTAGTATCTTTTTACAACCTATAACCGATGTTGCCTGCTGTCACTTAATGATTTCCTAATTATTATTTCTTATTATTATATTATTAATTATTATATTCTTTTATTAGATAATAAATTTTATTGTGTTTATTATTATAATATAATTATTAATTATTATAGTATTCCTATTTATTATTCCTAGGTAGCATTGTTGTTAGTAAATAGTGTAGGTGGAGAGCAGTATTACGGTAAACCAGCTGAGCCACGATTCAATGTCCTTAACCCAGTATGTTTTTATTTAAAACATAAGTAACGTAGAACCCAATGATAGAAACAGGAACATGTCATGTCCTTGTTTTCTTTTATTTTGGACCTTAAGTTTAGAGGTTAAGCTAATAACCATACTTCCTTGTTCTGGCACAGATGTGCAATCCTGTCTTCTCATTTCTTAAAAAATTTTAAATAAGGAGAACATTTGACACATTGAATTGATTGAATTGAAAGTCGCTCAGTCATGTCCAACTCTTTGTGACCCCATGGACTGTCCATGGAATTCTCCAGGCCAAAATACCTGGAGAATATAATCTCTACCCACTGGAGTGGGTAGCTTTTCCCTTCTCCAGGGTATCTCCCTAACCCAGGGATTGAACCCAAGTCTACCCGCATCGCAGGTGGATTCTTTACCTGCTGGGCCACCAGGAAGCCCAAGAATACTGGAGTCGGTAGCCTATCCCTTCTCCAGCAGATCTTCCCAACTCAGGAATTGAACTGGGGTCTCCTTCATTGGCAGGTGGATTCTTTACCAACTGAGCTATCAGGGAAGCCCATGGAATTCTCCAGGCCAGAATACTGGAGTGGTTAGCTTTTCCCTTCTCCAGGGGATCTTCCCAATCCAGGGATCGAACCCAGGTCTCCTGCATTGCAGGTGGATTCTTTCCCAGCTGAAGCCACTGTTTCACACATGTACTCTTATTCCCCAGGGCTTAGAGGGAAGTCCCAGGAGTCAGAGAGACCAGAGTTTGGATCCTGATTCTCTGCCACTCAATGAATGTGCAATCTTAGGTAAATGATTTGGCTTCTCTGAGACTCTGATTTCTCATCTGTAAAATGTGAGTAAAAATAACCTCCTCATCGGGTTGTTACGAGAACTGAATTATAAACTTAGAGTGCTTAGCACTGCAAGTTAAGTGCATGCAAGTTAAGTGCATGTTACATTTTTGTTACTGTTAAATCATCAATGCCAATAAGAACTTGTGGCTGAAGAGTTATCCAGGCTAGGAATATTCACCATCAGTATGATGCATAACTTTAAGCAAGTCACTTTGCAAAATGTTATTCTGTTTTTGCAAAAGAAATGGAACTGACATTGTAAATTGTGCATTGTAAATAAGATTGTGAACATTTAAAGCACTAAATAAATGTTAATAACTTATACCACCTCATTAAAATCTATAGTTATATTTCTAATCCTGAAGATAAGTATAATAAATATTCATTATTAGTAGTGTACTTTCCACTCAGACATTAATAAGACATTTCAAAGAGGAGCAAGCATAGAGCGTTGAACCTACCCTAAGGTTATGGACTCAGTAAGACAGGAAGAGTGATTAGAAGAGAAGAGAAATGTATGTTTTCTGAAGATTTTCATATTTATTCTCAAACAGTGAACCTTACCAGCTTACTCTGTTAGGAAGTGGGTGATGCTGAGTGGGAGTGATGCAGGGGGTCCCCAGGCCAATTAAATAGCTATGGCCATTCCTCTCTCTTCTGATGTCTACTTCTGACAGAAAATTTAGCTTCCCGAAAGGGTTAGTAGCAAAGGAGAAAATGTTATGCTGTAAAATGATGAAACTCCTGGGCCACCTAAGGCACTCTGCTCCAACCCTCACTTCTCAAAGAACAAAATTCATTATTGTTACTGGCTCATTAACTCTTTCAGTTGAAGGGCTGTAGAGCAGTGACTTGGAGCCTTTGAACCAAACTGCCTGTGTTTGAATCCCAGCTCTTGTGCTCACAAGCAGTGTAAACTTAACCCCTTAGGGCTTTAGTAGGGATGACAAAAATAACACCTACCTGACAGCAGCACCTGGACCCTACTAAAGACTCTATTAATAGTAGTTAATTAGTTTTACAGCCAAAACTGTACGTATGCCCAACTGGAATGTGGTTCACCTAAAAGGTAAAATTATAGATGAAGTTGGCTTAAACTGAAATAGCTTATACGAGCAGTTACCATCAAGGTATCAATGTGAATCACTTCATAGTGACATAAATAAGACCATTTCTTTTCTCCCCATTGCTAAAATTCCAAAGTTAGTATAGCACAGAGGTTACATGTGAACTTTTAAGTTAGTCATGACATTTCCTGTGTGTCAGTTACCTTGGTTTCCCTTGGTTTACATGATTTTCAAGTATGTAAAATGGTTTAAAATAGTACCTTATTCACCGAGTTGTGAGTTTTAGATGAGATAACACAAGCAAAGAGATTAGCATAGTTTCTGACAAACAGTAAATGCTCCTGCTGCTAAGTCACCAGTCGTGTCCGACTCTGTGCGACCCCATAGACGGCAGCCCACCAGGCTCCCCCGTCCCTGGGATTCTCCAGGCAAGAACACTGGAGTGGGTTGCCATTTCCTTCTCCAATGCATGAAAGTGAAAAGTTAAAGTGAAGTCGTTCAGTCATGTCCGGCTCTTCTCGACCCCATGGACTGCAGCCTACCAGGCTCCTTCGTCCATGGGATTTTCTAGGCAAAAGTACTGGAGTGGGGTGCCATTGCCTTACTTATAAATGTCATGGTGGTTATTGCTATTTTAAATACAATAATAATGCAAATAAGCCCTTTGTGATATTCCTGGTTTAACTATGACTATCACAAATTTAAATGTGTTCAGAAATGGGACTTCTCATTGTAGATTTAAATATATGTTTAGAAAGAGTTCTAGAACAATCATATGCCTGGACCATGGCAGGCAGTTACATAAATACTGCCCCTGTGAGTACAATAAATGTTTCCTTTTCCTCTGGAAACCTCGCATCTAAGTCTCTTAAGATTTTTTGCTTTGTTTTACCTTACTACTTAAGGTCATTTTAGCTGAGGGAGATTGTTTACACCATCACTAAACTTTGCAGTATCTAGTCTTGATCTGAATCTGTTAGAAGAAGCTAAAGAAGCCATAGCCAGCTGGCATTTGCTGAAAAGTATGAAGAGTTTTGAGGAGCAATTTTAAACAGTAATAGGAAAAGAACAGGACATTAGTTCCCTGGATTTAAAATACCTTGCATATGTGTTGAAATTTGGATTACCTTCTCTATGGACCAGCTCTGGCAAAACTTCAATTAGTATTTTTCCCTTGTGCAGTTTACTCTGCTTAAAGCTCATTACTGTCCCAGTAGGCTAAAATTAATTTTAGCATTAGCTCAAGAAATGTAACAAGAAAAGTGCATTCCAAAGCAAAACAGTAGTTTTACATTATGAGTTGCTCTCAAATATTCAAAGCACTGCCATTGATCATTTAAATAAACATTTTTAAATTTAACAGCTGTAATAATAAATTAACAAAAAATTTTAGAAGAAAAAAATTTTGCCTGTAATTGCCAAGAAGGAAGCAGAGTTGAGCATACCCATTCATATACTTGCAATAGGTTTATGAAATTCTCTTTCCCTTATCGCAGCTCTCAATCCAAACTTTATCTTCATTTGCAAAGATGTTGTGGCAACACTGGGACTCATGGCACTAGAATGTGGCCAGATTAGAATACATCAGAATCTGCATCTCCTTGTATGGTCATACCTCTATTTTTTTTTTTTTAATTGTTTGTGTACACATCCAAGAGATACCTCTTAGAATTCCTGCTGCCTGGAATAATGCCTTGTTAGAAGGAAGTAGGAAAGGAGAGAGGGAAGCAAGGGAGGGTATAAGTATGGAGCTAGAGACAGAGAAGTGGGCCTAGGAAAATGCTGCTGTCATCATGTGCTGCCACTTTCTGTATACCATTCTATCTGCTGCTCTTTTCTGCCTCTATCCAATGACATGATGATTCTAGCCTTAAAGAGAAGTAATTCCAAGATCTTTGCTTCATTGTCGTGAATGGATTCAGTAATTTTAATACTAATCAGTAGTAATAATAACCCCACTCAAGTACTCTTGCCTGGAAAATCCCATGGATGGAGGAGCCTGGTAGGCTATAGTCCATGGGGTCGCTAAGAGTCGGACACAACTGAGAGACTTCACTTTCACTTTTCACTTTTCACTTTCATGCATTGGAGAAGGAAATGGCAACCCACTCCAGCGTTCTTGCCTGGAGAATCCCAGGGATGGGGGAGCCTGGTGGGCTGCCGTCTATGGGGTCGCACAGAGTTGGACATGACTGAAGCGACTTAGCAGCAGCAGCAGCAGTAATAATATCGTCAATTAAAAGTATTTTTTATTAGAGGATTTAAAATAAGCTACACTGAATAATTCACAGGTCTATCATTTACGGTCTTGTCCATCCTCCTTTTTCAAAGTTCAGTTTATGTTTCTGTCAGCCCTGGGATCAGTAAAAGCTTCTGAGGCAAAAAAAGAAAAAGAAACTTCACATTGTTTTCCCTCTGAATTCTTTCTTTTTTATCAATAGGAGCTAAAAGTATTAGTTTGGAATCACATTTATTTTTTGCCCTAAGTTCAGTTCAGTTCAGTTGCTCAGTCGTGTCCGACTCTTTGCGACCCCATGAATCGCAGCACGCCAGGCCTCCCTGTCCATCACCAACACCCAGAGTTCACTCAGACTCACGTCCATCGAGTCGGTGATGCCATCCAGCCATCTCCTCCTCTGTCGTCCCCTTCTCCTCCTGCCCCCAAATCCCTCCCAGCATCCGAGTCTTTTCCAATGAGTCAACTCTTCACATGAGGTGGCCAAAGTACTGGAGTTTCAGCTTTAGCATCATTCCTTCCAAAGAAATCCCAGGGCTGATCTTCAGAATGGACTGGTTGAAGAGTATGTTAAATAATGTATAATGACACTTAATGAAATACAGTTGTTTAATTGGCTTTTGTGAGTAATGCTCTCTATCACCAAAAGACACTTGATTGAGTGCATTCTTTATGATTTTAAAATAGCACAGCTCATTAACCTGAGGGATGGAGTGGCATTTGCTGTATATTTTACTGTTTTAAGAATAGGGTTTTCCTAAAAGATTATGTTGTCATTGGGCTTCATGCTATAGGAGAGACATAATAACTTTTAAAATATTGTACTTCCTTCTTTAAATAGATAGTACAGTCATATGATATAAAATTTAAAAGATACAAAAGGGTATATAGTGCAATGTCTCTCTCCTGCACTTGTCTCCCTGCCACCCAGTTCCTGCAGGTAACCACTGTGCTCTGGTCTGGGTTCTCTTCCAGACATGTTCTCATACTGATTTTTGACACATCTCATTTAATCTAAGCACCTACTCAGCTCAGTTTCAAAACATCAAATTCGGTTATTTCCTAAAGGAGACGCTTCTTCCTGCTGGCCATTTCCTATAAATTAATTCTCAAAATGAAAACATTCAGTTTAACTGAACTCCCATTTGAATGAAATTGAGAGTATGTCACCATTTCTGGGGTTAATTTAAAGAATGTTTTAAGGAAAACCAAGTGTCTAGGGGGGCTTCCCTGGTGGCTCAGATGGTAAAGAATCTGTCTGCAATGCGGGAGACCCGGTTTCTATCCCTGGATGTGAGTTTGAACAAACTGTGGGAGATGGTGAAGGACAGTGAAGCCTGGTGTGCTGCAGTCCATGGGGCCGCAAAGGGTCAGACACAACTTAATGACTGAACAACAACAACAAAGTGTTTTGGACTCCAGATGGACCTTAAAAAAAATGATAAAGCAGTGTGTTTTCTTGGGTTGGTCTGCGGTTAGGTGGATGATTTGTGTAATAGGGAATTCTTTGTTGTTGTTGTTGTTAGTGAATCTTGTCATGTGGGAGAGTTCGAAGTTAGGCTTCAGTTCAGTAACACAGTGCCCCTGTTTTATCTCTACCTGTTTCTGCATTTTTTTTTTTTTTTAAGCAGTAAACTTGTTCTTAGCTTATCCTGCCAACATTGGAGTTTTACACCTTTTTCAAAGTGCCCTGTGGGTCTCTCCATGTTTGTCTCACTTCTTTGTCCTTCTCTCTTCTGTAGACTGTCAAAGTTCCAGTACATAAAAGCAGTTACAGCATGAAGAATTAATTCTAAAATAGTCGTGTTGAATATACCCATTTTGGGAAATAGCATTTCTATATGGGGCTTTCCATTCAAAACAATTTGTGGAACTATATCCCCTACCTTACTAAATGTTTCATTTGCTTGGATACAGGAATTGGTTCATTAAACAGAAACTTGAGTTAAACAGGTATTTAGTGAAACTGAATTTTTCTTGATGATGCAGGTCTGTGCTAGTCTCCACTAGAGGTAATTATTTATGAGGTGATCATGAAGGAAGGTGCATGGTCTCATGGGTCCCTGAGAAGGGTGTTATAATGAGGATATAAGGCAAGGTATTCTCCTCAAGGTACATGCTATGAGTCCACGATAAGATGACTTTCCAGTGAGGGTTTGTGGTTATTTATTGGTGTTATTCCTACTTCCCTAGGACTCAACAAGGTCTTACACTTTGGATAAGGTCTCAGCACTTTGTTAGTTATGTCACTGTAAATTTATACTAACAATACACATACCAACTGATAAGAGCAATGTTTTTATTTTTTCATTATCAAGTACCATAACTAGGCAACCAGGAATTTGATTAGAATCTGCTGCTCATTTGACATAGCAAATCTCCTTGCCCTCAAGGCTTCCTCAACAACATTAGAAATACCTGTAACAATGTCAAGCAGTTCAAGAATTATGGGATCATCTGTGTTGATGTATTTTTTCCCCAGTGTATTTCAGATCAAATATTTTTCTACTTAATATTTATTTAAGAAACCATACTGCTTTAAATGGATTACCTGAAATATAGTTTCTTACTAATGCAGGCTTGCACACGATAGATTGAAAACAAGCTTACTTGGGCTCAAGCTACTTTTCAGTGTAGGTGAGAACTAATTTTAATAAGAATTCAGAATCATATGCAAAATACTGATGTTTTATTGCTGGTATATACTCTTATGAGAATCTTCACCACTCAAAGAAGGATCAGTGAAAACTATGGTCAGGTTTAAGGCATTCAAAAATTTCACAATTATGTTTTCTGATACAGTTTTATTTATTGCATTACTGATAATGCAGTTGTTTCAGAACCTAGGATACTGAGACAGTAATGACAAAATTAACAGATCACTATTGACTTGTCTAATGTACTTCCTATATAAGCACAATAATAGAAAGAAAGGGTCTTAGAATAGGATTTAACAGATAATAGTATAAAAGAAAATTTAAAGGTAAGAACAGTATTTTTTGCATTTCAGTTGAGTGGTATCTTTAGATATTGGAGTCCCCCAAATGTGTTCTCAAGCAATCTACTGTTGAAAACTAGTAGGAAAATGGTTTTTTGTTTTATTTCCTTACTATGATTTCAGATGGTTTATGTTTAAATAATTCTCCTGAGAATTTAGGACTGACAGGTAATGACTCAATGAAACAGCTCCATCTTTGACTCAAGGAGAATCTGGCATTAAGTCATTTGACTCATATGCTTCTCTCATTTAGGAAATGTTACTATAAACGTACCATAAGGTGCTTGTGAAATGCTTGAATGCACGTATAAAAGGTGGTATGTGCGTTCTAAGTCACTTCAGTTGTGTCCGATTCTTTGAGACCAAATAGACCATAGTCTGCCAGGTTCCTCTGTCTATGGGATTCTCCAGGCAAGAATACAGGAGTGGGTTGCCATTTCCTTCTCCAATAAAAGGTGGTAGCAAATGACAATATTAAAAAGTCTCATATTCAAATATAGTTTTATAAAACTTCAAACAGATGTTTTAGTTTCATTGGAGATCAATTCTGAGAAAACCTATTTATGTTGGAATATCTCCCATCCAAATAAAACATCTCATTTAAAGTATCTAACTTCTCTATACTTCTGATCATTTGGTTAAATAAATTAAGTGGAAAGAAACAAGCATTCAGTTCCAGATTTAATTAAAAAGTTTTCGTAATAAGTTAAAAAATCTACACAGTGTTCAGAGTCTACCATAAATTAAATTCAGTTGCTTATTCCACTTGGGTTAAGTAGAATTAAACCTGTCTACAGTGTAATTTTTTTTTAAGATTGACAAATGCCATTCTTCTAATACTACTCCCATTAAACAGAAAGTACAATGTAACATATAAATAATATACTTTTATTAGAATAACTGGCAAATTTTTAAAATAATAAGCTTCATTTTTTTAGGACAGTTTAAGATTGGCTATGGTTTTTCCAGTGGTCATGTATGGATGTGAGAGTTGGACTATAAAGAAAGCTGAGCACCGAAGAATTGATGCTTTTGAACTGTGGTGTTGGAGAAGACTCTTGAGCGTCCCTTGGACTGCAAGGAGATCCAACCAGTCCATTCTGAAGGAGATCAGCCCTGGGATTTCTTTGAAAGGAATGATGCTAAAGCTGAAACTCCAGTACTTTGGCCACCTCATGCGACTCACTGGAAAAGACTCTGATGCTGGGAGGGATTGGGGGCAGGAGGAGAAGGGGATGACAGAGGATAAGATGGCTGGATGGCATCACCGACTCGATGGACGTGAGTTTGAGTGAACTCCGGGAGTTGGTGATGGACAGGGAGGCCTGGCGTGCTGCAATTCATGGGGTCGCAAAGAGTCGGACACGACTGAGCTACTGAACTGAACTGAACTGAAAATTTGCAGAAAAATTGAGAAGATGGTTTAGGGAGTTACCATATATCTATCTGGTTTCCCCTGTTTTCAATATCTTACATGATTGTGGTACACTTACTGTAATTAATGAACTGATATCAACACATTGTTATTAAAGTCCGTGGTTTACTCAGATTTCTTAGTTTTACCCAATGCCCTGTTTGTGTCCCAGGTTCCATTAAGTTACCACATTACATTTAGTCATTATGTCCTTAGATTCCTCTTGGCTATGACACTTTCTCAGATATTTCCTAATTTTTGATGACTTTGAACATTTTGTGGACTACTGGTCAGGTCATTTGAAAAATGTTCCTCTGTTGGGATTTGTCTGATTGTTACTCCATTATTAGACCGAGACTATACCTTTTGGGGAAGAGACCACAAAGATGAGGGCTTCCCAGGGGGTACTAGTGGTAAAGAACCTACGTGCCAATTCAGGAGACATAAAAGACATGGGTTCCATCCCTGAGTCAAGAAGATCCCCTGCAATAGGAAATGGTAACCCTCTCCAGTATTCTTGCCTGGATAATCCTGTGGACAGTGGAGCCTGACCAGTTACAGTCTATGAGGTCGCAAAGGGTCAGATGCGACTTAGCATGCACACGGCAAAGATATCATATCCATCATATCATGTTAAGGCTACATGTGTCTACTTGATTTATCACTGTTGATGCTGACTTTGATCAGCTGGCTGATGTGGTGTTTCTCTTTTTCCCACCTTCCCACTCTTCTTCCCACCTTCCCATACTGTACTCTTTGGAAGGAATACACTATTCACAGAGAACACGTACAGAGTTCCCTTAACTCTGCCAGTTGAGAGTTACCCTCTCTCTCCCCAGGGTAGAGTTTATCTACATAAATTACTTCTTAATTCTTTTGCAGGGGAGATTCATCTCTTCTCCATCTACTTACATATTTATTTGTTATATTAGTATATACTCATGGATTTTTACTTTATATGTTGGTTTATAATCCCATGCTATTTATTTTGTGGCTCAGATTGTTTCAGCTTTTTGCCACTGGGAGTTGTTTCAGTTGGCTACTGTGTTGCTTTGATACACTAGAGCATTTTTTCTTTTTTTTTTTTTTTTTTTGCGTTAGTTTACTTTCTGATACTACAAGAAGTTCTGGTCCTATCAGGGCAGCTAACTTTAAAGAATTATATTCTAATTTCTTGCTGATTAGAATGATTGACAATTATAATAAACTCTTATTTATCTCTCAGCCAAACTGTCAGAGAATCCAAATATCTATATTTTTCTGCATTTAATATTGTAAAAAATAATCATGAGTATGAATTCAGTTTTGTATAATTTTATAGCTATATATACTTAGAATTTATAGTGATAAGATAAAAGACATATGTATTAAGTAAAATTTTGTTTTATTTTACTTTTAAAAGGTTTTATTCATTTATTTATTTTTGGCTGTGCTGTTTAGTCACTGCTGCGTGAGCTTTCTCTAGCTGCGGCAAGCAGGGCCTACTCTTGAACAGCAGTGTGTAGGCTTCTTTTGTGGTGGCCTCTCTTGTTGTAGAGCACGGGACCTAGGATGCTTGGGCTTCAGTAATTGTGGCACATGGGCTCAGTGGTTGGGGCTCCCAGGCTCTAGAGCACAGGCTCAATAGCTGTGCTTCCTAGGCTTAGTTGTCTGTGGCATGTGGGATCCTCCAGAATCAGAGATCAAACCCATGTCCTCTGCATTGGCAGGCAGATCCTTAACCACTGGACCACCAGGGAAGTCCTAAGTTAAATTTTAGTACTTTTATTATATTTTAATTTTTAAAAAGTTAACAGTTCAAATGTCACATATAAAACAGTCAAATGTCCAATCATCACAGATAATTGTAATTTTCCCCAAGGAAGCTGAATAATTTTTTATAACAATGTAGCTATATAACATTTGTTAGGCTATAAGTTACATTCATAACTTAGAACCAAGATAACACTAGAGTTCTCACAAATGACATGATTGATAGATGTTAAATGTATTAATACAAGCAAAAGTTTATAGCATAGTGCCTGATGCATTTGTTTGAATCTTAATGCTCAGGTAAGGAGGGTCAGAGATAAATATGAAACCTTGTAAAACATACCAGCCTAGATAGATTCTATTTTCTTGAGGGTACCTAACATGACTTCTCAAGACTGACTGTGGCCTGAAAAGATCCCTCTGATGTTCAGACGCGGTGATTCCTAGAGGCTACTGCATCCGCTGGCAACCCACTCCAGTATTCTTGCCTGGAGAATCCCATGGACAGAGGAGCCTGGTGGGCTACAGTCCAAGGGGTCTCAAAGAGTCAGACAGGACTGAGAGACTTCACTTTTCACTGCATCCTTAGATGACCCTGAATGAAACCTGAGAGCAGTTCTTCTGCTGACTCCTGGTAGGAAGACAGTGTAAGAATCCACTGTTCAGGCTTTCAGTCAGTTCAATCCCTCAGTCACTTGTATCCGACTCTTTGTGACCCCCACGGACTTCAGCACGCCAGGCCTCCCTGTCCATCACCAACTCCCGGAGCTTGCTCAAACTCATGTCCATCAAATCGGTGATGCCATCCAACCATCTCATCCTCTGTCTTCCCCTTCTCCTCCTGCCTTCAATCTTTCCCAGCATCAGAGTCTTTTCCAGTGAGTCAGTTCTTCACATCAGGTGGCCAAAGTATTGGAGCTTCAGCTTCAGCATCTGTCCTTCCAATGAATATTCAGGACTGATATCCTTTAGGAAGGACTGGTTTGATCTCCTTGCAGTTGGGGGACTCTCAAGAGTCTTCTCCAAAAGCATAGCTCAAAAGCATCAATTCTTTGGTGCTCAGCTTTCTTTATAGTCCAGCTC
This sequence comes from Bos mutus, assembly GCF_027580195.1. Taxonomy (NCBI): domain Eukaryota; kingdom Metazoa; phylum Chordata; class Mammalia; order Artiodactyla; family Bovidae; genus Bos; species Bos mutus. The sequence goes on from NC_091623.1 coordinate 74,661,963, forward strand.
TTACATCCATACATGACTACTGGAAAAACCATAGCTTTGACTAGATGGACCTTTGTTGGCAAAGTAATGTCTCTGCTTTTTAATATGCGTCTAAGTTGGTCATAGCTTTTCTTTCAAGGAGCAAGCATCTTTTAATTTCATGGCTTCAGTCACCATCTGCAGTGATTTTAGAAGCCAAGAAATAAAGTTTGTCACTGTTTCCATTGTTTCCCCATTTATTTGCCATTAAGTGATGGGACTGGATGCCATGATCTTAGTTTTTTTCAATGTTGAGTTTTAAGCCAGCCTTTTCACTCTCTTCTTTCATTTTCATCAAAAGGCTCTTTAATTCTTCTTCGCTTTCTGCCATAAGGGTGGTGTCATCTGCATATCTGATATTTCTCCTGGCAATCTTGATTCCAGCTTGTGCTTCATCCAGCCCGGCAATTCACGTGACATACTCTGCATATAAGTTAAATAAACAGGGAGACAATATACAGTCTTGACTTACTCCTTTCCTGATTTTGAACCAGTCTGTTGTTCCACGTCTGGTTCTAACTGTTGCTTCTTGACCTGCATAAAGATTTCTCGGGAGGCAGGTAAGGTGATTCAGGCTTTGCTGCTAAGCTGCTAAGTCACTTCAGTCGTGTCCGACTCTGTGCGACCCTATAGACGGCAGCCCACCAGGCTCCCCCGTCCCTGGGATTCTCCAGACAAGAACACTGGAGTGGGTTGCCATTTCCTTCTCCAATGCATGACAGTGAAAAGTGAAAGTGAAGTTGCTCAGTCGTGCCCGACTCTTAGCGACCCCATGGACTGCAGCCCACCAGGCTCCTTTGTCCATGGGATTTTCCAGGCAAGACTGACCAATAAAAAGACAAGGTTTATGTTGGCCTTGCAGTGACCATTCATGTCAATTTATATGTGTTGTTAGAATGACACACTAAGTCTTCTTCTGGGCTGCTGCCGCAGATGGCCTTTGGAGGCTACAGGATTACAGTGGCTAAAAGCAAATCAATAAACAGAATGGTTCTCTTCCTGAAAAAGGCAAGATTTTCCCACTCCCTCAAATTTCTAGTTAATAGGATAAATAGCTTCCCTGGTGGCTCAGATGGTAAAGAATCTGTTCATTATGTGGAAGACCCAGGTTCAATCCCTGGGTCAGGAAGATCCCCTGTAGAAGGGAATGGCAACTCACTGCAGTATTCTTGCCTGGAGAATTCCACGGACAGAGGAGCCTGGCAGGCTACTGTCCATGGGGTCAAAAAGAATTGGGCATGACCAAGTGACTAACACTTTCTAACTTTCTTTTCTAGGAAAAAGAACAACCCTATTTAGTACCCCAATTTTTGCTTTCATAAAAAAAGTCCTACAGATTAAAAAATAGCTGTATTTAAATACTTTAAGCATAAAATTAGCTGACCTATTATTGTCCTATGTATTATTATTTTATATTTATTATATATTGTCCTATATAATATTTTTTCTTCTCTCTTATATGTTTTACACAGTTCAAAGTATTATGGTCATTATGCAATTTAAGCTTCACAAAAATGCAGAAAGGGTATCTTCCTTCATTTTACATATTAGGAGAGAGTTTTAGAGTGGTAAAGAAATTTTCACAGAAAAAAAATCAGAACTGATTTTTAAAATTTATTGAATTATAGTTGATTTACAATGTTGTATTAGTTTCAAGTGTATAGCAGAGTGATTCAGTTATGTATATTCTTTTTCAGATTCTTTTCCTTATAGGTTATTACAAAATACGGAGTATAGTTCCCAGTATTATACAGTAGGTCCTTGTTGGTTATCTACTTTGTACATAGTAGGGTATATTGTTAATATCATCCTCCTAGTTTATACTTCTCCCCCTTCCCCTTTGGTAACCATAAGTTTGCTTTCTATGGAGGTGGGTTTATTTCTGTTTTGTAAATAATTTCATTTGCATGTTTTTTTCAGATTCCACATATAAGCCATTTTATATGATATTTGTCTTTCTCTGCCTGGCTTATTTCACATAGAGAACTGAATTTTGAGCCCCTTTTTTTGTTGGTCAAAAGTCAGTGCTCTTTGCCTGAAGTATATCAGTGTTTCCCACAATGAGAGGATTTAGTTAGTAGGCATAGTAATATCTTTTAAAATATTTGTACATATTAGAATATAAATAACACCTCAAGTTTGTGACATCATGGATATTATTTTAGGATGAGAGTAAACTAGGTATGGAATAAAAGTGAGTCAATGTAAATAAAAATACTGAGTACTGAAATGCATGATTTGTGACTGTGAAAGAAATCCCAAATACAAATAACTAAAGTTTGAGAAACACTAAACTGTACTCAGCCTAGATCCTAAAAGAAAACAGGTTATTACTAAAGGAAATCTAACAGGAGCCTGGAAAGAAATAATCGAATTACAGTTGATTTACAATAACAAATAATTTTTAAAAATACATTATAATTTGCCTGACCAGATAAGTTATATATGATATATATTAACTGTAAACATTTAAAAAGTAAAACATGTTATATAGATGCTTAAGATTTTAAAATATTTTATCTCCCTTGTGGAATTTTTGGCAATTTTAATTGTGGTAGTAATTAGTATTTCTCTTTATATTTTTATTATAACTAAATCAAATGTGACATGAATGCATCAACCAGCCACCTTTAATGTTCCTAAAAGAAGTAAGAGATTGGTTTTCCTCAAGTAAAGGAAATTGATTTCTAGTTTAGAAAGTAAAAAAATGCCAGGCAAGTAGGATTAATGCATGTGGATTTTTATTTTCTGAAACAAAGAGGCAGTAAGATATCCTACAAGGTGCACTGGGCTGAGAAATACAAGTCCTGGGGTTCAGTCTTAGTGCTGTGACTTTAGGCAAATGACCTTTTAAAGAAAATCTTTATATAATAAAGAGGATTAAGGTTCCTAAGAGTCCTTTTAGTTCTGATTCTGAGTCATGAATTCATCCTAATCAATTTTCCACCCTATGGAGCAATTTTTACAAAATGAATTTGGAGTGGTGATCCAATTTGATTTCGGACGGCATATAAGAATGGGATCCTCTCTCCAGCAATTCTCCTATGTAGGCCCAAAATCCTTTGGGGATATTTCCTATGCCTCATAGTTAAAAGGAAAGAAGGTATGAAAGATACTTTTCTGCTGGCTCCATAATCACCTTTACTATTAATATTTAAAAATGCTTCTCATCTTTTACAACAATGATCTTGAAAACTACATGAATATCCAGTTTCATCTCATACCTCTCTACCCACAACTCCAGTTTTTCTTCACCATTTCCAATCAAGATTAACTAAAGATCTGTATTAATTACAAGACAAAGATTATAAAGTATATTTTTTATTCAGAATTTATTTGTGCTATTGACATTTCTTCCTATACTCATTTGTTAAGCCCTGGTCTCTCATCTCTGTTTATATTTTCCTATGTACCCTGACTTACCCACTTCGGTGGCTAAGAAGAAACCAAAAATTGATACATGGGTTTTTTTTTTTGTCCTTTTTTTTAAATGTCATAGCAGCAATGCCTCAACTTGCAACACAGCTGTTGGGACTCATAAAAGTCAGGACTACTGAGCCAACCAGAGTTCCTAAAACACAGAACTCTACTACCAATCAGCTTATACCACCTTTAACATTCTTAAAGGCACAAGCAGATCTAGATTTTAATAAGACATGAAAATTATACACTTCTAGAGGGCCTCTTAAAAAGAATAGACAAAATTAGTTTCCTTTCATAGATGAGGCCCTGCAAATGAGAAGCACTGAAGCTGAAGCTTTGTTAGCTTCATTTAAATCTGTCATTGCCAAGGAAATTTGTATGTATATATCTCCAAGCAGAAACCACTCCAAAAAAAAATGTGTTTCTGTATAAAACCAAAACAAAACAGCCATAGGAACACTATTTCTATCTGGGATTTTATCTACTTTCTCCAACATAGACTATAATGAGTTTAATTGGACCAAATAAATGGTGAAATTTGAAACTCAGCTTTTATAAATTGTATAAAATGAAGTGTGGAGCAATTAAATGTGCTAGAATGCAAAAGAGCAAGATAGAGAACATAAACTTAGGCAGGCTTGAATTACTAACCCAGACACCTCCCTGGGTCAGGCTTCCTTCACCTGAACCTCCAAGAAGGGAGGACACCCAGAGAAAGATTAGTCATGTAGAGTCTCTTTACCTTTGAAAGCATCTTCCTTATTCAATCAAGAGTATTTATCCTTCTGGGCAAGGGATCAGCCAGGAGCCCTTCCTGTGTCACACAACCATACAGCAGAGCAAAGAAGGAAGTTGGGTAAAAGAACATGGGGGCCAACTGAAGCAAACACACTCTCCTGCCTTCCTCATCTCCAGGCTTTAAAGTAATTCCTCTGGTTATCCATCAACACACCTGACATTTAGAAACTATTGATATTTATTATTTTGAAGTATTTGGATTGTTTACTCTGTTTGATCAAGATGTTTCATTCACCTGCACTTTATGTAGCATTATTTAAAAAAAAAGAAAAAACCCTAATTAAGCAAGAGTGTAAAGAAGTTTCCTTTAAAGATATGTACGCACTTATAATAGCTCTTCTCTCTCTCATGGCTCATAGTTTCTACTTCCCTCTTTGTTTCTGCTCATTATCTGCCTGGTGGCTAACTTCTGCTTACAGTTTCTGCTCCCTTTCTGCTTGCACATGACCTGAACAAGGTGCTGGAAATATAATAGTGAGTAAGATGGCCCTGACCCTCATGGGACTCAGTATGGCAGGGACTGGTAGTCAGAGATAAAGGAGGAGAAAGAGACAGAGAGACCTTAAAACAAACATACATGACACGAAAAGAACACACATGAAAGCAGTGTGATATAAACTGTGGATCCTGAAACCAATCTAAGTGGCTAAGACCAGTATTTTTAACAAAGAGAGTAACAGAAAATATCAGAGTAAATCACACATATTTAATAATAAGCTAAGTATTATTTTGTGAATTTTTTTGTTTCAGTATTGTCAGTGAGTAAATACAAAAATCCAGGTTCTGGGGGAGTGTGCTTTCTAGGAGAAAGACAGATAATAAGATATAATTTAGTAAGGTATAGAATATATTGGAGCTTCACAGTTGGCACTAGTGGTAAAGAACTCGCAGGGAGACATAAAAGATGTGGGTTCCATCCCTGGGTCAGAAAGATCCCCTGGAGGAGAGCATGGCAACGCAATCCAGTATTCTTGCCTGGAGAATCCCTTGAACAGAGGAGCCTGGAGGGCTACAGTCCATTAGGTCACAGAATCGGACACAACTGAAGTGACTTAGCATACATGCATAGAATGTATTAGGAAGTGATGAAACTGAAAAACAAAAGGCAAGGCAGAATATATTAAATGTCAGGGGTATGGGTTGAAATTTTAGAAACAGTAGTTAAAGAAGGCTTCCATGGGAAGGTGTCTTTTGGGTAAAGACCTCAAGGAACTGAGGGAGTAAGTCAAATGGATATTTGGAGAAGGAACATTCTAGGCAGAAGGAATAGCCATCGCAAAGCCATGGATTATGCCTTGCCTGTTTGAGTTTGAAGAAAAGCAAGGCCAAAGTGAGTAAAGGTAAGTGAACGGGAGACATAGCAGGTTATGCGGGAAAAGGGCCAGTTGAGGTCTGGGGCATGTAAGGCCTTGTAGTTCACTGAAGGGCCTTTGGTTTTGATTCTGTGTGAGATGGGAAGCCATTAGATGATTTGATGATTAGATGATTTGAACATCCGAGTGACATGTTTTAAAAGGACTACTCTGGCTGCTAGATTGAAAATAGTTTTAAGGGAGGTAAAGGCACCAAGCTTCCCTGGTGGCTCAGTGGTAAGGGATCCACCTGCCAGTGCAGGAGATGCGGGTTCAATCCCTGGGTCAGGCAGATCCCCTGAAGAAGGAAATAGCAACCCACTCCAGTATTCTATGGACAGAGAAGCCTGGTAGGCTACAGTCCGTAGGGTCACAAAAGAGTAGGATACAACTTAGTGACTAAGCAACAGCAACAACAAAAGCAGAAGCAGGAAGATCAGAATGTAAACTCTGTCAAGGTGATAGTTTTGTGTGTGTGTGTTTTTTAAGTGTAATAGTTTTTAACAATCCTATTCACTTTGTATCCCTAATACTTTATAGTGACTGGCACGTATATTCAAGAATGAATATTTCCCTGTATGTGCACCAGATCATTACATGAAATATATTTCTTACTGAGACTCAAAGTCATAAGGATTAAAATCTCTCTTGGAGGAAATTAACCTAGTCTTGGTCAGAAAAATAAACTTTGAAAATTGACATTTAGGCTGAGAGCTGAAGAACAGGCAAGGGGAGGTACTGAATAAAGAGAAGAGAATGTTTCAGGAGTAGCAAATTTGGGAATCATCTGCGCAAGCATAGTATTTGAAGCTCTCTGTGGGTGTTTCTGTCTGTGTGAAAGCAAGCAGAAAAATTAAAGCCATTGCAGAACACCACCACTTTCTTATTTTTGGTAATCATTTCCTGTAACATTTGCCTTTATGAAAAAATAACATATAGTAGTCTTTTTTTTTTAAGCATAAATCCTTAAGGTAGTTTCCTGTGTCATTTAATAATAGGGAAAGTCAATAAATTATAAATTTCATATTTAGGTTGCTTTATTTTTACCTTAAGTATACATTGTGGTGATCTGATGTACACAGACTGTAAAAGGGTTCCCTCATCTAGCTAATTAAGACACCCAGCACCTCACATATTTATCTTTTCCCCTTTTTGTATAGAATATTTAAGTTCTACTGTCTTAGCAATTTCAATTATAGAATGTTATCAGCTGTGGTCACCATATTTTATATTAGATCCTCAGGCCTTACTTATCTTACTAACCTCTTCTTATTTCCCCACCTCCCCCACCAAGCCCCTGGAAAGCACTTTTCTTTATTTCTGTGAGTTTGACCTTCCCTCCCTACCCACCGCCACCTTAGTTTCTACATATAAGTAATATCAGCAGTATTTGTCTTTCTTTGTCTGGCTTCTTTGATTTAGCAGACTGCTGCTGTTGCTTAGTCGCTTCAGTCGTGTTTGACCCTGTGTGACCCTAGGGACTGCAGCCTGCCCGGCTTCTCTGTCCATGGGATTCTCTAGGCAAGGTACTAGAGTGGGCTGCCATACCCTCCTCCAGAGGATCTTCCTGACCCAGAGATTGAACCTGGGTCTCCTTCATTGCAGGCATATTCTTTACCGCTGAGTCATGACCTCAAGTTTTATCCATGTTGTTGCATATGGCAGGATTTCCTTCTTTAATATGGCTGAATAATATTTCATTGTGTATATACATATCACATCTTCTTTATCCACTCACACAATGATCAACACTTAAGATTGTTTTCCTTTCTTGGCTATTGTGAATAATGCTGCGATGAACATGGGAGTTCAAATATTGCTTTGATATCCTGTTTCCACTTCCTTTAGATATATAAACAGAAGTGGAATTGCTGAATCATATGAGCAGTTATTGGAGAAGGCAATGGTACCCCACTCCAGTACTATTGCCTGGAAAATCCCATGGACGGAGGAGCCTGGTAGGCTGCAGTCCATGGGGTCGAGAAGAGTCGGACACGACTGAGCAACTTCCCTCTCACTTTTCACTTGCATGCATTGGAGAAGGAAATGGCAACCCACTCCAGTGTTCTTGCCTGGAGGATCCCAGGGACGGGGGAGCCTGGTGGGCTGCCGTCTATGGGGTCGCACAGAGATGGACACGACTGAAGTGACTTAGCAGCAGCATGAGTAGTTATAGTTTTAATTTTTGGAAACTTGCATACTGTTTTTCATGGTGGCTATACTAACTGACATTCCCACCAACAGTATATGAGGGTTCCCTTTGGTCTACATCCTCACCACCCTTATCACTTGTCTTTTTGATGATAGTCATTCTAACAGATGTGAGGTGAAAACTCATTGGTTTTGATTTGCATTTCCCTGATGATTAGTTATGTTGAGTACATTTTCATGTATATGTTGACTACATGTATGCCCTCTTTGTAAAAATGTCTATTCAATTCTTCTGCCTATTTTTTTAATTAATGCTTTTATCCACGAAATGCGTGAGTTTTTTATTTTAGGTATTAAGCCCTTATTAGATGTATGATTTGAAATGTGTGTGTATGTGTGCTCAGTCACTCAGTCGTGTCTGGCTCTGCAAACCCATGGACTATAGCCTGCCAACCTCCTCTGTCCATGAAATTTTCCAAGCAAGAATAATGGAGTGATTTGCCATTTCCTACTCCAGAGTATCTTCCCAATCCAGGGATCAAACCTGTGTCTCCTGCACTGGCAGGCAGATTCTTTACTGGTATGCCACCTGAGTTGATGCTATCTAACCATCTCATCCTCTGCCTTTCCTTCTTCTTTTGCCTTCAGTCTTTCCCAGCATCAGGGGTTTTTTTCCAATTGATGCTTTCGAATTGTGGTGCTAGAGGAGATTCTTGAGAGTGAGAACTGCAAGGAGATCAAACTGGTTAGTCCTAAAAAAATCGACCCTGAGTATTCATTGTAAGGACTGATGCTGAAGCTGAAGTTCCAATACTTTGATTTATGATTTGAAATATTTTCAGCTATTCTGAAAGTTGCCTTTTCATTCTGTTGATGGTTTTCTTTGCCATGTAGAAGCTTTTTAGTTTGATGTAGTCCGACTTGTTTGTTTTAGTTTTTATTTCCTTTGCTTTTGAAAGTGAAAGTGAGGTTGCTCAGTTGTGTCTGACTCTTTGTGACTCCATGGACTGTAGCCTACCAGGCTCCTCTATCCATGGGATTTTCTAGGCAATAGTACTGGAGTGGATTGCCATTTCCTTCTCCAAGGGATCTTCCCAACCCAGGGATTGAATCCAGGTCTCCTGCATTGTAGACAGATGCTTTACTGTCTGAGCCTCCGGGGTAGTCCACAAAAGCAAAAGTCCTTTGCTTTTGGTGTCAAATAAAAAATAAATCCTTGCCAATATCAAGGAGCTCACCCCTATATTCTCTTCTAAGGTTTTTCTTATGGTTTCTGGATTTACATTCAAGTCTTTAATCCATCATGGGTTAATTTTTGTGTATACTGTAAGATAAAGGTCCAGTTTCATTCGTTTGCTCTCTGCTCCATTGACCTATGTGTCTGCTTCTATGCTAATAACATACTGTTTTGATTATTATATCTTTAAAAATATAATCAGGAAGTGCGTGGGAATTTCCTAGAAGTCTACTGCTATCACTAGTCTAGACTCGGTGCTATAACTGCTGTGGGCGTAGGTTTGATCGCTAGTCAGGGAACTAAAATCCTGCAGGCTGCACAGCACACTGAAAATTAAAGAGGAAAAAAAAAAGAAATCAGGAAGTGTGAAGTCTTCAGATTCATGGATAGTTTAGATATTCCACATTTTCTGAAGCTATATCTTTTTATCTTTGAGTCCATGTTTCAATTTTGAATAGTTAGCATGTGATTCCTCATATAGGCACTGTGGTAGTTATAGCCTTGGCCCAAGAACTAGCAATACGCTTTTCTCCTGACTCTTCATGTACAGTGTTTGCAACATTGATTGCATTTCATTTTCATTTTATTTTAGTTTGCTAAGGCAGCTTCTGCTGCTATGGTGATACACACACACACACACACACACACTATAATTTCAACAAATTTAAATCTAAAACTGTTCAGTTAAAGCACGACTTTCTATCTAAGCACATGTTTGATATATTGGGTTGGCCAGAAAGGTCATTCTAGTTTTGAACAAACTTTCTAGCCAGCCCAATATTTTATTTTCTAAGGAAGTTCAGTGTTCTTCATTAACTTCTGGTATTTCTTAAGTTGTAAAATAGAATTAAAACTCATAAAAGCATATTGTTTAGAATAATATCAGAATTTAAGCTATAATAAAATCTAATTCTAACTTTACTAATTAAAAATTCATAATTGACTTATTTAAAAATATAAAGAAAATATTTCACATTTTAAAGAACATTAATAATTCTTTAAAATAACTTTTTGTCCTGAATTAGTCTCATAAAATAAATTTTCTTCTTATTATAAGGTAAAACATTGCCATTGTATAAAATATAGAAAAGACATAAATGTATAGAGAAGGAAACAAAGATCATCTGTAGTCACATCATTCAGATATAATATCAATATTTACATTTTACAATATTTCCTTCCAGTTTATATGCATACATTTAATGTATACTTTTATTTTTTAGTAAACTATGATGTACTAATAGTGGGTAGCATTTATTGAACACTTATTATGAGCTGGCACAATGCTAAGTACTTTACATATATTATCTCATTTAATCTCACCAGGCCTTTATGAAAGTATGTATTATTATTTATCCTCATTTTATAGATAAGCAAACTGAAACTCAGAAAGGTTTCTGTTCAAGGTCATACATTTAGAAAGTATTTGAGTCAACTCTAGCATGTAGGCTGTTCTGACTACAAAACCTAAAATGAGGCCAATAGCCCGTCTTCTCTACAATTACCCTGACCTGCTTTTGTCATTTGCCGTAAGACTGTGACTTTCTCCACGTCACTAAATGTTGTTTATAGAATGGTTTTAAGGGCTGTTCAGTGGTGTGTTTTGTCAGGCATACCATAATTGCTTTAACCATGTGTCTTTGGGCAATTAGGTTGTTTCCCACTTTGAAGGTAAGGACCACATGTGAGTCATCTCTGTAGCCCCAGCATCGAGATGCCTGGCACTTTGTTTAGGCTCAAAATGTCAGCTCAACAACTAGTTAGAGAGAAGAAAAGGAACTTCATCTAAGGTAAATTACATAAAAGATGGAAGACAGGTAGGAATAAAAGGGCCACATTTGCGGGAAGATGAAAGAAAAATCCTAGTTTACAGAAACAGAATCCATATTGGAGAGGGTGATTTTCATTAGGCTCTTTGAGTTGCAAAGAAGAGAGAAACTCATTCAGACTAATGTTTTTAAGATCATAGTTATCGGTAAGTAAAATAGTGATACCATAGCAATTCAAGTCTAGCCCTATTATTCAAAGTGAAAGTGCTAGTCGCTCAGTCGTGTCTGACTCTTTGTGACCCCAGGAACTGTAGCCCGCCATGCTCCTCTGTCCATAGGATTTTTCAGACAAGAATACTGGAGTGGGTTGCCATCTCCTTCTCCAGGGGATCTTCCCGACCCAGGGATGGAACCAGGGTCTATTACTGGCTCCCTCTTAATCTATCTATATTACTTTCTTTGACTCTGTTTCAGAGTGCTTATTTACTTCTCCCCCAATTACCAACTGCTTCACATACTCTTTTTTCCTCTCATTTATTTTCTTTACCCCATGGATTAAGTCAGTATTTCAGCTCATTCACAGCTCATTATTGCCCATCTTCTTTCTACCTTGTGATCTTTCTTATTTTGCTCCTGGAGCTAAATTGTCTAACATGAACTTAAAAAACACAAAGACTGACATAACCAAGATAGTGGTTCTGGGAATAATGTTGGAAGGAGAGATGTGAACAGGCCATCATTAGCTCTTCACTATGGCCACAACCCACAATGTACAATTCTCTGTCCCTTTGAATATGCTGTTCCCTTGACTTGAAATCCACAGCTTAAAAAAGCCACTTTTCTGTTTTCTCACAGTATCCTGTGTATACCTCTAGCATAATATCTATAATTATTTGTTATAATTATTTACTTTGTCATGCCTATGTAATAAACTTTTCAACAGCAAAGAGAATGGATGAATATATTAATCAAAATTTATTTATATTTATTTTATACTATCATTCACTAATTCACTCATGCCATAATTTATTGAGTGTCTATGCTGATGTAGGTAGCAAGAATAAATAGAATGTAAAAATGGACAGGTCCTTCTAAATGTTACCCATGAGTAGACTCCAAACTACTACAGCTAGAACATAAGCTCTCACCACGTCTCATATTAATATATTTTTAGACAGAAAAACACTTTGAGTCCCCAAGAGAAGGGGGAAAAGAGAGAAAACCAAAAATAGTATGACCAGTAGTGATAAAGTTATCCTGCACCTAAAAAGTTCCAGACAGCTTGGTCACCAGATTTGATAATAGTGGTACCTCTGATGTACCACATAGGAAGAACCACAGGAGAGATTTAGAGGCATGATTAACATTTTTGCTACCTGCCTTCTGTGTGACACACTCCTTTAAGGACCGGAGAGTGGTTTTTCAGTGTTCTACAAAACTGGCATAATAATGAACACCTGACATATTATCTCATCTCTGTTTTCCCATAGTGGTGAAGCAGTCAGCCCTAACATTTTTAAGTCTGGAATAATCTTGAGCTAGGGCTATTTCATAAATAACTTTGTAGAGCAAAAACAAAGAAAAGGGTGATGGATTCTCTCATTTTATTATCTTCTTAGTGTTTATTTTTCAAATTTTTTTCATTCATTAGAAAGAAGGCATGTAAGAAAGAAGGTATTACCTGATGTTCAGCACATTACATCCTCAAAACAAAACAGAAACACCAGCTGAATCACTAGGCTGTACCTTGCTGGAAGGTACAATGTATTAATTTCTATGATACCATGAAAATCTTGGGCCTTTTCTGTTTTTCACTACCATCTTATTCATGTTGGTTCTTGCTCTGAGGCATGTTCCTGTATAATCACAAGATGATATAAGATGATATCTCATCAAGTTTAAGAAGAGGACTCATTTCTTCCATTCGTCTATATTTATCAGCCAGGAGAAACTTCTGCTGGACATCCACTGGTAGATTTTCTGTCATGTCTCATTGGCCAAAATTGCTTCACACACCCATGCCTAAACCAGTTGTTGGCTAGGGGAATGGAATGACAATAATTGGCACCAATCAAGACATCTGGGGATGGGGAGAGTCTGCCTTAAATCTCAAGGCTACCCTAGACCTGAGGAATCAGGGGTTCTCTTAACAAGAAACAAATCTGGAGTGTGGGCTATAGAGAAGAATAGATGTAGAGAAGGACAGCCTAGAGAATCAATTGTTTCTGCTACACAAGTCTATGGCGGAGCAAAATAAGGACACAAACTCAAAAAGCACAATGATCTGTGTTATTTAATATAAGGACAAATAGCCCACATGCATGATTCATTTTGACAGATTTATTATATGGCTGTCTGGAGTGGCAAATAGGACATGGAATTTGAAATGAGACAAGGCTGATCACTTAGCAGTGATTTAACATGAGTTAAATTAACTTCTTTGCAATTTAACTTCCTCCTTTATAACACAGGTATAACAGTACCTGCTTCTAAAAGCTATTATAAGGATTAAATTTTATGATGGACATTAATTGCCTATAACACTGCAGGCATTCAAAGGTATATTTCTTCCAGATTTATTTAAATCATAATAATTCATAGTGTTGATTCTAGATCATCAATAAAATGTTAAATTTTGTTCTGTATTTTCTATTTGAAAGCAGATATTTAATATGTATTGGAAATACATTTGTTAAATCTTATTAAAATAAGAGATTCTAAGTCTCTAAAATACAAAAACTCAGTTGTCCAAATGCCCAAAATGGTTCATTAACTACCGATGTTTGAGAACTTACTAGTTCTATGTACATTTATATACATTTTCTCATTTTTTAAATGGGGTGGTATATGTTGCTAGTGAAAGTGTTAGTTGCTCAGCTGTGTCCTACTCTTTGTGATCCCATGGACTATATAGTCTGCCAGGCTCCTCTGTCCATGGGATTCTCCAAGCAAGAATACTGGAGTGGGTAGTCATTCCCTTCTCCAGGGGATCTTCCTGATCTAAGAATCAAGCCCAGGTCTTCTGCACTGCAGCTGAATTCTTCACTGTCTGAACTGGTATCAGTGGATAAAGGTTAGGGATGCCGCTAAGCAACCTACAATGCACAGAGCAGATGACAAAATATCTCAAAATTTACAATAAGTCTCTGAGTTAGGTATTTTTACTCTTACTTTGCAAATGAAGAAAATGACCTTCCAAGAGTTTGAGAAGCCCCAAATCACATAGCTTGTACATAGAGTACCTGGTTTTATGTGACTCTTTCAACTGTAATGCTTTGCTTGAACAGGGTGAGAGCATGTCAGTGAGGGTATTATTAAAGATTTATAAGTTTGGAGTTGGTGGATACAAACTATCACATTTAGAATGGATAAACAGCAAGGTTCTACTGTATAGCAAAGGGAACTATATCCTATCTCTTGGGATAAACCCTTTTGGAAAAGGATATAAAAAAAAGAATGTAATAGATGTGTAACTGAGTCACTTTGCCCTAAGGCAGAGATTGGCACAACGTTGTAAGTCAACTATACTTCAATTTAAAAAAAGATATAACAAAACTCCATTTATAATATCTACAAAAGATATAATGTACTTGGGAATAAATAAAAAAAAATATTTAATAAATATTAAAATAAATATTTAATAAATATTAAAATATGATGTAAGTCTACTTTAAAGAGGGGGAAAAACTATTGAAATCTATTGAAGGAGGTATAAATAAATTAAACCAAATGGAATGTACAGTGTTCTTGGATATTTTATTATTGTATTGTTTGAGAATATTCTACTACAAATGTAAAGAAATGAATTCAAAAAACTCTTTAGATGTGTAAGTATAGATAAGAAGTTATTTATATGTAGTGCACGTGTATGTTCATAGAAAAGGATGGAAGAACCAAGAGTTGCTTAATACTCATGAATCACAAAATACCTAAATACTCATGATATACTAAATATGGTTAATATTTAGGATACAGTAAGTATATATAGTAAATGAAAGCACTCATATTCATAAGGTCTTAATTAAAATTCTATCCATTTTGTGGACCCATGCTGGTCCCATGTATCTTCTACACAGTTCAGTTCAATTCAGTTCAGTCGCTCAGTCATGTCCGACTCTCTGCAACCCCATGAACTGCAGCACGCCAGGCTTCCCTGTCCATACCCAACTCCCGGAGTCCACCCAAACCCATGTCCGTTGTGTCGGTAATGCCATCCAACCATCCCATCCTCCGTCGTCCCCTTCTCCTTCTGCCCTCAACCCTTCCCAGCATCAGGGTCTTTCCAAATGAGTCAGCTCTTCGAATCAGGTGGCCAAAGTATTGGAGTTTCAACTTCAGCATCAGTCCTTCCAATGAACAACCAGGACTGATCTCCTTTAGGATGGACTGGTTGGATCTCCTTGCAGTCCAAGGGACCCTCAAGAGTGTTCTCCAACACCACAGTTCAAAAGCATCAATTCTTCAGTGCTCAGCTTTCTTTATAGTCCAACTCTCACATCCATATGTGACCACTGGAAAAACCATAGCCTTGACTAGATGGACCTTTGTTGACAAAGTAATGTCTCTGCTTTTTAATATGCTGTCTAGGTTGGTCATAACTTTCCTTCCAAGGAGTCTTTTAATTTCATGGCTGCAATCAACATCTGCAGTGATTTTGGAGCCCAGAAAAATAAAGTCAGCCACTGTTTCTACTGTTTCCCCATCTATTTGCCATGAAGTGATAGGACCAGATGCCATGATCTTCGTTTTATGAATGTTGAGCTTTAAGCCAACTTTTTCACTCTCCTCTTTCACTTTCATCAAGAGGCTTTTTAGTTTCTCTTCACTTTCTGTCATAAGGGTGGTGTCATATGCATATCTGAGGTTATTGATATTTCTCCCGGCAATCTTGATTCCAGCTTATGCTTCTTCCAGCCCAGCGTTTCTCATGATGTACTCTGCATATAAGTTAAATAAGCAGGGTGACAATATACAGCCTTGATGTACTCCTTTTCCTATTTGGAACCAGTCTGTTGTTCCATGTCCAGATCTAACTGTTGCTTCCTGACCTGCATACAGGTTTCTCAAGAGGCAGGTCAGGTGGTCTGGTATTCCCATCTCTTTCAGAATTTTCCAGTTTATTGTGATCCACACAAAGGCTTTAACATGGTCAATAAAGCAGAAATAGATGTTTTTCTGGAACTCTTTTGCTTTTTCAATGATCCATCGGATGTTGGCAATTTGATCTCTGGTTCCTCTGCCTTTTCTAAAACCAGCTTGGACATCTGGAAGTTCACTGTTCACATAAGGCTGAAGCCTGGCTTGGAGAATTTTGAGTATTACTTTACTAGCGTGTGAGATGAGTGCAATTGTGCGGTAGTTTGAGCATTCTTTGGCGTTAAAGGGAAACAAAACTCAAGACTGTTCAACAGGCTAACTGAAAAGCTATAGCAGTGACCATGTGTACCAGCACTTGAGTCTCTCCAATAAGGCAATTATGTTTCATTGGCCCAGGAACCTAATGTTGGGATGTTTTGCTCAAACCTCAACTCTGTGTCTTAATACCATACCATCAGTAAGCAAGGCTTACGTGGTAGAGAGAGAAACAGAGCCAGGTACTGTGGCCGTTCCACCCAGCTTGGATCCTTTTCTACGTGTGTTTCTCCTGTTTCTTACTGTGTGTTAAAGTGGCTTAATAAACCACATGATTTTTGAGCATTTTAATTATAGCTTGAGCCTTTCTATCCTGTGATGTCTGGGATAGCTTGCCAGGAAGTATACTTGTATGCCACTGTTAACTTCAAAAGATGCACAACATAATAATTGTGAGTTAAGTTTTATTTGGGGCAAAATGAGGACTGTAACTCAGGAGACAGCACTTCAGATAGCTCTGAGAAACTGCTCCAAAGAGGTAGAGGGGGAAGGTCAATATATGTGATTTTGGTGAAGGGCACTTATCTTATGGAAGATTTTCTGCTAGTCACAAGGAGCTGATGTCACCATGTAGGGATCTAGTGCTTTTCTAGATATGAAGAGATGCAAGGATTGGGCTCATAAAATCAGTTCCTGAAAATATCTAACTATCTAAAGATCTGTCTCACCAGTTTTCCTGACGCACAAAGTGCGCCATTCCGGTTATCCACCCTGAACTCCCCTCAGGGTGCATTGAAGGTCAACAGCTGCAGTAAAACAGGATTCAGTCCCCACAGAGAGAGACACCAAATGCCCTTGGCAAGCACCAATTTGTCATCGAGAGGATCCCCCTCAAGGTCATAAACCCTACCATAGTTTGGGAGGCTTTTCATGACCATTTTGTCCCATGATGCTAAGAAAGTTCATTCCTAGGTCTGGAGGAGATTTTGTTGATAAGTCACTCAATGTGCTATTATTGGACTAGGTCTTAATAGTCAAAGATCTCTGGACACCTGCCCTCTAGTTATGGTCCAGGAGAATATTCCCTTTTATCGCATCTTCCCATATCTGCTGCTGCTGCTGCTAAGTCGCTTCAGTCATGTCCGACTCTGTGTGACCCGAGATGGCAGCCCCCCTGGAGAATCCCAGGCTCCCCCGTCCCTGGGATTCTCCAGGCAAGAACACTGGAGTGGGTTGCCATTTCCTTCTCCAATGCATGAAAGTGAAAAGTGAAAGTGAAGTCACTCAATTGTGTCTGACTCTTAGCGACCCCATGGACTGCAGCCTACCAGGCTCCTTAGTCCATGGGATTTTCCAGGCAAGAGTACTGGAGTGGGTTGTCATTGCCTTCTCCGTCCCATATCTAGCATTACACTATTACAATCATTGATCATATACAGAACTATATATTTGATCAACTGCTTCAGGTCACCTAGTCATCATTATTTTCGTTGGAGGCTTAGTTACGTATTTGGTAATCGCAAGAAAAAATAATCTTGTAAAGCAGGCAAATACAAATAACATAGTTAGCAGTATTACTAAAGTCATAAGTGAGAATTAAGCCAAGAACTTCAATTAGGTGTAGCCCAGTATATTCTTAGGTCATCTGACTTAGTCTATTCTGTACCAATCTTTTTTTTTAGGGAAATTATATATTGGTACTGTCCATAAGGTTCTCAGCAACAATTTCCTAGTGTTACTAGGCTGATTATCCTTAGTTAATTAAATTAGCAATTTAATTGTTCTCAAGATAAAGAGTGCAGTGCAGTCGCTGAGTCGTGACTGACTCTTTGCGACCCCACAGACTGTAGCCTACTAGTCTCCTCCGTCCATGGGATTTTCCAGGCAAGAGTACTGGAGTGGGTTGCCATTTCCTTCTCCAGGGGATCTTCCCGACTCACGGATCGAACTTGAGTCTCCCATATTTCAAGCAGACACTTTACCATCTGAGCCACCAGGGAAGACCCAAGATAAAGAGGGGGGGATTTAAAACTTCAATGACCACAACCTGCTGTCAATCACATAAATCTCTCCCATAATTGTGGGAGGTATTATTCCTTGGCTGAAGTTGCTTATTTCTCTGGTTGAGCTTGAGGAACTTCAGAGGAAACTTCATATTTATGTCCAGGATCAGAACAGATATTATTAATTGGCCAGGTGAGCTGTTCCCACCTAGTAATATCAAGGGTAGCTTAAACAGAAGTGAACTTTCTTTCTTCTAAATAAATTTCCTAAGGGCCATCCAGTTAGAGTCTTGGAGTGGAGAAATCTACCAAGGTAATTTAGAAGTACTAGACACAAACCCAACAATTGGATTGAGTTTTACAACCAGCAAAGGATTGTGTCTATGACAGAAAACATTTGGTTTGTATGCAAATGACCAAGAAGTCAAGAAAACATTATAAACAATCATATGAATCAGGTCCAGCATCTTGGGTAGGCTGTCTGCTTTTAATATTATCTTCTTCTCATCTTGGCACAGTGTAATTTCCTGATTAAAAGATCCTTCCTTTTGGATTGGAGAGCCCTTTCAATTATGTATTTTCCAGTAAGGATAATCCTCTGGTTGTTCACATGAACCTGAAATTCATTTAGCTTAATTTCTCTTGTATTTAGAATTGTTTGATTGGAAGCACTTACTTTTCCTTAGGCCAATGAGATTAGAGTTCATATACAAATTGACCTCAGCAATATTAACCAAAGATAAAGACATATACTGAGATATATGTTGGAATATAAAACTCACTAATTGTAAATAACAGCTGTAATATAATTAGAACAAACTCCCATTTTTTTTCTCAGTTTCAGAAATTAGGGATGGGCTAGATAAGATAAGTGATCCAGAGAGCTCTGGTCTCATGACAAAGGGAGAGAAATCAGGTTCTCATAGTAGGAGTTATTCCCTCAGATTACAAATTCTAAAGAGATATTTTTTCCTTCAAGTTTTCTCTATTGTTTGGGAATTAAACTGGCTAGGGGTCTGTTGACCTTCAAGTGGCATTGTGTATTTAATTGGTACAATTGAAGTTTTATAATTTTCATAGATACCCCCTTTTCTTTTTTCTAATGGTTTTGAAAAATTTGTCAAGTCAGTGTAACAAGGGAGTTATGTGTAACTCAAACCAGCCTAGGTTGTCTTTTTGACTAGAGTAGCCAAATCCTCATCTGCTGCTGCTGCTGCTAAGTCGCTTCAGTTGTGTCCGACTCTGTGTGACCCATAGACAGCAGACCACCAGGCTTCCCTGTCCCTGGGGTTCTCCAGGCAAGAACACTGGAGTGGGTTGCCATTTCCTTCTCCAATGCATGAAAGTGAAAAGTGAAAGTGAAGTTGCTCAGTCGTGCCCGACTCTTAGCGACCCCATGGACTGGAGCCTACCAGGCTCCTCCATCCATGGGATTTTCCAGGCAAGAGTACTGGAGTGGGTTGCCATTGCCATCTCTGAATCCTCATCTAAGTCTTCTAAAAGGTAGAGATAAGCAAAGGATCATTTTGGTGGTTAGAGAATGATTCAGGTGTCAATACCAGAATATTGCTTAAAAGTGATTTTTCCCCAATTTCCAGTAATAGTCCTGATTGATTCATCCAGTCCTTGCTTGCATTGCTGAATCTTTGTCCAATTTATGGTTTTTGGAGAAAGCTCTAGGATAGGTTCAAGTAATTCCTGGGCTAATTCTTTGCATTCAGTGGAAACCTCTGGACTATGTGATTCAAAGTCGTTAAGAGACGTTTCCTTCTCCAGTGCAGGACAGTGAAAAGTGAAAGGGAAGTCATTCAGTCATGTCCGACTTTTAGTGACCCCATGGGCTGCAGCCTACCAGGCTCCTCTGTCCATGGGATTTTCCAGGCAAGAGTACTGGAGTAGGGTGCCATTGCCTTCTCTGAAGAGACATTTCTATCTTGCTTTCTCTATTCATTCTCTTGCTTTGCTTTCAGAAACTAACAGCTGCATTAGTTGATCTGAAAACCCGGTCTCGTAGGTTCAGATGGTTAATTCAAATTCCTTAGCAAATCTCAATGGATCCTGGATTGGGAAATTCGTTAGCTGTCTCTAACTTTTTTTTGGGTCCAGAGTGTATAGGTAAGCAGTTCACTTTCCCTTATCATAGATTTCTCCTTAAGGGGGCTATAATCACTTCTGATTTTTTTTCCCTTTGCTGGGGAGAGGGGAGCAGCAGGAGGCAGAAGAGTTGGAAGAGAAAAAGCACTTGGGCTAGGCAGTTCAGATAGGAGAGGGTACTTGAGTGGAGCAGAAGGAGAGGCAGAGAGTGCTAGCAGCCCTTTTTAGTGTTCTGATATAGTTTCAAGCAATTTCTTGTTGGTTTCCTGCAAGGAGGTTATTCTGTTGTTTTCTATTTTTGAAACTTCTAGATACCAATCAAAGTAAGCATTCCATTCATTCTGTTTGATCTTATGGCTAGCTTTTTAAAACTGTGCATGCAACAATATCAGTTAAATATCAGTTTTGGAATATAAAAGGAACCCCAATTTTGCCATTTTAAGTTGAGATCTCCTTTAGCATAATTTCCCCAATTAAGTAGGTACTTGCAAGTATAAGTTACGTATGCACACAACCCTTACTAGGGTGATAGTTAGAGGTTGCTTTCTGATGCTCCTTGTTTCTGTGTTTAAGAAGCTCTATTTTCCATTTTGCTTCCCTAGTGGCTCAGATGGTAAAGAATCAGCCTGCAATGCTAGACACCTGG
This sequence comes from Bos mutus, assembly GCF_027580195.1. Classification (NCBI taxonomy): domain Eukaryota; kingdom Metazoa; phylum Chordata; class Mammalia; order Artiodactyla; family Bovidae; genus Bos; species Bos mutus. The sequence continues at coordinate 74,682,806 of NC_091623.1, forward strand.
GCTTGATCCCTGGGTTGGGCAGATCCCCTGAGGATGGCACAGCAACCCAATCAGTATTCTTTCCTGGAGAATCCCCATGGACAGAGGAGCCTGGTGGGCTAAAGTCCATGGGGTCACAAAGAGTTGGACATGACTGTGACTAAGCACAGCACATTTCCCATTTTAAGTTGAATTTGTCAGGGATAAAACTTACTAGTGAAATGTGTGGTTGACCTGTGTGCTGCTTGTGAACTTCATTGCTCCAGGCATCTCTCCAGAGTTGTTTCACCTTTTCTTATGTATTTTGTTTTCTCCCTCCACAGTCTAAGACAACTATGGGTGTTCAGATGGCTGAATGGCCAATTCTTATTCACTATCCCTGGTGAGCAAGTGTTTTAATTAATGAGTGGGCTTTTCTATGGGACCACTACATAGCATTAGGACTTGGCCTCCACCACTCCCATAAATTTCTCAGTCACCTGAGAAAACCGTTGGCTGAGAAATCTTGTCCCTTTTCTTCAAAGCAAGGCTCTTGTGTAATATCGTCACTTTTCTATTAAGGCAGTCGAATTGAGGAAAAGCATCAGATTACCTAACTACTCAGCACAGACCACTCAAGTCTCCTACAACTGAGCAACCTTGGTGTCTTTCAACCAAGCCCCAGGTATTCCTCAGTATTTTTCTACTGAATCTCACCCAGTATCTTTCCACTGGGTGGGTATTCCCCTGGTATCCTTCAAACAGTTCCCTGCCTGCCCCCACCCCAGGATCTTCTAACTGGGTGGATATTCCCCAGTATCTTTCAACAAAGTCCCATTCAGTAAGTGGGTATGCCCTGGTATCTTTCAATGGGGCACCTTCCCCGGTATGTTTCAACTGGGAGGGTACAGGTACCTGGTCTACCACCAAATAAAACTCAGGATTATCAACCAACATGGGAGATACGAGAACCAGGAGAACCTTACTCATATATGTCTGGACTCTCTGATGAGGCAGATGGGCACAAGGGGCCTTTGCTGGTACCAAGATTCCAGTTCCTCATAAAGTTTAGGCAAAGAAGAGAAGTCTACTCTGGGCCCCTTTGTGGGTATCATAACTATCGATTTAAAAAAGAAGCACACCATAAGAATTGTGAGTTAAGTTTTATTGGGGGCAAAATGAGGACTGCAACCTGGGAGACAGCACATCAGAGAGCTCTGACAAACTGTTCCAAAGAGATGGGGTGGGAGGTCAATATATGTGATTTTGGTGAAGGGGGAGTTCATGCAATCAAGCACTTATCTTAAAAAAAGGTTTTCTGCTAGTCACAAGGAGCTGATGTCACCATGAAGGGACTTAATGGTTTTCTAGGTATGAGCAGATACAAGGATTGGGTTCAAAAAATCAGTTCCTGGCAATAACTATCTAAAGACCTGTTCTGCCAGTTTTGCTGGAGCACAAAGAGCCTCATTCCTCTTATCCTGAACTCCCTTCAGGGTATGTTGAAGGTCAACAGCTGCAGCAGCACAGGATTCAATCCCGGCAGAGGCAGGTGGCAAATGCCCTCGGCAAGTGCCAATTTGTTGTTGACACCACCACTACATCAAGGTAATTTCCCACATGGCAGGAAGATTCAATATATGAAAAAGTCAATAGATTCAATGACATTTTAATCCAAAACCCAATATAACCTTTTTTTCTTGTAACTGACAAGCTGTTTTTAATGTATGTATTTATTTACTTTTCATCTTCATTGCTGCACAAAGTCTTTCTCTAGTTGCGGTGAATGGGGGCTACTCTCTAGTTGAGGTGCATTGGCTTCTCACTGCAGTAGTTTCTCTTGTTACGGAGAATGGGCTCCAGGGTGCGCAGGCATCAGTAGCTGTGGCGCCTGGGCTTAGTTGCTCTGTGGCATGTAGGATCTTGCCTTAAGAGGAATCAAACTATGTCTCCGGCATTGGCAGGTGGATTCTTTACCACTGAGCCATCAGGGAAGTCCAGACAAGCCGATTTTAACTTGTATATAATACAGAGTAGCAAAGGTCCAAGATCAGTCCAGGCGTTCCTGAGCAAGAAGTGGAAAAAGAGAAGATAGGTTATGGTGGAAGCAGTTGCTCTATCACCTAAGACTTATTATAAGGCTGCATTTGTTGAGATCATGTAGTTTGTGCAAACAAGGGTGGATTTAATACCCACTAGCAGTAGTGACACTTTGAGAAGAAAAGTGGCAGGAGCCTTGAGTATCAGCAAGGGCAGATTTCATGGTCTCAGTCAGCTGAAGCAGTAGTTCAGAAAAGTAATGGATACTATTGTGAGTACAAACAACAACAACAAAAAACAACCAACAAAACAACAGAATAGTCCACACAGTGCAAAAAACGTCACCCACTGAGGACCTCAGAACAGTCTGGGAATGCCTTGAAGAGCTGTAGTTCTTGGAAAGTTGTTTGAGCCAAGTCAGGGAAGTACTGTTGTAGCACTGTAACTCTCAATCAGTCCCAGGCTGATGAGGATGACACTGCATAGACTATGTAAGTTTTTATGTTTTTGAAAGACCCTTTGATATAAAGGGGCTTCACAGGTGGCGCTAGTGGTGAAGAATATGCTGGCCAACGCAGGAGATGTAAAAGATGTGGGTTCGATCCCCGGATCAGGAAGATCCCCTGGAGAAGGAAATGGCAACCCACTTCAGTATTCTTGCGGAAAGAATCCGGTGGACAGAGGAGCCTGGTGGGCTATGCCCCATGGGGTCACATGACAGAGGATGTTTTACATGTTAATTTTTATAAAATGCTGCTATAGGTTGAATTATATTTTCCCCAAAATATGTTGAAATCTTAACTCCTAGTATCTGTGAACGTGCTTTTTTTTTGGAAATAGGGTCTTTGCAGATGATCAAGCTAAGATGAACTCATTAGCGGATTTCCCTTGTGGCTCAGCTGGTAACAAATCCACCTGCAGTGCAAGAGACCTGGGTTAGATCCCTGGGTTGGGAAGATCCCCTGGAGAAGGGAACGGCTACCCATTCCAGTATTCTAGCTTGGAGAATTCCATGGACTATTCCATGGGGTTGCAAAGAGTCGGACACGACTGAGTGACTTTCACTCATTTCACTAATCCATTATGATTGTGGTCTTATAAAAAGGGGAAATTTGGGCACAGTGACAGAGATGCAGAGAATGCCAGGTGAAGTTGGAATTAGGCTGCCACAAAGAACCAGTGGAAGCTAGGAGAGAGGCATGGAACAGGTCTTTCCCTAGTGCTTTTAGAGGGAACATGGCCCTGCCAATGTCTTCGTCTCGGACTGCTAACTCCATAACTATGAGATGGTACATTTTTGTTACTTTTCACACTTAGTTTCTGGGACTTTGTTATGGTGACCCTAGGAAACTGATACATATGCCAAGCATACCTTGTTTGTTTTAGGGAAGTTCTTTGGGATACAGACTCTCATACAAAGATTTGCACTCAAGATGTCTATCAGGAGTACTCTTGGGAGAAATACCAGAGTAGGATTGGGCACTGAGAGGAGGTGAACTTCAGTGTAGTTGCAACAGAGGGCTCCTACAGAACTTCTGGGAAACTGGGTCTGAGATGTTTCTTCTGAGTTGTGCTCAACCGAGTGTGGGACCTGGGCCTTTATATTCCCATATAGACAGGTCACTGGAAGTTTATCATCCCTAGGAAGAGAGTCTAAACTTGAGCAAGGCAGGTCTGTTCAGATGAGGACAATTCCCAGGAGGGGCTCTACTGTGAGTCACCCATAGCTCACACTGGTAGGTGGGAGAATGAGTGCTGAAGGGGAGATCTGGGTGATGAACCAAAGCATGTACTGCATTGTCTGATTATTTTTTCTTACCAAGATTAAAAAAAAAAACCTTGGACTTCCCTGGTGGCATAGTGGATAAGAATCTGCTTGCCAATGAAGGGGACACAGGGTTGATCCCTGGTCTGGGAAGATTCCACATGCCAAGGAGCAACTAAGCCTGTGCGCCACAGCTGCTGAGCCTATGTATGTGTGCTCAGTCACTCAGTTGTGTCCGACTCTTTGTGACCCCATGGACTGCAGCCCGCCAGTCTCCTTTGTCTGGATTTCCAGACAAGAATACTGGAGTGGGTTTCCATTTCACCCTCCAGGGGATCTTCCCAAATGAATCCGAGTTCCCTAGGTCTCCTAAATTGGCAGGCAGAATCTCTACCATTGAGCCACAACACCCCAGTGTGCCAAAAGCCCATGGGCCTAGAGAACAAGAGAAGCCGCAACAAGAGAAGCCCGTGCACAGCAACGAAGTGTAGCCCCTACTCGCCAGAGCTAGAGAAAGCCTGAACACAGCAATGAAGACCCAATGCAACCAAACATAAATAGAAATTAAAAAAACTCAAATCACAAATACATAATCATAGATATAAAACTATTAAGCTTATCTTAAGTACTTAAAATAAATTGAGATAGTGAGCTACTTTTAGAATAAGCTAGTATGATATTCATAAAGCTTAGTAGGCCTTGTTATATGTCACAAAGGAAAGAAATTTTCAGTTTCTGTATGAAAAGGGGAAGTCACTTAAGGCACAGTAGTATAAATTGAGGTAAAGATGCTGCAGGTGCTGGTCAGTTGAAAGCACTATGGAAGGAGAAAGACTGTTCATGTTTAGAACTAGGAAAGAGTGATCTGAGATCAGGAAAAATAAAGAAAGTTAATTTTGTTTGTTTTTAGGTCCTAATTTTGGAGAAGGCAATGGCACCCTATTCCAGTACTCTTGCCTGGAAAATCCCATGGATGGAGGAGCCTGGTAGGCTGCAGACCATGGGGTCGAGAAGAGTCGGACACGACTGATCGACTTCACTTTCACTTTTCACTTTCATGCATTGGAGAAGGAAATGGCAACCCACTCCAGTGTTCTTGCCTGGAGAATCCCAGGGACGGGGGAGCCTGGTGGGCCGCCGTCTACGGGGTCGCACAGAGTCGGACACGACTGAAGCGACTTAGCAGCAGCAGCAGCAGCAGGTCCTAATTTATGCATTGGATATATTCTTTACTAAAAGTGGTATAAACAATATTGACTGCAGATGTTTATAAATGTTGAAAAAAGGTCTGGGAATGGTCAGGGAAGTGTTTAAAGAGGAGGTTGTACTTGAACTGAATTTTACAGAATGACCAGAATTTCCATATGCAAAAGATATTGGTTCAAAATTTTTCTCAGGGACCTAAAATGGGTTTTGAGAATCACTTTGAACAAAGTGTTTACATGATCTAGCTTTTGATATCCTTTTACTTTAAATCTTTGTGTGTTTGAATACAAGCATTTCTCCTGTAGTCATCATATAATTGGATCTTGGTTTTTTTTTTTTTAGAATCCAGTTTGACAGTCCTTACCTGTGATTATAGATTGTTTGGTCTATTCACATTTAATGCCATTAGTGATAGTTGGATTTACATCTGCTAGTTGAGTTTTTGTTTTCTATATATCATGTTGGTTTGTTCCTCTGTTTTTCCTTACTGCTTTCTTTTCATTAAGTGACTATTTTCTAATGTAGCATTTTAATTTCTTTTTTCCCACTATTTTGGTTATTTCCTTAGTGGTTACTCTAGGGTTTACCATATACATCTTAATTTATCATCATCAATCAGCTCTGCTGCTGCTGCTGCTGCTACGTCACTTCAGTCGTGTCCAACTCTGTGTGACCCCAGAGATGGCAGCCCACCTGGCTCCCCCCGTCCCTGGGATTCTCCAGGCAAGAACACTGGAGTGGGTTGCCATTTCCTTCTCCAGTGCATGAAAGTGAAAAGTGAAAGTGAAGTCGCTCAGTCGTGTCCGACTCTCAGCGACCCCATGGACTGCAGTCTACCAGGTTCCTCTGTCCATGGGATTTCCAGGCAAGAATACTGGAGCGGGTTGTCAATCAGCTCTAGCCATATACTAATTTTATTTCAGTGAGATGTAGAAACATTACTCCTTCATAGATTTATTCCACTTTCTCCTTTTTTGTGTTATTATTGTTACATATATTTCACCTGTACATCTATAAATGTAAAAAAAAACCAACAATACCTTGTTATAGTCATTAATTTGTATAATTTTACTATATTTTAAAGAAGATAAGGAGAAAAAAGAGAGCAAGTATATATTGATATATAATATCAGTATATTCGGACTCTTAGCTACTTCTTCCAGGAACTGATAAATACACTCAGAATAGAAGTGTTTCCAAATTTCAGATTCATTTTCTATTGTTTTGTCTTAGCCTGCATCTTGACTCAGTACCTCTTTATTAACTTGTTAGCTCACTGATGTCCATGAGCAGATACTTCCTTGGAAGAAAAGCTATGACCAACCTAGACCACATATTACAGAGCAGATACATTACTTTGCCTACAAAGATCTGTATAGTCAAAGCTATGGTTTTTCCAGTAGTCATGTGCAGATGTGAGATTTCAACCATAAAGAAGGTTGAGAACTGAAGAACTGATGCTTTGGAATTGTGCTGTTGGAGAAGATTCTGGAGAGTGACTTGGACTGCAAGGAGATCAAACCAGTCAGTGTGAAAGGAAATCAACCCTGAATATTCATTGGAAGGACTGATGCTGAAGCTGAAGCTCCAATGCTTTGGCCATCTGATGCAAAGAACTGACTCCTTGGAAAAGACCCTGATGCTGGAAAAGATTGAAGGCAGGAAGAGAAGGAGATGACAGAGGATGAGATGGTTGGATGGCATCACCAACTCAGTGGATGTGAGTTTGAGCAAACTCCGGGAGTGGTAAAGGACTGGGAAGCCTGGTATGCTGCAATCCATGGGGTCACGAGGATTTGCACATGACTGAGTGACTGAACAACAACAGAGATAGAGTTGTCCTCAGCAAAGAGGCCCAAAGGAATTACCTTATCTGCCACAATGAATCAGCTGATCTCACTCTGTTTTTCTAACAAAGCATCATATCTTTTACTTAATGTGGCTCTTTGTATTTTTAAAACCTTCTTATTTATCAAATATTTAGTTTGCATTCTTAGTCCCTTATATTTATTTTAACCAAATGAAGAAAAGTTATTTTTATGGCAAATATTCTGCTTTCTTGAATTAATGAAGGGAAAGTGACTTCTTAGACAATGTTCTTATTAAAAAATGAAAAATATATCCAGTTTGTAGTAGAAAAGAGATCTAGATGGATACTGTCCAAAAAGAAAGGGAAAAGCTTTTCCTTTTGGATTCCCCTTTGGGAATTTTCTCATGTCCCTTCATAGAACTGGACATGAAACAACAGACTGGTTCCAAATTGGACAAGTAGAAAATCAAGGCTGTACATTGTCACCCTGGTCATTTAACTTATATGCAGAGTACATCATGCGAAATGCCAGGCTGGATGAAGCACAAGCTGGAATCAAGATTGCCAGGGAGAAATATCAATAACCTCAGATACGCAGATGACACCACTCTTATGGCAGAAAGTGAAGAAAAACTAAAGAGCCTCTTGATGAAAGTGAAAGAGGAGAGTGAAAAAGTTGGCTTAAAACTCAACATTCAGAAAACTAAGATCATGGCATCTAGTCCCATCATTTCATGGTGAATAGATGGAGAAACAATGGAAACAGCAACAGACTTTATTTTGTTGGGCTCCAAAATCACTGCAGATGGTGATTGCAGCCATGAAATTAAAAGATACTTGCTCCTTGGAAGAAAAGTTATGACCAACCTAGACAGCATATTAAGAAGCAGAGACATTACTTTCCCAACCAAGGTCCATCTAGTCAAAGCTATGGTTTTTCCAGTAGTCATGTGTGTATGTGAGAGTTGGATTATAAAGAAAGCTGAGTGCTGAAGAATTGATGCTTTTAAACTGTAGTATTGGAGAAGACTCTTGGACCTTGGACTCTTGGACCTTGGACTACAAGGACATCCAAGCTGTCAATCCTAAAGGAAATAAGTCCTGAATATTCTTTGGAAGAACTGATGCTAAAGCTGAAACTCCACTACTTTGGCCACTTGATGTGGAAAACTGACTCACTGGAAAATACCCTGATGCTGGGAAAGATTGAAAGTGGGAGGAGAAGGGGAAGACAGAGGATGAGATGGTTGGATGGCATCACCAATGTGATGGACATGAGTTTGAGTAGGTTCTGAGAGTTGGTGATGGACAGGGAAGCCTGGCGTGCTGAAGTCCATGGGGTCGCAAAGAGTTGGACATGACTGAGCAACTGAACTGAACCTTCGGGTAACTACCACCTGTCTTAGCTCCCTCAGGTAGGGGTCCTTTCCTTTAAAATGCTCAGTCAACCCACAGGCAAAATCTCACTATCCCAACAGATATGCCACCACTCTTTGTGTGTGTGATATGCTTTCTAAAAACTGAGTTTCTACTAGTACTGATGAAAAGTGGAAAAGCGTTAGTCACTCAGTTGTCTCCTACTCTTTGCGAACCCATGGACTGTAGCCCACCAAGCTCCTCTGTCCGTGGAATTATCCAGGCAAGAATCCTGGAGTGGGTTGCTGTTCTCTACTCCAGGGGATCTTCCCAACCCAGGGATTCAACCCGGGTCTCCTGAACTGCAAGCAGATTGGCACCTTCTGAGCCACCATGGAAGCCCAATTTCAATCAAATGTCACTTGATCTTTCTTATCTTCCCTTATTCCAATTTTTAAATCTGTTTTCTCTCTGAGGGAGAGCCCTGGCCCTTGGTGGTATGCTGCTGCTGCTAAGTCACTTCAGTCGTGTCCGACTCTGTGTGACCCCATAGACGTAAGCCCACCAGGCTCCCGGTCCCTGGGATTCTCCAGGCAAGAACACTGGAGTGGGTTGCCATTTCCTTCTCCAATGCATGAAAGGGAAAAGTGAAAGTGAAGTCACTCAGTCATGTCTGACTCTTAGCGACCCCATGGTCTGCAGCCTACCAGGCTCCTCCATCCATGGGGTTTTCCAGGCAAGAGTACTGGAGTGGGGTGCCATTGCCTTCTCCGACAGATGACTTCTAGACATGAACAAAACTTTGTTACTGCTCTCAGGAAAGATATTTAGTAGGGGGCAGACAGCTGCCAATTAAGGTGTGGTGTCATAAGTGATAATATAAAGGACATAAAGATAGGGAGACCAGAATGAGCTATTCAAATTCTTAAGAGGAAGACATTACTCTTGGACTCTTTTCCTGTTAAAGAACAGGACCAGGAAAAGTTGCATAAAGGAGGCAACATATGAACCATATCCCGAAGGATAGTCTTTGCCCAGGAAAGAGAAGTGATGGGCATGCAAGCAAGGGGGATATAATCAGCAAAAACGAAAGCAGGAATAGTGGGTTGTGTGCTAGAACAATGCACAGTTTAGGAATGGGAACCAAAGGAAATATGCAGAAGAGTAGTGGGGATCAGACTTGGCCTTCAATACAGAGAGAAGGGTGAGGCAAGCAAGCAAATATTGTCCTTTGGGGCCTGGGCAAGGAGTCTTGCATTTGCTTTTCTATTTAATCCCAACAATTTGTTTTACAAGTGAGAAGATTGAGGCTCCAAGAAGTCATATACAGTTTCTGAAAAGCACACCCAAGGCACTAGCAATTCCTGCCTACCTGCCAGAGTTATACAGTGGAATTGAGTCTCAGTTGCTCACAGCTATAATATGCTTAATGATAATGATGATGATTTTTGCCGCTCTTCTTACTTTTGCCTGTCTCACTTCCCCATTGTTCTACTGGTGCTTCTGAGATTCACCTACCTCTGAAGTAAACTAGGGAAGTCCCCAAAGTACACTTATTTCAGTTCAGTTTAATTCAGTAGCTCAGTCATGTTCAACTCTTGGCCACAGGACTGGAAAAGGTCCCATGAATCGCAGCACGCCAGGCTTCCCTGTCCATCACCAACTCCTGGAGTTCACCCAAACTCATGTCCATCTAAGCCATCCAAGCATCTCATCCTCTGTTGTCCCCTTCTCCTCCTGCCCCCAGTCAGGGTCTTTTCCAATGAGGCAGCTCTTCCCATGAGTTTCAGCTTCAGCATCAGTCCTTCCAAAGAACACCCAGGACTGATCTCCTTTAGGCTGGACATGTTGGATCTCCTTGGAGTCCAAGGGACTCTCAAGAGTCTTCTCCAACACCACAGTTCAAAAGCATTCAATTCAATTCTTCAGCGCTCAGCTTTCTTCATAGTCCAACTCTCACATCCATACATGACCACTGGAAAAACCATAGCCTTGACTAGACGGACTTTGGTAGGCAAAGTAATGTCTTTGCTTTTTAATATGCTATCTAAGTTGGTCATAATTTTCCTTCCAAGGAGTAAGTGTCTTTTAATTTCATGGCTGCAATTACCATCTGCAGTGATTTTGGAGCCCCCAAAATAAAGTCTGACACTGTTTTTACTGTTTCCTCATCTATTTCCATGAAGTGATGGGACCAGACGCCATGATCTTCATTTTCTGAATGTTGAGCTTTAAGCCAACTTTTTCACTCTCCTCTTTCACTTTCATCAAGAGGCTTTTGAGTTCCTCTTCACTTTCTGCCATAAGGGTGGTGTCATCTGCATATCTGAGGTTATTGATATTTCTCCCGGCAATCTTGATTCCAGCTTGTGCTTCTTCCAGCCCAGCGTTTCTCATGATGTACTCTGCATAGAAGTTAAATAAGCAGGGTGACAATATACAGCCTTGATGTACTCCTTTTCTTATTTAGAACCAGTCTGTTGTTCCATGTCCAGTTCTAACTGTTGCTTCCTGACCTGCATATAGGTTTCTCAAGAGGCAGGTCAGGTGGTCTGGTATTCTAATCTCTTTTAGCATTTTCTACAGTTTATTGTGATCCACATAGTCAAAAGCTTTGGCATAGTAAATAAAGCAGAAATAGGTCTTTTTCTGGAACTCTCTTGCTTTTTCGATGATCCAACGGATGCTGGCAATTTGATCTCTGGCTCCTCTGCGTTTTCTAAAACCAGCTTGACATCTGGAAGTTCACGATTCACATATTGCTGAAGCCTGGCTTGGAGAATTTTGAACATTACTAGCGTGTGAGATGAGTGCAATTGTGCGGTAATTTGAGCATTCTTTGGCATTGCCTTTCTTTGAGATTGGAATAAAAACTGACCTTTTCCAGTCCTGTGGCCACTGATGAGTTTTCCAAATTTGCTGGTGTATTGAGTACAGCACTTTCACAGCATCATCTTTCAGGAGATTAAAGCATGTATTATGTTAACAATATAGTAAACTGTATATGTAAAGTAAAATATAAAATATTCATTATGAAAAATTTCACTTTCTCATGGTTATATTTAAACACTCAGTCTTCCCTTTATCATAAAATAGAACTTTATTATTAATATTAGGTTTATTTAAGAGTTAACTTATACACTAAAGGAAAGGGGACTAAAAGAGGGAGGCAAAGAAGGAAGAAAGAAGGAAATAAAAGACAGGAAAAGAGAGAAAATAATTCTATCTATAAGGTTCTATCTTTAAATGACCTTTGTGAATCATGCTTTAGCAATATGTCATTTGACCCATAAATCTATGCTTCCAAGGAGCAAATGTAGAAGTAAATGGATACTGAAGCACTGATCTAAACATTTTTTATTGAAGTATAGTTGATGTGCAATATTATATGTTACAGGTGTACAATAGTGATTCACAGTTTTCAAAGGTTATACTCCATTTATGTGTGCTTAGTTGCTCAGTTATTTTCGACTCTTTGCAACCCCGTGGACTGTAGCCCACCAGGCTCCTCTGTCTATGGGATTTTCCAAGCAAGAATACTGGAGTGGGTTACCATGTCCTTCTCTAGGGCATCTTCCTGACCCAGGGAGAGAACATAGGTCTCCTGCATTGCAGGCAGATACTTTACCATCTGACCTACTAGGGATGCCCATTCTCCATTTATGGTTATTATAAAATATTGGCTATATTCTTTCTGTAGTACAATATATCCTTGTAGCTTATTTTATACAGAAAAGTTTGTATTTATTGGCTGCCTGTCCCTGTATTGATTGCTCTTCTCCTGTCTCCCAACTGGTAACTGCTAATTTGTTCTCTGAAGCTCTGATTTCTATCTCAGACAAAAAGGAGGTAAAATCACTTCACCAATGAGCTACTTGTTTTTTTAAAAAAGCCTCTTGTTCCTTGCCTGTCCTCTTTGGTTCAGTTTTAGAATAGAAAGTGTCAACTACAAATTGGCACTTACCAAGAGCATTGCCAATGACTGAACAACAAGGCATTTGCCGTCTGCCTCTACAGAGATTGAACCCCATGCTGCGATAGCTGGTGACCTTCAACACCTCCTAAGGGAGTTCAGGGTGGACTGAGGCACTCTGTGCTCCAGGGAATCTGGTGGGACAGGTCTTTAGACAGTTGGATGTTTCTAGGAACAGATTTTATGATCTCAATCCTTGCATCTCCTCATATCTAGAGAAGCACTAAATCCCTTCATGGTAACATCAGACCCTCAAGACTAACAAAAAACCTTTTGTAAATTGAGTGCTTCATGGTATTGAACTCCCCCTTCACCAAAACCTTATATATTGACTTTGCCCTCTGCTTCTTTGGAGCAGTCTCTCAGAGCTATCTGAGGTGCTGCATCCCGGGCTGCAGTCCTCACTTTGTCCCAAATAAAACTTAACTCACAACTCTCAAGTCATACATCTTTTTTAGTTGACAAAAGGAATAAGCACAGGTGCATTCTCAGACCCATTCTTGCTTAGTAACAATGGTTCTTCACAAGATAGAATGAAACATCTCTCAGCCTTTTAGAGAATAAAGAAAAATAAAAGTCTTTTACTCTAAATCTACTGTAGAGATAAAGTAAAAAAAATAATAGAGAAAATGGTAAACTCAGGATAAGAAAATATGTACTGAAAGATTAATTACAGTTAAAAATTAACTGAAAATTTAAAAAAAATCGTGCAGTAGTTAGTCACAAAATATTCACAGTAGGACTCCTTACTTACAATCTACTTCATTTTACTCTCAAAAGTGATATAAATTAGTGGAAAAGATCCAATCCTCTTAAAGTAGGAATGTCACTTGATCTTCTGTATTTGTTTGTACAGAAAATTTTATCATAAAGAGACTTTGTGGTGAAGAACAGAGAGTACAGTTATTTATGAAGCTGTCTTTTAACTCAACCAACAGGTTTAATGGAAATGGTTTCCTATAACTTCCTTTGTCAGTGTGGTGCCCCTTTTCTCCCCGCTGGAGACTCTCCCTCCTCAAGTCCTTTAGCTGGGTCTGGGGTGTTATGAGTGACTCCATCACTTGGCACTAGTATGCTGGCATTTGCCTGTTTGACTATCTGCCATTTGAACACCTGAGATCCCAAATAAGTCCTGTGGAACAATTCTAAGCTTGCTGTAGCCATGGGATCTGGCTACTGTTTTCACTCAACCAGGGTTAGCTTTCCAACTTCTACCTGGATTCTAAAACCAAAAGACCACGGCTCAAGTCCTTGCTCTGTCACCATTTTCGGTGAATGAGTAAAGAGAAGTTGGGTTGTCCAATAAATGGCCCTTGGATTTCTCTCTGGGATGTCTGGATGAACTAGCTGGGGCAGCAGCCCCTGCTTCCAGTGGAAGGGGCTGAGTCTGAAACAGCTTCCGGTGGCACCTTTTTCAGTGATTTCCTTTCTCCCCATGGGAAGAGCTGCACCACAAACCAACTTCCCACAGGAGTTAACAGCTAACGTTCACAGACAACTGGCAACCAGTCTCAGACCAGATTCTATGTCCCTTGCTTCTAAGTTCACTCTCATCTTGCTCTTAAAAGAGAGAGCAACAGAGGGTGGGATCCCTCTCATGAAGCACAGTATCGTTATGCACCCAGCTTCACGCTGGCCCTACCTAACTCACCCCTCTGCAACATGCACAGAGAATGAGGGACTCTTGTGCCTAAGGCGTACACCAAGCGATTCTGTTGATGTTTGCAAAAATGTTTGACTTTTGGTATGGTATTTGACTTCTTTGACCTTTAGTTTTGGTATCTGTGAGAAAAGGAAAAAACAATACTTATCTCACAAGACGGTTTTGAAAGTTAAATATATCTATTCAACCGATTTCCAAAGCAGTGCTAAGTTAGCTCTTGTTAAAGGGGAAAACCATAGGCTCACAGTGGCTTCAGTTGTACTAAAGCCCATATACCAAAGCTAGTTTTAATACCTAATCTAATTGCAATGTCTGACTTCTCCAGATGTGTAATCTGAATCAACCAGTCTGGTATTTTCTGATTAGCACCAATGAAATAATCTGTCATGGTGGCCCATTTTATCCATCTCACCTCCCAGGGGAAAGAGGCAAATTTGATGATAAAACTCTTGCCTTTCCCTCCTCCCCCCTAAAAAATGTCCTGGCCCCCAAATAATCCTTTCTTTTGCTAATAGCTTCCTTGCCCCTCAATAGAACCACCTCCCCACCTTTTTTACAATAAAAAAAAAAGAATTTTTAAAATTTTATTTATTTATTTGGCCATGTCATGTTTTAGTTGTGGCACACAGGATCTTCATTACTTCATGTGGGATCTTTTGATTTGGCGGTGCCAGCTCAGCAGTTGTGGCACATGGGCCGTGTAGTTGTTGCTGCTGCTGCTGCTAAGTCACTTCAGTCATGTCCGACTCTGTGCAACCCCATAGACGGCAGCCCACCAGGCTCCGCTGTCCCTGGGATTCTCCAGCCAAGAACACTGGAGTGGGTTGCCATTTCCTTCTCCAATGCATGAAGTGAAAAGTGAAAGGGAAATCGCTCAGTCGTGTCCGACTCTTAGCGACCCCATGGACTTCAGCCTACCAGGCTCCTCCGTCCGTGAGATTTTCCAGGCAAGAGTAATGGAGTGGGGTGCCATTGCCTTCTCCGTGTGTAGTTGTAGTAGGTGCTAATTTGCCCTTCGGCAGGTGGGATCTGAATTCCCTGACCAAGGACTCTTTACCATTGAACCCCCTGGGAAATCCCTACTCAGTTGAATTTTGCCTTTTTTTTTTTTTTTTTTTTTTTTTTTTAAACACTTTCATGTATACGCTTGCTGCATTGGTTAAAATAAATCACCATTGAGAAAGTCATGGCATCTTGAAGAGGATGTGGGCTTTTGAGTTAGACTTGGCTTTACAGTCTAACTTTGTTGTTTTGTGCTTTTGTGATCCTGAATGTGTCCTTGATTCTCTGAACTTAAGAGAGTGTGAATGTTAAATGAAATCATGTGTATAAAAGCATTGAACGAAATTGGTACCTAGTACATGCTCACTAAATTGTTAATTTGCCTTCCTGCTCCCTGCCTCCCTTTCTACCTTTCTTCCTTCCTCCTTACTTCCACTCCTGTTTGCTTGTTTCTTAGGCCATTCTGACTTCCCCTTCTTTGTTCCACTTATCCTAACTCTTTCCCACTCTAAATCTTCCCCAAGTAGAGATGAAATGTTTTCCCAAATCCTACAAATTCCTAATATGCTGTGTACGGAATGCAGGAGTGAATCCTTAGCTGATGTGGGTGTACGTCTGCGGGCAAGCAACTAACATCCATCTTTGTGATAGTCATTTTTAGCTCATCAAAAAGTACACTGAATTCTCACATCAGTAGTGAGAATTTTCATTTTCACGCTTATCAGGGCTGTTCTTTGCTTTCTTCTGCCGAGTTTCTTTTTAGATTTTTTTGTTTGTTTGTTTTTCCGGAGTGCATCTGTAATTTGGAGGGATATAGTAAACAAGTCAGTAATTCCAGAGTAATATTCAAATGTCACCCCTTCCATCTCCTACTTTCTTGGCATCTGAGATGGTGGTGTCATTTCACACAAGGGATTTGTTGAATCAGTGGAGCCAGAAAGACTAAGAAATCTTAATACTTGGAATTAGACATTCAGTTGATGTACTGGGTAAACAGAGCCCTGATGGGATGATGATGAGAGAGCTCTGTTAGGCTGTTGGAGGGGATCTCTCTATAGAGGTCTACCTCCAATGGCTTCAGGTTTCAGGCAGATAAGCAAATTAATAATGGGGCTGTTGTAATACAATAGGAGCTTCCCTGGTGGCTTAGACAGTAAAGAATTTGCCTGCAAGGCTGCAGACCTGGGTTCAATCCCTGGGTTGGGAAGATCCCCTGGAGAATTCCGTGGACTGTGTAGTCCTTGTGGTCACAAAGAGTTGGGCATGACTGAGCGAGTTTCACTTTCTGTAATACAATAGGGAGTGCTGGAGCCTTTGGCAAACTAGAGAACATATTTTTGGCCTAAAGACATTCACCTTTTAAAATTTCAAATACTGATAACGCCAAACCAACTATTAGTGCCCTATGGGCCATCAGTTTGTCATCTCACCATGACTTAAGAAAACTTAGTCTCTAGGAGATGTGACAACATACAATGGTGGTGAGCCAGAAAAGTGGTCACCGTCAGAAAGCCTTAACCAGAGGTAAAAAGGGTAACCTGAGAGTGATATTATGGCAAGCAGATGAGGCAAACAGCCAGCAGTTAGTAGGTTTCAGGAATGAGTGTGGCAAGAGGTAGGCTCAGTGAAGGTCTCTAAGCCCTCTGTGACAGTGGAGGGAACAAAACCTAGTTCCTGACCAGGAAGGCTTAGGGTCGAGAATGATGATTGTTATTGGGAATCAGAACTAGGATGCAGCAAATGGCTAGAACAGGTATCACTTATTACTTGCATGTTGAACTAGTAATCTTCAAATCCCTTAAAAATATTTTTATTGCTTCCTAAGATATGATTTTTAAACTGCTTATATATAGGATTTAGAAAATACACAAAAGCATAATAAAAAAAGACTTTTGAATTACTGAAAGGAAGACAGCACTGTTTCCAAAGCATGGGGCCAGGCAGGAATCAAGAGTTTCTGTCTGGGAAGAGGACTTGGGGATATGTGGGGAGAAAACTGGGAGAAGAGCTAGAAATGGGTTGAACAGGCTTCATTAGTTATCTAGAGCAGGGCCAATTTTAGACTATTTTGGATAATTTTTATATACTTTGTTTTTAAAATTTATTTTTTATTGGAAGATAATTGCTTTACAATGTTGTGTTGGTTTCTGCCATATATCATTGTGAATCAGCCATATGTATACCCTTGTCTCCTCCTTCTTAAACCTCCCTCCCACCTCCAACCCCATCCCACCCCTCTAGATTGTCACAGAGCATCAGGCTGAGCTCCCTGCGCTATACAGCAACTTCCCATTAGCTATCTATTTTATACATGGTAATTGTAATATATGTATTTTTATATTTCAATGCTACTCTCAGTTCATCCCACCCTCTCCTTCCCTCTCTGTGTCTGTAAGTCTGTTCTGTATGTCTGAGTCTGTATTCCTGACCTGAAAATAGGTTCATCAGTACAATTTTTCTAGATTCCACACACATATATATATGTGTGTGTGTGTTAATATATGACTTGCTTCAACAGGCTCTAGCTTTTCCACCTCACTAGAATTGATTCAAATTTGTTCCTTTTATGGCTGAGTAATATTCCACTATATATATATATATATATATATATATGCACCAAAACTTTATTTATTCATCTGTTGACAGACATCTAAGTTGCTTCTGTGCATGCATGCCAAGTCACTTCAGTTGTGTCTAACTTTCTGTGACCCTGTGGACTGTAGCCCACCAGGCTTCTCTGTCCATGGGGTTCTCCAGGCAAAAATACTGGAATGGGTTGCCCTCCTCAGGTTGCTTCCATGTGGTGGCTATTGTAAATAGTGCTGCAATGAAGAGCGGGGTACATGTGTCTTTTTCAACTATGGTTTTCTCAGGATATCTGCCCAGGAGTGGAATTGCCGGGTCATATGGTAATTTTATTCCTAGTTTCTTAAGAAATCTCCATACTGTTCTCCATAGTGGCTGTATCAATTTACATTCTCACCAACAGTGCAAGAGGGTTCGCTTTTCTCTACTTCTTCTCCAGTATTTCAGATAATTGATCTTGATTTTTGGTTTGAAAATATTGTAGTTAAGAACCAGAATATAAAACCTAACTCCTGTCTAGTTAAGATGTTCAGTATACATAGTATAACAATCTTTTTTAGAAGTTCGGAATTCTTAGGATGTCAAATATTCATATTTACTAAAATGCATGTCTTAAATTTCTTTTTGAAGACTATGGACTATTTTGGATTATGCACACCACTGATGTCTCACATCATCAGATTATATTTGTCTTTGACTAATTTCAGTATGGCTAAATATATGTATAGAAGAGTATGAGGTTTTTTTTTGGTCTTCAACTATTGGCCTGTTTTATGTAATAGTTGGGAGTCAATGTATGTATTTTTAGTATAGGAGTACTTCCAGGGCAAGTAACAAGTCATTGAGACTATATGTCTCAGGCCAAAATTAATTATTGTCAACTGATATTACCATATTGAATTCTAATTCTGGAGTTTGTAAGCAAAAACTATTATTTGAATGCATGATAATGATGTTGTACAAAAAAAAGAGATTAAAATCTAAAGATGATAAACAATACTTAGAGGAAAAAATTTCAACTCGTGATTTTTTGGGCCAGTCTTAATCTGCACTCACATCTCTTCTAAGATAAAGAACAAAATATCATCCGTCATATGCTCATATAATGGTATTTTCACTGAATAGGGGCTTTGTGTATAATGTGTCTTAAAATGTATGTAAAGCATTAGATTTACCATATGTGACTGCCACAATGAATCCACTCAAGTATTCTAAAATATTATTTGTGTATTTAATTTTTCTTTAAACTTCCTCTTTTTTTTTTTTTTTGGCAATAGCCACATCTGCTTAAGCAATTTTGTAATTTTTAAACTTCCTTCTACAAAGTTTTAAAAACATGAATTATCTCTTTGAAAACTTATAAAAATATAGTAAAAATTGTCAGAAATTGAATTATAAGCATTCTTAAGGGAATTTATGCCAGATATTTTCTTGCTCATAGATTTTAGCTCAAGATATTTATATAGTAGAAACGATTTACAGTGGTAAACATCTCTAGCTGAATCATCAATGCATGTATAATGGATTAGTTAATATAAATTCTAATCTTAGCTCTGTCTTATATAATTTTGTGGTTTCAAAGCATTCATTTCACTATTTCGTTTATTATGAAATTTGGGAAACTATTAATAAATATCTACTGAACAGTGTGGAAAAAAATAAAGAAGTTTTATGATATCACAGAAAGAAACAGCACTAGAGTTAGAAAATCTGGCTTTTGAACACAATCTTGTCACTTAAAATAGCCATTTTAGACAAACCATTTCATTTTCAGAGGCTGCCATTTTCCCTTATCTGTTAAATAATAAATATCTTATTTACTCTGTAAGGCTGTAAGGAAAAACAAAATGAAATAATGTTGGTAAGAAGACTTCATAAATTGTAAAGTGCTGTAAAATGAAAATTATAATTTCACAAATAACACCAGGGCTTTGCTATAGTGTAATCTGCTTCAGCATGGAACTCAATATAATGCTGTTCTATGTGAAACTGTACAAAAAGATATGTCAGTGGCAGGGCTGTATCATGTTCTCTTTGCAGGAATTTGGAGGGTGATATTATAAAGAAATTTAAGAGATATTTATTTTAGAATTATAGTTCTGTTAAATCATATATATGTTATTTCAATGATTTACACTTGTTTTGAGAAATACCAGATTTCCCCCTGTTTATGTTTTCTCCATTCTTTTCACTACAGTCCTATTCCCATGAACAATAAACTGAAAACATATACAAGCATCAGTGGTCACCTTCATGTTCCAGGTCTCTTGAAAATATATAATACAATCAAAGGGACTGGAAAAGATCTATGGAGCTGACTGTAGTAAAAGTATATAGCACAGTAATAGCTTGTTTTATTTGCTGCCCCGTCTCAAATCAGACAATCCCCTGGTATTTTGAGCATATAGTTGATCTCTGTTTTATTTTTTTAAATCAAATCAAATAACATGATAAATATAATTAATATTGCTGTATGTCATGTGACAGCTGTTAAGACAGTGTATCTTAAGAGTTCTCATCACAAGACAATAATTTTTTTCTATTTGTTTAATTTTATATCTATGTGAGATGATGAATGTTCAGTAAACTTATTGTCATAATCATTTCACGATATAAGTCAGATCATTATACCTTAAACTTACACAGTGCTATATGTCAATTATATCTCAATAAAACTGGAAGAAAAAAAAGTGCATTTAATGTTTCTATCCCTGTCTTGCCCTTAATAGTCCAGATTCTTATATCCAACCACATGCTTGATATTTCTATATTAATTTCAACACTGGTACTTGAAACATGGCATGGACAGAATAGAATTCCTGGCACCCTGCTTTGGCATACATCTTTACCCAAACATGTTCATTACTCCAGTCTTTCCTATTTGAACTGATGACATTATTATCAATCAATTATCAATAATAATCATATTATCAATCATATGGGGGATCATCAATAATCCCCTATATGTTTGCTGGACCATGCAGAGATAATGGAACACAGAAAGGAATTTGTGTGTGTTTGTATGCGTGCTTTCTAAGGACTTGAAGTCTTTTAAATTTTTTAAATTGGAATATAGTTTATTTACAATATTATGTAAGTTTCAGGTGTATAGCATAGTGATTCACATAGGCCTGTGGGTATGTCATTTAGCATGTTGATGTATTACAATAAGCGTATACTGGGGCTCAAGGTCTAGTAGAAGTTGACTTGTCCACCATCTTGGACCTAGTTGGTTCTAACCAGCTTATTGTTGTACCCTAGAGCCATGTCATTCTTTTAAAGGTTGTGCCCTGCTCTCTTCCTGTCTCATTTTCACCTCAGGATGAATTCTAGCACCATTTTGAAGCTCCTCGTTAATGGATGGGCTCACTCACTACGTCAAGGATAGGTGATGAAAGGCACGGTTCTTTCTTGAGCTCAAGGTCCTAGCAGGTTACTACAAGAGCTCACAGCCAGGTTTGTTGTTTTGGGTAAAGAAGATGAGTAAAACCTGTACCCCTCCTCTGCTCAAGGATTGTGACTCTGTACACTGGTTTTGGAACTTCAACTCTGAACATGAAAAATCACTTAATCATTACTTTTATAGCATTTTCCCTCAGGGATACCTGAATGGAGAACAAAATATAACTGCCAACAAGCTTCTATAATCTTTAAACTTTGCATAACTTTTAAGCAAAGTTCATATTTCCCTCTATACTTCAATTCAAAACACAGAAAGAATTAAAAGGATACCTAGTGTTGGGGCCTATGCCTTTTAGTTACTGGCTCAAATGAGGAATTGCCAACAGATAACTTGTTAGATCAAGATGCCCCGCAGCTCAAAGCTATTCAATTCAGTTCAGTCGCTCAGTCGTGTCCAACTCTTTGCGACCCCATGAATCCAGCACGCCAGGCCTCCCTGTCAATCACCAACTCCTGGAGTTTACTCAAACTCATGTCCATTGAGTCTTTCACCTTCGGATTCTTTCACTGAGCCACCTGGGAAGAAGAGGGTTTCCTCTTTTCTTCTATGTTCTTCTGGCTAATATAAGTGGTTCTTCTTCAGCACCTTGACAGGAGAAAATCAAATAAAACTTTAATAACATGTACACATGAGAGAGACTCAGGAAAACTGAGTAACTTGCCAAAATGGCTGAAACCCTAAACTTAAGTACCATTTTCAGCTAAACACAATGGAGGATGCTGAAGTAGTGGTTTAGGACTTCAAAGGGGAGGAAGGCAATCACCTTCTAGGTAGAAAAGCAGAAATCTGAATAGTCAAAGCTATGGTTTTTCCAGTAGTCGTGTATGTGAGAGCTGGACCATAATGAAGGCTGAGCACTGAAGAACTGATGCTTTTGAATTGTGGTGGTAGAGAAGACTTGAGAGTTCCTTGAACATCAAGTCAACTCTAAAGGAAATCAACCCTGCATATCATTGGAAGGATTGATGGTGAAGCTGAAGCTGAAGCTCCAATACTTTGGCCACCTGATGCAAAGAGCTGATTCACTGGAAAAAACCCTGATGCTGGGATAGATTGAAGGCAGGAGGAGAAGACAGAGGATGAGATCGTCGGATGGCATGGCTGATTCGATGGACATGAGTTTGAACAAAGTCCAGGAGATGGAATCCCAGGACATGGATGCCTTGTGTGGTGTGGTGGTGCAGTTCATGGGATCACAAAAAGTCAGACAGGACTGAGAGACCCAACAACAGCAACAAAGCAAATGTTTGATATACAAATGTTTGCTAGGCCATGCAGATCAATGGGACCCAGGGAAATTTTAACAAACAGACTTTACTGGGATCTGCTCTGTCTACTGCATTTAGTTTATTCCATAGTTATCTGTAACTAGAAAAGGTCATCTACCACCTACATCCTTTTAGGCACTTAAGGGGAAGGTCAAAGTTTCTTCCTGAGTCTTTAATCTTTTGGTCCCTGGTGATTTTTTAAAAAACTTTTCAATTTGTATTAGGGTTTAGATGGTTAACAATGTTGTGGTAGTTTCAGGTGAACAGCGAAGGGACTCAGTCATACATATACATGTATCTGTTCTCCCCCAAATCCCCCTCCCATCCAGACTGGCACATAACATTGAGTAGAGTTCCATGTGCTTGCTATACAGTAGGTTCCTGTTGGTTATCCATTTTGAATATAGCAACATGTATATGACCTTCCCAAACTCCCTAACTATCCCTTCCCCCTGGCAACCATAAGTTCATTTTCTAAGTCTATGAGTCTCTGTTTTGTAAGTTTGTTTGTATCATTTCTTTTTATATTCCCCATATAAGGGATGACATACAATATTTCTCCTTTGTCTGACTTATTTCACTCAATATGACACTTTCAATATCCATCCATGTCACTGCAAACGGCATAATTTCATTCTTTTTAATGGCTGAGTAATATTCCATTGTATATATGTATATTTTTTCCCGTTTACCCTTCCTGAATTTTTGTGTCTGGACTAACAATAAAATTGACAAAAGACAGATTAACAGGGAAAAAGAAATACTTTCAATTCATGTGCATAGAGGTCCCATAGAAATGAGATATGGTAAGTGGCCAAAGCAGGTGGTTTTTTATATTTGTTAAATGAAAGAACAATAAATTTGTGAGGAATTCACAGGACAATGAAACTCAGGTTTGGGGTGTCCAGTTAGTGAAAAATTTAAATGGAGTTTCGGCTTGAGGTAGTGAATTAAAGAAGCAAGGATGTTTGTTTATATGGGTTTAAAGGCTGGAATTCACTATTTTTGGCAACAAGGTTTCCTTCTCTCTCCAGATGCAGGGAGTATACCTTTCATCTGAGTGATGGATTTCCTGCTTCCAGGGAGACATGAAGGAGGGTCAGAGTGTCCTCTTGTATTGGCTGTTTCTTAAGTAACTTTAATTGAAACAATACACCATTGAGGCACAATTTGGGCAGTTTTCTCTGGGCCCCAACAATTCCCTCCTCTGAAACTTGCCTGGAAGTTTCACATACTCAAAGCAGAACTGATGACCATGGAGAGAGAGAGCAGGTTCACAGAGTCTTCTATTTCACTGAATCAGTTTCTTAGTCCTGAGAAAAGGACAGATCTTTTTCAATAATTGTATCTCATTTCTGCAGAAGGACATGGCAATCCACTCCAGTATTCTTGCCTGGAGAATCCCATGGGCAGAGGAGCCTGGTGGGCTGCTGTCCATGGGGTCGCACAGAGTCGGACATGACTCAAGCGACTTAGCATGCATGCATGCATCTCATTTCAGAAGGCAGCTCGGCAGATGGGCTCCCAACACTAGGTCTATGGTGCAAAGAGTCAGGTATTTAATAAGTGGCATTTCTATGGAAACAAAAGAAAAATAAAGGTTAAAAATTGGAGCAGATTATAAACCAGTTTTTGAGTCCAGAGGGCAGTCAGTCAAGAGGACTTCTAGATTATCAATGTCCAAACATCTTCTGCAGTTTGAAACATCTCTGATGATGTGATTGGGTGTTCAGGTAAACTTTATGAGTGACTCATATAGCAACAGGCACAAGGATTATTTAAGCATAAGCTGTTGTGGCGATTTCTCTGAACTTTATGTCAAGTTGTTTAGCTTTGGTTTGCAGGGCTCCAGGAATACTTTTAGGTTTCAGTGATTCCAAGTCTAAATGATGGGAGGAAATTGGAAAAGTTAGTTTAGTTGTAGTCAAATACTGGAGGAAACTCTAAAAATTCAGTCTAGTTTTTAGGTAAATTACAAAACCTCAAGGAAAGTTAATAGCAATAAAATCTGATACCTATATGTATGAATTATTATTGAGAAACAATTTTCTCTCTAAAATCACCCTAATTTCTACTAAGGTAGCCAAATTAAGACGAATTTGTTTGCAAATTATGTCTAGTTAATAAACTTGAACTGAGTGTTTATATAAGTATAGCAAAAATAGTGACTAACCATGTGCTGCTGCTGCTAAGTCACTTCAGTCATGTCCGACTCTGTGCGACCCCATAGACGGCAGCCCACCAGGCTCCGCCGTCCCTGGGATTCTCCAGGCAAGAACACTGGAGTGGGTTGCCATTTCCTTCTCCAATGCATGAAAGTGGAAAGTGAAAGGGAAGCTGCTCAGTTGCGACACCATGGACTGCAGCCCACCAGGCTCCTCCGTCCATGGATTTTCCAGGCAAGAGTACTGGAGTGGGGTGCCATCGCCTTCTCTGGACTAACCATGTAGGATCCTTTAAACCTATTTTGCTTGAATTTTTACAAGGAATCTATCTCCAGATTGAACTTTTAAATGCCTTTTGAGGCCAGGAAGCCACACCAAAGACTTATCAAACTTTACTGTAACACCTATAGATTTGGGTAAATTCCTCCCTTCCTGAGGTCCCCTCAATATCCTGCATTTCCTGTACCTGCCAGAATGTGACCCTCCTTACTCACCTGGTAAGGCTGCTGGGATAGCTGTAAACCAGGTATTAATATTAGGCTGTTTTTATGAGGAGCTTTATTGGTTCCATAAAGTCAATCTTAGTTCCTTTAAGCTGTCTGGTCATATCTGAGTCTACAAGGGTCTGTTTCACATATGACCATTCTTGGGAGTTCTCTGGTAGTCCAGTGGTTAGGACTCCAAGCTCTCACTGCCAGGCTCTGGGGTTTGATCCCAAGTTGGGGAACTGAGATCCTGCAAGCCTCAAGGTGCAGCCATAAAAGAAAAGACCATTCTACTCAAAGCCTTGGTAAAGTAATCAGTGTCTCCAATTGTGTTCTGTTTTAAGGTGAACAGATTCTTATTGAACTTATGTAAATAACTATATTACCAAAAAATAAGGATACTCCTTGAGAGTTTCTGAATTCTGGAGGGATCAGGTAGAAAAAGGTAAATGTTTCAATTCTGCTTACAAAGGTATAATTTACCAAATTTTTATAAAACTTCCTTGTATCTGGAAAACAAAAGGTTTAAAAATTAGTCATATTTTAGACCGCCTTGCCAAGTGGCACAGTGGCAAAGATTCTACCTGCTAATGCAGGAGACACATGACATGTGGGTTTATTCCCTGCATCAGGAAGATCCCCTGGTGTAGTAAACGGCAACCCACTCCAGTATTCTTGTCTGAAAAATCCTGTGGACAGAGGAGCCTGGCAGGCTATAGTCCATAGAGTTGCAAATAGCTGGCCATGACTGAACACGAGTATATTTTAGACAAAAAGTCATAAAAACTATAACCATATTCATTAGTTCATTCAATCCCATATAATTAATTCTTGTTCTTCTTTGAGTTCAGTTTTTCCACTAGTTCTGTTGTCCTTGCTGGATAATTGAGAGTGACAGGGACAGTGATAATTCCAAGAAGTTTGTAAGGTTTTTCTAAAGGCTTATATGATTTGCCCAGTGAACTGGGTATCTTGATCACTGGAGATTGCAGAAAACCCCAAGAGGAAAACACATTTTTTAAAACTGTCTCTTTGCCAATATCAGGGCATCAGCCTTGTGGTAAGGGAAGGTCTCAACCTATGGGGAAAACATACATATATTGATAACAAGAACATATTTATAACCCATACTAAGTGGCAGTTGAATGAAGTCCAGTTTTAGGTGTTCCAAGGGTCCGGAGAAAGGAGGTCTGAGGTCTCTGGGGACAAGAATAGTTTTTTCCCAGGGTTACGGACCTGACCTGCCAGACATTGCTGGTACTGTTTTGCAGTTTTATTCGTATTTTTTAAAAAATGATTTTTGTAAGTTATCACACACTATTTATACAACTTTATCATTATTATTTATTTTTTGGGGGCCCACTGAACAGCATGCAGGATCTTAGTTCCTCAACCAGAGACTGAACTTGTGCCCCCTGCAGTGGAAGTGCAGTCTTAACCACCGGACTCCAGGGAAGTCCCTGTTTTTGCAGTTTGATAGAAATCTTCCTACCAATGTCTATTTACAATTTGAGTCATATTAAGCGAATTGTGAGTGAGGAATGCAAGAAAAACAAAAATGAGGTTTGCCAGGGAGCTGGGAAAAATTGCTTCTATCACCAGTCACATCCACAACTGGGTATTGTTTTTGCTTTGGCTCCATCCCTTCATTCTTTCTGGAGTTATTTCTCCACTGATCTCCAGTAGCACATTGGGCACCTACTGACCTGGGGAGTTCCTCTTTCAGTATCCTATCATTTTGCCTTTTCATATTGTTCATGGGGTTCTCAAGGCAAGAATACTGAAGTGGTTTGCCATTCCCTTCTCCAGTGGATCACACTCTGTCAGACCTCTCCACCATGACCCGCCTGTCTTGGGTGGCCCCACAGGGCATGGCTTAGTTTCATTGAGTTAGACAAGGCTGTGGTCCGTGTGAATGGCAGAAAGTGAAGAGGAACTAAAAAGCCTCTTGATGAAAATGAAAGAGGAGAGTAAAAAAGTTGGCTTAAAGCTCAACATTCAGAAAACTAAGTTCATGGCATCTGGTCCCATCACTTCATGGGAAATAGATGGGGAAACAGTGGAAACAGTGTCAGACTTTATTTTTTGGGCTCCAAAATCACTGCAGATGGTGATTGCAGCCATGAAATTAAAAGATGCTTACTCCTTGGAAGGAAAGTTATGACCAACCTAGACAGCATGTTCAAAACAGAGACATTACTTTGCCAACAAAGGTCCATCTAGTCAAGGCTATGGTTTTTCCAGTGGTCATGTACGGATGTGAGAGTGGTCATGTATGGACTGTGAAGAAAGCTGAGCACGGAGATGATGCTTTTGGACTGTGGTATTGGATAAGACTCTTGAGAGTCCCTTGGACTGCAAGGAGATCCAATCAGTCCATCCTAAAGGAGATCAGTCCTGGGTGTTCTTTGGAAGGAACGATGCTAAAGCTGAAACTCCAGTACTTTGGCCACCTCGTGCGAAGAGTTGACTCATTGGAAAAGACTCTGATGCTGGGAGGGATTGGGGGCAGGAGGAGAAGGGGACGACAGAGGATGAGATGGCTGGATGGCATCACCAACTCGATGGATGTGTTTCAGTGAACTCCGGGAGTTAGTGATGGACAGGGAGGCCTGGTGTGCTGCGATTCATGGGGTCACAAAGAGTAGGACACAACTGAGCGACTGAACTGAACTGGGAAAAATTAACTGGCTGTCTTGGGTTTCCCATCACGGAACTCTTTTTTTTTTTTTTTTTTAATAGCTGTTGCTTACCCATCTTACTTTCTCTGATTCAGGAGCAGACCATTTCTATGGTCGAAGGATATTAATATGACAAAAGTCTGGCAATAAGCAGTCAATTTTTTTCCAGAAGCAGAATTGAATTCATTCACATGTGTCAAAATCTACACAGATTCTGGTATTCATGCCTCTGAGTGACAATCAGGTCATTTCCCTGATATTGGGGTTCAGTCCCTTTAGTATGAGCCTCAGTTTTGATGACAGACAATACTTCATGTCAGAACACATACAACTTCCAGAAATTTCACATAATTTTTGGAACACTTATAATTCATATCTCTATGGACACAATATAAAGAAGGCTTAATGTTACTTTTTATTTGACAACCCTTCCCATGTAATTTAACATATCAAGTATACCTAATTCAGAGAAGACAATGGCACCCCACTCCAGTACTCTTGCCTGGAAAATCCCATGGACAAAGGAGCCTGGTGGGCTGCAGTCCATGGGGTCGCTAAGAGTCGGACCCGACTGAGCAACTTCACTTTCATTTTTCACTTTCATGCATTGGAGAAGGAAATGGCAACCCACTCCAGTGTTCTTGCCTGGAGAATCCCAGGGACAGGGGAGCCTGGTGGGCTGCCGTCTATAGGGTTGCACAGAGTCGGAAACGACTGAAGCAACTCAGCAGCAGCAGCATACCTAATTAGCTTAATTTCTCTTTTTATAAGGAGAGAGAACACATTTTTGAGATATTTCATGGGCCTTTAAATATTTCATATTCCAAAGTTAAAGTCAAAAAGCCTTCATTTGGAATTTGATTTTTGGGAAAGTGAAAAAGTGAAAGTGAAACTCATTCATTTGTGTCTGACTCTTTGCAACTCCATGGACTGTAGCCCACCAAGCTTCTCTGTCCATGGAATTCTCCATCCAAGAATACTGGACTGGGTCACCATTCGTTTCTCCAGGGGATCTTCCTAACCCAGGGATTGCACCTGTGTTTTCTGCATTGCAGGCAAATTCTTTACCATCTGAGTCACTGGGGAAGTTTGTCAAAATATAAAAAATGTCTTAAAATGTTTGCCCAAATAGGTCTCTGTGAAACAATGCTCAGTTATCCATTTAACCAAAATAAGAATAGGCAAATTTAGATTATTAAAATTTTTTTTGAATAGTTTCTAAGGCAAAGTCCATTTCCTTGCTTACCATTCAGGTTGGCAAAGGAACTTCCTTTTAGGGGGACTACCAGCTTTTGGGGAGGGGGAAATTTCCTCCTCTACTCCTCTTGAGTTCTTGTGGCTGGGCTAATGATAAATTTGACACAGAATAATTAACAGGAGAAAAAGGAACAAACTTTAATTCATTTGCATGGAGGTTCCACAGAAATGAACCTTTAAAAGTGGCAAAAGCAGGCAGTTTTTAAATGTTTTTTTTTTTGACAAAGAAACAATGTATCTGTGAGGAATTGACTGGAGAAAGAAAATTTAGATTTTAGGTGCCCAATTAGTAAGGAATCTAAATAGAATTTGGGCTTGGGCTATTATATTCAGGAAGTAACAAGGTTTGTTTACATAGACTTCTAGGCCTGAATTCTCAGTCTTTGGTGAGAAGTATGTCCTTTTACCTTTCCATGTGGGGAGTGTACCTTTTACATGAGAGGTACATATTCTGCTTTCAGGGGGACAGAAGGAAGGGTGAGGGTGTCCCTCTTGCACTGGCCATGCCTTAAGTAACTGAAGTTCACTTCAAAATAATTGGTATGCCATTGAGGCACACTTTCGGGTGGTCTGCTGTGGGACCCCACAAACCTTAAAACGTTTAGTAAATGTAACAGTTTGTTTCCCCTACAAGTCAACATGGGCGACCTGTAGAAGCTGGGAACAGCTCTCAGCTGATATTCAGCCAGAGAATGATAACCACTAAGAACTGAATTTTGCCAATAAGCCGAATGATAAGCAAGGTAACAGATTCTGCCTTAAAGCCTCCAAAGGAATGCTGCCTGCCACTACTGACATTTTGCCTGTGAGATCGTGTCAGATTTCTGACATAAAAAACTACAAGTAAATAAATACATATTGAGCCACTAAGCCGGGCTTCCCTCATATGTCAGTTGGTAAAGAATCTACCTGCAATTAAGGAGACCCCCAGTTCGATTCCTGGATCGGGAAGATCTGCTGGAGAAGGGATAGGCTACCCACTCCAATATTCTTGGGCTTCCCTTGTAGCTTAGCTGGTAAAGAATCTGCCTGCAATGTGGGAGACCTGGGTTTGATTCCTGAGTTTGGAAGATCCCCTGGAGAAGGGAAAGGCTACCCACTCTAGTATTCTGGCCTGGAGAATTCCATGGATTATACGGTCCATGGGGTCACAAAGAGTCGGACGTGACTGAGTGACTTTGGTAATTTGTTACAGCAGCAATAGAAAACGAACACAGTAAGGAATGTTCTATTTTTACATCATATAAAAAATATTTTTGTTTATTTGGCTGTGCCAAGTCTTAGTTGGAGAAGGAAATGGCAACCCACTCCAGTGTTCTTGCCTGGAGAATCCCAGGGATGGGGGAGCCTGGTGGGCTGCCGTCTCTGGACTCGAGACACGACTGAAGCGACTTAGCAGCAGCAGCAGTCTTAGTTGGGGCACGTGGGATCTTATGTCTCGGTTTGCAGAAGCTTTTAGCTGTGACCTATGAACTCTTAGCTGTGGCATGTGAGGTCTAGTTCCCTCACCAAAGATCGAACCTAGGGTGTCTGCACTGGGAGCGCAGTCTTAGCCACTGTACCTCCAGGGAAATTCCATTGTCTTTGCCTCATTTAAATAAAAGTTTATCCAATTGTTGCTGCTGTCGTGTAGTTGCTAAGGTGTGTCCGACTCTTTTCGACTCAAAGGACTATAGCCAGCCAGGCTCCTCTTTCCAGGGGATTTTCCAGGCAAGAATACTGGAGTGGGTTACCATTTCTTTTTCCAGGGGCTCCTCCCGACCCAAGGATCAAACCCATGTCTCCTGTATTAGCAGGTGGATTCTTTACTGCTGAGCCACCAGGGAAGCCCTGTTTATCCAATATTGAATCCTTATTCTTCTGGGCTTCCAGGATGTTTACTACTAGACATTATTGAGGCCCTTTCTCATACCAGTGACTCTCAAGGTCCCAAGGGTGTCAAGGATCTTACCATGAGCCAAAATACCCAGGAGGCCCCCTTGGACCTTCTGTAATCATTTGCTATCAATGAAACGCCGTAGTCCCTGGTTCTTGGTCACATGTAACTTGGTGGCAGCGGCAGAATCTTCACAAGGCCGGGAAATTTGGAATCTGGGGTTCATCTCCTCTAGGCATCCAGGATGTCATCCCCTCATTCCTCCCCTCTGGGTGTGGTATCATTACCCGGGAGCGCTGGGGGTTAGGAATGGGATTCTGGTAACCCGTTGTCCCCTTCTCAGGGAAATCTTCCCTCTAACAGTCTAACGATCTTTGCTTTTAACCCAAGGACACATCCATCTCATCCCTCGCACACAGGTGCGCACACATCAGGCCTGATACTGAGGTCGTCTCTAATCTGTTTTAACCTCTCAGACTCCCTTGAAACAAAGAGCATAATGATCTGGTTACTAGGAGTTGGGAGATAAATAAAATATAAATTAACATCTTAGATTATTTTGTTAACACTGATGCACTGTTAAGTTGGTTTTATCTCTTAAAGGAACTTTTGCTTACCTTCCCAGCGCCTTGGTATTTCTCAGAGGTTTGGTGACTGATGGTTTTTATTTTGGTATTGAAGTCTGTCCCAAACTGGTAAACTCACATAAAATAGCAGCTGGCAGGGTGTGTGATACATTTTTTGCAGGCTTCTTAAGGTCAGGGTTCATAAACTGGCCATTGGGCGAATTTCTTGCTTTTCAGAGGGGAAAAATGACTCTCTCTTCACTCAACTCTGGCTCTATCCCACCTGCATGGGAGTTTTCTTTGATTCTGGTCAACCTCTAGGAGAATGAACTGCAGAGAAGCAAGGATGGAGCAGGGCCCACTTAAATGTGTTTATGGTAATAGTCTAGGCAAGAGATGACACAGGCTTGAATCAGGGCAGAGGTAGTAGAAACAAATGGTTGGATTTTGAATTCTTTGATAGGTACAACCAATGATCTCATGTTGGATGTTAAAAGAGGAAACCAAATATAAATAGGCTTGTTATAACTTAACCTCTTTCACATAATTCATAGCTGGGTGTCTGGAGGGACCTTAAATGACTTGCCAGAACATTTCACATCTTGAGACTGGAGATCAGAGTTTAAGGGTTGTCACAGGAGACTTTTAGTAGTTAAAGAGTTGGTTCTCCAATCTAAATTGCATCCTTATTTCTTTGTTTTCTGATTCACCTCCTTTTGTATAGTCTCTAGGATTTCATTATCTCCCAACTCCAACTGGCATTAAGTTCCAGTTTTTTCTCCCATCCCACATTCATCACCAGACAGCTTTTTCAGCTTTTTTCTATCCTCCCTTCGAGTACTCCAAAATAAATGACAGGTACCATTTTCAGGGGAAAAGAATGCAGGAAAGCTGAAAACAATAGCCCTGTATTCTATATACAAGCTTGATTTTAAGATGACTAAAAATGTCATAGTGAGATCAACATTTTAAGAAATACAGTACTATTACTATCAGTGATAAATCTACTTTGTTTTATATTTACTCTTTCGTAGCTCAAGAATCAAGATAATTATCATTACAAAACTTAATTCATATGACTGGTAAAATTTTTTTTGTTTAAAACGTTGAATGCTGGAAGAAGTAACAAAGTATTAATAAGTGAGAAGAATCAGCACCTATATAAGGCAAGTAGTCTCTTTTCTAAAGTGAAGTTAATGTTAATTTAAAAAAACCCTGCGGGCTATATTGCTGTTTTTCAGAGCTGTAAAACCTTAGGCAAAGTAGTTATCTTTCTGTGGCTTTTCTTTCCTCTCCATGAAATCTCAGCTCTCTTATTGCCTCTTGAGCTTAGGGTCCTCGGACAATGGAAAAAAAAAAAAGAAAGAAAGAAAAAAAACCTCATTTAAATAAATATTTAGTGTCTAGCGTAAAAATACATGTTTGCTATTGGAAATACCAAGTACAAGTCACAGGGCACAGGTTCCTGACCTTCGAGAGTAGGAAATCCTCTGAAGCAGACCAGCAGTGAATCCTATTTACAGTTGGTGCATACTTTCCCATGCTGGCCTGAAACTATCAAGTACGTCAGCGGCTGCGACTGTGCGCACTCACCCAGCTACTAATAATTCTTAAACTGCCATCCTAAAGCGGAATATGCAGAATTCCACTTTACTTTCACTTTTGAAGGAGTTAAAAATAAGGAAAGTACAACTTCGCCACCTGAGATGTTTTCAGAAGAGATTCCTTTACTCGCCCCAGAGACACTTCCCTAACCTCAGTAGCTCCCCAGGACAACCCACACTTTCCTTCCGGGTTCTAGCTGAACTGTTTTACTGGGCATAAACCAATGGGCTCATTCCTTCTCCGCGGCGGGGCGGGGTCTTCCGCCTGGGCTTCGGAGACCCGCCCCGTACGTGGCGTGCGTGCGTGGCGTCGTGCGGCGCGGGACGGTTTCTTCAGCTTGTGGCGCCCCCCGGCGGTAGCGGTGAAGCGATGTGAGGGCCGGCCCTGAGCGCCTGCCATGGAGCAGCACCAAGAGGCGCGAACACCCGGGAACCCCGTCGCGCGGCTGCCTGGGACCTTGAGGTCTCAGACGCCCGAGGAGGAGGAGCCGCGGGTGGGCGGGTCAGCGCCAGCGGCCTCCGTCTTGGACGCGGAGGCGTATGGGGCCAGTGCGGACGGGCTGTGGGAACTGCCAGTGGAGCCGGCGGAGCGGAGGCCCGAGTGCAGCCACTGCAGGTGACCGCCGGGCGGGGGCGAGGGCGGGGACTGAAGCCAGCGGCGGACTTGGGGGGCGACGGGAGGTGGGGCGGGGGCGCTGCAGCGACCCCTGCCGGGGAGGCGGCTGCTGTGACTGAGGACCAGGGGAGCATTGTCTCCTTCATCTCTGCGCTTGGAGCAGCAGGGTCCACTGGTTGAGGTTGAAATCACTGTGAAATAGCCACAGCTCTTTCAGTAAGAAGCCTTTTCTCCAGGTTCAGGATTACTTACTCTTAATTCATGCAAGACACTAGCGGGTCATGGGATGAGCGGACAGAAGCTCCGCTGTCAAGAAACAAGTGTCTGATGGAGGAAGGAAGGCGTAATAACAGTAATAACACTTATGTTTATGTGACACAGCCATCTCACGGTCAAAACAAAACAAAAGCATAAAACGGATTAGAGGCGAGAGACAAGGTGGCTATTACAGTAGTTGAGATTGGATTCCGAATTCTGAATTCACTTAGAGATATATATTGAGCACCTGCTGTGTGTCAGGCACTGTGCTAGGTTTCTGGTAACCTAGGCATGGATAACGGAGAAGGCAATGGCACCGCACTCCGCTGTTCTTGCCTGGAAAATCCCATGGACGGAGGAGCCTGGTGGGCTGCAGTCCATGGAGTCGCTAAGAGTCGGACACAACTGAGCGACTTCACTTTCATTTTTCACTTTCATGCATTGGAGAAGGAAATGGCAACCCACTCCAGTGTTCTTGCCTGGAGAATCCCAGGGACTGGGGAGCCTGGTGGGCTGCCGTCTGTGGGGTTGCACAGAGTCGGACACGACTGAAGCGACTTAGCAGCAGCAGGAATGCATAGAAATGTCTCTGAGCTCACTGGGCCACTTATAGTCTAATGAGGAGACTGTTTATTAAACTGAGTGAATGTGAGTGAAGTCGCTCAGTCGTGTCCGACTCTTTGTGACCCCGTGGACTGTGACGGGGTACCAGGCTTCTCTGTCCATGGGATTCTCCAGGCAAGAATACTGGAGTGGGTTACTGTTTCCTTCTCCAGGGGATCTTCCCTACCCAGGAATCAAACCCGGGCCTCCCGCATTGGAGGCAGACGCTTTAACCTCTGAGCCACAAGGGAAGCAGCAATTAACATTGTCTGCCCGATTTAGTTATGGCAGAAAGTGAAGAGGAACTAAAAAGGCTCTTGATGAAAGTGAAAGAGGAGAGTGAAAAAGTTGGCTTAAAGCTCAACATTCAGAAAACTAAGATCATGGCATCTGGTCTCATCCCTTCATGGGAAATAGATGGGGAAAGAGTGGAAACCGTGTCAGACTTTACTTTTTTGGGCTCCAAAATCACGGCAGATGGTGATTGCAGCCATGAAATCAAAAGACGCTTACTCCTTGGAAGGAAAGTTATGACCAACCTAGATAGCATATTCAAAAGAAGAAATATTACTTTGCTAACAAAGGTCCGTCTAGTAAAGGCTATGGTTTTTCCAGTGGTCATGTATGGATGTGAGAGTTGGACTGTGAAGAAAGCTGAGTGCTGAAGAATTGATGCTTTTGAACTGTGGTGTTGGAGAAGAGTCTTGGAGAGTTCCTTGGATTGCAAGGAGATCCAACCAGTCCATCCTAAAGATCAGTCCTGGGTGTTCATTGGAAGGACTGATGCTAAAGTTGAAACTCCAGTACTTTGGCCACCTCATGCGAAGAGTTGACTCATTGGAAAAGACCCTGATGCTGGGAGGGATTTGGGGGGTAGGAGGAGAAGGGGATGACAGAGGATGAAATGGCTGGATGACATCACCGACTCCATGGACATGAGTTTGAGTAAACTCCGGGAGCTGGTGATCGACAGGGAGGCCTGGCGTGCTTGGATTCATGGGGTCACAAAGAGTGGGACACGACTGAGTGACTGAACTGAACTGAATGTACTTTCACGATTGTGAGGACTGTTCTCCCTGCTTGCTTGAATCTCATGTTATACAGATGTACCAGTTTTTAAAATAAACTTTCTTTTCTGTTGTAATGTTAACATAGGCTTTAAGAAATGTGTATTTATTTTTATTATATTTGGCTATTCAGGGTCTTAGTTGCAGCACGAGGAATCTTTGATCTTTGTTGTGGCATATGTTATCTTTAGTTGTGGCATGCAAACTCTTAATTGTGACATGTGGAATCTATTTCCCTGACCAGGGGTTGAACCTGGGCTCCCTGCATTGTGAGTGGGTAATCTTAGCCACTGGACCACCAGGGAAGTCCCACCATTAACCTTAATGGAATGAAAGCTAATGGAGCCTTTCAATTTTTACTGGACCTCTTGGGAGAATTCTACAATTGAAATAATCCTTGAAACATTCTTTCTTTCATTTCTCTGTGATTTATCTGACTTTTCTATCCTAGTCTTCTTTGCCTGTTCTATTCAAAGTGTCAGTGTTGGGCCACCTAGATTCTCTTGTTCTAATCCCGTACACTTCCCACAGATGATGTTACCATTTTTCATGTAGAGGTTGTCACCTCTACATTGGTCTCTCTACATCAGACTCTTCTGTGGAGTAAGAGATGAATGTCTTCATTTAATCATTGTGTATGGAGTACTTTGCTAATTACTGTTAATACGGTTGGAGGCTTTATCCATATAGACTGTTTAGTTTGTTGTTGGTTACAGATGATAAACCAGTAAAAAAGCAACCAAATATGTAATTACAGGTTGAAAAAAAACACAAAAGAACAGCAATGAAGGAGAGAAGTAGGATGCTGTAATAGAAAATAGCAGGATGGTGTCAGGAAAGATTTCTGAAGAAACTGGAGCCTATTATACAGAGTGAAGTAAGCCAGAAAGAAAAATACCAATACAGTATACTAACACATATATATGGAATTTAGAAAGATGGCAACAATAACCCAGTATACGAGACAGCAAAAGAGACACTGATGTATAGAACAGTCCTTTGGACTCTGTGGGAGAGGGAGAGGGTGGGATGATTTGGGAGAATGGCATTGAAACATGTATAATATCATATATGAAACGAGTCGCCAGTCCAGGTTCGATGCACGATACTGGATGCTTGGGGCTGGTGCACTGGGATGATCCAGAGGGATGGTATGGGGAGGGAGGAGGGTTCAGGATGGGAAACACATGTATACCTGTGGTGGATTCATTTTGATAAATGGCAAAACCAATGCAATATTGGAAAGTTAAAAAATAAAATTAAAAAAAAAAAAAAAAAAGTGACACTGGTGAAGCACAAAAAAAAAAAAAAAAAAAAGAAAGAAAGAAAGATAAGACTGATTCAACCAAGAGAAAAGTATTTCAAGAAGGCGAGCAGAAAGACAGACTGGTTGCTTTTCTTTACCATTTGACCTTTTCCCAGGGCTGAATCAAAAGACCTCGGAGTCAGAATCTTGAGTGTAAGGGTCTTTTTATATTTTCTGACTGTATATGTGTAGTAGATATTCCGTAGACCTTTGACAAAGGTGAGTAGTTTGTATCTAGAAGAGACTGTTTGGAAGAGAGGGTATGTGAATACAATTTATTTAAATAAGTTGTCTAAAGTTGTTAGATGATAACACTTAAAAATGTGGCAAAGAGGTCTACTAGAACGCTGAAAGAAAAATGTTTCAAATATAAATCCAGAGCTAAATTATGCTAGCTTTATCATATAGTTTTTAGTTTACTCAGAACTGCTAGTTGAAATAGTTTAAAAATTAGTCTTCTGTGGTTAGCAAAATTTTATAATGTTTCTGATCGATTTCTTCTTGCCCCATTATAGGCTTTGTGTTTTAAAGCACTTTTAGATTGATAACAAACTTGAGAGGAAGGTACAGAGCTTTCCCATATGGCCTCTGCCCCCTCCATCCCCCCACCACATGCATAGCTTCTCAGTTATCAACATCCCCTACCAGAGTGGTACGTTTGTTACAATTGATGGACTCGGGTGACACATCATTATCACTTAAAAGTCCATAGTTTAGATTAGGGTTCACTGTTGGCGTTGTACATACTTGAAGTTTGGACAAATTTGTAATAACATTTATCTGCTATTATAGTTTCATGCAGAGTGTTTTCACTGCCTTAAAAATCCTCTTGGCTCTGCCTTTTCATTCCTCTCTACCCCCTAACCTGATCTACTGTTTAAAAAATGTACTGGATTTTAGCTTGTTTTCAGTTTTATTTAGTTAATATTTGAGAATTGTAATTCACTGTCACATTTCTGTGTTTTGCTTTTTCTGGTGACATTTTCTACCTTTTAAAGACTTTTCTTCCCTTGACATGTTATGCATTTTGTTTTAATTGGTTAGGATACAGTTCTAGAAATAGAATATTTAGGTGTTACCAATAAAATATAAACTAATTTATAGCTCTTTATATTTTATTTCATTAGGCTGTTAGGGTCTCAACTAGTTGCCTGAGTGAACTTCTTTACTGTTATGCTTATAATAGTTTTTAAAATTGAAATGCATTTTTAGGTTTGAGTGATCAGTACGTCACAATTATTTGGCCCGTTTTTTAATACTTAAAACACTATTCATTTAAATACATGACTATACTTGTCACTGCCTAAAGAGTTCTAGGGAGAAGGCAATGGCACCCCACTCCAGTACTCTTGCCTGGAAAATCCCATGGATGGAGGAGCCTGGTAGGCTGAAGTCCATGGGGTTGCGAAGGGTTGGACACAACTGAGCGACTTCACTTTCACTTTCACTTTTTACTTTCATGCATTGGAGAAGGAAATGGCAGCCCACTCCATTGTTCTTGCCTGGAGAATCCCAGGGACGGGGGAGCCTGGTGGGCTGCCGTCTATGGGGTTGCACAGAGTCGGACACGACTGAAACGACTTAGCAGCAGCAACAGCAAAGAGTTCTAGAGATTGGTTTTGTTCGGGAAGTGTAGACTCAATTTAAATTCTCAGCAGAATCTTGCTTGTTAGAAATAGAGCATATCTTAAATGTTGGGGCCAGTGTGAGGAAAGCAGGAGAGACTCCATCTTGAGGCCTGTCATCCGTCTTAAGGATAGGATGTAAACTGGGCCTGAACTCTGCCCAAGAGTGAGGAAACCGTTGCTAATGGAAACCAGGTCTCCTGGAGACTTCCCTCCTTAAAGATGGCAAATGGAGATTGTAGTTGAGGTCAGGCTGCCCCTGTTAGATTAACCAAGGAGACATACCCCCTTGATGTATAACCATTGTCCCCCCTCCCCCTTAACTTTAATTGTTTGTTCTCTGAGCACCTACTTGTTATAAAACTCAGTCATATACAACAAGGAGGTTGCTAACATGTAACCAGTCATTTGGGGGTGGGGTATAAAAATGGGCCTCTCAGAAACATCAGGGTCCTTGTTGGGAACTGATTCCTCTTGGACCCGCTGGCGTAATAAGCTGTACTCCACTGTCTTGAGCGTCTTCCGAGGTGTGTTTTGCGACTCTGGATTCCACAACAAAATATGAATGAAATATCTTTCAAAAGATCTGTACTAGTTTGGTATTGCAGGTTACAAATTTTGTAAAAAGTATGTCCCTGTTAAAAGGAACAGCATGTACAGGATTATACTGTATCTGTACAGTGTATTTGGAGAGCTTGGCAGAAAGGAAGGAGAGGTGAGGCTGCAGAGGTTGATGGTGGTTCTATTGGGAAGGGCCAAATAAGCTGTGTTAGGAAGTTAGAATTCCTGGTGGACTGCAGTCCATGGGGTTGCAGAGAGTAGGACATGACTGAGCGTCTAACCACTTTCACTTTTCTAATCTTCCTCTTTGGCTTAGCAGATAAAGAATCTGCCTGCAATCCAGGAGATATGAGTTGGATCCCGGGGTCATGAAGATATGCTGGAGAAGGAAATGGCAGCCCATTCCAGTATTCTTGCCTGAAAAATCCCATGGACAGAGGAACTTGGTGGACTATAGTCCATGGGGTTGAAAAGAGTCAGACATGACTGAGGGACTAAGCAGCAGCAGGAAGTTTGAGCCTAAAGCACTAGAGCCCGACAAAATAGCCACTGAAGTTTTTTTTTTTTAATAAAGGTGTCAATTTGACTTCTGTGGGTGGCTTTTAGCTATCATAATTTATGCTCTGTTTTATTAAGAAAAATGCAAACTGAATAGTGATACAGTGGTAAAGGCTTGCCTGGGAAGAGTTAGAGCCTCATTATAGTAAAGATGCCAAACATCTTAATTATATTTTTATGTCTTCTGTGGATATTCCTGCCTGAGGACAAGAGTTGGAAATCACTTGCAAATCATTGGTCATAAAAATAAGTACAGAGAATTTTTTAATGTGTCTGAGGGAGGAAGACAGCAGGGACAACATATACATAAACTGACACAGATAGGCCCTGAGACATAATTTTTCTCTCTCCAGTGCTTTTTTCTTTCAAAAGTACAAAGTTGTAAGGATTGTGTGAAACCACATCAATATAAATAGCACCCATTTATTAGATACTGGTCATTAGCAGGTTATCCACTGAGATGAGGTGTTTTATATTTGTTATTTTATTTATGTCCCATAACAGCTTTCTGGAGTTGATGATATCATTAGCTTTTAAAGGATGAAAAGGTGGAGGTAACAATCAGGTAGCAGAGCAGGGTTTCTGGCTCCAGTCCGCTTGGCTCCCAAGCTCCTGCAAGGGCTTGACTCTTTGCTGTACCCTCCACGCTTGCTGAAGAAGCCTTATTCTTTTGATTGCGGAGTGGATGTAGTCACTAGTTGAAGTGGAGCTATTAAAGCTGCAGGAGTAGCTCTGTTTTCATACTTTTTAAGCTGAAGTATGTTTCAATTCAGTTGCTTATTCATGTCTGAGCCTTTGCGACCCCATGGACTACAGCACCTCAGGCTTCTCTGTCCATTACCAGTTCCGGAAGCTTGCTCATGTCCATGATGATGCCATCCAAACATCTCATTCTCTGTCGTCCCCTTCTTCTCCTGCCTTCAATCTTTCCCAGCTTCAGGGTCTTTTCCAGTGAGTCAGTTCTTCGCATCAGGTGGCCAAAGTATTGGAGTTTCAGCTTTAGCATCAGTCCTGCCAATGAACTGATCTCCTTTAGGATTGACTGGCTTGATCTCCTGGCAGTCCAAGTGACTCTCAAGAGTCTTCTCTAACACCACAGTTCAAAAGCATCAATTCTTTGGTGCTCAGCTTTCTTTATGGTCTGTCCGTCACAGAAAAGAAAATTAGATACCAAGTGAATTAGAGATACCAAGGGAACATTTCATGCAAAGATGGGCACAATAAAGGACAGAAACGGTATGAACCTAACAGAAGCAGAAGATGTGAAGAAGAGGTGGCAAGAATGAACAGAAAAACTATACAAAAAAGATCTTAATGATCCAGATAACCACGATGGTGTGATCACTCACCTAGAACCAATCCTGGAATGCAGTCAAGTGGGCCTTAGGAAGCATCACTGTGAACAAAGCTAGTGGAAGTGATGGAATTCCAGTTGAGCTATTTCAAATCCTAAAAGGTGATGCTGTGAAAGTGCTGCACTCAATATGCCAGCAAATTTGGGAAACTCAGCAGTGGCCACAGGACTGGAAAAGGTCAGTTTTCATTCCAATCCCAAAGAAAGGCAATGCCAATGAATGTTCAAACTACCACACAACTGCACTCATCTCACAGGCTAGCAAAATTATGCTCAAAATTCTCCAAACTAGGATTCAACAGTATGTGAACTGAGAACTTCCAGATGTTCAAACTGATTTTAGAAAAGGCAGAGGAACCAGAGATCAAATTGCCAACATCCGATGGATCATCAGAAAAGCAAGAGAGTTCCAGAAAAACATCTACTTCTGCTTTATTGACTACGCCAAAGCCTTTGACTGTGTGGATCACAACAAACTGGAAAATTCTGAAAGAGATGAGAATACCAGACCACCTGACCTGCCTCCTAAGAAGTCCATATGCAGGTCAAGAAGCAGCAGTTGGAACTGGACATGGAATAATGGACTGGTTCCAAATTGGGAAAGGAGTATGTCAAGGCTGTATATTGTCACCCTGCTTTTTTAAGTTATGTATGCAGAGTACATCCTGCAAAATGCTGGGCTTGGATGAAGCACAAGATGGAATCATATTGCTGGGACAAATATCAATAACCTCAGATATGCAGATGACACCATCCTTATGGCAGAAAGAGAAGAACTTAAGAGCCTCTTGATGAAAGTGAAAGAGTAGAGTGAAAAAGCTGGCTTAAAACTCAGCATTCCAAAAACTAAGATGATGGCATCTGGTGCCATCACTTCATGGCAAATAGATGGGGAAACAGTGGAAACAGTGACAAACTTTCCTTTCATGGTCTCCAAAATCACTGCAGACTGTGACTACGGCCATGAAATTAAAAGACTCTTGCTCCTTGGAAGAAAAGCTATGACCAACCTAGGCACCATATTAAAAAGCAGAGACATTACTTGGCTGATAAAGCTAAGTATAGTCAAAGCTATGGCTTTTCCAGTAGTCACGTATGGATGTGAGAGTTGGACCATAAAGAAGTATGTTTACTTCAAGCTTAGTAACAGGATGCCTGAGCATTAGTATTTTCTAGCTCCTTTTTTGGGATTCCCAGGTGGTACTAGTGGTAAAGGGCCCACCTGCCAATGCAGGAGACATAAGAGACATGGGTTTGATCTCTGGGTTGGGATGATTCTTTGGAGAAGGGCATGGCAACCCATTCCAGTATTCTTGCCTAGAGAATCTCAGGGACGGGAGACTGGTAGGCTGCAGTCCATAGGGTCTCAAAGAGTTAGTCATGCACAACTGAAGTGACTTAGCATGCACACAGCTCCTTTTTTACGTAAATTGAGATACATTTGGTCGGTGTACAATATTATGTAAGTTTAAGGTATACAGCCTGTTGATTTGATACATTTATATACTCAGTATGATTATCCCTGGTAGTCGTTAGCTGTTGTCACCTAATTATCATTTCCTTTCTGTGCTGAGAAGTTTTAAGATGTAGTATGTTAGCAAGTTTGAAGTATGTAATATAGTATTGTTGACTATATCACAGTGCTGTGCATTACATCTCCAGCATTTATTCATCTTCTGATTACAACTTTGTATCCTTTAATAACATCTTGTTTCCTTA
This sequence comes from Bos mutus, assembly GCF_027580195.1. Lineage (NCBI taxonomy): Eukaryota > Metazoa > Chordata > Mammalia > Artiodactyla > Bovidae > Bos > Bos mutus. The sequence goes on from NC_091623.1 coordinate 74,725,197, forward strand.
TTCCATGTCTTAACCTTTTCTGTATTCTTTAGGCTTGAATATTCAGGAGAAAAAGGTGATGGGAATGAAAACATGAGAAAGTGAAGCAGGGAAGACTGTAGGTGTTTGAGAAGAACACAGGGGCCACAAGCTGGCAGCCCACAGTTTTGTTTAAAACTATATTTTACCAGTTTGAAATTAGTTGCTAATAGTTAAAAATGAAGATGTTTTATATCAGAATCCAGATTTCTGGTTTCTGTAAGAATGGGGAGATGTAGCAGCTTTGGGGCCACCATCCTGAGTATTGGTTGTGCCTATAGATTGGGTATGATCTGTCCAGGTCATCCTTGCTCCCAGTCCATCCTGCTTCATTCATCTCTGATTAACTGCCTGCCCTTCATAGATACTTGCTTTTACATCTGGGTCTCATGTACGTCATTGTGGTCTGGTCTGCCTCAGCAGCAGGGTAAATCAGCCTGCACGTTTTATAGGTAAAAGTGAAACCTGGTAATTCCCAAAACAATTACTTTATAATAATTGAGATTGTTGAGTTGGTATTGACACTTAGAAATCTGTTTGGGTAAATTTAAAATAAGCTAGATTATTGATGATAATTTTTAGGATAAAAATTTAGAAAGTCTTCAAATTTAATTCCTTGTGCATATCAAAAGTATCATATTCTTAAGACACTAAGTTAATTTGTTCTTTCTTGTTAATCTAGAAAATCTGTTTATTCTTTGAAGTAGTTTATTCCTAAGATATGTGGGACGCTAACTGATTTACAAATTACTGTGCAAGCTAATCATATGTTCAAAGTTGAGCAAAAATGATATATCTCAAGAGGGAGTTTTTTTCTTAATCTTAATTAAGTCTCCAAAGATGAGTGACCAATTAAAAAAAACCACATCAGAGCTTTCTAAATGTTTGATTTATTTTCCACAAGAAAAACAAGAATGTTATCATTACCCTCTGATAGATGTTTTTTTCAAAGAACATCAAAGCACATTAATTTTTTAACTATGTTTATATTTGTTCCGAATTAAAAATTTATAGTTCTGTTAGTGCTTATGTACTGAGAGAATATATTCTAAGATAGTCTAGTATAACATTAGGTTTTTTCATTTATTTTTAAAAATATGTAATGTACTTTAATTTTTTCCAGTTTTATTGAGATATAATTGACATACAGCACTGTACAAGTTTAAATACAGCATAATGATTTGACTTACATATACCATGAAATGATTATTCTGATAAATTTGTAGTACATATGTCATCTCATATAGATTAAAAAAATAAAAAAAATTTTTTTCCTTATGATGAGAACTCTTTAAGTTTTATTTAATTTATTTATTAATTTATTTATGCTGTGCTGAAGCTTATGGAATCTCAGTTCCCTGACCAGGAATTGAATATGGGCCATAGCAGTGAAAGCTTGGGATCCTACTAACTAGCAGGCCATCAGGAAACTGCCAGGATTTACTTTGTTAACAACTTTCATCTATAATATACAGCAGTGCTAATTACATTATATTGTACATTACATCCCTGGTACTTAAATTTATCTTATAACTGGAAGTTTGTACCTTTTGACCATCTTCATCCATTTCCCCCTCTCACCACTCCTCACCTCTGGTAACCAAAAACCTTATCTTTTTCTTTGTTGGGTGAACTATAATCGACCTTCAACACTGTGTTAGTTCCTGGTGTCCAAATAGTGATTTGATACTTCTATACATTAGAAAACAATCACCACAGTAAGTCTAGTTACCAGTGTTACCAGTTACTATTGTCATTTAGTCATAAAGTCATGTCTGACTCTTTGTGACCGCAGCCGTTCAGGCTTCCCTGTCCTTCGCCATCTCCTAGAGTTTGCCCAAACTCATGTCCTTTGAGTCGGTGATGCCATCCAACCACCTCATGCTCTGTTGCTCTCTTCTCCTCTTGTCCTCAATCTTTCCGAGCATCAGGGTCTTTTCCAATAAGTCAGGTCTTTGCATCAGGTGTCACTAGACAAAGATATTACATAATTATCAACTATATTCCTCACACTGTACATTTCATACCGGTAAGACATTTATTTTGTAACTGGAAATTTGTAACTCTTTATTCCTTCACCTTTTCTGCTTATCTTCCCACCCCTCTCCTCTCCTCTGGCAACCACTTGTTTATTCTCTTTGAGTAAATTCAGCATTATTTTAAAAGAGTTCACAGGTTACGCAGTGCTTTTTCATATATGTTTTTATTTACCACATAAAACAACTTTGTGATTTAAATAGTTATTCTCTTTTATGTATTTTTAAGGTCAGGTGAGTAATAGAGTAGAGCTCCATTCAGTTCAGTTCAGTCGCTCAGTCGTGTCCAACTCTTTGCAACTCCATAAACCGCAGCATGCCAGGCCTCCCTGTCCATCACCAACTGCTGGAGTCCACCCAAACCCATGTCCATTGAGTTGGTGATGCCATCCAACCATCTTATCCTCTGTCATCCCCTTCTCCTGCCCTCAATCTTTCCCAGCATCACGGTCTTTTCAAATGAGTCAGCTCTTCACATCAGGTGGCCAAAGTATTGGAGTTTCAGCTTCAACATCAGTCTTTCCAAGAACACCCAGGACTGATCTCCTTTAGGATAGACTGGTTGGATCTCCTTGAAGTCCAAGGGACTCTCAAGAGTCTTCTCCAACACCACAGTTCAAAAGCATCAATTCTTCAGTGCTCAGCTTACTTCACAGTCCACCTCTCACGTCCATACATGGCATTGGAAAAACCATAGCCTTGACTAGACGGACTTTTGTTGACAAAGTAATATCTCTGCTTTTTAATATGCTATCTAGGTTGGTCATAACTTTCCTTCCAAGGAGTAAGCATCTTTTAGTTTCATGGCTGCAATCACCATCTGCAGTGAGCTTCATATTTATATTTCCGTATCACATAATAATGAATTATACTGAAATGAACAATATTACAGTCTTTGTTTTCCTATTGCATGTAATAAATACTTCCAATGAGGTGTTCCTTTTCCTTCTTCTAACGCATTGATTTTTTTCCTTTGTTCATGGTGATTTTTAATTATTTTGAGAGGGGCAGTTTTATTGTCTTTTTAACGTCCTCCTTTACCTCCTGAATCCTTTATCTGCTTGTGGTCAGCTTCTCTCTTGGTGACTATTCATCAATCAGAAAGGCAAATTTGAAGGTACTATTGATTGATTTTTTTCTCTTCCCTGGTAGCTCAGATGGTAAAGAATCCACCTGCAATGCAGAAGACCTGAGTGTTCAATCTCTGGCTGGGGAAGAACCCCTGGAGAAGGGAATGGTGACCTACTCCAGTGTTCTTGTCTGGGAAATCCCATGGACAGAGGAGTCTGGTGGCTACAGTCCATGGGGTTGCAAGGAGTTGGACATGACTGAGTGACTGACACTTTAACTTTTTCTTTTTTTCTCTGCTGAGCTTTTTTTTTTAATTTTATTTTATTTTTAAACTTTACATAATTGTATTAGTTTTGCCAAATATCAAAATGAATCCGCCACAGGCATACATGTGTTCCCCATCCTGAACCCTCCTCCCTCCTCCCTCCCCACACCATCCCTCTGGGTCGTCCCAGTGCACCAGCCCCAAGCATCTGCTGAGCTTTTTAAAGATTTTTAAATTTATTTGTGACTGCTGGATCTTCATTGCTTCGCACGGGCTTTCTCTAGTTGTAGTGAGTGGAGACTACTCTAGTTGGGGTGGTTTCTCTTGTGGAGCATGTGCTCTAGGCACACACAGACTTAGTAGTTGTGGCACAAAGGCTTAGTTGCTCCATGGCATGTGGGATCCTCTTGGACCAGGGGTTGAACCCATGTCCCCTGCATTGATAGCTGGATTCCCAACCACTAGCCCACCAGAGAAGCTCCTCTGATGAGTTTTTAGCTTTCTTGTTTCTCATTTTTCTTCTACTGGAAGCCTAATCAAAACATTGTGTTCCAATGTTATGAAACACAGTAATGTTCCAGGATTACTCAAGGGAAACAAAGAAGTGTTCCAAGATTACTCAAGGGGGAAAAAAAATAAAAAAGGAAAGGAAAGTTATGGAATGAGTCTCCTAACCTTGCAAAAAGTTAGAGAGATTGACCTGATAGAAACATATCTGAACTCACAGGTGAGACCCCTAGGAAAAAAATTAAAATTAAGAAAAGAAAAAGCTGAACAGACATAGCAGTGACTGCATACTACAAGAGGAGAGAGTCTGCAGTTTAAGTCTAGCTTAGTTTAGACAGCATATTAAAAAGCAGAGGCATTACTTTGCCAACAAAGTTCCGTCTAGTCAAGGCTATGGTTTTTCCAGTAGTCCTGTATGGATGTGATAGTTGGACTATAAAGAAAGCTGAGGGCTGAAGAATTAATGCTTTTAAACTGTGGTGTTGAGAAGACTCTTGAGAGTCCCTTGGACTTCAAGGAGATCCAACCAGTCCATCCTAAAGGAGATCAGTCCTGGGCATTCACTGGAAGGACTGATGTTGAAGCGGAAACTCCAATACTTTGGCCACCTGATGTGGAGAGCTGACTCATTGGAAAAGACCCTGTTGCTGGGAAAGATTGAGGGCAGGAGGAGAAGGGGACGACAGAGGATGAGATGGTTGGATGGCATCACCCACACAATGGATGTGGGTTTGGGTGGACTCCGGGAGTTGGTGACGGACAAGGAGGCCTGGCGTGCTACGGTTCATGGGGTCACAAAGAGTCGGACACAACTGAGCTACCAAACTGAACTGAACTGAAATTTACAAAGAACCAGAACAATTAAGTAGAATCCAGAGTTTCTGTACTAGATTGTCTAAAAATGTCCAGTTTTCAACCAAAGCTTACTGAACATGCAAAGTAACAGGGAAGTATGACTCACATACAGGGAGAACGATAGAAAATAGGAACTGTCTTTGAATGGATCAAGATTTCAGATTTAGTAGAAAAATACTTCAAAGTATTTGAAGTACTCTTATAGTAGATTCAAAGAACTAAAGGAAAAAAATACAGTGACCATGATGCAACAGAGATTCTCAATAGAGGGATAGAAATTATTTTTAGAAGTCTGTGCAAATTGTCAGTGTAGGTTTGTCATTTGTAACAGATGTACCACTCTGATTGGGGGTGTTGTTAATGGGGAGGCTATTATGCATGTGTTGGGGCAAGCGGTGTATAGAAAAGCTCTGTACATTCTTGTCAATTTTTCTGTGCATCTAAAGCTGCTCTAGAAAACATCTTAAAGATGTGTATGGTTTATTCGTCTATGTAAATGTGTTACTTGGCAGGTGAGTTTTTTAAAAAATTGTGTTAATATGTATATAAAAAATTTATCATTTTAACCTTTTATAAGTGTATGATTCAGTGGCATTAAATACATTCATAAGGTTATATAACCATCACTGCTTATCTCTACCCAAAACTTTTTATCATCCCCAGTATAAAATCTGTACCTGTTAAATAATATTTTCTCATCCCCTTCTCCCCCAGGCCTTACTAATCTCTATTCTATTAATACTGTTTCTGAGAATTATCTACACTAGATCCTTCGTATAATCATACAATATTTGTTTTCTGACATTTCACTAAGAATAGTGCTTTCAGGTTCCATCAAAATTTCATTTTATGACTGAATTGTATGTATGCATGCATGCATGCAGAGTTGCTTTGGTTGTGTCCAACTCTTTGCGACCCTATGGACTGTAGCCCACTAGGCTCCTCTGTCCATGGGATTTTCCTGGCAAGAATACTGGAGTGGGTTGCCATGACCTCCTCCAGGGCATCTTCCCGACCAAGGCTTCGAACCTGATTCTCACGTCTCCTGTATTGGCAGGCGGGTTCTTTACCACTAGTGCCACTTGGGAAACCCTGAACTGTATGTGTATGCCATTTTAACTTATCTGTTATCCATTCTTTTGTTGATGGATACTTGTGTTTCTTTTTGGCTACTGTGAATAGTGTTACCGTGAACATTGGTATGCTATGCTATGCTATGCTATGCTATGCTATGCTATGCTAAGTCACTTCAGTCGTGTCCGACTCTGTGTTGACCGCATAGACGGCAGCCCACCAGGCTCCCCCGACCCTGGGATTCTCAAGGCAAGAACACTGGAGTGGGTTGCCATTTCCTTCTCCAATGCATGAAAGTGAGAAGTGAAAGTGATCCTAGATCCTAGATCACTAGATCCTTCGTATAATCATACAATATTTGTTTTCTGACATTTCACTAAGAATAGTGCTTTCAGGTTCCATCAAAATTTCATTTTATGACTGAATTGTATGTATGCATGCATGCATGCAGAGTTGCTTTGGTTGTGTCCAACTCTTAGTGACCCCATGGACTGCAGCCCACCAGGCTCCTCCATCCATGGGATTTTCCAGGCAAGAGTACTGGAGTGGGGTGCCATTGCCTATCAAATCTAGTTTCTGCTTTTCATTCTTTTGGATGTATACCTAGGAGTGGAATTGCTGGCTCTTATGGTAGTTTTTTGTGTTTAACTTTTTGAGGAATTGCCAAACTGTTTTCCATAGCAGTTTCAACTATTTTACATTTCTGTCAGCAATGCACCAAGGTTTTACTTTCCACAATATTGAAGGTACCTGAGTAGTTAACAAACAAAGCATATATATTATGCTTAATACACTTGAAATTGAATCTTTAATGCAAACCCTCAAAGGGAAGAAATCACTAAAAAAAAAATGCAACAGTTACCATTGCTTTAGCAAAACATAGATTCTTTTTTAATATATTTATTGAGGTATAGTTGACATATAACCTTATATTAATTTCAGGTGTACGGCAGCATAATGATTTGATATTTATATACAATGCAAAATGATACCCCAATAGGTCTAGTTAACATCTGTAACCTTAATATAATTACAGAAGAATTTTTTCTCTTGTGATGAGAGCTTTTGACTCTACTCTCTTCAGTTCAGTTCAGTTCAGTCGCTCAGTCATGTCCTACTCTGCGACCCATGGACTGCAGCATGCCAGGCCTCCCTGTCCATCACCAACTCCTGGAGTTTACCCAAACTCATGTCCATTTCATCGGTGATGCCATCCAACCATCTCATCCTCTGTCGTCTCCTTCTCTTCCCACCTTCAATCTTTCCCAGTATCAGGATCTCTTCCAAAGAGTCAGTTCTTCACATCAGGTGGTCTACTCTCTTAGCAACTTTCAAATATGCAGTTTATTTTATCACTGAAAGTTTGTACCTTTTGACCCCCTTTATCCATTTTTATGACTCTCCTTGATAAATAATGAATTCTTTGGAAGGAGAATCTAATGTAGTGTAAGATGTAAAGATTTTACAGTGGCAATGGTGACTCATTATTATTTTCTTTTGGAGTATAAGAGTTGGAATTTGGCTACTGATTGATTTAATTTTAAGTTAAAAATAATTTTAGACTTAAAGTTTGTAACAATAGTACAGAGAGTTCCTGTATACCTTTTTTGTTGATAGTTTCCCTGCTTTGGTTTTGTTTTTGTTTCTCTTGCCTGAGGAGACGTATCCAAAAAAATACATAGTGCTAAGATCAACGTCAAAGCATACAGGCTATGTTTTCGTGTAGGGTTTTTCTTCAGGTTTTACATTTAAGCCTTTAAATGTAAATTTAAGGGTTTGAATTTGAATTCATTTCTGTATATAGTGTGAGAAAGTAGTTCAGTTTGATTCTTTTGCATGTATCCAGGTTTCTCAGTACCATTACTGAAGAGGCTGTCTTTGCCCAACTGTATATTATTGCCTTCTTGTCATAGACTAACATATAAATGTTGCTTTATTTCTGGGCTCTCTATTCTGTTCCATTGATGTGTGTCTGTTTTTGTCCTGGTACCATACAATTTTGATGACTGTAGCTTTGTAGTGTACTTTGAAATCAGGGAGCACGATACTACCAGGATTTTTTTTTTTTTCCTCAAGATTGTTTGATTTTCAGAGTCTTTTGTGCTGCTTTACGAATTTTAGGATTATTTGTTCTAGTTCTGTGAAAAATATGATAGTATTTTGATAGGGATTGCATTAAATCTGTAAATTACCTTGGGTAGTATGGTCATTTTAACAGTACTGATTCTTCCAATCTGTAGTATATTTTTCTATTTGTTTGTGTCGTCTTCAGTTTCTTTCATCAGTGGCCTCTAGTTTTCAGTGTATGGATCTTTCACTTCCTTGGTTAGATTTATTCCTTGGCATTTTATTCTTTTTGATGCAATTGTGATTGGATTTTTTTTTTCTGAATTTTTTCTAATGGTTTCTAATGGTTCATTGATAGTGTATAGAAATGCAACAGATTTCTTTGTATTAATTTTATATCCTGCAGCATAATGAATTCATTTATTCTGATAGGTTTTATGGTGGTGTCTTTAGGATTTCATGTATAGTGTCAGGTCATCTGTAAACAGGGACAGTTTAACTTTTTCCTTTCTGATTTGCATGCCTTTTATTTCTTCTTATTGTTCAGTTGCTGTGGCTAGGACCTACAATACGCTCCTGAATAAAAGTGGTGGGAATGGGCATCCTTGTCTTGTTACTGATATTGGACAAAATATTTTTTACTGTTGAATATGATGTTGACTGTAGGTGTTTTGTATATGACCTTTATTAGTTTGAGATACATTCCCTGTGTATCTGCTTTCTTGAGAGTTTTTATCATAAATTGATGATAAATTTTGTCAAAAGCTTTTTCTGGATCTGAGATGATCATATGATTTTTATTCTTAAGTTTGTTAATGTGGTCTGTCACACTGATTGATTTGTGAGTATTGAACCATCTTTTGTTCCTGAGCTAAGTTCTAGTTGATCATGATGTAGGTTTCTTTAAATGTAAAGCAGAATTTTGTTGGTTAATATTTTGTTGAGGATTTTTGCATCTATGTTCATTAGTAATATCAGTCTGTAATTTTTTTACTGATTGTGTCTTTGTCTGGTTTTGGTATCAGGGTAAATCTGGCCTCATATAGTAAGTTTGGAAGCATTCCTTTTTCTTCAGATCTTTGAAATAATTTGAGAAGCATTGGTGTTAAGTCTAACTATTTTGTAGAATTTGCCTGTCAGCTGTTTGGTCCTTGACTTTTGTTTGTGGGGATTTTTTATTACTGATTGTATTTTGATGTTATTAATTAATTAGCCTGTTGATATCTTTTATTTCTTCCTGATTCAGTGTTGGGAGATTGTGCATTTCTAGAAATCTTTCCATTTCTTCTAGGTTGACCATGGTACTGGTGTGTATAGTATTATATTGGTGTTCATAGTTATCTCTTATGAGCCTTTGTATTTCTGTAGTGTTGGTTGTTACTTCTCTTTCATTTCTGATTTTCTTTTCTTTCTTTTTGGCTATACCGTGCAGTTTGTGGAATCTTCCCTGGTCAGGGATTGGACCCAGGCCACTGCATTGAAAGCCTGGAATCCTAACCACTAGGCCACCAGGGAAGTCCCTGATTTTATTTATTTGGATCTGCTTATTATTATTTTCTGATGAGTCTGGCTGAAGGTTTATCACTTTTGTTCATCATTCCTTTTTTGAAAAATAATTTTATGTATTTATTTTTGGCTGTGCTGGCTCTTCATTGCTGTGAGGGCTTTACTCTAGTTGTTGAAGCAAGGGCTGCTCTCCAGTTGTGCAGGGGCTGCTCTCCAGTTGTGTGTGGGCTTTCCATTGAGGTGGCCTGTCTTGTTGAGGAGCACAGGCTCTAGGCCCTGTGGACTCAGTAGTTGTGGTTTCTGGTCTCTAGAGCACGGGCTCAATAGTTGGGGCACACGGTCTTGTTACTTCATGGTGTGTGGTGTCTTCCTGGATCAGGGATTGAATCTGTGTCTCCTGCATTGACAGGTGGATTCTTTACTGAGCCACCAGGGAAGCCCCAGTTTTGTTTATCTTTTCTAAGAACCAGTCTTAGTTTCACTAGTCTTAGTTTCATTCATCTTTTCTTTTTTCTTAAAATTTTTTATTTCATGTATAGTTGACCCCTGAGTAGCTTCACAGATCAGCTTTGACTCCTTGCTTGTCAGGATGGTCATTCATGCTGTTCCTTTTCATTGGCCAGTGGCTAAGGAACATACAATTATGCTACTCATGGACCTGGAGGCTTGCTTTGATTAATCATGGGGGTAGTCTTTGTTCATTCAGTTATTATTAGGATAGTATCCAGTAAAGGGACATAGAAAAATGAGTAAGAAATTGTTTCCTCTAGAATTCATAGTGAATTGAGTATGAGAAAACATATCTGTATAATTAATATTTAAGAAAAATGATGGAAGTATAAAATAAGAATTTGCAAAGAGTGATTTACTTAACTTATTAAGACTTTTTTATTTGCTTTATTTCTATATAAGAAGACAGAGTAAATAATAAGATAACTGACTATAGATGTTTACTTTATGATAAGATTCTCAGTGTTAATCTGCCATTTTCTCATAAGCTCCAGTAGAGGCTTTATATAGTTGTTATATATAATTATATCTCTGGACACAGGCTTTTGTTTTCCAAGCATCTGGCTCATTTGAAGGCTTCTTTAATTATAATAACACTAACATTTTTCTTATAGATCCTGTAGTAGGAACAAACTTATCTCTAGGCCAGTGATCCCTAAACTATTTAGAATGCATACCACAGTTGATTAAAACACTTAAGATGTAATTCTGAAAGGTATACATGATACCTTTAATATACCTGATAATACATGTTGATCATATACTAATGTATGACTTGCATCATAAAACATAGAAAAACATAGATAAAAGGAAGAAATTATGATGAAATAAACTGTTTAAAAATGTCCTGCTTCCCTGGTGGCTTAGAGGGTAAAGTGTCTGCCTGCGATGCAGGAGACCTGGGTTCAATCCTTGGGTCAGGAAGATCCCCTGGAGAAGGAAATGGCAACCCACTCCAGTACTCTTGCCTGGAAAATCCCATGGACAGAGAAGCCTAGTAGACTACAGTCCATGGGATCACAAAGAGTCATACATGACTGAGCGATTGCTTGCTTGCTTGCTTGCTGATTGTGATAGAGCCCTACTCTTACTATTTAGTATTTTTGGAACATAATATATACTTATAGTAAGGTTCATGATAATAAGTTACTGATAGTAAGATGTGATTTCACAGTTCAAGTGTCTTTATAATTTCTACTTTCTAAAGTTATTGTTATATCTGAGATTTATTAACTCTAATGAAGAGTTTGAAGTAACAGTAAGGAAGAAACACCTCTGCTGTATACTTATTTGTTTGTGATTATGTAGTTAGAATTTCTTCAGTGTAGACTCTTTGTAATATATGTAGTTTCCTTGTGGATGCTGTTTTTAGCACTTCATGTTATGAAACTCCTTTTCTATTAGGATACTGCATATCCTGACACATTACCATGTGATATACCATCCCACAGAGGACTTGTTATACTATATACTGAATATTGCTGCTGCTGCTGAGTCACTTCAGTCGTGTCCGACTCTGTGCGACTCCATAGACGGCAGCCCACGAGGCTCCTCCGTCTATGGGATTTTCCAGGCAAGAGTACTGGAGTGGGGTGCCATTGCCTTCTCCACTGAATATTAGTAATGCTTAATTATAAATAGAAGTGATAATATTACCTTTTTGCACCTGCTTGGGATAATTTACTTAACTCACTTTGGAAATCACTACTCTAGGCATGCTTAGGTCAATATGTCTCATCGAAAGATATTTATTCTCTTTAGAGTTACTTCCTCTCCTGAAACAGTGATTTATTTTTCTGAACCTGTTGTTCTTGTACTTCAGAAGGCATTTATAAAATAAACTAATGTAGTGATAGAAATGGTTTTGGGGAGTTATGAAAATATCATGGTTTACTATACTTGAAGCTGTTAGGCATGGTTGAGATTGCTTCTCTTTATAAGATGAAATTTTATTGTGATATTAATAATGAAAAGTTGTTCCTTCTTTTGCTGGTTATATTAAGTATAGTTTCAGAAATGTAAAACCTAGAGTTTATTTTACAACTTATTTGTTTCTTTAAAATGACAATAGAGGGCACTGTGGCATTTCATTTTTTCACAGTCTGTTTTAAAATTGGAAAGTTGTTGCTATTTTTAATGTGTGATGCAGTGTATCTGTTCAACTGATCTATTGAAGAGTGATAAAACTCTTTGTTCTTTGCTTTTCCACTCTGTGAAACTATAAAATTTTTGTTGAGTATTGGGAAATTTGAGGTGTGGTATCTTTCTGGGTTTTAGATTTGCTTTACTTTAGTGGGTAAAAGAAATTCTTTTTAAATTAATGATTTTTGTAAATCTGTTCACTAATCTTTAAACTTTGCTTCTGTGAGATTTTCTTGATTAAAATTAGTACTATGAGAAAAATAGCTTTTGGTAAGTATTGTTAGAGATTTAATTAAACTTTTAAATATTAATTAATATTTAAGCTTTTGAAAGTCATTTTTGTAGGTTTTAGCATCTGTAGTCATATGCCTCAGATCAGATCAGTCGCTCAGTCGGTCCAACTCTTTGTGACCCCACGAATTGCAGCACGCCAGGCCTTCCTGTCCATCACCAACTCCCGGAGTTCACTGAAACTCACGTCCATCGAGTCGGTGATGTCATCCAGCCATCTCATCCTCTGTCGTCCCCTTCTCCTCCTGCCCCCAATCCCTCCCAGCATCAGAGTCTTTTCCAATGAGTCAACTCTTGGCATCAGGTGGCCAAAGTACTGGAGTTTCAGCTTTAGCATCATTCCTTCCAAAGAAATCCCAGGGCTGATCTTCAGAATGGACTGGTTGGATCTCCTTGCAGTCCAAGGGACTCTCAAGAGTCTTCTCCAACACCACAGTTCAAAAGCATCAATTCTTCGGTGCTCAGCCTTCTTTACAGCCCAACTCTCACATCCATAAGGCCGTCAAAGACAGCATACGAGAGTGAGTGACAGCTTACCCTTGTGTTACATCATTCACTTCAGAAGCTAGTCAGTCCATCTGACAGGAAGTGTATGTGTTTATTCATACAACCTTAATGAGAAAAGAAGAAAAAGCATGTTCCATAAAATTTCTTTAAGGAAATTATTTGAAAACCCCATTTATGTATTAAGAGTTGATAAACACTTATTGGGTTGTATAGATAACACCCGGTGACAGAAAACAGTATTTATAATACATTTGCAGTGCATTGTAAATGTAGAAGAGTTAAAAATCTCAGCTGTTACTTCGGTCATTCTGTTATTAATTAGTTTAAAATAGTCATAAATGACTACATTTTATTGCATTTGCCTGTGATTCAGTGGTTATTTCCAAGAAATTTTTTGGTGTTTCATTGCCAGTGCTATGAAAAAGGAAATTGAAAACCTCTGACATAGACAAGATCAGGTAGCAAGACAATGATATTGTCAGTGAGATATCTTAATAGCTGTTTTCCAAACCTATACCCAATCTACCAGTATATTTATCAGGTATTAATTTTTCTTGAGATCTACATAAATTCTAGAAGTATGCTTGGCTTTTTATTTCTCCACACCTTCTCCAGCATTTATTTCTATTCTTTTTGACAGTAGCCATTCTAACAGGTGTGAGGTGATATCTCATTGTGGTTTTGGCTTGCATTTCACTGATGACTAATGATGTAAAACATTTTTTCATGTACCTGTTGGCCGTCTGTATGTCTTCTTTAGAAAATTGTCTATTCAGGTCTTATATCCATTTTTCAATTGGATTGTTTGTTTCTGTTCTTGAGTTAAATGAGTACTTTATATATTTTGCATATTAGCCCCCTATGAGATATATGATTTGCAAATATTTTCTTTTAGTGTGTTGGTTGTCATTTCATTTTCTTGATAGTTTCTGTTGCTGGGCAGAAACTTTTTATTTAATATAGTCCCACTTGTTTATTTTTGTTTTTGCTTTTGGTGTCAGGTTAAAAAAATCATTACCAAGATGTAAGTCAAAGAGCTTACTGTCTTATATTTTTCTTCCAGCGGTTTTATGGTTTCCAGCCTTACATTCAGATCTTTAGTTCATTTTGAGTTGATTTCTGTGTATGGTTCAGTTTTATTTATTTTAATGTCCAACTTTCCTAACACCATTTAGAACAGACTGTCATTTCCCCAGTGTATATTCTTGGCATTTTTGTTGTTAATTAATTCACCATATATGCATGGGTTTATTTCTAGGCTCTGTGTTCTGTTTTGTTGATCTACGTGTGGTTTTATGCCAGTACAATACTGTTTAAATGCCTGGAGAATCCCAGGGACGGGGGAGCCCTGTGGGCTGCCGTCTATGGGGTTACACAGAGTCGGACACGACTGAAACGACTTAGCAGCAGCAGCAGCTTTGTTAGTATAGTTTGAAATCAGGGATCATGATGCCTCAAGCTTTATTCATCATTCTCAAGATTCTTTGGCTATTTGGTTTAATGGTTCCACAAATTTTAGGAATTTTTGTCCTATTCTTGTAAAAAATGTCATTGGAAGTTTGATAGGGTTACATTGAATCTGTAGTTGTTGATATTCAGTTGCCCACTCATGTCTGGCTGTTTGTGACCCCATGGACTGTAGCAAGTCAGGCCTCCCTATCCCTCATCATCTCCTGGAGTTTGCCCAAGTTCATGTCCATTGCATTGGTAATGCCATCCAGCCATCTCATCCTCTGATACCCTCTTCTCCTTATGCCCTCAATCTTTCTCAGCATCAGAGACTTTTCCAATGAGTTGGCTGTTTGCATCAGGTGACCAAAATACTGGAGCTTCAGCATCAATCCTTCCAGTGAATATTCAGGGTTGATTTCCATTAAGATTGACTGATCTGATCTCCTTGCTGTGCAAGGGACTCTCAGGAGTCTTCTCTAGCACCACAGTTCAAAGGCATCAATTCTTTGGCACACTACCTTCTTTATGGGCGGCTCTCACAACTGTATGTGACCACTGGGAAGATGGTAACCTTGTATATGGACCTTTGTTGGCAGAGTGATGTCTCTGCTTTTCAACACTGTCTAGGTTTGTCATAGCTTTCCTGCTGAGAAGCAGTTGTCTTCTGATTTCATGGTTGCAGTCACCATCTGTAGTGATTTTTCAGATTCAAGAAGAGGAAATCTGTCACTACTTCCACCTTTTCCTCTTTTGATTGCCATGAAGTAATGGAGCGAGATGCCATCTTTGTTTTTTCAGTATTTAGTTTTAAGCTGGCTTTTTCACTCTTCTCCTTCACCCTCATCAAGAGGTTCTTTAGTTCCTCTTCTCTTTCTGCCATTAGAATGGTATCTGTATATCTGAGGTTGTTGATGTTTCTCCCATCTATCTCGATTCCAGCTTGAAACTCACCCAGCCTGGCATTTCTCATGATGTGCTGAGTGTATAGGCTAAATAAACATAATGACAACAGACAGCCCTGTTGTATGCCTTTCTCAATCCAGTTGTTCCATACAGTGTTCTAACTGTTGCTTCTTGACCCACATACAGGTTTCTCAGGAGACAGGTAATGTGGTCTATCTCTTTAAGAGCTTTCCACAATTTGTTATGATCCACACAGTCAAAGACTTTAGCATAGTTGATGAAACAGAAGTAGATGTTTTTCTGGAATTTCCTTGCTTTCTCTGTGATCCAGTGAATGTTGACAATTGACCTCTCGTTCCTCTGCGTTTTCTAAATCCAGCTTGGATGTCTGGAAGTTCTTGGTTTGCATAATGCTGAAGCCTAGCATGCAAGATTTTAAGCATGACTTTACTAGGATGGGAGATGAATGTAGTTGTCTGATGTTTTGAACATTCTTTAGTGCTGCTCTTTTTGGGAATTGGGATGAGGATTAACCTCTTCCAGTCCTGTGGCCACTGCTGGGTCTTCCAGATTTGCTGACATTTTGAGTGCAACACTTTGATAGCATCATCGTTTAGAGTTTTGAATAGCTCTACTGGAATTCCACCACATCTACTAGCTTTATTGACAGCAGTGCTTCCTAAGGCTCAATTGACCTCACACTCCGGAATGTCTGGGTCTGGGTGGCTGACCATACCATCATTCTTATCCAGTTCATTAAGATCTTTTTTCGTACAGTTCTTCCATGTATTCCTTCCATCTCTTCTTGATCTCTTGTCCTTCTACTAGGTCTGTGCTGTTTCTGTCCTTTATTGTGCCCTCTTTGGGTGAAATGTTCCCTTTATGTTTCATATTTTTCTAAAGCAGGCTCTAATATTTCCCCTTCTGTTGTTTTCCTCTGTTTTTTATGCATTGTTCATTCAAGAAGACCTTCTTGTCTCTCCTTGCTATTCTTTGGAACTCTGCGTTTGGTTGGGTGTACCTTTCCCTTTCTCCCTTGCTTTTCACTTCTCTTCATTCTTCAGCTATTTGTAAAGACTCCTCAGACAGATAGCCACTTTGCCTACTTGCTTTTCTTTTTCTTTGGGATAATTTGTTTGCTGCCTCTTGTATAATATTATGGACCTCTGTCCATAGTTCTTCAGGCATGCTGTTTACTGTATCTAATCTCTTGAATCTATTTGTCACCTCCACTGCATATTCATAAGGGATTTGATTTAAGTTGTACCTTGCTGGCCTAGTGGTTTTCCCAAATTTCTTTAGTTTTAAGTTTGAATTTTGCTATGAGAAGCTGATGATCTGAGTCACAGTCAGCTCCAAATCTTGTTTTTGCTGACTGTATACAGCTTCTCCATCTTTGGTTACAAAGAATGGAATCAATTTGATTTCAGTATTGACTATTTGGTGATGTCCATGTGTAAAGTTGTCTCTTGTGTTGTTGAAGAAAGGGTGTTTGCTATGACTAGTCCATTCTCTTAACAGAATTCAGTTAGCCTTTAGCCTGCTTTATTTTATACTCCAAGACCAAACTTGCCTGTTACTCCAGGTATCTCTTGACTTTCCACTTTTGCATTCCAATCCCCAGTGATGAGTAAAACATCTTTTTTTGGTGTTAGTTCTAGGAGGTCTTATAGGTCTTCATAGAATTGATCAACTTCAGCTTCTTTGGAATCGGTGGTAGGGGCATAGACTTGAATTATTGTAATGTTGAATTGCTTGCCTTGGAAGTGAACCGAGATCATTCTGTCATTTTTGAGATTGTATCCAAGTACTGCATTTCAGACTCTTTTGTTGATTATGAGGGCTGCTCCATTTCTTGTATGGGATTCTTGCCCACAGTGGTAGATATAATGGTCATCTAAATTAAATTCCCCCATTCCCATCCATTTTAGTTCACTGATTCCTAACATGTCAATGTTTGTTCTTACCATCTCCTGCTTGACCAAGTCCAATTTACCTTGATTCTTGGACCTAACATTCCAGGTCCGTATGCAATACTGTTCTTTGCAGCATCAGATTTTGCTTTCATCACCAGACACATCCACAGCTGAGCCCCACTTTCTCTTTGGCCCAGTCGCTTCATTCTTTCTGGGGCTATTAGTTGTTGTCCTCTGTTCTTCCCCAGTAGCATGTTGGACACCTTCCAACCTGGGGGACTCACCTTTCAGTGTCATATCTTTTTGTTTTTTATACAGTTCATAAGATTCTCATGGCAAGTATACTGGGGTGGTTTGCCGTTCCTTCCTCCAGTGGATCAGGTTTTGTCAGAACTCTCTACTATAACCTGTCTGTCTTGGGTGACCCTACATTATTGTTCAGTTGCTCTGTTGTGTCCAACTCTTTACAGCCCCATGGACTGCAGCGCACCAGGGTTCCCTGTCCTTTACCATCTCCTGGAGCTTACTAAAGCTCATGTCCATTGAATCAGTGATGCCATCCAACCATCTTATCCTCTGTTGTCCCTCTCCTGCCTTCAATCCTTTCCAGCATCGGAGTCTTTTCTAATGAATCGACTCTTCTCATAAGGTGGCTGAAGTATGGGAGCTTCAGTTTCAGCATCAGTCCTTGCAATGAATATTCAGGGTTGATTTTCTTTAGCGTTGACTGGTTTGATCTCCTTGCTGTCCAAGGGACTCTCAAGAGTTTTCTCCAACACCACAGTTCAAAAGCATCAATTCTTCGGTGTATGGCTCATAGCTTCATTGAATTACGCAGGCCCCTTTGCCATGACAAGGCAGTGATCTGTAGTATGAATGTTTAAAAAATATTAATTGTTCCAATCCATGAGTATGGAATATCTTTCCACTTATTTGTGTGTTCTTCATTTTATTTCATTAATTAATGTCTTGTAGCTTTCAACATACAGGTCTTTCACCTCCTTGGTTAAGTTTATTCCTAGACATTTTATTCTTTTGGAGAAGGATTTTAAAATTAGGAGAGCAGTTACTCTGCACTTACCATTAGTTTGGTAAGAAATGGTTTAACATTTGGATAGCTAGTCACCAGTGTAGTACATGCAGACAATTGTAGAGTAGGAAAGTGTGAGAAAAATGGCTGTTAATAATAAATAAGTACACATTCTTATTGTAAAGTAACTTGCTAAATATAAACTTAATCAACTGAAATACAAAATGTTTTAAAGAACTATAGTTTTATTAGCTTGAGGTAATTAGAATTAGGTTAATAAAGGGGGCATGCTTTGAAATAAACGGGTAATGATATTTTATGAGCAACTTAAAACATAAGCCAGAACAATTAGGTTTAGCTTAAATCACAGTTACAGGGTTTATATATAAAGTGCTTAACTGTTTTTTTTTGTTGTTGTTGTTGCTGTTATTTAGTAAATATTTTCTTCAGTAAATATTTTTGCCTCCTGTATGCTATTGCTTACAAGAAAGATCACAAAAGATAACAAAGGAAGATCTGAGGAAATTCTTGGTTATCCAGTGGCTAGAACTTGGTGCTTTCACTGTCAACACCCAGAGGAGCTAAGATCCCACAAGTTGTGCGTTGTGCCCAAAATAAAGCAACAAAAATGTCAAAGGAAGATCTGAGACTCTGAATTTCATTTATAATGCAAACTAATTGTCTTAATACTAGAGAGGAAGTGAAGGAGAGATTAGTATTTGATATGTAAGAAAATGATTGGATAGGATAAGAAATTGTGTAGGAGGAGAAGGGCATTCCAAGGTCGACGTAAGAGGGAACGCAAAGGTATTCGCTTATGTATGCAGCAGTATTTATTGAAAGCTTACTATGCTAGGTGCTGGGGTATAAAAGTGAAAAAAGTAGGTCAAGTCAAGTCCTTGCCCTTAGGTAGCTTACTTTGTAGAAAAGGAAACCCACCTTAACAAAACATGATGTCAAATGGTGGTAAAATGCCTTTTGCTTGGGCTTCCCTGGTGGTTCAGACGATAAAGAATCTGCCTGCAATGTGGGAGACCTGGGTTCAATCCCTGGGTTGGGAAGATATCCTGGAGGAGGGTATGGCAACCCATTCCAGTATTCTTGCCTGGAGAATCCCCATAGACAGAGGAGCATGGTGGGCTGTAGTCCATGGGTTTGCAAAGAATCGGACATGACTGAGCAACTAAGCACATGGCCCAGCCTCTTTCTTACTAATTACATTGAACATTCTTTTTTCATTGCATTTTTATATTTTTTAAAATAACAACTTTATTTAGATACTATTCACAGACCATGGAGTTTATCATATTGAAGTGTATAATTTAGAGTTGTTTTTTTTGTTGTTGTTGTTATATTAACAAAGTTGTGTAGACACCACCAGTATTACAGTGATTTTAGCAGGTTTTTGTTGAATGTCTTTTCAGCATCTTTCTCTTAAGCTGCCTTCTTCTTTTTGTATTGCATCCTTCCCATTAACATTCCCAGTCAACAAAAATAAGACCAGGAGCTGACTGTAGCTCAGACCATGAACTCCTTATTACCAAATTCAGACTTAAATTGAAGAAAGTGGGGAAAACCACTAGACCATTCAGGTATGACCTAAATCAAATCTCTTATGATTATACAGTGGAAGTGAGAAATAGATTTAAGGGCCTAGATCTGATAGATAGAGTGCCTGATGAACTATGGAATGAGGTTCATGACATTGTACAGGAGACAGGGATCAAGACCATCCCCATCAAAAAGAAATGGAAAAAAGCAAATGGCTGTCTGGGGAGGCCTTACAAATAGCTGTGAAAAGAAGAGAAGCGAAAAGCAAAGGAGAAAAGGAAAGATATAAGCATCTGAATGCAGAGTTCCAAAGAATAGCAAGAAGAGATAAGAAAGCCTTCCTCAGCGATCAATGCAGAGAAATAGAGGAAAACAACAGAATGGGAAAGACTAGAGATCTCTTCAAGAAAATTAGAGATACCAAGGGAACATTTCATGCAAAGATGGGCTCAATAAAAGACAGAAATGGTATAGACCTAACAGAAACAGAAGATATTAAGAAGAGATGGCAAGAATTCCCAGAAGAACTGTACAAAAAAGATCTTCACGACCCAGATAATCATGATGGTGTGATTACTGACCTAGAGCCAGACATCCTGGAATGTGAAGTCAAGTGGGCCTTAGAAAGCATCACCATGAACAAAGCTAGTGGAGGTGATGGAATTCCAATTGAGCTATTTCAAATCCTGAAAGATGATGCTGTGAAGGTGCTGCACTCAATATGCCAGCAAATTTGAAAACCTCAGCAGTGGCTACAGGACTGGAAAAGGTCAGTTTTCATTCCAATCCCAAAGAAAGGCAATGCCAAAGAATGCTCAAACTACCACACAATTGCACTCATCTCACATGCTAGTAAAGTAATGCTCAAAATTCTCCAAGCCAGGCTTCAGCAATATGTAAACCATGAACTTCCTGATGTTCAAGCTGGTTTTAGAAAAGGCAGAGGAACCAGAGATCAAATTGCCAATATCCATCCGCTGGATCATGGAAAAAGCAAGAGAGTTCCAGAAAAACATCTATTTCTGCTTTATTAACTATGTCAAAGCCTTTGACTGTGTGGATCACAACAAACTGTGGAAAATTCTGAAAGAGATGGGAATACCAGACCACATGACCTGCCTCTTGAGAAACCTGTATGCAGGTCAGGAAGCAGCAGTTAGAACTGGACATGAAACAACAGACTGATTCCAAATAGGAAAAGGAGTCCATCAAGGCTGTATATTGTCACCCTGCTTATTTAACTTGTATGCAAAGTACATCATGAGAAACGCTGGACTGGAAGAAACAAAAGCTGGAATCAAGATTACCAGGAGAAATATCAATAACCTCAGATATGCAGATGACACCACCCTTATGGCAGAAAGTGAAGAGGAACTCAAACGCCTCTTGATGAAAGTGAAAGTGGAGAGTGAAAAAGTTGGCTTAAAGCTCAACATTCAGAAAACGAAGATCATGGCATCCGGTCCCATCACTTCATGGGAAATAGATGGGAAAACAGTGGAAACAGTGTCAGACTTTATTTTGGGGGGCTCCAAAATCACTGCAGATGGTGACTGCAGCCATGAAATTAAAAGACGCTTACTCCTTGGAAGGAAAGTTATGTCCAACCTAGATAGCATATTAAAAAGCAGAGACATCACTTTGCCAACAAAGGTTCATCTAGTCAAGGCTATGGTTTTTACTGTGGTCATGTATGGATGTGAGAGTTGGACTGTGAAGAAGGCTGAGCGCTGAAGAATTGATGCTTTTGAACTGTGGTGTTGGAGAAGACTCTTGAGAGTCCCTTGGACTGCAAGGAGATCCAACCAGTCCATTCTGAAGGAGATCAGCCCTGGGATTTCTTTGGAAGGACCGACACTAAAGCTGAAACTCCAGTACTTTGGCCACCTCATGCGAAGAGTTGACTCATTAGCAAAGACTCTGATGCTGCGAGGGATTGGGGTCAGGAGGAGAAGGGGACGACAGAGGATGAGATGGCTGGATAGCATCACTGACTCGATGGACTGAGTCTGGGTTAACTCCAGGAGTTGGTGATGGACAGGGAGGCCTGCTGCGATTCATGGGGTTGCAAAGAGTTGGACACGACTGAGCGACTGAACTGAACTGAACAGCATATGGAATATTCACAGATTAGAGATTGAACCCATGTCCCCTGCATTGGCAGGCAGAGTCCTATCCACCATACCACTGCATAAGTCCTTTTATCTGATCTTAAATTACATTTTATAAAATAATGTTATTGACATTTGGTCATGCATTGCAGTCATATGCAGTTTCATGCAAAAAAAAAATCAGAAACTTAAACTTTTATCTCTTCATATATTTTCTTAGGTCCTTTCTCTCTCTCTTCTCCTTCTGGGACCCCTATAATGTGAATATTGGTGTGTTTAATGGTGTCCCAGAGGTCTCTTATGCTGTCTTCACTTCTTTTCCTTCTTTTTTCCATGTTTTGCGGCAGTGATTTCCACCATTCTTCTTCCAGATCACTTATGCGTTCTTCTGCCTCAGGTATTCTGTTACTGATTCCTTCTAGTGTATTGTTCCTCTCTGTTTGTTTGTTCTTTAGTTCTTGGTCTTTGGTAAACATTACTTGCATCTTCTCCATTTTTTTCCCAACATCTTGGATCATCTTCACTGTCATTATTCTGAATTCTTTTTCTTGAAGATTTCCTGTCTCCATATAATTTAGTTGATTTTCTGGGAATTTATCTTGTTCCTTTATCTGGGTCATGATCCTATGAATTTTTATTTTGGTTAGCTTTATGTGATTGTGTCTTTTGTTCTGGAGGCTCTGGGATTGTAGTTCTTGCTGCTTCTGTCTGACCCCTGTGGATGAGGCTAAGAGGCTTATGCAAACATCCTGATGGGAAAGACTCCAGAAACTTAAACTTTTAAAACTTGAATATATCTCATCCGCTGTCTCCTTCCATTGAATGGGAAATCCTTTCTAATTGTAGCCCTTGATTTGTTTGTCACTGAAAGTGACTGAAAATGAAGTTGCTCTTTGTAACCCTATGGACTATAGCCCGCCAGGCTCCTCCATCCATGGGATTTTCCAGGCAAGAATACCGGAGTGGGTTTCCATTTTCTTCTCCAAGGTATCTTTCTGACCCAGGGATCGAACTCTGGTCTCCCGCATTGCAGGCAGACTCTTTACCATCTGAGCCACCAGGGAATCCCTTGTTTGTCACTATATAGTCCCATAAGTCACTCCTCCTGTGTTTGCTTATGTTTACTCTTCTTGTGACCACTGAGAGACTCTCTGTTCCTAAAAATTTGCTCACATTCCTAAGAGGGAATCCTTGGTAGGACTGAGTAGTCACACTGAATCATTTCCGATGTCATTGGAAAACAAGTGTATTGATTTCCTTGCATTAATCATTCACTCTTGGTTCAGTAGTGAAAAGGGGAAGTGGGGTCACATTGTACAATATGTTTATGCCTCTGCCTAAAATATTATTTAGATAATTTCTTCAGCAGGAGCAAAGGTTTAACAGTTTCTTGCAAAGTGAGGTGGTAGATACAATCGAACCAATTTACTCACACTCTGTGTTTTATTAATATACGTATTTTTTACCTCAGGCTATAACTCAGCATAAGTAAATTGAGGAAACAGTGGGTAGCAATCAGTTTTCTAATAGTAAGTATGCTGTTGGGAATTCTCTTTAAAATATAGCATTCACTTGTATACTGTTACAATGCCACGTGACATCTGCCTGTAATAGTGATCTATAGTGAACATTTGTTTCCATCATATTGTATCTGGCTGCTTGATTAATTTCATGTTATAAACACATATTTAATACAGGATGTAATGATAAACTACCCATGTATATTCCTTCAGTACCTTTGGAAGGACACACAAGAAACTAATCACTGGTTGCCATTAGGGAAGAGAATGAACTAGACTGGAGAACTGAGATGGGACATGTACCCTTTTAATTCCATCCGAATTTTGTAATAAGTGCTACTAAAGTAAGTAAGGCACTAAGAAGTAAGGAAAATGAAAGCAACAGAGTAAACCATAACAGAAGGGAAAATAAATGGGTAAGATACATGCTCTGAGGATGTAATTCTAGCCAAATATTCTTTGGTGGCCCCTGTTTGGGTTTCTTCTCACAATTGGTAAGTTCTCCATGTTGACTGATGGCTAAGTTCGATTAGCACTGTCTTCTAGGTGGTGATTATATTCCAGTATTTTGTTATCACTTTGTTCCTTCCAACTTCAGATGATTCAGATTAGTTGCCAGGTTTCTGTTTGACATGAGATCTGTTCTTGATTTGGAATGCAAGTTAGTAGAAGTATTGCTTCATGAATAAAAAGACCATGGTTGTGACTTACGACTCTTCTTCCACTGAAGATAATTAAGGCAATATTTTTTGAGATATTTTGATCTACTATGAATGGTAAAAAATTTACCTGAGTCTTATTTTTCAAATTCTCATATTGAAAATATGTTTGATTAAATTCTTTCTTAATATCACTTTAAAAGAATTCAGCTTTAGCAAATCTATATTATTAAGTGCGATTGTGTTCAAATTTTATGTTATTGTTATATAATTTTATTTTAAACATACTACAGTTTTTCTTTTTTATTTTATCTTTTAGCCGGCCTCAGAAAGTATGTTTGTGTCCATTTCTACCAGCGCATCCTCTACACATCTCTACCTACTTGTATATAATTCAGCATCCAGCAGAGGTGAGTAAGGTGTTGTGAAATACACAATGTTAGATAAGATATTAGTACACAAGAGGATGCATGCAGGTGAACATACTCATCCCTTTCAGCTTTTCAGCATTTTTAAAAATAAATTGATATGCTTTATAGACAGATAAAATGTATTCATAAAATAGTGTTATTTCATAAAAACTGTGTTACTGAATGGTAGAGAGAAATTTAGAATTCCAATGATTTTATATGGAGGAAAAAAATGAGATTTTGTGAGTTGAGTCAAGAAATTATTGCTTTTTAAATTTTGATCTTAGCTTTTGTTCTTTGATGTCTTTCCTTGTTAAGGTAGAAGTTACTCTCAGCACTTTAGTGTTATAAAATGAATGTGTAAGTTTTTTACTTCTTTAAGTGAATAGAACAAATGTGTATATTTTACATGTATACATGAAAATAAAAATATATAAAATACATATATATGTTGTATATAAAAGATTTTCAGTTAATGGTTTCATATATTGGGGAGGATTATGTATGTGGTAGTGTGTATGTGTGTTAGTAACTCAAATGTAGTAATGGAGAGAGGAGGGAAGGAGAGTATAGATAATCAGAAATTGACATTAGTACCAAACTCTTTGATGTGTGATACAGGTACAGAAATGAGTTTTGTGTAAACTGAAGTCAAAACTCTTCCAGGCTTTGAAGGAGGAATAATGTTCTTCTTGTATTTCTGAAGTATTAATATACAGCACTTGAAGACTTTAACAAAGACATTAAAGGATATTAATCTGTCACTTCCCTTTTCCAAATGATAAAATAATTACTTTTATTGTGAATTGTTAAATGTTTCGTTTGCTGAGCAACCCTTTTTTTTTATTTCCCCCAGTGTTAACAGCATGCTTTTGTCAGGATTGTGACACTTTTATCACTAGCATTATATTACTGCATTTAAACTTACAACCTGGTGTAGCTCAAATTTACATAAAATGATAGCTTATTGGCCATAACAGTTTTGACTAAAGCTTGACTTTTGATGACAAGTGTTGTTTTCATTTTATAATACACATAGTAGGGGGCATTTTCATTGTTATTTGGTTCCAGACATAAGATGGATTTTAAACTGGAGGTTTTTCATTGATTTGTGGCAATTTTAATGTTTTCATATCTTATTCCTTATTTTCTTCATTCCTGCCTCCCCCCCACCTTCCTTTTCTTCTTCCTTCTTTCTATTCTTTACTTCCTTCCTTCTTTCATGGTTAATCCACAGTTTAGATGATCCATCCAGAATTGTATGTGCTGCAAATGTATTTCACTTATGTACAAGTCCATCTGTATTGCTTTTCTTTATCATGCAAGGAATTTTGCAATCTTAATCTAACTCAGTCATACTGGGCTGCCTTGTGCTTAATCTCAGCATACAGTTTTCAGTCACAAACAAGTCAGTTTGATGACTTTCCCTAAAAACTTATTGAAAACCAGTTGTGTAGGCTCTAGGAAGGGGCTTTGAGGAAGGAAGACTTGATGGAATGGATGAAATGGTGTTTATTATGGTGGAGCATTTCAAAGAGTATGGACCTGCATATAGAAAATTACTTAAGACTAGAAAGCAAAGCAGAGAAGGCAATGGCACCCCACTCCAGTACTCTTGTCTGGAAAATCCCATGGACGGAGGAGCCTGGTAGGCTGCAGTCCATGGGGTCGCTAAGAGTTGGACACGACTGAGCGACTTCACTTTCACTTTTCACTTTCATGCTTTGGAGAAGGAAATGGCAACCCACTCCAGTGTTCTTGCCTGGAGAATCCCAGGGACGGGGGAGCCTTGTGGGCTGCCATCTATGTGGTTGCACAGAGTCGGACACAACTGAAGTGACTTAGCAGCAGCAGAAAGAGAAGAGTTACCTCAAAAATAACAAAAAAAACTTCACAGAAAAGAAATGTTATGTTAAATAGCTTGGCTTTTTGTGAACTATATATATATATATATATATATACATATACATATATATATACATATAGCCATTAATGATCTAAATACTGTTTATTGATTTCACTAAAAGTACTAGAAGATGTAAGGGTAAGGAGTGATGTAAGAAAGCTAAATCTTCATTTATTATGAGAGGCTATAGTTATAGAATGAGTAAGGCTCAGGAGTTTAAATTCTTCACAGCTCTGTAAACTCTGTAACCCTGGGAAAGATAACCTCTCTGTGCCTCAGTTTTGTCATTAATGAAATGGATGTAATAAAAATATACTGTGTTACTGGTTTATGGGGAATGGTTCGGTGTTTAGTCACTCAGTCATATCTGACTCTTTGTGACCACATGGACTGCAGCCCGCCAGGCTCCACTGTCCATAGGGATTCTGCAGGCAAGAATACTGGAGTGGGAAGCCTTTCCCTTCTCCAGGGGATCTTCCCAACCCAGGGATCAGACCCAGGTCTCCTGCATTGCAGGCAGATTCTTTACCAGCTGAGCCACCAGGGAAGCCCAAGAATACTGGAGAGAGTAGCCTATCCCTTCTCCAGTGGATCTTCCTGACCCAGAAATCGAATCAGGGTCTCTTGCTTTGCAGGTGGATTCTTTACCAACTGAGGGTATGAGGGAATTATGAGGATAGAGGGAAGGTATGAGGTAAGAGTCTTATGGTGAATAGTAAATGAATAATACATAACATGCACTTAGAATTACATACATTAAGGTTACCTAATATGATGGTAATAATTGATAGTTTATATGTAATATCTAAAATTGATAAGAAATAGCAAGGCATGTATAGAAATATAGACATAAGTACTGGGAGAAATAGCTGGAAAAGTTAAAGCAGTTGCCTCTGGGAAGTAGTATTGGGGATTGTATCTGGGAACATTTTAAATCTTTTGGCACTGTTTGACTTTTATACATGTGTTACTTTGACAAAAGTTTGGGAGGTGGTTTAATTATGTATCAGAGTCTCAAAAGTGATGGGAAGGAGGGAAGAAAGCAGTGTGAGACACTGGAAACTGTCCTGAAACTGCCCTCTCACCTGCCTCCTGCTCGTCCCCTTCACCAGAGGAGCTGCTCCAAAGTGCTGTTTCCAGGCTTCTTCAAGCGCCAGACTGCTGCATGTTTTTTTTTAATTAAAGTCCCAGCAAATTCTGACTCTCCTATTTCTTTTTGAATTTTTTATTAGGTAGATCAGTCTAACTACTCTCAGCATGTTTAAATTTACCTTTTATATATTTTAATTAATACTTCCTAGATTCAGAGGTTAAAGAAGTAAACACAGAATGTTCTGAGAGAGTAACTGTGTGTGTGTTTGTTGAATACCATTACTACAATACTTTTTGTTTCTGTGCAAAAATAAATAATGTAATTATAAATTTATTTTTAATTACTTTAATAAATTCATGTATAATTTTATTGTTTTATGTATTAATTTGCTAAATGATATTCCTAAAGGAAGGTGAGTAATATTTGATAATCCTTGAGGACATTGTCACTTTTTTACAGACACAAAAGTAGTCAAATTATTCACTGTGAGTATGTATATACACACAGGATTAAATAAATTGGTAAAGATAACATTGGAGTCTGTGTGCATGCCTGCTCAGTTGCTTTAGTCGTGTCTTACTCCTTTGCGATCCCATGGACTGTAGCCTGCTGGTCCATGGGATTCTCTAGGGCTCTGTCACTTATTTGATTAAGCATGACATTCCCAGTTGGGCCAGTGGAAAGAGCCAGGCAGTGACTGAGCACTATAGGCCAGAATAACCAAGATAAGCATGAGGCTAAGACAGAATAGCTAATCACCTAACTCTACTAGGCTTAAAAATGGAGTTCTTGTGACAACCAGAAAGGTGGTTTTTTTGTGTTGGAAGTCAGGACATTGAGAGAAAAAAACCACTGATTTATGGTGAACATTAACATGATAATAGTTAATGCAATTTACGGAAATTGTCACCAACTTTTTCCACATTAAAATTATATTTTATTTCTCTTTACATATTTTATTCTTTGGATGGAAGGTCATAAATGCAGCCCACACTCAAGTAGGAAGGAGAAAGGAAACATCACCTCCTGGAGTGGGGAGAATTTATGTTTATTCCTCGGAATTCTTCTATGAGGAAGATTTGTCTCTTCTCTCCTATTTATTTAATATTTATTTATATCAGTCTGGACTCTATTTTATACTTTGGGTTATAATCCATATACTATGTTTATTATTTTATTGCTCAAGTTGTTCCATTGGGTGCTTTTAAGGTTGGCTTCTGTGTTTCTTTATTGTTCCCAAACAGTATGCCCAATTCTTTTGTTTTTTGAACACATGTTTGCTTTTGAGGCATCAATATCTAGATAATTAGCTTCAAGTTAACATACTACAAAATGTAGTAGTGAAAAAAAAAGTTTGTTTTTTCTTTAATTGAATCGAAAAGTTTAATTCAATTTAAACATGTTTACATTTTTTATAATCTTAACTATTATTTAGATTAATGTTATCTTTTTTGACCAGTAAACATGTAAACATACCCAAATAGAATAAAAATATACACTTATGTTTAGTACTGATAAGTTGGAAAAACTGTAGCTCTGTTTTATTAAATTGTGGTAACAACTTGTGAAAGTTGTATGTAATGTTGTGAATCAAATGTTCATCAGAAAACTTTTAAAGTGGGGAATTTCCTGGCAGTCCAGTGGTTAGGACTCGGCACTTTCACTGCTGAGGGCCTGTGTTCAACAATCTCTGGGTAGGGAACTAAGATCTGGCATGCTGTGCAGTGTAAGAAAGAAAGTCTTAAAACTGTGTTTATCTAAGTAAAATCTGCATTTTAATTAATTTTTTAATTATAGGAAAACAAAGTGTTGCGGACAGTTCCTCTTCTGGCAGCATGTCTCCCCAAAGATAAATGTAAAATCAAGATTGGTCGTCGCTTCAGTGAGGAAAGGTAAATTAATTTTTAGGGCAATTTAATCAAATTCTTTTTCACTTTAAAAATGATTTTCTTCAGGTTATCTATCAGACCTAGAACATAGTACATTGGAGGTGGCTAAAAAATAGAATTTCTGCCTTCTCCCTCAGGGCATGTATATTTACTGTTTTTTCATTTTTGTTAAGATGGTTTGTTTCAAGATGTTAGTACTTGTATTAGATTCCGTTCCTGTTTTTCTTTCTTTTTCTTTGAATTATATATGATATCCATTTATATAAAAACATATATTACATTTCTAGTCCATTAAGACCTTCCTAAGGTACAGTGACAAGAACTGTATTTAGTATTCTAGTTATAAGCACATCATATTTTTAAAAAAATGATAGAATGCCTTCTCTTGTGTTGAAAATATTTTTTTGATGAGGTCCAGTATGTGTAGGAGTTTGTTAGTTGCTATCTTCACAGACAATTCTACAATACTCTTGGATCTTATTTTGTTCTGATTATAGAACCCATTAATATAGATATATATTATTTAAATTTTTCTACAAGTTGTTTCTTACCTTTGAAGCATATTTGTTGCTTTTCTGCCTATTCACAGTTTTCACAATTACTTTGATCCTATCTATGCTAAATATCTGAGGTTATTGATGTTTCTCCCGGCAATCTTGATTCTAGCTTGTGCTTCTTCCAGCCCTCTGTTTCTCATGATGTACTCTGCATAGAAGTTACATAAGCAGGGTGACAATATACAGCCTTGACGTACTCCTTTTCCTATTTGGAACCAGTCTGTTGTTCCATGTCCAGTTCTAACTGTTGCTTCCTGACCTGCATATAGGTTTCTCAAGAGGCAGGTCAAGTGGTCTGGTATTCCCATCTCTTGAAGAATTTTCCACAGTTTATTGTGATCCACACAGTCAAAGGCTTTGGCATAGTCAATAAAGCAGAAATAGATGTTTTTCTGGAACTCTCTTGCCTTTTTGATGATTCAGTGGTTGTTGGCAATTTGATCTCTGGTTCCTCTGCCTTTTCTAAAACCAGCTTGAACATCTGGAAGTTCACAGTTCACGTATTGCTGAAGCCTGGCTTGGAGAATTTTGAGCATTACTTTACTGGCATGTGCAATGAGTGCAATTGTATGGTAGTTTGAGCATTCTTTGGCATTGCCTTTCTTTGGGATTGGAATGAAAACTGACCTTTTCCAGTCCTGTGGCCATTGCTGAGTTTTCCAAATTTGCTGGCATATTGAGTGTAGCACCTTCACAGCATCATCTTTCAGGGTTTGAAATAGCTCAACTGGAATTCCATCACCTCCACTAGCTTTGTTGGTAGTGATGCTTTCTAAGGCCCACTTGACTTCATATTCCAGGATGTCTGACTCTAGGTGAGTGATCACACCATCGTGGTTATTTGGGTTGTGAAGATATTTTTGTACAGTTCTTCTGTGTATTCTTGCCACCTCTGCTTAATATCTTCTGCTTCTATTAGGTCCATATCATTTCTGTCCTTTATCGAGCCCATCTTTGCATGAAATGTTCCTTTGGTATCTCTAATCCATAACCTCAGAAATGCAGATGACACCACCCTTATGGCAGAAAGTGAAGAGGAACTAAAAAGCCTCTTGATGAAAGTGAAAGAGGAGAATGAAAAAGTTGGCTTAAAGCCCAACATTCAGAAAACTAAGATCATGGCATCTGGTCCCATCACTTCATGGCAAATAGATGGGGAAACAGCAGAAACAATGTCAGACTTTATTTTTTTGGGCTCCAAAATCTCTGCAGATTGTGATTGCAGCCATGAAATTAAAAGATGCTTACTCCTTGGAAGTAAAGTTATGACCAACCTAGACAGCATATTAAAATGGAGAGGTATTTCTTTGCCAACACAGGTCCGTCTAGTCAAGGCTATGGTTTTTCCAGTGGTCATGTGTGAATGTGAGAGTTGGACTGTGAAGAAAGCAAAGTGCCGAAGAACTGATGATGGACAGGGAGGCCTGGCGTGCTGCAATTCATGGGGTTGCCAAGAGTCGGACACGACTGAGCGACTGAACTGAACTGAACTGATACTATATATATTTTTAGATGAAAAATTTAATTTCTCTTGAAAATATGGAGATTTCTTTTTCAGTTCACCTATGAAAATGCTAAGATTAGTGCCAGCACCAAGCCTAAGGAATTTACCAAACGTTTTTCTTCCTTTATTAATTTAGCTTTGTGTTATGAAAATAACATCATATTAGAAGTTCATAAAATAACTTTTTTCCTTTTTCTGAAATTATTGTTTAGGCATTCTTTATATATATATATATTTGCAGTTTGCATTGCCTTGCCCTGCAGAAGTGAGCTTTGGTCTGGGCTTGGTGCTGCTGTTTGAATTTTGCCGTTTTTTTGGGAATGGAAGCATGATCCAGAGCTCTTCCCCCGGGAGCAACCAAATAATTTACACTGTGACACTTCTTTCACACACAGAGGCTCTTTATAATGATAGTTTCTTTATAATTCTTGGATAGATGTGGATATATAATCTGCCAACTTGGACCTTGTTTTTTTACTGCAAAAGTGGTGAATATCTTGGTGGTAGAAGTGGAAACCATCTGGGTCATCCCTAACAGTTGGCTCTCTAACCCTTCCACAAATGTGCTTGGGCATGAGAAACTTGATACTCTTCTAAATAGTCGAGCTCATTTTGAGCCTATGTTATTAAGTTCAGTTTTTTTGATGGTGCCTAATATAGTGCTTATCCAGTAAATTATTATCCACTCTTGTATTTTAAACTAAAGCTGATGAAGAATATTGTTTTAATATTAGTCTAGTAATTAAATGATTGATTTAGTTTTCTGTTATGGAGTTTGTGATATTACCATGGGGGGATAAGAGGCATATTACTTTTGGTATCATTTGTAAATAGAATTTAAATGTACTATTATCAGTTTTTAGCCACTAGTATATAAGAAAAGAGTTGGGCTTTGTATATTAGCCCTGTATACTATGATTTTCTAAGTTTATTTGTTAGTCATAGAAATTGTTTTGTAGATCCCCTAGAACAGTAGCATTTTCTGTCATTTATATGTCCTCCTTTCTGTTGCTTATGGCTTTTATTTCTTTTTCTTGCCTTATTGCATTAACTGGGACTTTCAGTATGTACATCGTGTATTATGAGTGGCAAAAGCCTGTATCTTTACCCTGATCCTAATCTCAAGGGACATTGTTAAAACTGATATTAACTGTATATTTTTGTAGATGCCATTTATTAGTTCAGAGATGATACCATATATCATCTTTAATTGATTCTTTAACTTGTCTCTTTCCCCCTGAAGTTTGTTTCATTGCTTGCAGACAGGCTGTCTTATTCATTATTATATCTCTTGTGCTAAAATGCTTTAACATGCATTTTTGAGAGAAGTTCAATAAGAATAATAAAGCTTCTGTCCTCCTCACAGACTAATAAATAATAAAGACTTTTTATTTTAAACTTTTAGAGATCCTGAACTTTCAACTATTTGTCGGAAGTCTGATACATTAATATTATATCCAGGGGCTGAAGCTGCTAATTTGGAAGAATTTATATTAGATTCTCCTGTTTATCCTTCCACAATAATCATCATCGATGGCACGTGGAGCCAGGCCAAGGACATTTTCTACAAGAATTCCTTGTTCCGACTGCCTAAACAGGTACACTAGTATTCTGACCTAGGGAAAATACAAATGTATAGTTCTACGTGTAGTATGTATTTTCTGAGAGAACACACGTATGTTGTTATATATGAATTTGATGGTATTTATATATAAGCATGTCTATACATAGATATGAATATGCTCTTGTGTATGTTTTACATATATGTAGAAAATTTCAGATTTGTCCTTATTTCTTAATTCCTACCATCAAATCTCACCATTATTTAGTTATTTAGATATATTAAAAGTCTCTGAAACATTTAATCAGGATAGTCTAAGGATTATTTATTTTATGTGTATTAATGTTTTTGTTAAGAAATATTATGTTTAAATATTTTGGGGATACTAAATTGCTTTTTTCTATTGGAAATGACTGAGTTTTTATGACGGGCTTTTTTGTTATTCATGATTATAATCATAAAATCATTATAATCATATAACGAAATCAAAGTTTAGTTTGTTGATGTAATTGATGATAAATTTCCTAACTGTTGAATTGTTCTTGTGTTACTAGAATGAACACTTACAGTATTCTTTTGATATATTGCCAAAGTTTATATTTTAGTTAATGGCATTAAATTATAATTTACATATTTTTTGTACTTTTATTACAATATTTGAGAACTAATATAATGTTCACTTCACCAAATAGAAATTTTAGTATTTTTCTATGGCTTAGAGTAGTTTAAATAATAGTTTTGCTCCTTAAAATTTACATGGAACTCAATGGTAAAACCACCTGATCCTGGTCACTTTAAAATAACTTGAAAATACTTCTTTCAAAGTCTTTTATCAAAATTATTTAAGCTTTCTACTTCTATTTGATTTGGTTTTTAATAGCTTATCTTTTTAAGGGAACTGTTCCTTTCTCTTGGGTTAACAAATTGGTCGTCTGTACCTATATATTCTTAAGTACTTACTTGAATTTCTTCTCAATGTTTACTTTTTTTTAATCTCTGTCTCTCTCACACACTCACACTTTTTCCCATGAACAGACTCAAAAAGGGTTTCCCTATTTATTGAGCTTTCAGAAGTGTTAACCTTTAGATTATTTTAATGACTATTAAAAGTTATTCTTTCTTCATTAATTTGAGCTTTTTCCTTGATCCGTTTATTTCACGTTTTCAGATTTTTTCTTTTTGAGTTTGTAAAATTTGTGCTTACTAGTGCTATGTTTCTTTACCAAGATTAGTCAGTTTCTTCTTTAATAATAAAGGAAGACTGTAATATTTCTTCTTAGTGTAATTGTCATTGTTTTCTGTGGCTTTGGATTGATGTGCTTTTTGTATCTATAGCATTGAAATAATTTGTTATCTGTTTTGATTTCATTCTGTTCATGAACTACAAAGAGTTCTTAATTCTCAAGTGTTCTAACATTTTTTGTCAGTATTTTATTTCTTATTTTGTTGGATTATGATAACATTGCCAACAATATTTTGAATAATTTTATGATATTTATGAGGGAAAGTGCATGGAAAATTTTTATGCATGTTTTATGAGTAAAAAAAATTTATGTTCTTTATTTACCAATGAAAGTGTTTACATCTTTATAAAGTTTGTTATTTGCAGTTTTTCTTTAAGCTTTTATTTTTGGCATACTTAGGTTATTTTATATTGAAACAGGTATATGAAAAACATGTTTGTATATTTTTAATGAAATTATTCGTATATTTTCAATAGTTTTTACATACTTTTCTATGCTCTTTTTAGGTTTATACAAGCCATGCACTTAGTGAAAAATAGCTGTGAAGCCCTGATTCTGAGATTTTTGATCTCAAATTCTTTATAGTTTTCATTCCTTTTAACTAAAATGTGGGCATGGTTTTTAGATGAAACTCAGTTAACATGTTGAGTGCTTTGAATGGGCCAGTACTATTTCCAAGTACTTTACATATATTAATCTGTTTAATCTTTCCCCAGATTCCATGATGTAAATATTGTTAATTGTACTAGTTAACTTCACTCTAGATCATATAACTACTTCATAACAGAACTGTGATTTGAATCCATCTAGTTTAGAGCCACAGCTTATGGTCTTAAAGTACTGTACCACTTCTGAAATGGAAAACTTTCATCTGGAATATTTATATATTTTTATATATATATATATATATATTTATATATATATATATATATATGATGGCTTCTGTAGGTTTATTTAAGTTCTGAAGTAGTTCCTGTGTTCACAAGGAACTTCCATGTGTTCACATGGAAGGCATAAATACGGTTAGAATGTGGCACATTTCAGGTAAAATTTTATGTTTACATTCCCTTTTTCAGGGGATCTTCCCAACTCAGGGATCAAACCTAAGTCTCTGGCATTGCAGGCAGATTCTTTACTGTTCAGCCACCAGGGAAGTGTGTGTTTGTATTACATTTAGATATTTCTTAGTATAAAGAAAAAAGTTTGATGAAAGTGTTACATTTGTGAAACATTTGTGCAAATATTTGATTTTTTTTTTTCTTTTTTGCATGGTTATATCATGTCTGCAACTCTAAGCTTTCATTTTGTGGTAACTACATGACTACCACAGAAATGAAGTAGATAGTCACATTAAAAAAATTAAAAGCTATTTTAAAAATGAAAATAAACCAAAACTGTTTTTCTCTTTTAAATTTAGTAGCAGATAAGGAAATAGGTAAATTAATTTTCCTAGTCCTACTACGCCATACTTTTCTATCATCTTTTTCTCTTCTTGTTTTTCCAAACTAGAAGCAAATGTAGGTAGATTATATATTAAACCTTTAAATGGGTATCTCACAACCAGAACATAGGAGAAAATGGCTAAAAGAAACATCAGATAGGTTTAACATGGGGGAAAATATCACCATAAACTAAAGTGAAAAGGCAAATGGCTCTTGAGTATGAATCAGCAAAAGGCTTCATAAACTTGGAGTTCTTAGAAATTAATAAGTTAAAGGCAGAAATCTCAAAAATGGGTCATCAATATAAAACCAAAGTTCACAAAATAGAATGTAATTTTAATGCCATCATCACTTACTCTAATAATCATATGATAGACAAGATACAAAGTTGTGAACTTTGATGCTGAAATAACTTCAAACTTAAAGAAAAATTTCACAAATAGTACAAAGTTCCCTCAAGTACCCTCAGCTGTTAACTTTATGCCATATATCACTCTGTCTCTATATAATTATGTTTTTCTAAACCTTTTGAGAGTAAGGAATAGATATTCCAGTTTTACTTTTTGGAACTGAAATTTTGCTAGCTCTAGACCAGAAAGATGATTTTTTCCTAAATATTTTTGCTGGAAATAAAAATAATAATTTAAAACATGACATAATTTATAAAAACTCATTTTATATATCTTGAGAAGTTTCATCTTAATGTATTTTGGAAATATGAATCATTGTAAAAACAATAGTATGCATTGCTTTTTAGAGTATCATAGTATTCAGCCCCAATATATGAGTATGACTTAGAAAAGATACATTTCTAGACGTTGTTGCAAAAAGATCCAATGAAATTGTATATTTACTCTTTTTAAAACATATAAATATATTTTGTACATAAATTATATATGGTATATATACAGTATATAAGTATATACTTTGTATATGTTCAGTTCAGTCACTCAGTTGTGTCCGACTCTTTGCGACCCCATGAACAGCAGCATGCCAGGCCTCCCTGTCCATCACCAACTCCCGGAGTCCACCCAAACCCATGTCCATTGTGTCGGTGATGCCATCCAGCCATCTCATCCTCTGTCGTCCTTTTCTCCTCCTGCCCTCAATCTTTCCCAGCATCAGGGTCTTTTCAAATGAGTCAGCTCTTTGCATCAGGTGGCCAAAGTATTGGAGTTTCACCTTCAACATCAGTCCTTCCAGTGAACACCCAGTACTGATCTCCTTTAGGATAGACTGGTTGGATGTCCTTGCAGTCCAAGGGACTCTCAAGAGTCTTCTCCAATACCACCATTCAAAAGCATCAATTCTTCTGCGCTCAGCTTTCTTTCTAGTCCAACTCTCACATCCATACATGACCACTGGAAAAACCATAGCCTTGACTTAGACCTTTGTTGACAAAGTGATGTCTCTGCTTTTTAATATGCTGTCTAGGTTGGTCATAACTTTCCTTCCAAGGAGTATGTGTCTTTTAATTTCATGGCTGTAATCACCATCTGCAGTGATTTTGGAGCCCAGAAAAATAAAGTCAGCCACTGTTTCCACTGTTTCCCTATCTGTTTGCCATGAAGTGATGTATGTATATAGACATGAATATATACAAACAGAAATAGGTGATATGAATTGAAAAGTGGATTGATTTTTAAATGTTACTATACACATATCCTCAGACACATATATAGTTATAAAATGATATTGGTAATTATAATGATTATATAGTAAGGTCTGAACTGTCTTCTGTAACATTAAAAAATTCACTTGTTTTTAGTATTTCTCCCATTTCTTAAAAACATTTCCTGTATATGTGATGATTTTTACTTAATTATTAACTTTATTCCTCAGCTTTTCTGAAAGAAAATTTATTTTATTATATAGTGGACTTTCCTAGGGGCCTTGCTTTAATATATGATACAAGTAAATTGTATGTAACGTGTCTTTCTCATGGATGACAGAAATCCAACTCAAGCTAAACAAAAGAAAGTATATAAGTCATGTTACTGGGAAACTCCGAATAGATGGGAATGGGTTCTGACTTAGCTGAATCTGGTGCTGAAGCATCTTTTGAGAGTTTGCTTCCCTTTGTGTTCTGATTTTTCTCTTGTTATGAATGAGCTTCCTCCCTGCCACTGGAAGATGTGTGTGGGAAGTGGTCTCCCCTGGTTTTATTTATTATAATAGAAAGATAAATTATCTTTCCCAGAGTAGAATCCTGAGTTGTTCTTTCATTGGAGTTGTTGTGGATGGTGGTACCATTATTGACAGAAGTACCACAGGAATTAGGAATAAATTCCTTAGGGAACTTGGGGTGTTGCTATCAGCAGGATGATTTGAAATCATGAATGGGCAGAACAAAAGCCCTTAAGATAACTACAGTCTACTATACAGCAGTTGTTTACTTGTAAAAGCATGCTTATTTATACGTTTCTTGGTTCATTCAAAGCTACTGCTCTATATAAATAGTTTAATAATTCTTTCTTGCAGTCTAGTTCACCAAGTGAAAAGTAAAAATGAAAAAGGAAAACGTATATCATCTCTTGTCAGTAAGAGATGTAGTTTAAAATAATCTCTGAATAATGTAGTTAAAGGTAATTAGGTTTTATTTCTAAATGTAATTTATTTGTCATTTCTTTTACCACCACCTCAGTATACATACACCTACATACCTGCTTTTTGCATCAGTTTGTCTTAGCTATTCGGAGAAGGCAATGGCACCCCACTCCAGCACTCTTGCCTGGAAAATCCCATGGAGGGAGGAGCCTGGTAGGCTGCAGTCCATGGGGTTGCTAAGAGTCGGACACGACTGGGCGACTTCACTTTCCCTTTTCACTTTCATGCATTGGAGAAGGAAATGGCAACCCACTCCAGTGTTCTTGCCTGGAGAATCCCAGGGACGGGGGAGCCTGGTGGGCTGCTGTCTATGGGGTCGCACAGAGTCGGACGCAACTGAAGCAACTTAGCAGCAGCAGCAGCAGATACAGGAAGATGTGATAAAAGGGAATATTCTCCTGGACCATAACTAGAGGGCAGGTGTCCAGAGATCTTTGACTATTAAGGCCTAGTCCAGTAATAGCACATTGAGTGACCTATCAGCAAAATCTTCTCCAGACCTAGGAATGAGCTTTCTTAGCATCATGGGACAAAATGGTCATGAAAAGCCTCCCAAACTATGGTAGGGTTTATGACCTTGAGGGGCATCCTCTCAGTGACAAATTGGTGCTTGCCAAGGGCATTTGCTGTCTCTCTCTGTGGGGACTGAATCCTGTTTTACTGCAGCTGTTGACCTTCAATGCGCCCTGAGGGGAGTTCAGGGTGGATAACAGGAATGGCAGGAAAACTGGTGAGACAGGTCTTTAGATAGTTAGATATTTTCAGGAACTGATTTTATGAGCCCAATCCTTGCATCTCTTCATATCTAGAAAAGCACTAGATCCCTACATGGTGACATCAGCTCCTTGTGACTAGCAGAAAATCTTCTGTAAGATAAATGTCTCATGACTGAAGCGACTTAACAGCAGCAGCAGCAGTCTTAGCTATTATTCTTAGTTTAGTTGATCTGCTTAGTTTCTGTAGTAGTATACATTTTTTGCTTTAAATACAAGAAAGAAAAAAATGACAAGAAAACAGAAATAAGAATTAACATCCAAAGTATTGGTCTTTTCCCAAATACACAGGTGGACTTCATACTTGCCTAATAGTGGAATGAAAGAATTGTAAATCAGACACTAACTTGCTGTGGTCAGTTGTGTCTGATTCTTTTGTGACCCCGGGGACTGTAGCGTGCCAGGTTCCTCTGCCTTGGGATTTTACAGACAAGAATACTGTAGTAGGTCGATATTTCCTCCTTCAGGGGCTCTTCCCGACCCAGAGATTGATCCTGTGTCTCCTGCATCTACTGTGTTTGCAGGCAGATTCTTTACCACTGAGCCACCTGGGGAGCCCAATGCAGACATTAACTTGGCCTCCCTTTAATCTGAATTTCTAATATATCCAGGCCATTTGGCAATGAATGAATATCTCTCCCCTCAGAAGAATTTTACACAGGAGACTCTTGACATTTGCTAGGAATAAATCTAAGGTGAACATGGAAATGTTTGTAGAGGCTTCTGGCTTTCTTCATAAACTTATTTTCAGGGAGTGTTTGCATATTCTTGCTTTATTGCCTTTAAAACTTTCACTAAAGCTTGATTTCTCACTTGATAGTCAGAGCACTGTTGGGAGGACTCACTGGCTAAGACATTTTCGTAAAAACTTTGTCTTGTGTATATATAGAGCTATTGCTGCTGCTGCTGCTGCTAAGTCGCTTCAGTCATGTCCGACTCTTAGCGACCCCACGGACTGCAGCCTACCAGCCTCCTCCGTCCATGGGATTTTCCAGGCAAGAGTAATGGAGTGAGGTGCCATTGCCTTCTCTGATGTTACATCTAATTTGTTGCCTAATTAAAATTCATTGTTATCCTTAAAATGTTTTTTATTGAGGTGTAATTGACATGTTTGTTATATTAGTTTCAGGTGTATAGCATAATGATTCAATATTTGTATATATTGCAAAGAGCTGTCCACAGTAAGTCTAGTTAATATCTATTCCTCTACACAGGTACAGAATTTTTTTCTTGTGATTAGAATTCTTAAGATCTACTCTCTTAGCAACTTTATTTTATTTATTTTTTACTTTACAATATTGTACTGGTTTTGCCATACATTGACAGGAATCCACCATGGGTGAACATGTTCCCCCACATGGGGGAACATCTTGAACCCCCTCCCACCTCCTTCCCCATCTCATCCCTCTGGATCATCCCAGTACACCATCCCCAAGCATCCTGTATCCTGCATTGAACCTGACTGCCCATTCGTTTCACATATGATAATATATATGTTTCTATGCCATTCTGCCAAATCATCCCACCCTCACCCTCTCCCACAGAGTCCAAAAGACTGTTCTATACATCTGTGTCTCTTTTGCTATCTCGCATACAGGGTTATTGTTACTATCTAAATTCCATATATATGCATTAGTATACTGTATTGGTGTTTTCCTTCTGGCTTACTTCATTCTGTATATCAGGCTCCAGTTTCATCCACCTTATTAGAACTGATTCAAATTGTATTCTTTTTAATGGCTGAGTAATATTCCATTGTGTATATGTACCACAGCTTTCTTATCCATTCATCTGCTGATGGACATCTAGGTTGCTTCCATGTCCTGGCTATTATAAACAGTGCTGTGATGAACATTGGGATACACGTGTCTCTTTCAATTCTGGTTTCCTCAGTGTGTATGCCCAGCAGTGGCATTGCTGGGTCGTATGGCAGTTCTATTTCCAGTTTTTTAAGGAATCTCCACACTATTCTCCATAGTGGCTGTACTAGTTTGCATTCCCACCAACAGTGTAAGAGGGTTCCCTTTTCTCCACACCCTCTCCAGCATTTATTGCTTGTAGACTTTTGGATCGCAGCCATTCTGACTGGCGTGAACTGGTACCTCATAGTGGTTTTGATTTGCATTTCTCTGATAATGAGTGATGTTGAGCATCTTTTCATGTGTTTGTTAGCCATCTGCATGTCTTCTTTGGAGAAATGTCTGTTTAGTTCTTTGGTCCACTTTTTAATTTGGTTGTTTATTTTTCTGAAATTGAGCTGCATGAGCTGCTTGTATATTTTTGAGATTAATTCTTTGTCCGTTGCTTCGTTTGCTGTTATTTTCTCCCATTCTGAAGGCCAGCTTTTCATCTTGCTTATAGTTTCCTTTGGTGTGCAGAAGCTTTTAATTCTAATTAGGTCCCATTTGTTTATTTTTGCTTTTATTTCCATTGTTCTGGGAGGTGGGTCATAGAGGACCCTGCTGTGATTTATGTCAGAGAGTATTTTGCCTATGTTTTCCTCTAGGAGTTTTATAGTTTCTGGTCTTACATTTAGATCTTTAATCCATTTTGAGTTTATTTTTGTGTATGGTCTTAGAAAGTGTTCTAGTTTCATTCTTCTGCAAGTGGTTGACCAGTTTTCCCAGCACCACTTGTTAAAGAGATTTTTTTCTCCATTGTATATTCTTGCTTCTTTTGTCAAAGATGAGGTGTCCATGGGTGTGTGGATTTATGTCTGGGCTTTCTATTTTGTTCCTTTGATCTATATTTCTGTCTTTGTGCCAGTACCATACTGTCTTGATGACTGTAGCTTTGTAGTATAGTCTGAAGTCAGGCAGGTTGATTCCTCCAGTTCCATTCTTCTTTCTTAATATTGCTTTGGCTATTTGAGGTTTTTTGTATTTCCATACAAATTGCGGATAATAATAATATACTATATACATTTTAAAAAACACTTTCTTCCTATGCCTTCATTTGGCATATGAATTAAGGAAGGTAATTCATGTAATTAAGGCTAAAAACTTGTGAAATTGGGATTTTGCATTTTATGACTTGCTGTAATTTATATCCTAAGGATTACATTCTACGTAAAAAGTGAGGTCCACCAGTTTTCAAAGACACATAGAAATTTAAAATAATTAATTCAAAATCTAACAACTTTAGAGTTTATAAAATATGAATTACTGAAGAGTAGATACAAGGCTGTCTTCTTAGAAATTTATAGTACCTTGTTTAATGGAATATGTGGCACAGGCCCCATGGCATATATCATCCCAGACTCTTGACATCAGACTGCCTGGCTTTATACTTGGCTTCACAACTTACTTACCATTTCACATGACAGGTTACCTCTGCTCTTAGAGTCTTCATTTGGAAAATAGAAATAATAATATCATTTACATAATATATTGTTGTGACATTCAAATGAGATAACACACACAAAGCATTTAGCATAGCTCCTGGCTTATAGTGTGTACCTACTAAGTATTATTTACTGATAATACGTATAATGTCATTGGATAACTAGGGCTTGCCCAAATAATTTACTTTTTTCATAGTTAATAACTTTGCTTCAGATTACCAGATAGTAATAAAATGTAGAATATATTTCTGAAGCTAGAGGATCTTGAGTTTCAATAGACAACTGAGTTAAGTTCTTAATTCTTTCTGGAAAAATTGTGTTTTTTAAGGGATACATTTTAGTCTTAGCAATGATTTAATCACTTTCTTGCATCACAGTAATTAAATAATTGTTAAAAAGAATATAATTATAATTCATGTTTAGGACTTTAATTTTTTACAAAAGTAATATATTCACATGGCTGAAAGTTTAAAAGATATGAAAGAGTTTAGAGTAAAAAGTCTTCCTCCTGCCTCTCTACCCCATATACCCTTTTACCATTCTCAGAGGTAACCAATATATCAAGTTCTTGTGTATTTTTCCAGATTATTTTATTTATATACAACTAAATCCCCCCTTTCCTCAATATGTGGTAGATACCTGCTGCTCTGATCCTTGCTTTTTTCATTTAACAAGTTATTTTAGGACTTACTTGTATCTATAGGTAAATAGCTTCTGTATTTATTTTAACTGCCTCACTTCTTAGGTATGGATGTATGTAATTTATTAACAATGTTAAATTATGCTTTCTTTGTCATTTGTTTTTCCTATTCATTTTTTTCCTTAATTTTCTGGCAATAGCTTTGCATGGGTGCTGTGCTAGTTTCTGTTCTTTCCTTTTTTTGCTTACTCATTTTTATTTGAGGCGTGTTAATGCAGGGAGGTAACTGTCAGAAAAGGGCCATAGCCCTGGGAGGAATTTTCTTTATTATCTTAGGTGTGCTCAAGATTTCAGCCAAAGCACTATCTATAAAAGAACAGATGATTGTCTTGTACTTTCCTCAGAATAAAAGCTTCTGCTTTTCAAAAGTCACTGTTAAGAGAATGAAAAGAAAAACCACAGACTGAGAGAAAATATTTGCAAAGAATAGGTTGGAAAAAAGAGCTGTATTCATAATATGTAAAGAACTTTTAGTATTCAGTAATAAGAGAACAAACATCTCAGGATTGGCTAAAGTTTTAAATACTTCTACCAGAAGAAAGTGGAAGTGAAAGTCCCTCAGTCCTGTTTGACTTTTTATGACCCCATGGACTATAGTTCCCCAGGCTCCTCTGTCTGTGGAATTCACCACAGCAGAATACTGGAGGGATAGCCATTCTGGGAGCTATGAGGGAAGCCTTCCTCAGTGATCAATGCAAAGAAATAGAGGAAAACAATAAAATGGGAAAGAGTAGAGATCTCTTCAAGAAAACTAGAGATACCAAGGAAACATTTCATGCAAAGATGGGTGCAATAAAAGACAGATGGTATGGACCTAACAGAAGCAGAAGATATTAAGAAGAGGTGGCAACAAAGATAGAAATATAGATCACTGGAACAAAATAGAAAGCCCAGAGATAAATCCACACACCCATGGACACCTCATCTTTGACAAAAGAAGCAAGAATATACAATGGAGAAAAGACAATATCTTTAACAAATGGTGCTGGGAAAACTGGTCAACCACTTGCAGAAGAATGAAACTAGAACACTTTCTAACACCATACACAAAAATAAACTCAAAATGGATTAAAGATCTAAATGTAAGACCAGAAACTATAAAACTCCTAGAGGAAAACATAGGCAAAACACTCTCTGACATAAATCACAGCAGGGTCCTCTATGACCCACCTCCCAGAATAATGGAAATAAAAGCAAAAATAAACAAACAGGACCTAATTAGAATTAAAAGCTTCTGCACACCAAAGGAAACTATAAGCAAGATGAAAAGCCGGCCTTCAGAATGGGAGAAAATAACAGCAAACGAAGCAACGGACAAAGAATTAATCTCAAAAATATACAAGCAGCTCATGCAGCTCAATTCCAGAAAAACAAACAACCAAATTAAAAAGTGGACCAAAGAACTAAACAGACATTTCTCCAAAGAAGACGTACAGGTGGCTAACAAACACATGAAAAGATGGTCAATATCACTCATCAGATCAGATCAGATCAGATCAGTCACTCAGTTGTGTCCGACTCTTTGCGACCCCATGAATCGCAGCACGCCAGGCCTCCCTGTCCATCACCAACTCCTGGAGTTCA
This sequence comes from Bos mutus, assembly GCF_027580195.1. Taxonomy (NCBI): domain Eukaryota; kingdom Metazoa; phylum Chordata; class Mammalia; order Artiodactyla; family Bovidae; genus Bos; species Bos mutus. The sequence continues at coordinate 74,769,801 of NC_091623.1, forward strand.
CCCAGACTCACGTCCATCGAGTCAGTGATGCCATCCAGCCATCTCATCCTCTGTTGTCCCCTTCTCCTCCTGCCCCCAATCCCTCCCAGCATCAGAGTCTTTTCTAATGAGTCAACTCTTTGCGTGAGGTGGCCAAAGTACTGGAGTTTCAGCTTTAGCATCATTCCCTCCAAAGAAATCCCAGGGCTGATCTCCTTCAGAATGGACTGGTTGGATCTCCTTGCAGTCCAAGGGACTCTCAAGAGTCTTCTCCAACACCACAGTTCAAAAGCATCAATTCTTCGGCGCTCAGGCTTCTTCACAGTCCAACTCTCACATCCATACATGACCACAGGAAAAACCATAGCCTTGACTAGACGAACCTTTGTTGGCAAAGTAATGTCTCTGCTTTTGAATATGCTATCTAGGTTGGTCATAACTTTCCTTCCAAGGAGTAACTGCACTCATTATCAGAGAAATGCAAATCAAAACCACAATGAGGTACCATTTCACACCAGTCAGAATGGCTGTGATCCAAAAGTCTACAAGCAATAAATGCTGGAGAGGGTGTAGAAAAAGGGAACCCTCTTACACTGTTGGTGGGAATGTAAACTAGTATAGCCACTATGGAGAACAGTGTGAGATTCCTTAAAAAACAGAACAGAACTGCCATATGACCCAGCAATCCCACCGCTGGGGATACGCACCAAGGAAACCAGAATTGAAAGAGACACGTGTGCTCCAATGTTCACTGAAGCACTGTTTACAATAGCTAGGATATGGAAGCAACCTGGATGTCCATCAGCAGATGAATGGATAAGAAAGCCGTGGTACATATACACAATGGAATATTATTCAGCTATTCAAAAGAACACATTTGAATAAGTTCTAATAAGGTGGATGAAACTGGAGCCTGTTATACAGAGTGAAGTAAGTCAGAAAGAAAAATACCAATACTGGGTATTAATACATATATATGACATTTAGAAAGATGGTAACAACAGCTCTATATGCAAGACAGCAAAAGAGACACAGTTATAAAGAACAGACTTTTGGACTTTGTGGGAGAAAGCGAGGGTGGGATGATTTAAGAGAATAGCATTGAAACATGTATATTGCCATATATGAAATAGATGACCAGTCTAAGTTCTATGCATGAAACAGGGCACTCAAAGCCAGTGCACTGGGACAACCCAGAGGGATGGGACAGGGGGAGGTGGGAGGGGGTTCAGGGTCAGGGGGACACATGTACACCCATGGCTGATTCATGTGAATGTATGGTGAGAACCACCACAATATTGTAAAGTAGTTAGCCTCTAATTAAAATAAATAAATTAAAAAATATTTTTTTTTAAAGAATAATACTTCGTAGGTCCACATTGTTGTAAGTAGCAGAATTCTTTTTTATGGCTGAGTAATATTATATTTGTGTGTGTGTGTGTGTGTGTGTGTGTGTGTGTGTATCCATCTATCTATCTGGCTATAGCATCTTTATCCATTCATATGTTGTTGGATACTGGTTACTTAGGTTGTTTACATATCTTTGCTATTGTGAATAATGCTGCTGTGAATATTGAGGTGCAGTGCATGTATCTTTTCAAATTAGTATTTTTATCTTCTTTGAATATATATACTCAGGAGTGGAATTGCTGGATCGTATGATAGTTCTGTTTTTTAGTTTATTGAGGATTTTCCATACTGTTTTGCACAGTGACGGCACCAATTTACATTCTCACTGACAGTGCACAAGTGTTTCCTTTTCTTCCCATCCTGGCCAACATTTGTTATTTGTAGACTTTTTAATGATAGGCATCCTGACAAGTGTGAGGTGAAATGTCATTGTGGTTTTTATTTTCATTTCTCTAATAATTAGCAGTGTTGAACATCTTTTCATGTACCTGTTAGCCATCTGTATGTCTTGTTTAGAAAACCATCCATTCAGTGCTTCTACCCACTTTTTGACTGGGTTATCTTTTGATAATTAATTCTTTGTCAGTAACTTGTTCTTCTCTGTTATTCAATGAAGTTCTCTTCTGGTTCTTTCTTTTGCTTCTAAGACTGCTTTTTCTCTGCCTCTTCAATACCTTTTCTTCTTCCATCTTGTAAAAGTTGACATTCTGCTAATAAGTTTTATCTTATCCTACACTGTTGATCAAACTACTCATCTGGCTTTATTGCAGTAAAGCTGAGTTGCTTCACACTTATTAACTTGTGAAGAAAGCATTGTGAATCATCACTAGCACTACCCTTGTTAACATCAGTAGCGTCAGTACCACCCTCATAACATCTTTGTCTCTAATCAAGTGCTTACTATATGGCAGGCATTGCTGAACACTTCACATGTTTTAGTGCCATAAAGCACAATTATTCTGTAAGATTGTTAAGTTTTAGACTCTCAGAGTTTAAATCTAGTTTGAGGTCATACTATTATGTAGAGTTAAATTATATAAGTCTAATTTCCTGTCTTAAGCTTTTAGTGTGGTATTTTTCTACCTCTCCATTCATGCACATTATTTTAATTCAAGGTTATAGAAAAGTGTTTTTAATAAAATGAAAAAGTGTACAGTTTAACTCAGTAAATTTTAAAATAAAAGTTTTATGTGACAGGTTGAACTTACGAGGTAATTGCATAATATGTGCTTTATTTTACACCTAGGCTAATTTATGATTCATTTTCCAGTAGCTGTTTATGAAGCCATGACAGCTTTGTTAAATGAAATTTATCTTTGGTTAAAAAAATGTTTCACTCGCAAGACATTATAAAATTGGTTATTACTTAGGTGAGACTAGGAAATCAATTTCTAATATCCTAAATCAGTTTCTGTTCTGTTTCCTAATAAATGATATAAATTGATGTAAGCACAGTATGAATAAATGAATATGTTTAGGTTGGACAATTTCCTTTTTAGGAGATATTCCAAAAGTTAGTTTCTATAGCATTGCTCAACGAAGAGACTTGTCTCCATTAGGTATTGCTGGAAAAAATAGGTATTTGGGCAGCAGAAAGTAATGCTAAAGCTTGTAATCTGTAGTGACATTCTTCTGGCCTGTTTAATGATATAATATTTTGTTAATTTACTGTAGTCTTCTAAAGAGTTATTGTAACCAATCATTTCTTTTTATAGTTCTTAAAAGTTTATTTTTAATTGGTGGCTAATTCTTTACAATGTTGTGTTGGTTTCTGCTGTACAACAGCATGAATTAGTCATAACTATACGCATATCCCCTCCCTCTCGTCTCTTCCTCTCGCTGCCCATCCGTCCCCTCTAGGCTGTCACAGAGCGCCAGGCTGGGCTCCCTGTGCTCCACAGCAGCTTCCCACCAGCTGTCTGTTGGACACATGGTAGTGTATTCATGTCAGTGCTGTTTTCTCAGTTTGTCCCACCCTCTCCTTCCCTCATGTCCACAAGTCCATTCTCTGTGTCTGCATCTCTATTCTTGCCTGCAGATAAGTTCATCAGTACTGTTTTTCTAGATTCAATATATATGCATTAATATACAAAATTTGTTTTTCTCTTTCTGACTTATTTCACTCTGTATGACAGGCTCTAGGTTCATCTACCTCAGTTCAGCTGATTCACATTTGTTCCTTTTTATGGCTAAGTAATGTTCCATTGTATATGTGTACAACAGCTTCCTTATCCGTTTATCCGTCGATGGGCATCTAGGTTGCTTTCATATGCTAGACTGTAACCATCAATTTTAATTCAAGGTTGTAGAAAAGTGTTTTTGTGCCTCTATTAATTCTTTTTTTTTTTTAAGAGGAGGCTTTGAAACTCAGATAAAACATTTTTATTTAAGATAAATTATATTTCAGTATTATTTTAAAGTTTACATTAATTCTGTCAATCTAATGTTTTAAAAGAATAATTGTATCTTAGAATAAGGAGATGGACTATATGACTTATAACAATAACTTCCTATTCTGTGATCTCATGAATCTATGTTTTTATTTTCTTTCTCTAGATGTTTCTGTACCCATAGTTCTCAGTGACTTCAGATATACATTACTTGGAGTTATATAAAAAACAATGGTAGATTAAATATTTGTATTATTAGGAAAAAGCACTAGTCAAGATATGTCTAAGTGACTAAATATATATATATATTATATTTATATAAAAATATACTATAAATAAATATATAATATAAATGAAATATATAAATGACATATATATGACTAAATATGTCACTGAACAAAATTTTAAATTTGTATCATTATTTGGATTTGCTTTAATTTGAAATTTTTAAGTGCTTAATTTTTAGACTTCTGAATTGTATGTTTGCATTTTAACATCAAAGTTTTTGTATGTTGAAGAAGCGTGGTGTAACTTTATTATCACTTTAATATATAAGAAAGCACTAAATTTAAAAACTGATGTGTTCTACAAGTTTTTTAGTAATTTTGGAATTGTGCTTTGCCATGGAAACTTAAGAAGTGAATTTTCTCTGGTCAACTCAGAAAAAAAAATTAAACAATAATGTGTTTTAGAAGTAGCATTATCATTTTATCTATAACGAATGCTCCCTTTTGGAGAAGGCAGTGGCACCCCACTCCAGTACCCTTGCCTGGAAAATCCCATGGGCGGCAGAGCCTGGTAGGCTGCAGTCCATAGGGTCGCTAAGAGTTGGACACGGCTGAGCGACTTCACTTTCACTTTTTACTTTCATGTATTGGAGAAGGAAATGGCAACCCAGTCCAGTACTCTTGCCTGGAGAATCCCAGGGATGGGGGAGCCTGGTTGGCTTCCATCTATGGGATCACACAGAGTCGGACACGACTGAAGTGACTTAGCAGCAGCAATGCTCCCTTTAAATTTATTTTTATCAAGTTTTCTGAATTTTAGCATTAACCTTGGAATCTTTCAATTCAGTTCAATTCAGTCACTCTGTCGTGTCCTACTTTTTGCTACCCCGTGGACTGCAGCACGCCAGGCCTCCCTGTCCATCACCAACTCCCGGAGTTTACTCACACTCATGTCCATTGAGTCGGTGATGCCATCCAACCATCTCATCCTGTCATCCCCTTCTCCTCCTGCCCGTGATCTTTCCCAGCATCAGGGTCTTTTCAAATAGTTCAGTTCTTTGCATCAGGTTGCCAAAGTATTGAAGTTTCATCTTCAGCATCAGTCCTTCCAGTGAGTATTCAGGACTGATCTCCTTTAGGGTGAACTGGTTGGATCTCCTTGCAGTCCAGGGGACTCTCAAGAGTCTTCTCCAACACCACAGTTCAAAAGCAGCAATTCTTCGGCGCTCAGCTTTCTTTATAGTCTAACTCTCACATCCATACATGACTACTGGAAAAAGCATAGCTTTGACTAGATGGGCCTTTGTTGGCAAAGTAATGTCTCTGCTTTTTAATATTCTGTCTTTTATATATGTCTTTTTAATATATATGTCTTTTTAATATGCTTGGAATCTTAAGTTTTAGGAAAAGTATACAGACTTCATAGTGTGATGAGGCTGGAGCAAGACCATAGATTGATATTTATTGAGAAACTTTCATTGTTGAGAAGACTCCTCCCTTGTACTGTTTTTTTTTTTTAAGTTGTTCATAAGAACCCTAAAATTCTTCAGGAGTGCCTCAGTCTTGCTTTTCATCAGAATAGCTTTGTTTTGTTTGTTGGGATTTGCTGAAGAATTCATCCATTTAATTATTAACCTAGTTATAAAGAGCTCAGGGTCTTGAATAAGACTTTATAAATTCATTTATCTGTTTTACCATGATTGATTTTGGAACCTCGGGTAAGTTACTTCACCTCAGTGTACTTTATTTTCCTCATCTGTAAAATTGAGATAATTCATAAGGTCTTAGTGAGAATTGAATGAGACAATACATGTACATTTTCTAGAAAAGCAATTATTGTCCAAGTGCATGACACTGTGCATGTAAGTGGCTAAGTCTGTGTTCATACTGACAACTCTGATGTCAAAGCTGGACCCTTATCACTATTAGAACATAGTGTTGAACTAAACTGAGGAAATGAAAGGAATGAAGTGGGTTGAAGGATTGGGACCAGAAGAAAACATTAGCACCTTGCCTTCAAAGGGCAGGTCCTAAGCTCAGGTAATGAATCCTGTTTATGAAAGATCATAGAAGAAGGGTGCTTCAGAAAGGAAGGTTTTTATGTGTGTCTTCCATTGGTAAGGAATTCAGAATATCACTAAAATGTTTATTTCAGCTTGTTCTAAACTAGGATTGTTTCAGAAAGCCTACAAAATAGATTGATTTTTCTAGAAACCTTTAGAAGTGCAGCTTTATAGTGCTTCTGTGAAGTGCTGCCCTCAGTATGCCAGAAAATTTGGAAACTCAGCAGTGGCCACAGGACTGGAAAAGGTCAGTTTTAATTCCAATCCCAAAGAAAGGCAATGCCAAAGAATGCTCAAACTACTGCACAATTGCACTCATCTCATATGCTAGTAAAGTAATGCTCAAAATTCTCCAAGCCAGGCTTCAGCAATACGTGAACTGTGAACTTCCAGATGTTCAAGCTGGATTTAGAAAAGACAGAGGAACCAGAGATCAAATTGCCAACATCAGTTGGATCATCGAAAAAGCAAGAGAGTTCCAGAAAAACATCTATTTCTGCTTTATTGACTATGCCAAAGCCTTTGACTGTGTGGATCACAATAAACTGTGGAAAATTCTGAAAGAGATGGGAATACCAAACCACCTGACTTGCCTCTTGAGAAACTTGTATGCAGGTCAGGAAACAACAATTAGAACTGGACATGGAACAACACACTGGTTCCAAATAGGAAAAGGAGTATGTCAAGGCTGTATATTGTCACCCTGCTTATTTAACTTATATGCAGAGTATATCATGAGAAACACTGGGCTGGATGAAACACAAGCTAGAATTAAGATTGACGGGAGAAATATCAATGACCTCAGATATGCAGATGATACCACCCTTATGACAAAGTGAAGAACTAAAGAACCTCTTGATGAAAGTCAAAGAGTAGTGTGAAAAAGTTGGCTTAAAAGTCAACATTCAGAAAACTAAAATCATGGCATCCTGTCCCATCACTTCATGGCAGATAGATGAGAAACAATGGAAACAGTGGCTGACTTTATTTTTTGGGCTCCAAAATCACTTCAGATGGTGACTGTAGCCATGAAAATCAAAAGACACTTGCTCCTTGGAATAAAAGCTATGACCAACCTAGACACCGTATTAGAAAGCAGAGATATTACTTTGCCAACAAAAGTCCATCTAGTCAAGGCAATGGGTTTAAGAAAGCTGTTCAGTTCAATTCAGTCACTCAGTTGTGTACACCTCTTTGCAACCCCATGACCCACAGCACGCCAGTCCTCCCTGTCCATCACCAACTCCCAGAGTTCACCCAAACTCATGTCCATTGAATCAGTGATGCCATCCAACCATCTCATCCGCTGTTGTCCCCTTCTCCTCCTACCTTCAATCTTTCCCAGCATCAGGGTCTTTTCAAATGAATTAGCTCTTCGCATCAGGTGGCCAAAGTGTTGGAGTTTCAGCTTCAACATCAGTCCTTCCAGTGAACACACAGGACTGATCTCCTTTAGGATGGACTGGTTGGATCTTCTTGCAGTCCAAGGGACTCTCAAGAGTCTTATCCAACATCACAGGTCAAAAGCATCAATTCTTCGCTGCTCAGCTTTCTTTATAGTCCAACTCTCACATCCGTACATGACTACTAGAAAAACCATAGCCTTGACGAGACAGACCTTTGTTGGCAAAGAAAGCTGAGTGCTGAAGAATTGATGCTTTTGAACGGTGGTGTTGGAGAAGACTGTTGAGAGTGCCTTGGACTGCAAGGAGATCCAACCAGTCCATCCTAAAGGAGATCAGTCCTGAGTGTTCATTGGAAGGACTGAAGTTGAAGCTGAAACTCAAATACTTTGGCCACCTGACGTGAAGAACTGACTCACTTGAAAAGACCCTGATGCTGGGAAAGATTGAAGCAGGAGGAGAAGGGGATGATAGAGGATGAGATGGTTGGATGGCATCACCAACTCAATGAAGATGAGTTTGAGTAAACTCTGGGAGTTGATGATGGACAGGGAGGCCTGGCGTGCTGCAGTCCATGGAGTTGTGAAGAGTTGGACATATCTGAGCACCTGAACTGAAGAAACCTTTAAGGGAGCTGATCAAGTGCTTAAAAATTCTTGTGACTGTTAATAATGGAGTGAGAAACAATAGTTTTATGTATTACTCAGCCATTAAAGAGAATACATTTGAATCAGTTCTAATTAGGTGGATGAAACTGGAGCCTATTATACAGAATGAAATAAGCCAGAAAGAAAAACACCAATACAGTATACTAACGCATATATATGGAATTTAGAAAGATGGTAATGATAACCCTGTATGCGAGACAGCAAAAGAGACACAGATGTATAGAACAGTCTTTTGGACTCTGTGGGAGAGGGAGAGGGTGGGATGATTTGGGAGAATGGCATTGAAACATGTATAATATATATGAAATGAATCGCCAGTCCAAGTTCGATGCATGATACTGGTTGCTTGGGGCTGGTGCACTGGGATGACCCAGAGGGATGGTATGGGGAGGGAGGAGGGAGGGAGGTTCAGGATGGGGAACACGTGTACACCCGTGGCGGATTCGTGTTGATGTATGGCAAAACCAACACAATATTGTAAAGTAATTAACCTCTAATTAAAATAAATAAATTTTTATTTAAAAAAAGAATAGTTTTATGTAGTAATGAAATGTCTTAAAAGAGCCTGAGAACAGATAACAAATAATCATCATCAAATTATAAAAATACAGTGTTATTTGGGAGGAGTGTGAAGATGATTACTGTTTTAATTTTGAGGGCTTTTTTTGTTATTTTTCTTGACCAATGAATTAACTATATTATAATAACTTATAGTTATTATGTGCTATGCAAAAGTTTAAAGATGTGCTATGCAAACATAAGCCATAGCTTGTTATTCCTTTGGATATCTGTTTGAATCCTAAAGGTCATTACTAAACCACTAAACTTACTACATCTCCCACACTTTTAATGACACATCACAAAAGTAACTGAAGGTCTATCTAGGAAGGAAGTGTTTGAACAGACCCTTTAAAAAGGTGTCTAAACAGTGATCAAAGCTGTTAAGCTGTTATCTAATATTCTTACATATTAAATATACACTTAATGGAAGAGAAAAAAGGATTTTAGGAAATTTTAAGGAATTAAAATCATAGCTAATCCAGAGAATCAGTGGAAAAGATTGAAGCTACATCTTAGGAGTAAGGTTGGATAAGTTGGCTGTTTCTAAAGTGGAAGTGATAGGCTTACAACCTGTACCAGTAGAATTCTAAACCAGCCAGTGATACTCCTGTTCCTAAAGAAGTCATATTAAGAGTCCTTAGACAGCTTCTACCCCTGGACAACCAACTTCCAAGATCAAAATTAGTGAAACATTCTTTGCATAAACATGGCTTCCAAAAATTGAAAATGAATATTGTTCATAATAATCACACATGATATATGATATATAATATACACATCAATCATAATGACATATAATTAATATAGAATTATAATTGTATACATATTATATGATCTTGGGATTCATCACTAAACATAGGTTTTAATACCATCATGTCTCGCTATCTGATTTTTTATCAGGTGAGCAGGAACTGAAAAACTAAATGACATAACAAATTAATTAATTATTGTCAACTTTGATACAGTAATCTTGATCCCTTTAGTAGTTTTACTTTCTACATAACATACTTTTATTATATGTTAATTTTTTTCTTTCTTACAATAGCTAATTTTTCCATGAATTTTCTTGACCTCTTATTCATGCAGATGAGGCAGTTTCTAAAAATTATTATGATGCTTGTGATTTCTCAAGAAGATGGGTCAACAGGTTTTCTTTTTGGCTTTGCTCATTTACTCATTGAATTAAGCATGTGTTGAAGGTGATATAGCACATAAGTATAAAAAGAAGAGCTGTGAGGGCATTTTAACATGTTTTAATAACATAAATGCTACTAATATAACAGATAGTAGTTATGTATACTCTTTTAATATATCCAGTTACTGGCTAATCCCTGGAGAGATGATTTGTGAAGGATATTCTGAAATCTTTTAACAAATGACAGATTTTAGATTCTGTTTTCATACAGCCATGTGAGCCATAGTAAGAAATAAAACTCCCCCCCCATTTTATTTCAAAGATAAAATTAATTCCAATAAACAAAATTTAACTGTGAATTTTGCACATTTCCCATAGGTTTTGTTTTAATCAGATGTCTGTTATAAACTCCTCCACTGATGTCTTGGAAATGAGTACTGAAAGCAGTAGTTGGCTTTACTTTGTTTTACTACATTGACCTGATGAAATAATCAAAGCTGTTAGTAATTACAGTTAATCAACATTATGAATTTTTTATACAGCTATTTAATCATAGGCTTTCTTTTATAATTATAGATGTTTCTCAACCATTTTTTTCTTCATTTTCTTTCCCTCCCTGTATCTGTTTTTTATCCTGTCCTTTGGTTAAAATGTGAAGTAATTTTAACATGATCATATCTAAAGCATAATTAGTCAAATATATATTTCAAAATCACATACATTCTGTAGTGAATCTCTACCCACTTTATTTCTCACTTTATTTCCCCACTTCTCTCCCTTCCCTCTCTCTCCTTTATCTCTTTTTGGGGAAGGAAAGGAAACAAGTTGTAGAGAATTCTTTACAAAAAGAAGAGTGAAAGAACCATATTTCTCATCACCTTTTCTTACATATGATTTTGGTCAGAGTATGGACTTGGGATATAGCTTTATGAGTATAGGATAATACTGGAGTTTCATGTAATTAAAGAGCCAAAATTCTGACATTCATTTTTCTATTGCTTTTCTCATGTATGACTCTGTCTCAGCTAGAATATTATCTTGATGGAGAAAAGTATTTGTAGTATGCTACTACTTTTATCTAAAAAGAAGATATGTATGTATATGTCTGTATGTTTATATGCATTCACATCCACATAGACATACATTTACCAGTTTAAAAAATAATGGAAGGGACTTCCCTGGTGGTATAGGGGCTGGAAATTTGCCTGCCAGTGCAGAGGACATGGGTTCAGCTCCTTGTCTGGGAAGATTCCACGTGCTGTGGATCAACCAAGTCATGCCTTGACCACAACTACTGAGCCCACGTGTCACAACTACTGAAGCCTGTGTGCCTAGAGCATATGCTCTGCAACAAGAGAAGCCAGCACAGTGAGAAGCCTTTGCAGTGAAATTAGGGAATAGGCCCCACTCTCTGCAGCTAGAGAAAAAGTAACAACAGACCTAACACAATCAAAAAAATATATATTGTTTAAAAAAGATACAACAGGAGACCTCAAAGACATTTAAAAAAATAATGGAAGAAATAACTGTAAAACAAAAAATCCCAGTTGTCAATTCTCCAGAGTGATTAAACCATTTTCACTCCTAATTCAATGTATAAGAGTTTCATTTGCTGCATCACGATTTGGTGGTGTTAGTCTTTTTTATTTTAACTGTTCTAATGGGTGTGAAAGGGGGCTTCTCTGGTGGTTCAGTGGAAGAGAATCTGCCTGCTAATGCAGGAGACACAGGTTCAGTCCCTGGGTTGGGAAGATCCCCTGGAGGAGGAAATGTTAAGGCACCCCAGTATTCTTGCCTTGGAAATCCCGTGGACAGTGGATCCTGGCGGACTATAGTCCATGTGGTCGCAAAAGAGTTGGACACAATTTAATGACTAAAAGCAACAATAACAGTAACGAGTATGACATGTTATTGTGATTTTAATTTATATTAAATCATGTTGAGCCCCTTTACATGTACCTATTTGTACTTGTATATATATTCTTTTGTGATGTGTCTGTTTACTCTTCTACCCACTGGGAGGGGGTTATTAGTCCTATTATTTTTGATTTGTAGGAATTTGTATATATTTTGAATGTATCTTCTTTATTAGATGCGTAACTATCTTCTTGCTTCTTTTAACAAAACTAATAAAAAGATTTATATACAGAAGATATTGATATATTTAATATTTATAAACTGGTGATTTTGGAAGGAAATTAGAGTAATTAGTATTTAAAATACAGACCTTATGTTTTAAACCTAAAACGAAAACTGTATTCTATTCTGTTTTTGGTTTTAGGTGCAATTAAAAACTAGCATTTCTAGTCAGTATGTAATTCGGGCGCAACCAACTAATAGGTGCCTTTCTACACTGGAGTGTGCAGCTGTTGCTCTTTCTATCTTGGAGAAAAATAACTACATACAAGAGGTATGTCTTTGGAAAGTTACATACTTTGAAAGTAGGTGTTTGGTTAGATTTTTGTCTGGCAAATTTAAAAATGCATAACTTGTTAAATTTGTAGCTCAAGTGACAAGTAGCCTATGTCTGTGATAGAAATGTATGTACTTTTAAAACCTTCATTTCTCCTCTGGTGTTTTTCTGTTAGTTTAGCATTCCAGATTGGATTATTTAAATATTCATTCTAGGCTGTGCAAACAGCATTTGTAATATGCTAAGTTGTTTTTAAGTAGCATAACATTAAATACAGTTTTTTCTTGGCTAGATATTTCAGCATTCTGTATTTCTTAGTATTTGTGTTCTCTTGTACTCGACTTTTTTCTTTTTAATTAAAAGAACATTTTACGGCAACATTTTTTCCATTGGTACTTTTATTTGAGGAGAAATATCAACTTTCTGTTTATCTTATTAATGTTGCTTAGAGTATAAAAAGATACAATTTTTTTTGAGAAAAAAGCCTACTGAATATGAAAAGGTTATAACCTGTAATCAACATTTTACTTAATTTCCATGAAAGCCTGATGATTTCATATATAATTCATAATCATTAGTAAATAATAACATTTTAGTAAGCTCACTATCTCATTCTTTTAGAACATGTAAGAAACTTTACACTTATGACAAGAAAAAAATACCAAAATAAAACTGAATTGTTAGATTTTTTTTAATTAGTGAAAATTTTTGATAAATTTGACTCCAGAAGAAAAGTCAGAGGATAATGAGCATAACTAAATAAAGTTTTGTAACTCCCTCTTCTCACACACACACACAACACATACACACATAATATTTTCTCTTCTGCCTTTTTCCTCTCTCTCTCATACATCATGGTTTCTATTATAAAAGTATGCCTTAGCCATGAAGGAAATTCTAATAATGGATAACAGCTCAGCTCAGAATTACTGGATTAGTTACCAAGAAAGAAAAAAGAATGAAAGACCTGCAGGGTGAGGAGAGTTAAAGAATGCTAGAAGAAGCATTGAGTTGCCCTTTCTTCTCCCCCACCCTAAGCCATGTCCTGTGTCAGGATTGGAGACTTTCTTCTTTTGGAAGAAGTAGGCTATCGTGAATAGACTCTTTTTGTGTGAATCTGTGTGAGTAGAGTTAATTTGGGGGTCTTGACAACTTCTCTTTCTCTCCTTTGAGGAAAAAAATTCATGCGGGATCCTAAATCCTTCGTCCAATTGACCAGGGAGTATTCTCAGACATTTTTCCCTCTCCCTTAACTTTATCACCTATTCCAATGTACCTCACATCAGCAAAACACACTTAATATTCCCCCGTACTTATCTGTCAGCTTTGTTTATTAGCCATCATCTCTGTATGTTCTTGAGAAGAAAATAACACTATACTTAGGTATCTTAAAGGAGAGATGAAGCTCAAGACTGTTGTTTAGGCTTGCTTTTTGTACAGTCTCTGTATTTTCCTTTTTGTTGAGGTAAAACCCTAGGATCAGCCAACATCAGACATCACTTCAGTCACTCAATCGTGTCCAACTCTTTGCGACCCCATGAATCGCAGCACGCCAGGCCTCCCTGTCCATCACCAACTCCCAGAGTTCACCCAAACTCATGTCCATTGAGTCAGTGATGCCATCCAACCATCTCATCCTCTGTCGTTCCCTTCACCTCCTCCCCTCAATCTTTCCCAGCATCAGGGTCTTTTCAAATGAGTCAGCTCTTCGCATCAGGTGGCCAAAGTATTGGGAGTTTCAGCTTCAACATTAGTCCTTCCAATGAACACCCAGGACTGATCTCCTTTAGGATGGACTGGTTTGATTTCCTTGCAGTCCAAGGGACTCTCAAGAGTCTTCTCCAACACCACAATTCAAAAGCATCAATTCTTCAGCACTCAGCTTTCTTTATAGTCCAACTCTCACACCCATACATGACTACTGGAAAAACTATAGCCTTGACTAGATGGACCTTTGTTGACAAAGTAACGTCTCTGCTTTTTAATATGCTGTCTAGGTTGGTCATAACTTTCCTTCCAAGGAGTAAGCGTCTTTTAATTTCATGGCTGCAAATCACCATCTGCAGTGATTTTGGAGCCCAGAAAAATAAAGTCAGCCACTGTTTCTACTGTTCGCCCATCTATTTGCCGTGAAGTGATGGAACCGGATGCCATGATCTTAATTTTCTGAATGTTGAGCTTTAAGCCAACTTTTTCACTCTCCTCTTTCACTTTCATCAAGAGGCTCCTTAGTTCTTCTTCACTTTCTAAGGGTGGTGTCATCCGCATATCTGAGGTTATTGATATTTCTTCCAGCAATCTTGATTCCAGCTGTGCTTCTTCCAGCCCAGCGTTTCTCATGATGTACTCTGCATAGAAGTTAAATAAGCAGGGTGACAATATACAGCCTTGATGTACTCCTTTTCCTATTTGGAACCAGTCTGTTGTTCCATGTCCAGTTCTAACTGTTGCTTCCTGACCTGCATATAGGTTTCTCAAGAGGCAGGTCAGGTGGTCTGGTATTCCCATCTCTTTAAGAAGCCCCACCTTACAGAAAGGGTCAAGCTGAACATAAGGTCCCAAAGCAATAGTGAGGTCATTAAGTTCTCATTCTTTTTGCTTTGGTCACTTGCGTTAGTGGTAGTGACCAGGAGTAGAAAAAGGATGTTTGATAGTCAGGTATGTTATTTGGGAGGTTCTGATAAGATGAACAGCAGGAGCATGAGCAGAAAAAAAGCATAATGAGACATCCCAAGTTGCTTATTATTGCATCTGGCTGACAATTAGCTTTCTTAGTGGGAGAACTCCAAGTCATCCTGTTTAAATCTAGCTGCAGTAAAAAAAAAAAAAAAAAAATTGGTGCATGCTTCTGAGAAACACAATTAACATCTGCTCAGAAATAGGTGTTTTCTTTCTTTCCTGGGAAGGAAAGCTATAACATGCCTTTTCCCCCCAATAATCTTTTATTAGATGTATTCTAATATAACCTTAAGATGATGAGGGGAGAAAAATGACTGTTTTTCAGCTGGCTTTATTCTGTAGAGGTGGGGCTTCTCAAAATAAAGCACTTGGCATAGAATGGCCTTCTTAGTCTGTTGACTCATTCTTTTCCTTTATTCTTGAGCAGTTTTCAGACATTGGGAAATAGCATGATACAAGTTTTGAAGCAAGTTTGAATTAGAATTTTGTCACTTGTCATCATCAGTTTTTACCAGAAGGCAATTCATGTAATCTCTTTGTGGCTGCTTTCTTATGTGTAATATATGAGAAATAGTTACCTCATAATATTGTTATGAGAAGCATAACATAGGGATACTTTATGTTAAATGCCTGACACCAGACTCTTCAAGAAGATTTCATTGTTTTGCCTTTCCTTGTCTCTCATGTTCTTATCTGTAGATTGACAGAAAAATTGAACTGAAAGTTGGTGACTTTCATTCTGCTATTGTAATATGTACCAGGGTTTTTCATACCTTGGAAGCCTTATGAACTTTTATAACTAGATGGGGCAAGCCTTTGTGCTGTAGCCAAAATGCCTTAGTTCTACTCCATCATCAGAAGCTAGTTATAATGGTCTTTTGAAACTGTTACTTTGCATCTATAGACAAGGGGTTTACAGAACCCTGATTTTTCCCCAAATAAACTTTTCAAAATTAGCTACTTTTGTAACTAGAGGATTTTTTTGTTCTTCTGAACAAGTAAACCTCTCATATAGCTTCACATTGCCTCAGATATAATCTTATGAATGTATAGAGAAAAATGATCCTTTATATCAAGTTGTATGCTAAGCACTTCAAATGTATCATTATAGCCCACCATAGTAATAACCGTGTAAGATGGACTTTGCTGCTGCTGCAAAGTCGCTTTAGTCGTGTCCAACTCTGTGCGACCCCATAGACGGCAGCCCACCAGGCTCCCCCGTCCCTGGGATGCTCCAGGCAAGGACACCGGAGTGGGTTGCCATTTCCTTCTCCAATGCATGAAAGTGAAAAGTGAAAGTGAAGTCTCTCAGTCGTGTCCGACTCTTCGACCCCATGGACTACAGCCTACCAGGCTCCTTTCCTCACTTTACAGATAAAGAAAGTGAGGCAAATAGATATTACCTAATTTATCCGGAAACACAGCTGGTGATTTTATCAGTACTTAAACTCCAAAATCAGAATGGCATAATGCACTCTGTACAGTGGGGTTTCCAGTGGGACCTCTACTAATAATACTTAGGGATGCAGGCTGATGGATGCACCATCTAGACACATCATTCTACTTTTATCAAGGAAGGAGTGAGAGGACGTGGGGAATCATTAACCACTTTTAAAGCACCTGTCCAGAGATGATGCACACTATTCATGCTCATATTTTGTTAACCATGTCAAGTTATATGGCCATACCTAACTTCAGAGCAGACTAGAAAAATGCAGTCTGATCATGTATCCTGAAAGAGGACTGGTGTATTTGTAAGCAGCCCTAGTGATTATCATAAATCTGTCTATCTCCAAAATTCATTCTCTTAATTACTTCAGAGAATTAATAGAATCTTATCTTCGGGAAGTAAAAGTTGGAAACCCTTATAGGAGTTATAGGAGTATTATAGGAGCATTACTCTTCTATCATGAAGAATCTAATAAATGTCATAGCATAGCAATAGAAACTTCAGTTGTCTTAGTCTGTATATGGTCCTGGATGTGTGTCTCTGATATGATGTTTCAGGATCCAGTCACTTCCTTTGTTGACCCTAAAAGTAACATATAGTCATTTCTGTATTTCTTCTCTTGTTTGAAGAATTGAAGATACTAAAATTATAAGAACATACCAGAGACTTTCTGCAGCAATGTCAGAGCTTTTTCTAATATGTTTGTCTTTTTCTTATTGGTGTCAGTTGGGAGTTTCATTTGGTTGCATGTAACAGAGCCCTTACTACAGTGGTTGAACCATATATGGGCTTATTTTTCTCCTGTGAATAAGAAATGCTGAAGTGAGTAGTCCAGGGCTGGGGATGCAGCTGAAAAGGACATCAGAGACCCAGATTTCTTTTCTTTCTGTTCATCATTGTATGTTTTTGGTTCTAATCTTCATTTTTATTGCCCTGTAGTCGCATAATGTTTATCTCACATCTAACAGTCATGTTCCAGATATGAAGAAAAGGCAAAAGCCTACGATGCCTGCTAAATCTGTCCTAATCCAAGGCCTTCCACTTATCTTGTTGGATAAACTGTCACTAGTTAGTGTAGTATTGCTAGTTGGACACATTGCCACCTTGTATGAAGTTTTGGATTTTCTTGAAATTAGGAAGAAAAGAATGGATATGGAAAAGCAACTATCAGTGAGTACCACATATTCGTAAGAATTCATTGTAAATTAAAACTTAAAAGCCCTTTGCTACCACTTAAGTTGTACATGGGAGGGAATACATTTTTACTTAGACACTGTGAAATTTTTGTTGTTAAATCTAGATTTGACTATCTAACTAAAAAGATCTGTGTATCTTTTTATTTTTTCAAAACAATCTGCACAATCAGGTTTGTTATTTAAAAGCGTTAGATCAGGTATCTCAGGCCCAAGGAAAGAATCTGATTCAAATATGTTTAAAATGCTGGCTTAATCTTTTTATTTTTTCCTAACTTTTGAATTTGAATAACTTCAAGGACATTATGGCAGCAGCAGCAGCAGCAAGGACATTATGCTCCAGTTGTTTTACAACCTTCACTATTCTTGTGCTATCTTATGGGTCCATCTAGGTCACATGTTTGTGTTTTATGTCTGGCTCTATAGGTATTTGAGTTTAGACAGCTATGTATACAATTACAGTTATTTCAAATGCACCCAAACCTGAATATCTTAACTGGTATGTGGGCCTTGGGTGGGCTTCCCCCATGGCTCAGCAGTAAAGAATCCGCCTGCAATGCAGGAGACACAGAAATGCAGGTTTGATCCCTGGGTCGGAAAGATCCCCAGGAGGAGGAAATGGCAACCCATTCCAGTATACTTTCCTGCAGAATCCCATGGACAGAGGAGCCTGGAAGGCTGCAGGCCATGGGGTCGCAAAGAGTTGGACACGACTGAAGCAACTGAGCATGCATGTAGGCCATGGAGTAGTGTGAGAGAATTAGTAAACTTATCCATTGCTGCAATCATCTAATTGTTATCAAGTAGCAGGAAGCTTGTGTTAGTCTGTGATTGAAACTGAATTAACTAATTTGTACTGAAATGTCTCTTTTAGTCTGCTTGTTACAAATCAGTTATTATAATGGCACCAATTTTTGTACTGTTTGAATATATTAAAGTATAAAACTAAGTTTAGACTTTATCACCCATATAGAAAATTAGTATTTGTATCTTCTTACTGGAATTCCTTAGTGGTATGTAAGGTATGAATTTATATGAATTATTCATTTAGAAATTATCATATATTTATTAGAGTATCTATTGCTTTTCATAGTTAAGAGCTGATAATAAAAATATAATAATACCTGTTTCCAGAGAAAAAATTCATGATTTGTCACGCTTGTGTATGTTTCTTTTTTTTTTTTTTAACAGACTTTGCTTCGCCCTCTTCAGGCTTTATGCTCTTTCCAGCTTCAGCATGGTGCTCAAATTCGCCTCAGCAAGGAACATCTTCTGAAAAATGGATTATATCCTAAGCCAATGCCAAAGAACAAACGCAAACTCAGGAAAATGGAACTATTAATGAACAGCGTTAAAATTTAGTACAGTTGTTCTTATGGTGCTAGTTATGATAATCTGTAGCTGACAATACCAGGTTAACTTTTTTATACATTTTAAGTCTGTGGGTTTTTATCTAAAGAATTAAGAGTTACATACTAAACTTACCTAGAAGAAGAAAGTAATCCAAATAGCCATAAAAACAAATTTCACTTACTCAATGGAAAGCAGGATTTATTTCATTCTATATTGTTTTAAAAATGTACCTCTAATTTTTTTTTTTTAATCAGTAATTTGAAATGTGATTAGTTAGTTTAGCTGGGTTAGAAGTTCTTATTTATAAAATGGAATGAAAGGAAAATGGTATGCCTGATTGGTTCAGTATTGTTTCTATGGGTGTTTAATTACGTAGAGACCTACAGTAGAGGATACCTATAGCAAGTTACAGTCTTGTACATGAGCTTTATAGCTTGAAATAAGTAGCAAAAGAAAATGATAATCAAGTAATTTAGGTTGAAATTTTATTTCATAAATAAGTATTTAGGAACTAAACTTGAATTCAGCTAATGTGATTTAAGTGTGCTATTAATTGCCCTAATTTTAAAAATTAAAGTATGATTAGAAAAAGTACATTCGATATATAACATTATATTATTATGTATATAATAATATATATTATTATTGGTATTTATATACAGTAATGATTTGGTATTTCTATACATTGCAAAATGATCACTACAGTGTAGTGATCTGGTTAACATCTGTCACCATGCATAGTTACAACAAATTTTTTTCTTGTGATGAGAAGTTTTAAGATTTACTCCATTAGCAACTTTAAACTATACAATATAGTATTACTAAGTATAGTCACCATGCTATATATTATATCCCCATGACTTAAAAAATGGGCCTTTTTGACCTTCTTCACTCATTTCATTCCACCCTCACTTCTACTTCTGCCTCTGGAAAACACCAGTCATGTTCTGTTTATCATAGAGCTTGTCTTTATATAAGCTTCCCCCCTCCCCAGGTTCCATATATAAGTGATATCATTTCTTTTTCTTACTTCACTTTGCATAATACCCAGAAGTCCATCCATGTTTTTGGAGATGGCAAGATTTCATAATTTTTTATGAATAAATACTATTCCTTTATAGATCTACACATATTAATATATATATATATGTATGTATACCTACGTATATATACACACACACACACACACACATAGACAAACACACACACATGCACACATGTGTCTGTATCACATTTTCTTCATCCACTGATGGATGCTTAGATTGTTTCCTTGTCTCGGCTATTGTATATAATGCTGTAATGAACATGGAGGTGCATATATCTTTTCAAGTTAGTGTTTTCTTTGGATAAATACCCATAAGTGGGGTCACTGGGTCATATGGTAATTCTGTTTTCAATTTTTGAGGAGCCTCCATGCTGTTTTCCATAGTGGCTGCATCAATTTTTATTCCCACCAATAGTGCACAAGGGTTCCCTTTTCTCTACATCCTTACTAGCATTTATTATTTATTGTCTTTTTGGTGATATGGCCATTCTAACAGGTGTGAAGTGGTAGCTCTTCGTGGTTTTTATTCGCATTTCCCTAATTATTTTGTGATGTTGAGCATCTTCTCATGTACCTGTTGGCCATCTATATGTCTTCTTTGAAAAAATGTCTGTTCAGATCATATGCCCATTTTTAAATTGGATTTTTTAATATTTAATTTTATTATTTATATATTTTAGGTATTAATCCATTATTAGTATGTGACTTGCAGATATTTTTCCCTGTTTAAGTAGGTTGCTTTTTCATTTTGTTGATGATTTCCTTTGCTGTGTAAAAGTTATTCAGTTTAATGTAGTCCTACTTGTTTATTTTTTGCTTTTATTGCCTGCCTTTGCTTTTGGTGTCAGATTTAAAAAAATCATTGCCAATCCCTATGTCATAGAGCTTATTGCTTATGTTTTCTTCTAGGAGTTTTATGATTTCTGGTCTTACATTTTAGGTCATAATACATTTTGAGTTGATCTTTGTGTATAGTGTGAGATAGTGGTTCCGTTTCCTTTCTTTTGCATGTGACTGTATGTGGCTGTTTAGTTTTCCCAACAGCATTTATTGAAGAAAATTTCCATCCTTTATGGTAGACTAATTGACCATATAAGTGTGGGTTTATTTCTGGGTTCTCTATTTTGTTTCATTTGTTTTGTGCCTGTATTGTACTTTTTTGATTACTATAGCTTTATAATGTATTTTGAAATCAAGGAGCATGATACCTCTAGCTTTGTTTTCTTTCTCAAGATTGCTTTGACTATTTAGAGTCTGTTTTGGTTTCATACACATTTTAGGATTATTTGTTCTATTTCTGTAAAAATGCCACTGGAATTTTGATAGATAAAGCACAGAATCTGTAGATTGTCTTGGATAGAGCTGTAATTTTTAACCAGGTGCGTGCCATTTTGAAATAGCAAACATTTTCATTTTTATGCAATCTGAATAATTTTAGATTTCTCAGTATTCATTGAACAGATTTGTTGACTGTGATACCCTACTGATATTGAAGTTTTCACATGGAAATAACTGTAGAATGTAAGACTACTATAATTTTGAGAACAAATTTAAATATTTTTAGTGGGCAAAAGCTTTCAATTTAAGAAAATAAATTTTCCTGTCCTCTTGGGAAAATATTTATGGGGATTTTTATATAGAATAAGAGATGTATATGTAGTGTACATGTATTTCTAACTCACATTTACTCCAGTTATATACACATTTAGGCAAGAAGAGGGAGTTCTGGTTTTTTCTTTACTACTAGAGTTTCCTGTATATAGTTTGGAGTTGTAAAGAAAAACTAAACATTAGATTTAAAAGTAAGCTTTATACTCACACACACACATATTTAATTTTTCTAGCATACAGAGCTTTTTAAAGTCACTTACTCTCATTAAGCAGTTTTAAATACATTAAAAAAACTATCATTAATATTTTTAGTTACTAAAAATTTTCAAAATGTGTAGTATTATGTGAGAATTTAACAATCTGACTTTTAAAAGTTGTTACTTTTTTTTATTATATTAGTTGACTTTTAACTTCAGATGCTTTGTATTTGGTTGAGTTGCCTGGACTAGTTCCAGATTTTGTGGATTTGTAGCTGATAGAAGACTTTACATGTAGACTCTACACTTTGATGTAGGGTAGATTATTTTCTGAATTGTTATTTAAGCCATGTGGTTAACTCCAGAGAAGGCAAAGGCACCCCACTCCAGTACTCTTGCCTGGAAAATCCCATGGACTAAGGAGCCTGGTAGGCTGCAGTCCATGGGGTTGCGAAGAGTCGGACACGACTGAACGACTTCGCTTTCACTTTTCACTTTCATGCGTTGGAGAAGGAAATGGCAACCCACTCCAGTGTTCTTGCCTGGAGAATCCCAGGTTTGGGGGAGCCTGGTGGGCTGCCGTCTGTGGGGTTGCATGGAGTCGGACATGACTGAAGCGACTTAGCAGCAGTTAACTCAGAGAGTCACTTATATAAAGGTGACTGTGTGTTTCATCAGCCTGTTTGTGGTGGGTTAAAAAATCGCTGTGTATTGTGAAAATTTTATGTACATAAAGTATTGAGGACTACGGTATACAAAACAAGTCACAGTGCTTAGCAGCTTTCTGTAGCTTAGGTTATAAAATGTATTATATGGAACATGAGAATTTTATTAAGAAAAATTATGTCCCCCCACTTTAAGACTCCAAACCAGCTTTCCTTAGCTGTAACCATTACAATATTAGGGTCTTTTCCCTAAGATTTTGGAAGGAGGAAGCTCTTCACCACCACCGTTGTTAGTGAATTATGTAGAAGAGCACTTTCATATGGCTTTCTTCATCACATATCCCTTTCCTCATCACATATTCCCATTTAATGCACTAAACTGGCTGTTTAAAAATGTGATCATGTTAATAGAGAATCCTTTCCATTGAATGATGTTGAATTTCAGAAAGGTAAATTGTTGATCATGGATACAACTTCATTGGTGTAGAAGTAAATGTTATTGATTCTCTAAGTAAAACATTAGTTTTGACTTAGTAAACTTAAAAGTTTTATATAACTGGATTTTTACTATATAGTTATTCCTTAAAAATAGATAGGAGTTTTTAATAAATTTTTATAGATAATTGGATGTTTTTATAGATTAGTAATACTGTGCTTTTTTTTTTTTTTTTTGTTAATAATGTGTTTTAGATGTGTGAAACTTTGAATCTAATTGTTTGTAGCATAGGATAAACCACTGCCTCTTAATTCCTTTAGCAGTTTTAGTAGATTATAATAGATTAAAATTTGTGCAGGAAATCAGTGCTCCTTAACTTACTCTATGCTGATGACTTGGCTTCCTTAGTTTATTAAAAAAGCATATTAGAGAAAACAAATAATTGTTTATTAATCTTTAATAATTGTTCACTTGAACTAACAACATAAGAATTATTTTTTAAAGAAATTTTATAGTGTAAGGGATTAAAAACACTGAAATAGATATTCTTTGAATAAGAGATTATAATTTACTGTTACTTAAGAATATACTGAGGAATTCAGACATTTTTAAAAGTACATATGCCTCAGTATTATTTCATCACAGATGAACTCTTCATTAATTTTGTATGCTAAAAGTATTTATCCATTTCTGTCTCCAGATATGTTATTTGCAAGGTGAAAAATCTCTTATTACATTTTTTGCATATATTTAATTTTATGGGAAACATAATTGATATGAAAAAGGCAATAACTTACAATGTGAAAAATATCAGATTTTATAAATGCATATTTTTAAAGCTTTATTAAATAATTTTATTTATAAAATTGCATCTTTCTTAATATAATCAATGAAGAAGCAGTTAAAAATATACATGAAAAACCATGATTTTGAATCTAAAATGTAAGCTTGCCTTTTCACATCTCTGGATTATCTGCAATTGAAATGAAACCAGTATTTTAACATACAATTAATAGTATTGTTTAGTAACTCTTAGAATTTTTGCAAATTCAAATTCTATGGGGCAGACAATGACAGATACTTTCACCCATGATGGGTAGTCTTTTATAAAAGAAAAATATTTAGTGAATAAAGTAAAAATAAAAATGAGTAGAAACAGTATCTTTCAGGCAAAATATATTAACAAATCGGCTATTTCTTTAATTTATAAAGGGTTCATTCAGTAAGTTAAAGTGGGAAAAATGGATTATGATGTTACTTTTTGATTTTTTAATTTGTGCTAATTGATTTCATTACTTTTCAGAGTATTGGTCTTCATTTTAGCTTAACGCTTATTAATGTTTATTCTTACAGAGTATAATAATAGTTTTTATTTAGAACTTAACATTTGTAATTTGTAATATCTAATATTCAGTAGATTAATAAAATTAATTTCCATTTTAAAAGAAATCATTACATGATTAATGACTTAATGCTTCTACTAATTTTTGTTGATAAGTTATTTGAATTATTTCAAAATTAAAATTGTTATGTTTTATTTTTATGGTGATTATCAATAACATTATTATTAAAATATCTTGAATGATTAATTTGAAATATTAATATATGAATCATTCCTAGTATTTTGCATCAAAGAACAAAATGTTAGGCAATATATCTCTCCATGCATCTACCATTATTTTGGATAGTTGGCTGTGGTGCTTTAGTAGTGAAATAGGCTTTAGTATTTATAAAAATTCAAGGTCAGTATATAGTAAGAGTGTCTTACGGTCTGTCTTTTATGTCTGTTAGTAGATAGATCTTAGTCTACGTAGTGTTTCTCAGTAATTAGTCCAATAAACCATTTATTTAGTAAATATTTTTATGTAGCACTTAGTATGTATCAGGCACTATTTTAAGTACTAAAGAATATAGTGATGCTTGAAGATAGAATCCTTGTGTCCAAGAAGCTGAAGTTTGGTGGTTGTAAACAGATGTAATAAAATAATTTCAGGTATTGATAGCTGTTATAGAAGAGAGTCCAGAAGTAGAGTATGACAGTTCAGGAGAGCAGTTGGTAAAGGCCTTGCTGGACAAGGTGACTTCTCTGTTTTTTTGCTAAATGATGAGAAGGATACAGCACATAAATAATCTTAAGGAATTTTTCAGGGAAATAATCATTCAGAGGGATCAAAGGACAGGAATTTGTTTTTTTAGAGATATGCGATATTAAGGATAGCTGTCTGGGTAGATTGGTAGACTTGCTGAAGAAAAAAAATGACAGATTTTTGAATCTGATTATATTTTTTCAGTGAAGAAAGTGGTAAAGTTATTAACCAAGTATGAAGAAGGCTATTGAGATATGTTTATGGAGAGAGAGAATAAGGTATTTATCGAGAGTGGGTTTACTGGGGCAAGGAGTAGGACCATTTGGCATTGTTGTGTAGCCCTTTCAGATACATGAGTATACATTTGAAGTAGATCTGTGTATGTGAGTTGTGTATGTGTGTACTCTATGTTCTGCTGTGCTGCCTAGTCCTAGAGGAAGCAGATGATTGGATTGAGGTGTTGTTAGATGAGCCCACGAGAAGGAGAGAGGGTAAGGGAGTTGGGGGTACTGTGTTATAAACTAGACCGCAGACTCTGGGATGGATGAGGAGAGAAGGACATCTAGACCGTCTGTGTGCAAAGCCTTTTCGGTTGTGTCTGACTCTGTGACCCTATGGGCTATAGCCCACCAGGCTCCTCTATCCATGAGATTCTCCAGGCAAGGGTACTGGGTTGCCGTTTCCTTCTGCAGGGGGTCTTCCCGACCCAGGGATCGAACCCATGTCTCTTATGTCTCCTGCATTGGCAGGTGGGTTCTTTACCACTAGTGCCACCTGGGAAGCCATCAAGTAAAGAGTCAAGAAGCTGTGGAATTGGATGGTCAAGTTTTGGGGTCTGGAAGTCCCCAAGAATAACAGGAGTAGTGGTGGAAAGTAGGTGCTGAATTCATGAATGAGTGAGGGGAAGTGACTGGAGGTTAATAGGTAATGTCAACAAGGAGGGAAAGGGGTGATAGTCTGGTAATGCCTTTCAAAGGTGCTATAAGTTTTTAGTGAAGAAAGAGGAAAGAACAAGTGAGTTTGATGGAAAGTGACAAGGGCCATCAAGGAGAACTACTCTGTCTCCAGGCTTTGAGGTACCAGGGATGTGAGAGGAAAAGCAGCTTCCACTTGAGAGGACCACAGAAGCAGCGTCCTAAGGGAGCAGCCAGTTGCACTTATGGTGAGGGAAACATTCAAGGATAGGAGAGCTTACTGGTAATTAGGTTGAGCATCTAATTTATTATATAAATGAGGGAAATTTTATCTATTGTGTGTGACACCGTACAAACAGTAAAGTGATATGCTGCTGCTGCTGCTGCTAAGTCGCTTCAGTCGTGTCCGACTCTGTGCGACCCCATAGACGGCAGCCCACCAGGCTTCCCCGTCCCTGGGATTCTCCAGGCAAGAACACTGGAGTGGGTTGCCATTTCCTTCTCCAATGTATGAAAGTGAAAAGTGAAAGTGAAGTTGCTCAGTCGTGTCGGACTCTAGCGACCCCATGGACTGCAGCCTACCAGGCTCCTCCGTCCATGGAATTTTCTAGGCAAAAGTGATATAGGAATGTTCAAATGGTATTACATAGTCACCCTATTGATCACTGACCATGAATTCTAAAAGGTGCAGTGGAAAGATTTGTTCATTGTGTATATTTTTCCCATACTACCAAGGAATTAAATCAGTTTCTGAGGACACTGACCTAGTGTTCCACAAATTTAACTCAGTTCTGATACTCCTGAGTGCCGGGGTCCAGCCCCGGTGGATCCAGGGAATTTGAAGCAGGGACGGCGTCGGCGAGGATCAGGAAACAATTGCTTAATTAAATGTTAATTAAGGATATAAAGAGTGGTTAAATAAGAATAGCTCAGTGAGGAAATACAGTGGAGAAAAGCGGCTGAAATAAGGATAGCTCAGTGAGGAAATTCATTGGAGAAAAGAGGCTGAATAATTCAGCCAGAAGGTGAGAGAAAGAACGACATGGGGAAACCAAGTTTCGGTGAACAAGGCCCGCACTTTATTTTCCAAAGTAGTTTTTATACCTTAAGTTGTGCATAGAGGATAATGGGGGAAGGGATAGGGTCATGCAGTAAGCCAGGCTTTCTTCCTGCAAACTTATCATATGCAAAAGTTTAGGTGATTTGCATCATCTTCTGGCCTGGAGGCCTGTTAACATTTTAAGACCCTTTCTTCAGAAAACTTATTTTTCTCTAAAGGTGATTAGTCAGGCGCCACCCTCCAAAAGCATTAGATAAAGTTGCATTCCTATAGGGCAAAGGTGTGATGGGCTATAACAAGAAAAAGAATTAACTCAAGGGTCCAAGGTTACAAACATTAAAGCTACTACCTACACCAATTATATTAATCAATACACTGCCAGGGACACAGCAGGTAAGGGATATGGAAACTTAGCAGCAAACATTGGCCCAAAAAGTGAAAAACCCTTCACCAACACAATTTCTAATCAATCTTTTAACTGCTCAAAGGAATCTGTATTTAGACAGTTTAGAACATCTCATGCCTCTCACAGTTGGGAGGCTGTGAGCAATCACATGTGGTCGGAAAAACCTATTCAGGCAGGCTAGAGGACTTCCAAAGGAGTTTGTAGGTTGAAACACTATCACACCCAGGAACTTTATTACCTGGAGCTGTAAGTTAACTTTTTTTTTTTTTTTTTTTTTTTTTTTTTTCAGAGAGAGGTAGTAGGGCCCCCGTAAAGTCAGAGGTGTAGGTGAGAGCACAAAGCAGAAAGTAGGCAGACTCTGGTTTTGGGGGTAGATGCTCGAGAATTTTCAGGGGGACTCCTGGGGCTCGATCCCGCCTTTGCGTATGCCGAGCCTCCTTCCTCATGACCTTTGCCACGGGCGGAGCTCCTGCTCCTGGCACCTGAGAGACAGCGGTGGATTCCACAGACTACAGTCTCAACCTCCCAAGTCACTCCCCTGCCTCAGGTCCAGATTGTCACCTGTGCCTTCTGACCAGCTGGCTGTAGACCGAAAGGTCCAACAATCCTTGCCTTGGGTTGGATTAGTTTGCTGCAGTGGCCCACAGAACTTGGAGAAACATTTTACTTACGAGATTGGCAGTTTATTATTGAAGGATGTAACTCAAGAAGAGCCAGATGGAAGAATTACATAGGACAAGGTATATAGGATGGGGCCTGGAGCTTCCATGCCCTCTCTAGGCTCATCACTCTCCCTGAATCTCCATATTTTCACCAACCTGGAAGCTCTCTAAACACTTTCCTTTTTGGATTTTTACAGAAGCTTTGTTATATAAGTATGTTTGATTAAATCAATGACCATTGGAGATTGATTCACCCTCAACCACTCTCCTCTTCATGGTCTTTCTAATTATGGCTTATTTTACTTAGAGTTATAACCTCCAGAATCATCCATGTTGTTGA
Organism: Bos mutus; assembly: GCF_027580195.1. Lineage (NCBI taxonomy): Eukaryota > Metazoa > Chordata > Mammalia > Artiodactyla > Bovidae > Bos > Bos mutus. The sequence goes on from NC_091623.1 coordinate 74,798,148, forward strand.
AAATGGCAGAATTTCCTTTTTTAAAATCATTAAACACAGACATGCACACACATACTACATTTTATTTATCCATTGAAGGACACTTAGTTCACTTCCATATTTTGGCTGTTGTGAATAATCCTGTAGTAACATGTGGGTACTGAAAGTTTCAACCCTCCAATCCTGTGGCTGGTACTCCTGGCAGCAGGCCCCCATCATTAAGTGCTTAAAAGTCACCTTGTTAACATAAACTCAGGGTTGGTTGAAAGGGGTTTGTTATAAACGTTAGGACCCCTTTATTGCTTTTATCACTTAGGAAATTCCAAAGATTTTAGGAGCTCTGTCAGAAATGAGAAAGAAGATGAAATACATATTTCTTGTTAAAAATCACAGTATCACAGTTTGTAAGGATAGGAAGAATAGGAAACGGATTTTTAGAGAAGTCTAGTGGTGAGTCTGTAGGATGACAGATAATCTTGGAAGTTTGCATTTCTTATTGAAATGACTGGACATGTAAAGTATGATGGGACTCATCCTGAGGTCAGAACACTCAGTAAATCTTTAAATCCCAAGAATGTTTTTATATTGTTACAAAGGAATAATTGGAAAATATGATTGTATGTATTTATATAATGTGATGATTTGATATACATATGCATTATAAAATGATTACCAAGATCAAGATAATTAACACATCCATCACCTCACGTAGTTGACACTGGCAACTCTTTTGTGTATCTGGTGAGAATGCTTAGGATCTAATACACAAAGTAACTTGATATTTTTGTATACTGCAAAATGATCATCTCAATAAGTCTAGTTAATATCCATAACCATACAGAATTGCAATTTTTTTTTGCTTGCTGTGAGAACTTTCAAGATTTACTTTCATAGCAACTTTCAAATATACACATATTATTAAGTATAGTCCCCATGCTGTGTATTAGATCCTCAGAACTTATTCTTCTTGTAACTGAAAATTTGTGCCCATTGCCCTGTATCACCCTAATCCCCCCTACCCCAGCCCCTGGTAACTACCATTCTATTTTCTTTTCCAATGAAATTAGCATTTTTTTTTTTTTAAGATTTCACATATAAGTGATATCATTTAGTATTTGTCTTTCTTTATTTTACTTAGCATAGTGCCCTCCACTGTACATCCATGTTGTTGCACATGGCAGGATTTACTTCCTTTTTATGACTGAATAATATCTGTGTGTGTGTGTGTGTGTGTGTGTAATATTTTCTCTTAATCTGTTGACCCAATGAAGTACATTAGATTGTGTTCGTGTTTTGGCTATTGTGAAAAATGCTGTAATATGAGGATGCAGGTTTGTCTTATAGATTCTGATTTTAATTCCTTCATATGTATACCCAGAAGTGGGATTGATGAACCATATGGTGGCTCTATTTTTTTATTTTTTGAGGAACTATCATATTGTTTTCCATAGTGGATGTACCATTTTACATTTCTACCTGCAGTGTTTAGGGGTTCCCTTTTCTCAACATTTTTGTTCTCTCGTGTTCTTGATGTGTTTTGTTCTCTTTTGTTCTCTTTTAACAGGTATGAGATGATAACTCATTGTAGTTTTAAACTTTTTTATTTCTTTATTGAAGTATAGTTAGTTTACAGTTACATTCTGCAGTATTCTTGCCTGGATAATTCCATGGTCAGAGGAGCCTCGCAGGCTACATGGCGTTGCAAAGAGTTGGACACGACTGAGCGACTAACACTAACATATTAATTTCAGGTGTACCACACAGTGATTCAGTTATATATATGTATCTGTGTGTACATATATGTATCTGTGTGTGTATATGTATATATTCTTTTTCAGATTCTTTTCCATTATAGGTTACTACAGAATATTGAATATATTTCCCTGTGCTATACAGTAGGTCTTTGTTGGTGATCTGTTTTATATATAGTAGTGTACATACATTAATTCCAGCCTTCTAAATTAGACGGGATAAATTGCCCCTCCTCCTCTTTCCACTTTGGTAACCATAAGTTTGTTTTCTGTGTCTGTGAGTCTGTTTCTGCTTTATAAATAAGTTCATTTGTATTTTTTATTCCACATATAAGCGATGTCACGATACTTGTTTTTCTCTGACTTCACTTAGCATGATAAACTCTTAAGTCCATCCATGTTGCTACAAATGGTGTTATTTTGTTCTTTTTTAATGGCTGAGTAATAATTCCATTATACACGCGTGCATACACACACACACCCCCCACTTCTATAACCATTCATCTGTCAGTGGACATTTAAATTCCTTCCATGTCTTGGCTATTGTAAACAGTGATGCAGTGAACATTGGGGTGCATGTATCTTTTTGAATTATAGTTTTCTCTGGATATATGCCCAGGGGTGGGATTGCAGGATCATATGTTAACTCTGTTTTTAATTTTTTAAGGAACTTCCATACTGTTCTCCATAGTGGCTGCATAATTATGGTTTTGATTTTCATTTCTCTGATGATTAGTAGAATAAGACCCAACTGTATACATTCCATAAGATGCTCCAAACATTTTAAAAGTCAAGACAAGGTTAAAGGTAAAAGGTTGGAAAGAGATATACCATGCAGATTTTGACTTTTTAAATTTTCTAATCCATGTTATTTTATCCTTCATCCAGCATATATATATTTAACACCTAGTAGCTGTCAGGTACTGTCTTAAGTACAATGTTGTATGTTTAAAAAACCTAGTTATTTGGATTTCCCTTTATTTTGAAGTTAGGAAAAGTTGAGAGTGGTAGGAGATTTTCACATAAATGTTTGTTCCTAAAAAAGTCTTATTCTTAAAGGAAAAAAGCCAACTTGCACAGCCTGACTGTCCAGTTAATTCTTTTTTTATGGTTATAAATGTCTACCAGAAAAAAACAGAATACTTTTAGTCACAGTGGTAGGCATCAGCAGTCTTTAGTAAATCCTTTAATCCTGTCTGGATCTTTATAAGGAAGGATATAACAGTAATATTTTATATGTATTTGTTTGATTAAAAAGTTGTTTCAATGCTTGTGATCTAGTCATTAATTCTTTAATGTATTACTTTAGAAACCATGTCACATTTACTTCCTTTCTGAATGGGGAATGGAATCTGAGTTTTCCTCTTGAGTGCAGGATGTTATTCTCAACATGTGGTGAATCCCTGTCAGAAATGAATAAAAGCTTCATTAGATGTTTCTTATAAAGAAAATTAATTTTCTTTTCTTAACCTACTTCACTTTATTATCAAAATATAATCAGAAAAAGGATTATAATATATGTTGACAGGGCTTTCCTGCAGAGAGGTTGTTCCAGTTGACTTGCTGATTTCTACAGGAAAATTCCTTGCCTAGTGCATAATTTAGGTATGATAGTAGCAAGGGACTGCACTGACCAATGATTTCAGTGAAGAAATCATGTTAAAACCAAAATATTTCATGTAAAATGTATGATTTCCTTAATGTTCTTATTTAATATTTAATAAATCCAGCCCTGAAGGATAGTCTTTGAAATGCAAGTTCAGCTACCTGACTGATACTTTTGCATGCCACAATTAGAGCTGTCAAAACAGTCTTTTAAAAATAGAACCAGAAAGAGATTGAGTGCTTGTTGTCTGAAGTTGTACTAACATTACTTGATGTGAATACAGGATTTGCACAAAAGATGAGGCTAGAAAAAACTTTCTGGCTCTAAGTACAGCACTACCCATAACATGCATCAAAGGAAGCGTGTATTTTTCAAGGCTATGGTGAGATCTTTTAATTATTTAGATATATATATGAAAAAGCAGGCATAGCCAAAAAAAAATTATGAAGAAACATGTAGGTAAACATTTCTGAAATTTGCTTATGGAACAAAGAGCCTCAAATATGTTGTTATAATATGGAAAAGAAAATAGGGCGATATATGGAGAATCCTAAAATAGTTATTCATAAAGGACATCATACATCTGACAGAACTGCTTTTAATTTATTATCTTAGGACTGCATAGAGTAAGTGAAGTAAGGTAATAAATAGCTCATCAATTCCTAGTCTTTTCTTTTGCAAAACATATTTTTAAATGATCAAAATCTGAAATGTTTCCTAATTCACAAATAAAGTTCTCATTCTGCATTGCTAAGAATCCAGCAATCAGCCAAACAGAATTGCGTAATTTAGATATAGTTCTTGCATTTAGGTTGGATATAGATACAGTTTTTGCATCAATTTTTTGCTCCTCTTTCACCTTTTTTGCCCATATATTTAAAGCAGTCTAGAAAAATTCTCTCCCTTTCTCTCCCTCCCTCTCTGCATTCTTATAGTGACTTAACCTGATGTTATTGTAAGCCAGGTTCCTGACTGTCAGATATCAAAATTCTGATAGAAATTTTGTGACAAATTCTGTAGCAGCATCTCAAACATAATGTCAGGGGGTAAATCGCCCCACTCCTTTTAAGTAGAAAATGAATGATAAAATCTGTACTGTAATATCAAGTGTTCTGCTCTCAAACTGCCTAACTTGCTCAAAAGTCAGGAAGAGCAAAGAGAAACATTGGTCCCTGCAGTATGTGAAATTTTAAAATGTGTATGTTACCTTTTGAAGGAGAAACTAAATTGTTGTTTAAAGGTTTTTGGCTAAAAGCTTTATTATCTACTCCCCAGTAACTCTCCCTTGGCTTCATATTGTGATTATCTCCAGCTGAGTGCTGGAGATGGGCCAGCTATGGTTGGTCACTGCATTAGAGTGCAGGGAGTACCTGTACCTGAGGTGAACTGTTAAGAAAGTGAAACTCTCAGGCCCAGCAGAAGAAGAGCCCTTAAGGGCACTTGGCAGTTCCATTAGCAGTTATGCCAAAAAGAGAAAACCCTGTGGAGCTTGGACCAGGCTGACGCATGCTCATCCTCCCTGTGCAGAAAGAGTGCTCTGGATTGTGGAGATGCTGCTGCCCAGGATCCTTAACATCCTGTGATCTCTTTCAGGGTTGCCTTTCTAGATGTGGGGTTTTCGTTACTGTATCTCTAGAGCTCCTGATGAAAAACGGATGTGTTCTCTTCAAAAGCGCCAGACACGTGATTAAGAAAGAAAAAGTAAATGTTTGCTGATCTACAAAGACCCTCATAAACTAGAGATAGCAGAAAGAGAAGGGGGCATGAAGGTCTTTCAGAGAAGCGGGAAGTTCAAGCCCCTGAAATGCTGCACCTACAGCTATCAGTCTTGAGAATACTAAGCCCCTCCCCAGATCACAAAGATTCCTTTATGAAATACTCATGGTAGAGAATTTTTATAAAATCATTAAAGTGATTTCTTAAAAATATACCTGCCTATATACATCCCGAGGAGCACTGTCCCTATCAGAATAGTCAGGTCAAGATGTTACACACATTTTCCACAATATTTTAGAAATCTTCCTGAATTGCATCCAGAATACAGGTCAATTTTTTCATATTCTTAAAGGTAAGAAAGTTATCTCTTGATTGTTGATTTATTATTCAAATACTTTAGCTCAAAATAGGAAAGTGGAAATCAACCTAACTTTACTGCAAAAATATGGTGAAGAAATTATTGTTTCTTTTGAGTTAAAAAGAAAATGCAGGCACTTCGCCATTTCTGTACATCAAGCCTGATTTCTCATGTAGTATAAATTCTTCATGAAGGAGTCTGTTGATGTGAAAGAAAAAGTCCATATTTGCATTACTTTTGCATCAGATATTTAGACATTTAAGGCTTCTAAGTATTATAGATTTCTTCTGATTTGTTTAATTACTGATTAATATTTATTATATTAAGTTTTTGGCCCCCCAAAATCATCTTAATGTGTTTGCTCAGTCTGTGACAAAATAATTGCTAAAGTTTGTTCATGTTAATTTTATTTTACAATCATCTTTTCTTTCATCTATATTTGACTCCTTAATAATTAAATCTATTTTAATGAACTAAGTCTTAGCTTTTCAACATTTTCATAGGTCTTCCAGATAATTAGATAACTTACCATTCCTTATATAACTGTGAATTATTAAAACTTCCAAAGAGCCCAAACTGCTCTACCTTAATATAACTTCAACTGTATGAGCTTTTAGCAGGTCAAAATACCTTTCAAAAAACCAAATTTTTGATCAGTGTCATAACCAGTTACCTGATATGAAGCAACAAGAATGTGCAAGAATGATATCAAAACTTTACTAGCTGATTTTTGTTGTTCTTGAACAGGTAACTGCAAGTTGTAATGTTGCAGTATTTTCTGTTTTAGTCAGTCTTCTTTTTTATAATGACTGAGCACAGTACATACTTCCAGTATTTTTCTATAACCAAAAAAAAGGAGCTTCTGGTTGTGAAATTGCAGCTTACTTGCTGTCACTGGATCCTGTTTTGTTACTGATTACTGAGAGTTCTGATGAAGGGGAGTTGCTAGTAAATGCATTTGTGGCTAGATTTCCATCCTGCCTAAACCCCCATTGTACTTTCAACCCTGGGGGGTTGAACTTGATCATATTTAAACCTCAGTGACTCTCTTTTCATCTTTTTTCACTTGAAAGCCTAGATCTTCCTTTTTCCCTAAAACCTCATCTTGCCATGTGTGCTCAGTTGTATCCTACTCTTTGCAACCCTATGGACCGTAAGCCACCAGGTTCCTCTATCCATGGGGTTTTCCAGGCAAGAATACTGTGGTGGGTTTCCATTTCCTACTCCAGGAGATCTTCCCTACTCAGAGATTGAACCCATGTCTGTTGCATCTCCTACATTGACAGGCAGATTCTTTACCACTGTGTTACCTGGGAATCTCAAAGCCTCATCGAGGTCCATTTAAATAAGGCCTCAAAAGAGTGATTGGACAGTAAGTACACTCAGGCCTGTAATAGCATCTGTTGAAGAAAACATATAGTGGGGAGAAGCAATAGGAGAATTGGGTTTCTCACTGACATTCACCTGCTGAAGCAGAGCACAGAAATATTTTTAACAGTGCTGAGTGAAGGCCCTGGCCCTTGGGATGTAGAATTTTAAAAATTAATTATTGGAGGATGTATCAGCCCATCCCCTGCCATGATCAGGAACTGGTATTCAAGCCTTAGGGCTACAGCTGTATAACACGGTAGAATCTACACTTGTTCCATCCCCTTGGTATTTGCTAAATCATCTCTCTACAGAGGCTAGACACCTTTCTGTGGAGCCTCTCTGCATTCTCAACCTTGTTCACCATTCTGTCTCACACAGTAAGGTGGCCATTGATAGATGAGAGCAAATGTTGCCTTAATCCACTTCTCATCATGACCCTGTGTTCCTCTTACCAAAGCATCCAGTCATTAGTCCTAGGGAAGGTGGTGAGTGGGACATCAATTTGGGGTACTTCTCGTATCAGTTTTGTCACAGGCTCACTCAAGAGAATTGCTCCCTCATGGTAGAGAGGCTGTGATGAAACAATTTGTTTTAGATATGTGGATATGACATTGGTGGCCTGAGCACTAACTTTTTTTTTTTTTAACAACGTGCACATGGTTTAATTAAAAAAAAAATGCCAGTTGCTAGCATTTCACATTGGGAATCTCACTTAAAATTTAAGATTTCTCTTTTCTTTTAAAAAATTGAAAAAGTTTGCCTCCTTGAGCCTATGTTCCTTCATGGCGACCGATGGAGGTCAGTGTTGCCTGTCCCCTTTGGACGTGCATTCTTCTGTGTCCATTTTTCCCTGGCCTAGAGCACAGTCACTTGTATTATTGCCTGGCTCCTGTGTTTATTTGGGTCTGAACCTTTTGTTTTAGAATCTCACTGAATGTGTGACTGCTGATGTATTGCTTTCAAGTCTGTCTAATCTAAAGGTACAAAAACGGGCCAGATTAACAGCACCCCACTCCAGTACTCTTGCCTGGAAAATCCCATGGACGGAGGAGCCTGGTAGGCTGCAGCCCATGGGGTCGCCAAGAGTTGGACCTGACTGAGAGACTTCACTTTCACTTTTCACTTTCGTGCATTGGAGAAGGAAATGGCAACCCACTCCAGTGTTTTGCCTGGAGAATCTCAGGGATGGGGGAGCCTGGTGGGCTGCTGTCTATGGGGTCGCACAGAGTCGGACACGACTGAAGTGACTTAGCCGCAACAGTCATAAAAATATTGTTTCTAAGATGTTTTCAGTTTATACTTTGGACTTGGCAATTTGCCGAAAGTGTTAGTGTAAGTTTTTAGTAGAGAATAATTGTATTTCTATATGAACTGAATTGCTCATTCAAAATCTTTGTTCCTTGGGGGTGGAAGCAAGGTTAGGGAGGACATTTCCTGCTGCTGCTGCTCTCTGCACTTAAAACCTTTTACACAATTTTGATTGCTGGAGTACTTGAGTAAAAATTTTATTGTATAGGGATGATGCACAAATTGTTTTGAAGGAATAGTGTTTGTCTTGAACATAAGTGACAGTAGCACGAGACAGCAGGTTAGTGGAGTCTTATGAAGCATTGGGCTTCCTGGGTAGCTCAAATGGTAAAGAATATGCCTGAATGCGGGAAGCCTGGGTTTGACTGCTGGGTTGGGAAGATCCCGTGGAGAAGGGCAATGTAACCCACTCCAGTATTCTTGTGTGAAGAATTCCATGGACAGAACAGCCTGGTGGGTTACAGTCCATGGGGTTGCAAAGAGTTGGACACAACTGAGCTATTTTACTCACTTCATTAGGCACTGGATATAACTGACCCCATATTCAGAGACTGCTCACCTTCCACTGTTCTTCATACTTTCCTAGAATGTTTGTATCTGGGGGGAGTAGGGCATATTGAAGATGCATGCCAGAGACTAAAGCAAAAGTGATTATGGTTCTGTTGCTTTCTGGTAAATCTGAAGACTTTTATGCGAGATCTTGACACTATTTCATTCTTGCTTTTCCTCCTAAGTTGAGACAAGGTGCTAAAAGCATATGTTATAGAATGAGCATCTGAGGAAGTATTCTAAATTTGGTAAATGAATGTAAAACTGTTGAAGTGGCTAGCTTTTCTGGAGAGCATCAAGAGTAGGGTGTGTGTGGAGCAGTAAATGAGGCAGAGAAAAAATGGGATGCAGAGAGGGAAAGAGAGAGAGAGGGAGAGAATGCCCATGTGTGCGTGTAGTATGTAATATTGAAGAATTTTAGGGAAGAATTAACACTGAATTGGGAACAATTCTGGGCATCTGTGAGATGCAACTGACTATAGAATTAAAATGCCAAAGCCTTCTTTTGCTTGCTTTTCTATACATCTGTTCTCCTGGATGCTACTGACATTTGTACTTTTTGAGTCTTTTAAGAAATTTTAAGGTGAAGTAACTGATCAGGTCTGTAAGTATTACTCGAAAGATGAGGCAAAATCACAATTGCATTGACTTTTGGAAAACTGTTGATCTGAATGTGAAGTGACATCTAAGAGGCAAGTGGGGTAGAGCTGTTAGCAGATTGTAGATGGTTCATTTCCAAGGCCATGCAGTTATTTCAGTATTGACCCAAGTCTGCAAACACTGTGTGGAAGTATCCATTTCCTTTTTATTTTCAGCTCACAACAAACCAAAAAAATTGTACTACATTTGGAATCATCAGTTGCCTTTCATGATGAAATCAAAGATATGTAAGTTGAAATCTTAATATGAAGATTTTATTTATGAAAAATTTAAATGATTATATTTCTGAAAAGCACTCCAATTTATAACTTGAAGATATAAAAATATAATGTAAGCTTATTCAGTTAGTTAAAAAAACAATATAAAATAACACATCAATGGTAAACGGTGTAATACAATATATGTCCACCTGGTCTGTATATTTTAGTAGTAAAGTTCAGTTCAATTCAGTTCAGTCACATAGTCGTGTCCGACTCTTTGTGACCCCATGAATCGCAGCACGCCAGGCCTCCCTGTCCATCACCAACTCCCGGAGTTCACTCAAACTCAAGTCCATTGAGTTGGTGATGCCATCCAGCCATCTCATCCTCTGTCGTCCCCTTCTCCTCCTGCCCCCAATCCCTCCCAGCATCGGAGTCTTTTCCAATGAGTCAACTCTTCACATGAGCTGGCCAGAGTACTGGAGTTTCAGCTTTAGCATCATTCCTTCCAAAGAACACCGAGGGCTGATCTCCTTTAGAATGGACTGGTTAGTAGTAAAGGGAGAACCTTAATTCAAATGTTTAAAAGATAATCTTTAATTGACATGGTTATTAATCTAAATGTGGGTGCTTGAAAGGAAAAAAGACACAGAGAACCTCACAGGTACCAGATCATCTTAATGGAAGCTTGAAACCTGAGAGAAAAATTATCTAATGTCCTGGTCAAAAAAATGCTTCTAAACCCTATAAGCTGATGCAGAATTCATCAGGGTTATGAACCAATAATCACTTTTAGGGGCCAGTTTCTATAAGCTACACTAGCTTCTAGTGTAATGATATAATCTTACTAACTTGTGCATCCTGTGTTGTCACATGGTAAATACTAAGTTAATGACAAGAAGATGAATGATTTATTTAGATGCTAAGATTCTGGTTTGGTGTTACGGTAGCTTATAATTCAGAGAAGTTTAAAATGTAAGCGTATTATTGGATACCCATGACTCTGACTTGCTTATTAGATAACCTAAAAATTCATATGGTTAAACTAAGAAAATAGTGTGAAGTCCTTCTGAAAGCCTGATTTCTGGAGGGGTTCCTAATCATAGAAGGAAAAAAGGACTTTGGGGAAATAACTCTGTGTGCTCATTTTTCCCACCTAGTATTTTTATTTGTGTGAAATCAGATTAATATAATCATCAAAGAAACCTCTAGAAGAATAGGATAAGACTACAGGGAGTGACAGGAAGTCATAAATCATTCTCTCTAGTAGGCTATGTGTGGAAGGGAGGAAGCACAAATTTCACTGATTTGTAGAGGGCGACTTCATTTTCACTTTCACTTTTTCACTTTATGTAAAATAGCAGATCTTTTCTAACTCTGGTTTTGGAGCTTCCTTCTTTCCATGGATTTATCTTGGTGTTACTGCTCATTTAGTGGAGTGCCCTGGAGCTGGGGTCAGGTGACTACTCTTTGAGGGCCAAATCAGGTCTTCCACTTATTTTTGAAAGGCTCTGAAATTGAGAACGGCTTTTATATTTTAAATGGTTGAAAAAAAAAAATCAAAGGAAGAATAATGTTTAGTAACAGGTCAAAATTGTATAAAGTCTAAATTTCAGTGTCCACAACTGCATTTTTATTGGCTCATAGCTGCTTTCATTTATTTACATATTATCTGTGGCTGCTATCACACATTAGTGGGAATGAATACTTGCTGTAGAGACTGAATGGTTGGTTAAGCCTAAAATATTAACTATCTGGTCCCTTACTGAAGTTGGCCAATCCCTGACTTAAAGCATGGAATTCAGGAAGAACACCATGATGTTCTTCTCAAGATCTGGGCATCAGTGATGGTTTTAGAAAAGGCAGAGGAACCAGAGATCAAATTGCCAACATCCTCTGGATCATAGAAAAAGCAAGAGAGTTCCAGAAAAACATCTATTTCTGCTTTATTGACTATGCCAAAGCCTTTGGCTGTGTGGATCACAATAAACTGTGGAAAATTCTGAAAGAGATGGGAATACCAGACCACCTGACCTGCCTCTTCAGAAATGTGTATGCAGGTCAGGAAGCAACAGTTAGAACTGGACATGGAACAACAGACTGGTTCCAAATAGGAAAAGGAGTTCGTCAAGGCTGTATACTGTCACCCTGTTTATTTAACTTATATGCAGAGTACATCATGAGAAACGCTGGACTGGAAGAAACACAAACTGGAATCAAGATTGCCAGGAGAAATATCAATAACCTCAGATATGCAGATGACACCACCCTTATGGCAGAAAGTGAAGAGGAACTCAAAAGCCTCTTGATGAAAGTGAAAGAAGAGAGTGAAAAAGTTGGCTTAAAGCTCAACATTCAGAAAACGAAGATCATGGCATCTGGTCCCATCACTTCATGGGAAATAGATGGAGAAACAGTGAAAACAGTGTCAGACTTTATTTTTCTGGGCTCCAAAATCACTACAGATGGTGACTGGAGCCATGAAATTAAAAGACGCTTACTCCTTGGAAGGAAAGTTATGACCAACCTAGATAGCATATTCAAAAGCAGAGACATTACTTTGCCAACAAAGGTTTGTCTAGTCAAGGCTATGGTTTTTCCTGTGGTCATGTATGGATGTGAGAGTTGGACTGTGAAAAAGGCTGAGCACCGAAGAATTGATGCTTTTGACCTGTGGTGTTGGAGAAGACTCTTGAGAGTCCCTTGGACTGCAAGGAGATCCAACCAGTCCATTCTGAAGATCAGCCCTAGAATTTCTTTGGAAGGAATGATGCTAAAGCTGAAACTCCAGTACTTTGGCCACCTCATGCAAAGAGTTGACTCATTGGAAAAGACTCTGATGCTGGGAGGGATTGGGGGCAGGAGGAGAAGGGGACGACAGAGGATGAGATGGCTGGATGGCATCACTGACTGGATGGATGTGAGTCTCAGTGAACTCCGAGAGTTGGTGATGGACAGGGAGGCCTGGCATGCTGTGATTCATGGGGTCGCAAAGAGTCAGACTCAACTGAGCAAATGATCTGATCTGATCTGACATAAAATCACCTGTGACAATTGTAAAAATGCAGATTCCTGGGTTCCAATGACACTTTCTACTAAATAGAAACTCATGGAGCCAAGTAGCCTGTGGATTTTGCATTTTAACTAGTGCTCATTCGGGTAGTTTTTCCAACCAGTATGGAACCAGAATCTTTGCATTGAGTAGATAAAGGGAACTGAGCTTCTGGATGCCTAGAACTGACACAGGGTATATAGGCTTCCTGGTTTTACATGACATGTTCATAGATTATCTAAGATAGGCTGGAGCATTCTCTTGGAATTCTACTTTTTTCCTGTGACCTCTTCTCATTTGCAGAGCTCCTAGGAAGCCTTGTTATTGAAATAAGGTCTTAGTTGTCTTACTGTATAAAGTGATAGTATGCAGAGTGGAATGTGTATACTGTCTGTAATCTTCTCACTTCCAGGAATAAAATATTAAAATTGTTAATTTCCCTTTGTAACTTATTTATTTTCTTTGTGAATGAAATAGTGAATAAAACTTAACCATTTGAAAGTTTATAACAGAAAAATGGTGTTTCCCAGTTACACTCATTGCTACCCTCATTCCTTCTCCCCAGAGGCTATTTTCTTTGCCACTTGTTTATATTTCTAAGTAGTATACCCATATTACTATTTCTTGATTTTTCTATTGTAAACATTACCTGTTGTTTTCTGTTATGAAAGATGAGGATTTTGTTCTGTATTCTGCTTACTCATACTCTTGCTTACTGCCATTGCCTCAGTATGTTTATGTAAAATTTTTGTTTAACAATCAGTGGTTACATTATTATGGTAATAGATTGATTGTTTCCTAGATCTACTGCATAGCTATTGTCCTTTGACTTTCCTTCACCATCTTGGAATTCCTTTGTCTCTTTTCTTTGTTGATTTCTTACTTTATTCGCATGTTTTTTTTATTGCTTTTCTCCTCATTTTGGTGGATCCCATTCTCCAATGGCTTCCTGATAGAAGGTATGTGGGAGATAAACTTTTCAAGAATTTGCTTGTCTGAAATGCCTTGTTTGATAATTTTGATGAAGATAGTGTTGGAGTTCAGAATTTTTTTTTCTTCATAAGACGTTATTTCCTCTACTTCCAGTTTCCAAGATTGCCATCAAGTTCAATGTCATGTTGATTCCTGATGCTTTATTGTTTTCTGGGAACTTTTATAAAGGTTTCTTTTTCATCCAGTGATCTGAAATTTCACAATTATATGTCTGATTGTAGATATTTGTTCTTTTATTGTGTGGAGTACTTGGTTAATTTCAACCTAGGCACTCATATCCTTCAGTTCTGAAAACTTTATTCTTGTATTATTTTTATTTTAGTTCCCTCTTTTTTCTCTATTCTCTCTTTCTAGAATTCTTATTAATTAGATATGGGAACTTCCGTATTTATCTTAATTTTTTCATTTCTCTCTTGTTTTCCATCTATTTTGCAGTCCTGTTGTTCAGTCATGTCTGACTATTTGTGACCTCATGAACTGCAGCATGCAGGCTTCCCTGTCCTTCACTATCTCCCACAGTTTGCTCGAACTCGTATCCATCAAGTCAGTGATGCCATCCAACATCTCATCCTCTGTCTTCCCCTTCTCCTCTTGCCCTCAGTTTTTCCTAGAATCAGGGTCTTTTCCAGTGAGTCAGATCTTCTCATCAGATGACCAAAGTATTGGAGCTTCAGCTTAAGCATCGGTCCTTGCAATGAATAGTCAGGGTTAATTTCCTTTAGGATTGACTTGATTTTCTTGCTGTCCAAATGACTTTCAAGAGTCTTCTGCAATACCACAGTTCAAAAGCATAAATTCAACATTAAAAAAACTAAGTTGATGGCACCCCATCCCATCACTTTATGGCAAATAGATGGGGGAAAAGTAGAAACAGTGACAAATTTTATTTTCTTGGGCTCCAAAATCACTGCAGATGGTGACTGCAGCCACAAAATTAAAAGACACTTCTACTTGGAAGAAAAGCTATGACAAACCTGGACAGCGTATTAAAAAGCAGAGATATCACTTTGCTGACAAAAATCCCTGTAATCAAAGCTATGGTTTCTCTAGTAGTCACATATGGATGTGAGGGTTGGACCATAAAGAAGGCTGAGTGCTGAAGAATTGCTGCTTTTTAGTCCTACTTTCTGGTATATTTTATCACCCTTGTCTCCCAATCCATATATTAAACTTTTTTTGGCTAACATTTTTATTTCCAAGAGGTCTTTCTTTCTCTGTGTTATTCTTTGGTTATATTAATAACACATTATTCTTTTTTCACAGTTATAGTATCTTCTAGTAGAGCTCTAGTTATAGTTTGCCGTTGTTGTTTTAATCTGTGCTGTATTTCTTCTGAGTGCCTTTTTTTTTTTCTCCTCTGTTAGTTTTGATCTCTGTTTTTCATGTCAGAGACCTTCCTCAAGTTTCTGATGATCTTTGGCCCTTTGTTCATATTAACAAATGAGACATAAAAAGCTTAATGATGAAATTTCTGTATGTACAATTGAGGGTTATCTATTGGGGAGCTTCATAATAGGATAGAAAGGCAATGAGCAGGTTTTTCACTTTGGTATAGCCAAATAATGTAGCTATTCACTTAGCAGTTCCATTTCCTCAGAGGAATTTTTAGTTTCATGCATGGATGGAATAAATGTGGCTTCTAGCATGCCAGTAGCTGAGAAACGCAAGGCGGGGCTGGAGGTCTCATCTTTCTGTATGCAGAATTTAACTTGATCATTCTCAGTACAGTGCCTCACTCAACCATGCAAAGCTTTCTAGAAAGTAAACTTACTGTTTTTTGCCAGAATGTGTAGCTTGGGGTGAGGGGTAAGAGAATTCATTCAGCTGCATAAAACAGAGATGGGATCTTCCAACGAATCCTCAAAACTTCTAGACAGTACCTCTAGTTTCTGAGTCCTTCTAGGAGAAATCTGTATTGTGAGTTGAGCTTTCTAGTCACTTTACTTCTCTCAGACCCCTGCTCCTGCCCCCATTACTTGCAAGATTGCAATTTTCTGTTATCTCTAATAAATCTTTTACTGTCACTTTTGTGGGGTTGGGACAAAGTAGTGATAAATGTGTGAATGTAATATACTGTGTTTAATGGGTCAAGTAGAATTCTTTATTTTTCTAAATTATCTAATAAAAATTCATATTGATGTATGTATTTTAATAATTTGGTAGTAAAGAAACACATGCATGTAATTTGTACACACATATTTGAAGGTGTGCTCAAAATATTACTGCTGGAAGGTATTGGATAAGAAACACATTAGAAAATACTAATTTTAAAGATATATAGTTAAATTTTTGAAAACTATTTGAATATTAAGATAGAAGTTGAACAGGATTTCTTAAGTCAGAAATACTAAAAAATTTGCAAGAGAAAAACATAATAAAGCTTGGTTGTATTGCTTTGTATGCACATAAAAGCAAGTATACTAGTTTCCATAGCTTTTTAGAAGATATCATTGGGTGGAAAATTTAAGAATCATAGTTAGCCCTATTTATGAGAGAATTTTCTTATAATTAGAACTATTCAAAAATGAAATTTGCTACTTTAAGATTTTATTTTTACCTTAATAATCTGTGTTTTTCACCTCTTTTCTTTCATCATGCACATTTATGTCAAGTTTCCAGAGCTATTGTACAAGAGGTTTTGCTTTTTGGTGATTTACTAGGCTAGAAAAGCTTTAAAGTTCTCCTAGGTCTGATCTATTATTTATAAAAATCAGATCTAAAGTTGTAAAACACTATATTAGGGTCAGTTTAAGTAAGCAACACAGAATGCAGAGTACTACTTAACATGTATAGTGTATTTTGTAGTTATAACTTCATCTTTGCTATTAATATTTGTGGCTAAAGGTTTATCTGATTAGTATGACTTACAGAAGGTGTTCCTCGATAGGGCTTCTGCACAGCTCCTTGACAGTTTGAAAGAAAGGCCTTGTCTTGATGGGAGACATCCATCCATTCCACTGGGCTATCTTTCATGTGGAATGAAAGTAATTAGATGTCTGGCTTTAGTAGTAGAGTATTAGGTCTTATCTTGAGGACACCCAAGGTTTATGTGATACCCAGGCATCAGTCAATTAGACTAAGAGGAAAAAAAAAAAAAGTCAATTTTATGAGTCTATCTACATGAGTCAGGCATTTGATTATCCTGAGAAAACAGGGGTCTGGCTCCTTTCAGTGAAGCTTTCCTTCTGCAATCGATTAACTGCTGACTCTAGTTCTATTGACCTTCACTAATTTTGTTGCCTGGTCTGTCATTCCTTATCTGGAGTGAGAGGGAGGCTCCTCTGTAAATATCAACTGTTGAGGTTAAGGGAGGCACCGTCTATTCTGGGATGGATCTTCATAGTGTGTGGCTGTGTGGAGGGCTGTTCTTGAGCTTCCACCTAACACATTTTCTAATACCAAGTTTTAAGTTCCTGCTCTCTCTTTTATATATAAAGCAGTTGTTGGTCAGCCATCATCAGTATAGATATTTACAAACTAGAATTTGACTTTGTTTTTACTTCTTTTATTTTTATATTATTAGTTACATTAATAACTAATATATTATTAATATATTAATTGTTTATATTCTAACTAATGTAAAATCCTGCCTTCATATGGAAATGGAGTTTAGAGACTCAATAAATTATTTCTTCCTAGCTAAAGATTAGCTGGTGGTATTTCATTTTACTCTGTTTCTTTTTATCAAAAAAATGTAGTGGCTTGTTTAAAACAACAAACTTGACCTATTTATTTAATTAGAATAAATAATTGGAACACTCACAGTGTTCTAGTGCTGCTGGTTTCATGTTATTTGTTGGATATTATTTGCATCTCTGTATTTCCTAAATTGTCTAAAATTTGTTGGGTTGAGTCATATCAGATTTCTGTAATTTTAAGACAAAGTTTCTGAAGTCTAGCTGAATTATAAGTTAGCTATTAGACACAGAATGAGGAATTCACTGGGATAGACTTCTTTCTGACTGAGCTGTCTCTCCAGAGTGGCATACGATTCATTACTGCTGAATACTTCTTCCCTTATCACCTTAAGTCAAACTTAAATGTGACATTTATAAACTGTGATGCATTTAGATCCAAAGAAGTTGGACATTCTAGAAAGGCAGGGCAGTGTAGGCTTAAGAGTACAAATTTGCTTCTGTTTTGACTGTCCCACATAATATGTGTAAAATGGAGCTACTACGAATTTAGTTCTCATCTGAGCCTGAAGAACTTTGTCCTTTGCTTCTCTCCAACACGTAGCTGTAGTTTTATTGAATGAAGTCATATGAAGGTACCTGAGCATCCTGTTTTATTTCTCATTTCTACACCATCACTATTTCCTTTATCCATTATTATCTTTTTCTTTGTAGTTGGCATGGCGATTTTTCAAGACAAAGTTGATGTACTTTGATGTAGTTTTTTGCTTTGAAACTTCTGATGATCCAAAATAGGGTAGATAACTCCTTCCTTTATGCCACTCCCTACCAAGTACTACAACCTTTGTTACACTGTGTGGTTATTTTATTAACATGCAAGTCTCTCTTAAGACTCTGCACTCCAAGTGCTCAATAAATGTTGAATGAATGCTATTTATTATGTCTAGAATGTGTTGCATCAGTTGTCAATTGCTGTATAAATCCCTAGATTTATGGGTGAAAGCAACTCTGATTTGTCTGCACGGTTTTTCTGTTGACCTCACTTGATCTCACTGATGTGACTGTGGTCTGCTGGCAGTTTGACTGGGGATCAGAGGGTCTTATATAGCCTTATTCATGTGTCTGGCGCCTCAGTTGGAACAGTTGGAGTGACCAATCCTCTCTCTCTTTGTGATCTTTCATCTGTGCTCCTTCACATGATGGTGGGCTAGTCCTAAAGAATGGGTGCTTCTAAAGCCTCCATGATGTCATATTTGCTGGTATTCCCTTGACCAAATCAGGTCACGTGGTCAAGCTCAGAGTCAGTGTGGGAAAGGACTATACAGGAGCCTGGATGCCAGAACACATGGTTCATTGGGGGCCACTAATGTAATAATTCAGGATGTTTACTTATCTCCATGGTCTAGCTTTTAAAGAACTTTGTTCAAAACTCCCTTTTTCTCCTCTAAAAAGCCTTCCATGTTTCCCCTAAAGATTTTTTAATGTGTTTCTATTGCTCATAGTCCTCAATTATCTCACCTGGAAGCAGCAGTGAGGTGTTCATCCAGAACTTGGAGAATGCATTCATTTTTACTTCAGCTTACTCCAGAAAAATTTAAGGCAATTTGGAAATAGAGGGTGTAGGGTCACCTTGGAAACTTTAACTGTATAGCATATAAGATTTAGTACTATATGTACTATAAGATTTAGTACATATTGATTCAAAATTCAAGTCAGTCTTTACTGAAGGTATCAATATATCTAAAAGAAATATGTTGTTTTTTCAAATTTCAGTTTTGAAAAGATAAAAGCAAAACCCTGGATACTCTGTGTTGCTAAGCGCTTAGGAAGAAGGGCACTCTTGGGTGCCGTGGGATTGGAATTGGAATTGTTCTCTAAAGCCATTTGGTAATCTGTATTGAGACCTTAAAAAGTTCATTTTTTGTCAGATCCAGTGATTCTACTTCTAGAAAGTTACTCTAAGGGAATAATCAGGACAGTTTTGTGCAAAGATGTTTATTGATTCATTATTTATGCAGAGAAAAGGGAAAAAAATCCAAATTGGGAAATGATGATGTTTTTCAACAATGAATGATGATTGTTCCATGAAACAGTTCTGTAGTGGAATATTATGCCATCGATAAGAAGTGGTCTATAGGAAGAAATTGCTGTGACTTTGGAAATTACTCACAATTTAAAATGTAAGTGATTCAAAGGTATATAGAGGATTAATTCATTCTGTAAAACCCTGAATATGTGTGTATGTTCAGTGATCACAAATGTATTAACACACTTTGTTTGGCACTAGGGCTTTTTTGTAAAGGAGAAAGACAGTCACTCCCCTCACTCTGCTTACAGATTTGTGGAAAAATAGATGCTGAAAGGCTTTGATGCTGAGGAGGTAATAGCTATATTTACACTGGAAATGGAAAGACTAAGAAGAAAAAGGAGGAAGCCAGAGAGCTTGTTGGTTTGAAAAGACTGAGTGAGTTTTGAAGGGATTAAATATATTTTGGGGGTGGGAAAGAATTATAGGTGTGAAATATTAATAGAGAATAAATCAAATGAGGTAAAAAGATTTTTAAGAATTTCTAGTAAATATATTCCTGCTTTTTCTTTTCCTTTTTTTAAAATAAGGGACTTTTGCAAGTATTTAAGTTACTTTTCAGTTATTTTAGATGCTGAACTGAAATATCTTTAGATATGACACCACACTGACAAGGAACATTCCAGAGCCCCCTGCTTACCATGGGATACATATACCTGCGGGGTTCCTGGGTGGCGCTAGTGGTAGAGAAACCACTTACCAACACAGGAGATGTAAAGAGACGTGTGTTTACTCCTTGAAGAGGATCCCCTGGCGGAGAGCATGGCAACCCATTCCAGTATTCTTGCCTGGAGAATCCCGTGGGACAGAGGATCCTGGCGGGCTACAGTCCACAGGATAACAGAGAGTTGGACATGACTAAAGTGATTCAGCATGCACACATGCATGTACATATATACATACATCTCTCTCTGCAAATGTAATAAATGTTGGGGGGAAATGCATTCCACTATCTAGGATTACAGGTAATTTAAATGTTCTTAATTTTTTTTTGCAGTTATAAAAGTATATACATACATTAAAATTAGATATACTTAAAAAATGAGTTAATGAGGGAGTAGGCTGGTCAGCAGGGAAAGCATGCCATTGTCTTGGCCAGGAGTAGGGTGACTGTCATCTTAATGATTCAGGTATTCTCAGCAGGTTTCACTAGTGTGGAGATGGATTCTTCATGGTGTCATAGCCTGAAGTCATCAAATGTGTGTTGCATTTAAGTCATTGCCCTAGTTTTGACTCTGTAGTTAGCTATATATTTTTTTTGAGTATAAGCAAGGTTGAGAATGTGTAGGAAGATCTGTCTTCAGAAGCAGAGTGAACATGTTGTGTCATCACAAGCCCTCTGTCCCTAATCCTCATAACAATACATGTTTCATTATAAACTGGGTGCATGCTGAGTCATTTCAGTCATGTCTGACTCTTTGCAACCCCATGGACTGTAGCCTGCCAGGCTCCTCTGTCCATAGGATTTTCCAGGCAGGAAAACCGGAGTGGGGTGCTTTCTCTGTTCATTATCAACTCATTAGTTAGAATTCCAGGTTATGCATTAAAGTTGGTAAGCTCAGTTAATATAAGTTAATGTTACAGAGACAGATTCATGCTCAGTGTGCTGACAAAATCAGATGTTTGAGCTTTCTAGGAAGCAGGCTAGGCCTTGGACATGGAAATTTACCAAGGTAAGTCCAGCCTGAGAAGCTTCTTGGCAGTGTGCCATGTGACCTGTTCTGTTAACACTTGCACCTGAATATATGTTCATTTTCCTTACTATTCAACATTATTTACTTAAACTTTATAGAACCCTGTCTATTTTCTTGTTTTTCTTACCAGAGGGAAGAACCTTTGAAAGCAGATAGTTCTTTTTTATTTTTTAGCATGTAGCACATTACTGGGCATAAAGCATGTATTTAATATTTATTGGAAAAAAACAAATATATTAATTGAGGTTAATTGCTACACATATTTAACCATATGTACAAGGGAAAATATAGATAGATCTTGGAACATCCTTTTTTGGATTATTTATACTTATGTTAATCTAATAATCAAATAAATACATTTATAAACTATTATTCTATCTTCTCATCCCCTGTACAGCTCTCTGGGTGAGCACTGCTGTAGTGTTATTAGAAGTGGGTGATGTTTACGGTGATCTCTGTTCTGATGTAGTATCATTTGTAAGAAATGACAGGACTGGGTGGATGTAGCTAAGTGTAGCTAAGGTAAGAAATCAGTCTATCGGCTTTAAGTCTGTTCCCATGACATTTTCTTTTGTTGTTTTAAAAGTCTACTCTTCCATAAAAAAATATGTAAAATGAATGCATCAAGAGCTCAAGAATGAGGAGAGTGTTGTCATTTTCGCCCCCTTTTCAATAAAACTGATTAAAACAGATGGAGGAGAAAGGTAAATACTTGTGATCTCCTTTCAGTCGGCCTCTGTTGAACTCACTTGGCATGAAATAAGGCCTGCCTGCAGAGAAGGGTCCTTCAGGAGACCCCTCAGGTTTCTCCTTCATCCAACGGGATTTCTTTTTTACTCTGAGTAACGCTTTTGTGCTCTCGGGAGGAAAACAGCTAACAAGGTTAGATGTGAACAATGGGCTCCACATGTATCGTGCAAATTTCTCAAATTTCATTTGTACAAAACTGCTCTATGACATTTCCTCCACTCCAGCTATGGTCTGTACCTCTGGGGAATGTGGGCACTGTGGCTAGGTCAGCCCTACAATGAAGCTGCTTTCTTGGTCTCAATAGGCACTTTATCCCCATTCAAAAAGAAACACTTTGAAGGCTCGCTCTCTCTCCATCTCAGGGCATGTGAACAATGCTGTGCAGAGAGAAAGAGCCAGCTTCAGTTGAGCCCAAGGGAATCAGGCTAACCTTGCTGAGGCATCTTAGAACTGGCTCTAAGGCTGATTGGGGGACACAGGACATGTTTGAAATACCTTTGACTGTTTTACTCATGGGTAGGGTTTTTTTTTTTTTTTTGCATGTTTTAGATTGGAGCCCTATGCTAAGTCACTTCAGTTGTGTCCGACTCTGCGACTCCATAGACGGCAGCCCACCAGGCTCCCCTGTCCCTGGGATTCTCCAGGCAAGAACACTGGAGTGGGCTGCCATTTCCTTCTCCAATGCATGAAAGTGAAAGTGAAGTCGCTCAGTCGTGTCCGACTCCCAGCGACCCCATGGACCGCAGCCCAACAGGCTCCTCCGTCCACGGGACTCTCCAAGCAAGAGCACTGAAGTGGGGTGCCATTGCCTTATTCCCCTTTAAACTGTTTCTATGTATTTTATGTACAATATTATATAGGCCAAATATAATAATTATCTTTTTTTTTTTTTTTATTTTTTTTTTTTTCTAATTTTATTTTATTTTTAATCTTTACATAATTGTATTAGTTTTGCCAAATATCAAAATGAATCCGCCACAGGTATACATGTGTTCCCCATCCCGAACCCTCCTCTTTTAAAAAAATATAGGATAATTACAATATTTTGATGATTTTTTGCCATACATCAACTTGAATCAGTCATAGGTATACATATGTATGTCCCCTCCCTCTTGTACCTGCCTCCCGTTGCAGCACTATAGTAGCTAGGACCTGGAAGCAACCTAGGTGTCCATTGATAGATGAAGGGATAAGGAAGTAGCGGTACACATACACAATGGAATGTTACTCAGCTATAAAAAGAAACACATTTGAGTCAGTTCTAATGAGGTGGATGAACCTAGAGCCTATTATATAATAATTATCTTTGAGAATAATCCTCAAGAGGAATTTTTGAATTATCTACCATTTCAAGCCCATTGTTTTTCAGCTTTTGCAATTTTCAGGGAAAGTTTTTGTTCTAGAGGAAACGTTTTGTAGTAGATTTCAGTGGAAAAAAAAAAAAAGAAAAATTTAAGAAAAAATTACAGGTTAGTGAGAAAAAAATTAACGAAAATTTGGTGAAATAAATAATCCTGATTTGAGGGTTATAAGAAAGCAAGAAGAAACATTCCACTCTGTTAGATTAAAGATGCAAAAGTCAAGAGTCCTGTGAGCAGGTAGAATTTGTGATTCCTGAGGTTTAGCAAAAGAGGAAAATAGAATCTAGAGGGAAAAGTATTAACGATGCATGGTTGTATTGGCTCTGTAAACATACATTTCCATAGGGTAGCATCTCATTTGTATGAAATCATGCTAGCCAGTGACTTTGGTGGTTATTTGGAGAAGGAAACGGCAACCCACTCCAGCATTCATGCCTGGGAAACCCCATGGACCAAGGAGCCCGGTGGGCTACAATCCATGGGGTCGCAAAGAGTCGGACACCACTGAGAGACTTCTGTGTGTGTTGGTGGTTATTAATAGGAAACCAACACAAATGGGCTTATGCAAAAGGAGAATTTAATGGCCATCAGAAGTGAAAGGTAGTAAGGGCTGTATGATGAAGGGACTCAGATGGTATGACCAGAGCTCTACTTCTCTCCGTCTCTCCATTTCTTCTTCCTTCAGATTGTCTACCCTGCATGGGCAGCAGCGTTGCTGCACCTGTTTCAGCCTCAGCGCTTCATTACCCACTGCCTCTTTTCCACTTGATCCTGAAAACTTTTTAGATTCACTCTGATTGAACTGGTTTATATCACATGCCCATCCTCTTCCCAATCATGAATATGATTTAGAGAAATTCTATGCGTTGATTGCCTTAGGTCTGGGTGGTTGACTTCCTCTGGGGCTTGGGGAGCCCTGAGCTGTCCAGTAGCTTGAAAGAGAGCAAGGGGTGAGCTCTGAAAATTAAGGGCATAAGAAAGTATAATGAAAGCTGGAAAGGCAATGATAAATGTCTGTCATATCTACCAAAATCTTATTTTAAAACATGTAATTTTCTTACCTTCTTCAATAGTTTATTGTATAATTATGGCTGATTCGTGTTGTTGTATGGCAGAAACCAACACAACATGGTAAAAATTAAAAAACAAAAAAATAATTTAAAAAATGAAAAAAGAAATAAAATTTTGTGAAAGCCCTACCTAGGTAAATAAAATTTACTATTTTTAGTAATTGATAAGTTTTTCAAATTTCTATGCTGACTTGTGTGAAGGCAATCATATTTAATATCTTCACATAGGCTTTTTAAAAATGTTTATTGAGAAGGCATGGGCTAAATAGGAATTTGTATCTTTTATATCCTGTCTCTTCTATCTTAGTCATAGAAGTATGCAGTGAACCTCTAACAAATTGCACTTCCTGGGTGGGGTGGAATGTGCTCTTCTCAGATAGACTGTGGATTATCCTCTACAGGAGTAATACCTGTGGGACAGTAACTAAGTAAGGATCAGATCTAGGAAGGTGAATTGGAAGGAGAAGACCCTATCCAGTGGCTCTGGCCACCTGAGTTAGCCAGGAGCCTCCAGACTCTCACACTCTACCTCTTGACTTTAGAAGTGAGCAGCTGTCACAGGTAGGTCAGCTTGGTGAATCTGTAATCTGTTTTCTGTAGGCTGTTTTTGTATAATGTTCCTTCTACAACATATCTTTCTTTCTTCATGTTTTATGAAAGATACTTGAGTCCTATTCATGTCTGAATTTATGTAAACATTAAGTCTGTCCACATTTTTTCCCCTACCACAATACCTTATCAGTGATTACCTGCCTCTCATTAGTCCAAGAGGCTTCCCTGATAGCTTAATTGGTAAAGAATCCACCTGCAATGCGGGAGACCTGGATTTGATCCCTTGGTTGGGAAGATCCCCTGGAAAAGGGACAGGCTACCTACTCCAGTATTCTGGCCTGGAGAATTCCATGGACTGTATAGTCCATGGGGTCACAAAAAGTCAGACACAACTGAGCAACTTTCACTTTCATCAGTCCAAGACTTGAGGATTCAGTGGCTATGTAATCTTTATTAACTCTGCTATGCCTAGGGATATGTTTAAGATATGAAGTAATTTCAGTTATTAGAAGAAACACCAATAAGATGCAGATTATATAGATTGTAAAGCTTAATTGAAGGCTAGTATTCTTAAAACTTAATCCTATTCCATATTTTCTTAATAACTTTTCTTTAATTGTAAACTTTAACATTCCAATGCCCTCATGGATTTCTAGACAACTGAAGCTCTTTCTGTGCAGATGACCCCAGGCTGTTGAGCTTTCTTAATTTTGGTATTTCTCTGTTTCTAATAGCTGTCACTTCAGAGAACTGTCAGTGTAACTGGTTTTAGGACACCACTGGGCTTCCATCTTATTTTCTAAGATAAGGAGAACTGAATCAGCTTGCATGTCACATATAATTCAAGTGCATGCATTTAATGCACTTATTTTGGAGTATTGAGTTTGGTTTTCTGAGTGTCATCCTTCTCTCTCTTCTAGTATTTTCTGGGTTCTGGGTGTGAAAAAAAATGGCAAGGAGAAATTGGATCTTTGCATCTTGCCAATGACAGATGTCTAGTTTTTACAGTGATGGACCTAGGTTAAAACTAATTTTAGCAACTTCATGCTTTATAAATGACCAAATGGTTTTCTTTCAGTTATTCTGTTAATAATAATATTTTCAAATTATGGAAGAAACTCAATGAATGTATGTTGGTTTTGCTGTTGGCATAGAGATGTGAAATAAAGCAGTAACAAGTGGGCCTGGCTTTTTGCTGAACTATGATATGAGGGCCTCAGGGACCCTCACACATCCCCTCTTTTGCTCTTTTCCTGTTTCCTGGGCCCCATTCTCCACCTGTTTTTGCTTCCAGATATGCAGGGCTCTCAGGCTACTCGGCAGTCAGGGTTTGTCCCTGCCCACCAAGGTCTTCCAGCTCCAGGCAGTGCATTGTGCCCTCATTTGCTCTTCCAACCAATCATCTAAACTAGACACAGCAGATTCCTAATCTAATTAGACAGAGCAGATTCCTCATCTTGCATCTGGATCCCACTAGATGCCACTAATAGAGATGAGTGCCGCTTCCAAAACTAAGCCTCATGAAAGTCTTAATGCACTGGAACACATAATATATTATTACTCGTGAGGTTGCTGGCATTTTGATAAGAAACTCTTAAGGACCATTTAGATTTATAGCAAAGGAATGCTCATCCTAAAGTGAAATTTCAGGCAAATCTATGGTCCAGTTGGCCTAGAGGAGACAGCTTTCTCTGTCTCCTCTGGGGCAGACAAATCCCTTTCTTCCTAGACTTTGTTCCCATCTCACACCTTCAGTAGGCTTTCTGAGAACACCTCCCCTGCCCTTATATCCAGGCTGGCAGGAGATTCCTTTCCAACTGTGTTCCTGCCAGGTCCACATCCAGGTATGGCCTGTTTGCGATGGTTTCCACCAGTTCTTGGAAGGATCTCCCTCATATACAGTCCTATTCCAGATTTGGTCCTCCTACCATCTTCAGTTGACCATTCTGAAGCCACATTCCATCTGTTTTGTGATAGAATCCTGTTGCCTTCCATCTGGAATCACTCCAGAGATGCCATATCTATAATATGAGCTTACTCTGTGAGTATTAACATCTCCTTGGGGCTGCTGACTCTTCCCCCAGGTTTTCTCATTTTCCTACCCCCCTTCTCTCTAGTTCTGGCTCTCTGTCTCCCACTGCCTTGCACTACCCACTCAGCCCTGTAGATATTGCTGCAAACAATGGAGTTCCAGTACAGAGCATGGTAAGTGCATATGGATGACACAAAGCCATTTGTAGTAAAGGAAAATTCATGATTTGGACCTCTGTTACCCCACAGAGGTACACTCATTCCACTCTGTCACAGACACATACCCCTTCCCTGGTTCCCCCAGAGTCTTCGTTTTTCAAAGATCAAACATTTCATCCCTCCTAGGATAGGATTACCAGATTCTTCATCATTCTGACCATTTTCTTACAGGGAAATCCACTTTGTCAATGTCTCACTGAAAATTTGGTGTCCAAAAAGGAACAAAATATAGGCAGCATGAGAGTTCACACAAGTGTTTTATCATCCAGCCCATATTTCTCCATCTTGTCCATGAAGATATCATGGGAGACTTTATAAAAATGCCTTGCTGAAATCTTTGCATGGATTTACCATGTCAAAAAGGAAATTGGGTTATGTCATATAAAGAATACACACAATCACATGTGGGACAACATTTACACATTATAACTTAATGTGCAAAGAAAAATAGTATTCTTTATTTTCCACAAGTGATATCATACTGCCCTCAATCCCATATTCCATTTGGAAGCAGGAAAAATAAATCTAAAGCTTATCAATTCTTGGTCTTGGTAAATGAGTTTCTTCTGTTTTTAAATAGTCTCTGTTAGGTGAGCTCAGTATCTTCTGGATAATTATTTATTCAGATCCAAGACTCAGACTTCTTACCAGAAAGGGTATTTCTCTCCTTTCAAAGATTTGCCCTCTACTTCCTGATCCCTAGGGTGCTATATGGGCATCAGTGAGGGGGCCTCAGGTAGTTCATCCTGGTCAGGGTCTTTGCACAGTCTTTGGCATCTTCACTGGTCACTGTAGAGATGTTCCTTATCTCTTAATCATTGGATGTCCTTTTGGCATCTTCTGATGGAGGCTTTAACAAGGCTCATTGTGAAGCATCTGTCTGCTATAAGTTGGAGCCCATTTTTCCACCCTGAAGAGTCCAGGTAAAAAGTGCAGAGACAGAAAAGATGACAGTGAACTGATGACCGCTTGGGGTTAAGAATGGGCACACTAGCACACTAGCAAAAATTGGGCTAGCTGCCTTGGCTCAGGCCAAAGGAGAAGCTCCTGCTCAAGCCAGCCTTGGATCCCCTCATCCATTTTGGCTGGGGGCTTGGGGGAAGGGAGCGAGTTGTAGAGGAGTGCTTCTGCACATCTGTGATCTCGATGTGAAAATCTGTGTTTCAGGTCTTCAGTTTCAGAAATGGGAGGATTTCAAAGTAAGGGCTCATGTGCACATTTATTTGTGTGAGCAAACCAACCTCTGTCATCATGGAAGCAGGGGACAGAGAGGACAGAGCACGTGCTTGGAGACAGAACTGGGTTTATTCCAACTGACTCCCTGTTGACCCTAGAAAAGTTATTGAACTTTTCTGAACCTCTGTTTCATCATCCGTACAACAGGGGTAATAAATGCCTATATGATTAAACGAAAAAAATGTTCATCAGTAAGTGACAGCTATAATTGTAAATCATAACAGTGTCTTTCCAGCACAAACACTGTTTTTGTAACATTCTGAGGAGATTACAGCTTGCTTCTTTTACCATCGATTGGCTTCATTAAGTATGACATTTCCCCCTAATGCAACCATTTTTCTTTGAGACAAATGCCTTTTTTTTCTCTCCTCAGAGGGATGTGTTTCTTCTTCCTGACAGAGCCCAGGATCCCAGTGAACATCCTTCCTCTCCTTCCCCTTAGGATCCTGGGCCACACTGGCCCTGCCTCATTGCCATCATTACTCTGCCCAGAGAAGCCTGGTAGAAACTCCTTTGTGGCTTTTTGACATCAATCCTGAGGATGTTCAAGATGGATTAAGAAAAGTCTTCTAATAGTTTTTACTTTTCAGGAAGTCAAATGTTTTTCAAATCAGAAGCAAAGGCAGTTAACACAGGTAGGCCAGGCCCTCATGTTTGTCAAGGAAGAGACAGTGAAATTCTCATTTCCCCCTCAGTAGTCCCTCAGATATTTCCCACTGGGCCTTATCTACCTATCACGCCTTAAGCCTTCCCTCCTTGAGATGTCTTGGCCAGGCCGTGCTCTGTTCTGTATCCAGAGAGTAACTGAGGATGAAGGCAGGCAAGGCAGAGAGATCTTACTGTGAAGAACAAGACCATTTCTATCCTTGTGATTGTGTAGTTGGGTTTTTTCCCAGCAGGTTCTGGGTATTCCCTCTACTTACTTGGTGGTGGTAGTGGTTTAGTCACTAAGTCCTGTCTGGCTCTTGCGATCCCATGGGGATGGCTAGTTGTCTAACCAGTATTTGATCCCTAATGCCAGGGGGTTCCCAGGTGACACCGTGGTAAAGAATCCACCTGCCAATGCAGGAGACACAGGTTTGATCCCTGGGTTGGGAAGACACCCTAGAGAAGGAAATGGCAACCCACTCCAGTGTTCTTGCCTGGAAAATTCCATGGACAGAGGAGCCTGGTGGGCTACAGTCCATAGGGTTACAAAGAGTAGGACATGGCTGAGTGACTGAGCGCTCACACACACCTATACTCACACACGTACCAGAGGGAGCATGGTAGTCTTGTCACAGAACTAAGAGTTCCTTTCTTCTTTATCCAGGGAAAGTGGCTCCAAATAGTAATGTGTATCTTACCTTCTCCAACGACTGCCCTCTGCCTGACTGTCTTTGGGGTGTGGCGAGAGTTGCAGGTGAATGGGGGATTAGTAGTACAATCATATCTGTGATTGTACTTCTCAGTGTACTTTCTTGCTCACAGAGAATTCTCAAGCTTTTGAAGCCAAGAAGTGGAGTTAGATTGATCCTGGTCTTTCCAAGATGGCTGCTGCTGCTGCTGCTGCTGCTAAGTCGCTTCAGTCCAAGGTGGCTAAAACCAGTCAATTCTAAAAGGAAATTAACCCTGAATATTCACTGGAAGGACTAATGCTGAAGCTCCAGTACTTTGGCCACCTGACGCAAAGAGCCTACTCACTGGAAAAGACCCCTACACTGGGAAAATTGAGGGCAGGAGGAGAAGGGAGGAACAGAGGATGAGATGGTTGGATGACATCACAGACTCAGTGGACATGAGTTTGAGAAAACTCTGGGAGACAGTGAAGGACAAGGAAGCCTGGTGTGCTGTAGTCCATGGAGTTGCAAAGAGTCCAACATGACTTAGTGACTGAACAACAACAAATACGGTCTAAAGAAGCATTTGCAGTTTTAAAAGTTATCTCAAAGGTAACATGGTCTGGAATCTCTATAACCTGTAAAAAGCTCTAGAGGTTTCTTCAGATCTTTTTCTAGGAGTCCATAATTCTACAGTACATATTATTCACTGGGTTACAGAAAATGAGGCCAGCATGTGACGAGGGGCATGCTATAGAGGCAAATGACCAGAAGGTGGCACTAGAAGTACTTACAAGTTTCCTTTGCAGAACATTAGGGAACTGATGCAGCATTGCTTCCTTCCAACTGGTTAAAAGTGACACAACTGTGTTTTGTTAACACAGTGTTACACAGAGCTTTTTTGGTGGGTTTCTGCTTTTACCCAAGCCGTTGCATCCTACTTTCCTGCTGTGTGAGGAGTGTTACTTACAATGAATTCAAAGACCAGAAGGTTTTGTTTGTTGAAATTTGCTTTATGTATTTATGATGCTTTCTATTCTTTGAAGCTTTAACGAAAACAGCCCCCAGTTCTCTGGGAAATGAGAGAACTCGTTTGTTTAGCAACTGTTTGCCCACTTTGGAAATGTTCCAGAGGTCTAGATGCAAGGTTGTTATTGTCTGTCCTGTCAAGCTCTTTGCTGTAAAGGATTTTAATATTCTTTGTGTGAGTTTAATGTAAAAAGGCACCAAGTTAATGCTGCTTTTACATGACTGATAGACTGCCTCATGAATAAGTAACTCTGTCTATATATTTTTAATAGGAAAAGTACTTACTTAAAAGAAACTTGAAAGCCACCAAGAAACTTGGGAGAAATTCAGCAAGAAGCCTCCCTGACTGTTCTACTTTGTTTAGCAAAAGAAGGTTTTTCAGAGAAAATAGTTGGCAGCCATCCTAGTAATGGCAACATAGAAACCCATCCTCTTATCCATTTGCTTGGAGCATTTGGGAAACAAGGAGCTGCTGGTCATGAGAGGAACTACAGCAGAGATTGTAGATTTTTCTGTAAGGATCCAAAAAGTGCATATTTTAGGCTTCATAGATCATTAGGTATCAGTTGTTGTTGCTCTTCTTTGCCACTGTAGCTCAAAAGCAGCCACAGATAGTATGTAGCTGAGTGAGCATGGATTTGTCCCAATAAAACTTGATTTACAAAAACAGATGGCACTGGGAGATTGGGGTTGACACATATATACTATTGATATGATGTATAAAGAGATAACTAATGAGAAACTGTTGTGTAGCATAGGAACTCTTCCAACACTGTGTGGGGATTTAATGGGAAGGCAGTCCAAAAAAGAGGACATATGTGTATATGTATAATTGATTGCTATATAGTAGAAACTAATACAACCTTGTAAAGCAACTATACTCCAATAAAAAATGATAAATGAGAAGAAACTGGGCTTGGAACAACAGACTGGATCCAACTGGGAAAGGAGTACATCAAGGCTGTATATTGTCACCCTGCTATTTAACTTATATGCAGAGTACATAGTGAGAAATGCTGGGCTGGATGAAGCACAAGCTGGAATCAAGATTGCTGGGAGAAATATCAATAACCTCAGATATGCAGATGACACCACCCTTATGGCAGAAACTGAAGAAGAACTAAAGATCCTCTTGATGAAAGTGAAAGAGAAGGGTGAAAATTTGGCTTAAAGCTCAACATTCAGAAAACTAAGATCATGGCATCTCATCCTATCACATTATGGCAAATACATGGGGAAACTGGAAACAGTGAGAGACTTTATTTTGGGGGGTCCAAAATCACTGCAGATGGTGACTGCAGCAATGAAATTAAAAAAATGCTTACTCTTTGGAAGAAAAGTTATGACCAACCTGGACAGCATATTAAAAAGCAGAGACATTTACTTTGCCAACAAAGGTCCGTCTAGTCAAGGCTATGATTTTTCCAGTAGTCATGTATGGATGTGAGATTTGGACTATAAAGAAATCTGAGTGCCAAAGAACTGATGCTTTTGAACTGTGGTGTTGGAGGATACTCTTGAGAGTCCCTTGGACTGCAAGGAAATCAAACCAGTCAATCCTAAAGGAAATTAGTCCTGAATATTCCTTGGAAGGACTGATGTTGAAGCTGAAGCTCCAATACTTTGGCCACCTGATGTGGAGAGCTGACTCACTGAAAAGACCCTGATGCTGGGAAAGATTGGGGGCAGGAGGAGAAGTGGATGGCAGAGAATGAGGTGGTTGGATGGCATCAGTGACTCGATGGACATTAGTTTGAGTAAACTTCAGGAGTTGGTGATGGACAGGAAAGCCTGGCATGCTGCAGTCCATGGGGTCACAAAGAGTTGGACACTACTGAGCGACTGAACTGAACTGAACTGTGGTCCATGTGATCAGATTGGCTAGTTCTCTGTGATTATGGTTTCAGTGCATCTGCCCTCTGATGCCCTCTCGCAACACCTACCGTCTTACTTATTTTATGCTCAAAATTCTCCAAGCCAGGCTTCAGCAATACGTGGACCGTGAACTTCCAGATGTTTAAGCTGGTTTTAGAAAAGGCAGAGGAACCAGAGATCAAATTGCCAACATCTGCTGGATCATGGAAAAAGCAAGAGAGTTCCAGAAAAACATCTATTTCTGCTTTATTGACTATGCCAAAGCTTTTGACTGTGTGGATCACGATAAACTGTGGAAAATTCTGAAAGAGATGGGAATACCAGACCACCTGACCTGCCTCTTGAGAAACCTATATGCAGGTCAGGAAGCAGCAGTTAGAACTGGACATGGAACAACAGACTGATGCCAAATAGGAAAAGGAGTACGTCAAGGCTGTATATTGTCAC
This sequence comes from Bos mutus, assembly GCF_027580195.1. Lineage (NCBI taxonomy): Eukaryota > Metazoa > Chordata > Mammalia > Artiodactyla > Bovidae > Bos > Bos mutus. The sequence continues at coordinate 74,830,995 of NC_091623.1, forward strand.
CCTGCTTATTTAACTTCTATGCAGAGTACATCATGAGAAACGTTGGGCTGGAAGAAGCACAAGCTGGAATCAAGATTGCTGGGAGAAATATCAATAACCTCAGATATGCAGATGGTACTTCCCTTATAGTAGAAAGTGAAGAGGAACTAAAAAGCCTCTTGATGAAAGTGAAAGAGGAGAGTGAAAAAGTTGGCTTAAAGCTCAACATTCAGAAAAGTAAAATCATGGCATCTGGTCCCTCACTTCATGGGAAATAGATGGGGAGACAGTGGAAACAGTATCAGACTTTATTTTTCTGGACATTACTTTGCCAACAAAGGTCTTTCTAGTCAAGGCTATGGTTTTTCCAGTGGTCAAGTATGGATGTGAGAGTTGAACTGTGAAGAAAGCTGAGCACCAAAGAATTGATGCTTGTGAACTGTGGTGTTGGAGAAGACTCTTGAGAGTCCCTTGGACTGCAAGGAGATCCAGCCAGTCCATCCTAAAGGAGATCACTCTTGGGAGGACTGATGCTGAAGCTGAAACTCCAGTACTTTGGTTACCTCATGCCAAGAGTTGACTCATTGGAAAAGACCCTGATTCTGGGAGGGATTGGGGGCAGGAGGAGAAGGGGACGGCCAAGGATGAGATGGCTGGATGGCATCACCGACTCGATGGACATGAGTTTGAGTGGACTCTGGGAGTTGGTGATGGACAGGGAGGCCTGGCATGCTGTGATTCATGGGGTCGCAAAGAGTCGGACACGACTGAGCGACTGAACTGAACTGAGGAGGTTATAAAAGTGAAAATTAAAGGAGTAATAAAGAACTAAAATTTAAAAAAAAAATAAAAAGTGATAATAGTAAAAATAAATCTAGGAATTTCTCTGGAGCTGCCATGGGCAGTGGGGTCTGTTCAGTTTCAGATGCTTGTTCCAGCTTGTACTTGTTCTCAATATCTATAATACTTCAGTTCAATTCAGTTCAGTTCAGTTCAGTCGCTCAGTCGTGTCCGACTCTTAGCTATAATGCTTAGTCATTGTTAACTAAGGGCTTTTAATCTGTTGCACTGTCACTTCCAGAGCGGTTCCCTCATCTTTGTTTATTTTGGTTTCCTCTTTTTGTAAGTCTCTCCGGTGTCTAATTTACCCTGACACAAGGGGGCGAACTTGGTCACTTATTTAGGCTCTCTTGTTCAGTTGTGTTGTGGTGAGGGAGGAACACTGCAAAGAAATATCACTGGTGTGTGTGGGGAGTGCTCGCAGTGTATGGACCACTCTGGGTATGCCCCTGCTCACAGTGGCGTGTGCTTTCTGGGTTTACGCTGCTCAGGCTCCAGGCTGCGCTGCAGGGCACTGTCCAAAGTGGGCTCTGTGGTTTTGTGCACTTCCCAGGTCTAAGCTTCTCAGGTTCAGGTTCTCGGGTACTCCGCAAGGGTACAGACTCGGTTGGGCATGCATTTTGTGCCCTTCCCAGGTCCGAGAAGCTCAGGCGACGAGGTGCTTGGTGAGCACACTGTCCCAGGTGGGCCGTGCATCTTAATCACCTCTGCAGTCCTGGCCGCTTGGTTTTCTGAGTATGCCGCAAGAGCACCGTCTCAGGTGTGCCGTGTGTCTCCTCTGGGGAGCTTATCTCAGGCTGTGACCCTCCTGGCAGATATCAACCATACAGGATCCCAGGAAGACATGGTTAGCAACTGGGAGCCTATACCCTAAGGACCAATGATGCCACCCACGTCTCCCTGTCCAGTCCCCCTCCCTGGTGATGGATATGAGCATCTGGGCTACTTCTCTGCAGGCGGTTGCAGTTAGGTGGTGGTGATTTTTTTTTTTTTCCCTCGTTATATTACCCTCTGAGATTCCAAAACTCCCCAAAGACCTGCCTGTGAGAGGGTTTCCTACTGTTTGGAAACTTCTCCTCCTTCATGACTTCCTCCCCAGGACAGGTCCCCATCCCTAGCTCTTTTGACTCTCGTTTTGTCTTCTATATTTTGTCCTACCTCCTTTCAAAGAGAATGGGCTGCCTTTCTGGAGGCCTGATGTCCTCTGCCAGCATCTGGAAGTTGTTTTGTGGAAGTTGCTCAGCATTCAAATGATTTTTTGATGAATTTGTGGGGGAGAAAGTGGTCTCCCATCCTATTTTTCTGCCCCCTGAATGTTTCCTTTTTGACCCTTTTGTTTTGCTGTGATAGCAGCTGAGGGTTATCCAGATGTGTTTGTCTTTGTCCTCATGGATTTCCCACTATTATAGAACAAAAGGCAGAGAGCAGGTTGTTTCTGTGGCCACTGCAAGTAGGGTAAACCACTGTTAAAATTAGTGGGCCATGGCCATTTGTTTCATCATCTTGGTTCTTAAAAGTGACAGTTGTATTGCACCAAGTGGATTCAGCATAATCTTCTGGTAGCATCATACTTGGCCAACAGTCATCCTTTAAAACAGGAGTTGGCATCGGATAGCCTGCTGGCCTAATCTGCCCTCCACTGTTCTGAAAATAAAGTTTTATTGGAACACAGCCATGCTCATTTCCTTTCTCATCCTCTGTTGCTGTTTTTGCTTTAAAATGACAGTTAAGTAGTTGCTACAGAGACTTTGTAACCTACAGGGCTTAAGGTATTAACTCTCTGGCCCTCTATAGAAAAAGCTGGTTGACCTTTGTCCTGGAGTAGTGTTTTTCAGATATTGTGATGAAGAACTAGTTTTTATTTTTTAAAATTCATCATGATGATGTTGGCATCTGCTGTCCATGACTGGTAGCAGCTTGCACCACCTGCAACCCACCACACAAGTGCTGAAACTCCACACTGGCTCATTCATTTTGAAGGACACAAGTCCACTGCTCCTTGGATGTGGCCATATGTTAGTGTCAAATGACTATGAAAGCTTTAAATTCTTGCATCCAGTTTCTGTACTTATCTAGTAGGGGACAAGGCACAGACAGCTTACAGATCAGCAGCTTGGTTTTAAGGGCAGTGCATCAACCATTAACTTCACTTAAATGTAGATTCTGATTCATTCAGTAAATCTAGGGTAGAGCTTGTTACTCAGAATTTCTAACAAACTTCTGGATGATATTGACGCTGCTGTTCATGGGCTATTTTTTAAGTGACTCTGCTCTAGAAGTATTTCCAAAGCAGTCAAATCGGACATCAATATAGCCTCTTCTCACAGATTGGTGCTGCTTCCGTTTGACTGCTAAAGACTAGGTTTTGTAGAGGAATGAAACAATTTGTATTGACTTCCAAAAATGAAATGCAGTTGCCATTAACCAAGCGATGCCTAAGAAAGGTGGACACCCTCATCCTACCCCATATATATTTTAACCTTGATATCAGCTTCTTAGTGCTGACACCAGCCTTCAGTTCAGTTCAGTTCAGTCGCTCAGTTGTGTCTGACTCTTTGCAACCCCATGGACTGCAGCACGCCAGGCCTCCCTGTCCATCACCAACTCTCAGAGTTTACTCAAACTCATGTCCATTGAGTAGGTGATGCCATCCAACCATCTCATCCTCTGTCATACCCTTCTCCTCCTGACTTCAATCTTTCCCAGCATCAGGGTCTGTTCAAATGAGTCAGTTCTTTGCATCAGGTGGCCAAAGTATTGGAGTTTCAGCTTCAACATCAGTCCTTCCAATGAACACCCAGGGCTGATCTCCTTTAGGATGGACTGGCTGGATCTCCTTGCAGTCCAAGGGACTCTCAAGAGTCTTCTCCAATACCACCATTCAAAAGCATCAATTCTTTGGCACTCAGCTTTCCTTATAGTCCAACTCTCACATCCATACATGACTACTGGAAAAACAATAGCCTTCACTAGATGGGCCTTTGTTGAGAAAGTAATGTCTCTGCTTTTAATATGCTGTTCAGGTTGATCATAACTTTCCAAGGAGTAAGCATTTTTTAATTTCATTGCTGCACTCACCATCTGCAGTGATTTTGAGCCCCCCAAAACAAAGTCTGCCACTGTTTCCACTGTTTCCCCATCTATTTGCCATGAAGTGATGGGACCAGATGCTATGATCTTTGTTTTGTGAATGTTGAGCTTTAAGCCAACTTTTTCACTCTCCCCTTTCACTTTCATCAAGAGGCTCTTTAGTTCTTCACTTTTTGCCATAAGGGTGGTGTCATCTGCATATCTGAGGTTATTGATATTTCTCCCAGCAATCTTGATTCCAGCTTGTGCTTCATCCAGCCCAGTGTTTCTCATGATGTACTCTGTATAGAAGTTAAATAAGCACGGTGACAATATACAGCCTTGATATACTCTTTTTCATCTTTGGAACCAGTCTTGTTGTTCCATGTCCAGTTCTAACTGTTGCTTCCTGACCTGCATACAGATTTCTCAAAAGGCAGGTCAGGTGGTCTGGTATTTCCATCTCTTTCAGAATTTCCCACAGTTTACTGTGATCCACACAAAGGCTTGCTTGAAACCAAATCAGTAGTGATATTGATTATAGTTGTTTCATATGCATAGAACATAAGAGAAATGCAAATTGCTCTTAACCTCCTTTTCCCCTCCTTTCTTCACTTCCTTAGTTTCCTTCTTCCCTTCCCATTATTATGTGTTATATGAAGAGTCTTTAAATCTTTATTTAGACCTGCAAGAAACTGGGAAAGAATGTATCAAGCAGGAAATGGAATCATTTTCACATTCTTGTAACATTAAATTCAAAAAATATACTTAAGTGATTGGGCAAATGCCTTTCTGTGTCATTTGGGGGCACTTTTGCTACCACATATGCTAGTCTTTGGATTTGCCTCAAGGTTTATGTCACCAGAGTTGAATTTTGCCCCTTTCCTGCCCTCCCTTAGCTGCTGTTTATCAAGAACTTTGTGTGTAGTTCAGCTGCTGCTTATCAGTGTAAATGATCTGGGCCACTGAGAAGAACAGCAAAAGACATTAATAAAGTTTGCTTTCTGGGTTGCTTACCATGAAAAGTTTATTTAGGAGCTGAATCTCCTTTTAAAAGAATCTCTCCGTATAGTACGTTAAAAATGTATGATGTTTGTTTATCAATTTTAGGACAAACACTGCTTTGTGTTTGTATATATACAGTTACTACGTAGTTTTTCAGAAATATTAGCATTGGAGTTTATTCATACTGCCTTAAAGCTAAGTGGTATCCATGTTCTCTTTAAAAAAAAAAAAAAAAAGTGCCAACCTGGGACAAAGTCATTTGTATCAAATACTTGGTTAGGCTCTCTCTTCTTCTCCTTACAGTACCTTGACCTCTCTAACGTTTTCCAGATGTAAAATCAAAACTATGATAACTTGGTCTTCCCTAGTGACTCAGTGATAAAGAATCCGCCTGTCAATTCAGGAGACATTGGTTTGGTCCCTGATCCAGGAAGATCCCATATGCCATGGAGCAACTAGGCCTGTGTGCCAAAACAATTGAGCCTGTGCTCTAGAGCTCACGGCTACAACTCTTGAAGCCTACGTACCCCATAGTCTGTGCTCTGCAACAAGAGAAGCTACTACTGTGAGAGGCCCACGTGCTGCCACTCAAGAGTAGCCCCCACTCACTGCAAGTAGGGAAAAACTTGTGTGGTGGAGAAGATCCAGCATAGCCAAAAATAAAATAAATAAACAAAAATTTTTAAATGATAACTTTTTGCTGATAGTTTGGCCGATGTTGGAGTAATGTCACAACAGCATTTGAAATGTGGGATTCTAAACTATTGACAAAACACAACTGTGTTGTTTGTGATGCTTCGAGTATTGAAACAAATTATGTAAAGCGGTAGGGATCAAAATATAACATCTTTGTTGGTTGAAATCAAAATACTTCATCCTTGAAAAATCCAGAAAACAGTCAAGATGAAATACATCTCTGTAGTCTAAGATCTTAAATTTACCAACAAAAGGGGGGAAAAAAGGCCCCCACAAGTCAGTACGTGCACACTTTTTTCTCCTCTCAGCCACAGAGTGTAATCACCTATCCTTCTTTATGCTCTTGTCATCAGCTTCAGGGCCATCCACCCAGGTCTCCTGCACACACATCAACCTGCTCCACCTGATCAGGTGCTTTGCCTCATCGTGTGTCTTGATTTTTACACAGCTCCTGAGTGATCCAACTGCCTGAGGTCTTATTCTCTCCATGTCCTCTTACCATGGAACTGAAACTCAAAGCCTGTATGTCACTTTCTTTTCTGAGACTTACCCAAAAGGATGACATTCCTGTACCTCTGCTTGTGCTCTCAGGCCCTCTGTTATCAGTCTCCCATGCTTCTCCATTCCCACCTCCAGGTACTCCCAGCATTGCCCTAACACTTTAGTAATGTGGAACTATGCCTAGGATTAAAAAATGTCCTGCTGCATCACACTTCAGGCCTTTGATCATGATTTCCCACCTGCCTGTAGTAATCTACCCCAGTGGTTTTCAGTCGGAGGCAGTTTTGATCTGCTGGGAGATAGTTGGCAACGTCTAGAGACATTTTTGGTTGTCATAACTTGGAGAGGGATTCTACTGTCATCTAGTGGGAAGGGATCAGGGATGCATGAAAGCCTCCCACAGTGAAGAATTATCTGGCCTCCGTGTCAGTAGTGCCAGGGTTGAGAAACCTTGCTCTTCCTCTACATTTCCAGCAGGATAAGTTGGACATTCTCTCCACTAGCAAATTGTCCTTGATCCTTCCTCTCAGAGTCTCAGCGAAGCCCCTCCACTGTGTTATGAAATTGTTCTTTGTGTATTCCTGCAATGTCACTGCACAGATCATATATTACTATGTTTTTATTTCATTTTTAATAAAGCTAATACAGTTGCAACAAAAAAACTCCAGGTCTTTCCAGAATGATGGCTAAATCTCACTTTCTTGATTCAGAACAAAGCTGATAGGTGGCTCAGCTACCTCCCCTCAGCATTAAGATAGAAACAAATTCAGAAACCAGCTCAGCAGCACCCACTCTCCCTCCACACAGCCAACACAAGGAGAAGACAGGTTACCCCCTCTCACATTTCTGTGGAGGACATGCTTCTTTTCCAAAGGTCAAGTGGAAATAACAGAAGAATCCCTGTTTGTCTTTTTCTTTTAAAGAAAGCCAATAAGGAAGGCATGGCAACCCACTCCAGTATTCTTGCCTGGAGAATCCCATGGAAGAGGAGCCTGGTGGACAGCAGTTCATGGGGCTTCAAAGAGTTGGACATGACTGAAGCGATTTAGCATGCATGCATGCACGGAACCTATGAAAAGAGTGACTGCCCTTATTATTCCTTTTCTGGATGTCTGCTTTGCCAGAGAATTAGGGACAATGAGGTGGGGGTGGTGAGCTTTTACCCGGGGAGCATGTTGGAGCCACTGTCTGTCCACACCAGACTCCTGGAGAGCATATACAATGAGCAGAAGAGCAACTACCACCAACATCAGGCAGGACTGTGACCTGGCCCAGGCAGGGGGGTATTCATGTTCTCTTCCTCCTGTCTCAGCCCCACTCTCACAGGGAAGGAAGCAGCAGTGGGTGGAAGAAGGGGAGAGGAGAGATGGGAAAAGTCAGACCATCCAGCCCATCTGTCCACTTCAGGCCAGTCAAGTCAGAGCTGTGACCTGGGCTTGGTGTTGGGGTGGGTAAGAGAGACAATATTACAATCAATGTAACACTGAAATTTTAAATAAGTCAAACTGAGTCTTGGGAAATGAAAGGACACTGCTTTTATAAGTCAGAATGTCTAAAAACTTACAGAATTGGGTCAGGATGATATTAAGGAAGGCATTACTTATTTAAGACATCTAGGAATAGTTACTGGCAAAAAGAAAATCAGGTTTACATCCTCATGAATTGACATTCCTCAATAAGCTATATATATCCATGATAAAAATTTCTGCCGAGGTCCAGCCCCAGCTGATCCAGGGAGTTCGAAGTGGGGACAGTGTCGGCAAGGATCAGGATACAATAGCTTCAATTAGATATTAATTAGAGATATAAAGAGTAATAGAATGAGGATAGCTCAGTAGGAAAATTCAGTGGAGAAAAGAGGCTGAGTAGCTTGATTTACGCGGGAGACAATAAAACCTCAAGACAAGAAGTTTGCACCACTTACGTAGGCCTCAGGTGTCCTTCCGTTCTCCTGAAGGAGAGGAGACACTGAGGCCTCCCCGGTCAGATCTTAGAAGCCCAGGCATATTTAGTAAGCATGGCGGGCTCTGCGCTCCAGATGGACACTCAGCCAGAGTTTGAGAGAGAGAACGACATGGGGAGACCAGTATTTCGAAGAACTGATCCCAATTCTTTATTTTCCATGGTCTACTTTTTTTTTTTTTAGACTTTACAATATTATATTGGTTCTGCCATATATCTAAGTGAATCCACCACAGGTATATACACTGAGATGTTATGCAAAAGTCACGAGGGGTCAGCAGTCCTGACTTTTATCAAAGTCAGGTGCTTCATACAAATGTATACAGAGGTCTTAGGGGTGTTACATCATCTTCTGGCCAGGGGGCCTGCTGACAATTTATGACCCTTTCCTTGTGACAGCGGTCAGTCAACCAGGACACTTATTTCTCCAGGGGTGATTATTCTTAAAAAAGACTCCACCTTCCGAAGGTACCAGATAAAGTTACATTCCTATAGGGTGAGGGTGTAGTGGGTTTTAATTAAGGAAAGAATTTACTTAGCCTAAGGTCTAAATGATTAATATCAAAGGTTAATACTTATTTCTTCTATATATTCATTAATGTGTGTAAGGGCAGGGGATGTGGAGACTTAGCAACAAACAGTGGCTCAACAATGAAAAACCCTTCACCAATACAATCTCTAATCAGCCCACTATACTTATACTAATGGTTTTCTAACTTTTCTAAGGAGCCTGTTTTTAGAAGGTTTAAAGCATCTCGTGCCTCTCATGGTTGGGAGGCTGTGAGCAATCACATGTGGCCGGACAAGCCTGTCAGGCAGGCTAGAGAACCTTCAGAGGAGTTTGTAGGTTAAATCACTCTTGTCACGCCCAGGAGTTTTTATTAACTGCAGCTCTAAGTTAACTCCTTCTCCGAAAGAGGTGGTGGGGGACAGCCCCCCATAAAGTCAGAGGTGTAGGTGAGAGCACAAAGTAGTAAAGTAGGCAGGCTCTGGTTATGGGGGTAGATGCTCGAGAATTTCCAGGGGGACTCCTGAGGCTCGATCCCACCTTTGCCTATGTCGAGCCTACTTCCTCATGACCTTTGCCATGGGTGGAGGTCCTCCCGCTGGCTCCCCGCAAATTTCAAACAGTACAGAAAGAGATAAGGATTATGTAATAATGACATAATCTATTTTTCAACACAACATTAAAGGTCCTTCATTCTTAAAGGCAATTTTTCACTACAAATGTGTGTCATGAAATTCGGAGTTTCTTGGGTGCTTTCTACATGGTGGGAGACACTCATTTCAGAAAGCCTCCTGCAAGCCTGGGGTGTGAGGTGACTGAGAAGTCGGCACCAGTGCCATTGTGTGTTTGTGCTCAGAAGGGAAGGAACATAGCCACCTTGCCTATCCCAGCCTTTGTCCCATCAATCTCCACCAGCCCCATGTGACCCACTCTAATGTCAGTATGTAGAGCTCTTTTTTGAAGGGTTGAATATTCTAAGACTTTATAGAGGTATAATTTCTACTGAACTCAGAAGTTTCCACGTACTCCCCAAAGGAAGGAATTTCAAACTTACGACCTGTGTATCCTGTATGCACCTTTAACTGGCTCCATACTCCACTGTACATGTGTGTGCATGCACAAACATGCATGTATGTTGTAATGCAACCCCATCTTTTGGTCTCTGAGGACAACTTTACTCCTTTCCCAGGTGGATTTCTCTCTCTCTGTTCTTGGCTTCTCACAATGTGAGAAATGTCTCACTGTTTTCTCTTGAGCTTTGCCCTTCTCTGCCCTTCACACAGGCTCTCAAGGAAAGGAAAAGGGGCTGTGTCCTCCCATTTCTGTAGGACTAGTGTAAAAGGATAATATGGGACCTTTGGTTGAAAAAAATTCTTAATAATTTAAAAAATGGTGATGACAAAGCACTAAGCCAAACACAGGGGCCCTTTCCCAAGCACGGGGGCCCCCTGGATTGGGCCCCACCTTCTGTGAGGGCAGGAGCCCAGCGGCTGCCTTTACTGGGTCACCCTCTGAAGGGGAGCTCACCTTTCAAAACCATGAATTCATTTTCCTCAGGGACAACATAGTTGTGTACACCTCCTGGAAAGAGATTTCCCAGCTGTCCTGATCTCGGCTTCGCCATCCAGGAACAATATGTGACCCAAGATGGTGCTGCAGTGCATCTGCTGGGGCCTGAGAACAACCCAGAGGGAAAGACCCACACACTGGTTTTCTGCCCATCTCTTGCTCAGAGAAGGTGCTGTGGCCAGTTGGTTTCTCTTGATTGATTCTTCCTCTGAAGAAAAGGGAAAGAGGGAGTGTCTATTCCTTCTCTTTATGTGGTGAAATATGAGCTTCCCCAGTGGCTCATATATAACATGAAATTCAGCATCTTAACTATTTTTAAGTGCACAGCTCAGTGGCAAGAAGTATATTCATGCTGTCGTGAAGGCACCACCACTATCCATTTCCAGAACTTTTTCATCATCCCAAATCTCATTCCTTTTATTGCACCTGTTACCCTGGACCACAAGCCCCTTGGAGGCTGCAAACATGACTTACCCATGCTTGAATTTCCGTGGCCTTTCATGTAGTAGATACTCAACACGCTTGCTAAGCTGCATATCCATTTGGCAGAGGGAAACGGAGGAGAGCTGCTGTCGCTGTACCATGGAAATGAAAGGACGCCCAAGAACAGTTAGCAATGTTTGCCTCTCGTTTCAGTGCCACCCTTTTCGTTCCCAGGAAATGATGTGAATAGGTTATTTCATATATGAGCTGTTAAGTCCTTTATGATGTCCTGCTAGCTTTTAATTATAGAACATCCAGGAATTTCCTGTAAATGGAGTAATATGTCCCTAAATGTATGAAGCTGTGTCTTAAATCTTTACATGAAGGGGGGAAAAAAAGTACAGGGAATAATTAGCAAGCAAGCCTGTACTTGCATCTCATCCTGAATTCTTACATTGGTCCAGTCCTTTTTCAGATGAATGAGAATTCCATTTGACCTAAAGTTTTTATGGCTTAATGTGAGGAAACCATTTTTTATCTGTTTGAAAACTGGTCAAATGTGTCTAAAATACAAGTTTAGGAAAGTAAGACTTGGTCTAATCAGTGTCCTCTACTTACAGTGTGACTTCAAAAATTCAATAAATATTTTTATATGATTCCTTGAAGTTTAGAGGTTGGAGGCAAGTCTAGTAAATTACTAAGACCAGATACTGAAGTTATTTTCTATTGAGAGGAAGAGAGAGAAAGGGCTCTTATAGTGGGACTTCACTGGTGGTCCATTGGTTAAGACTCTATGCTTCCAATGCAGGGGCTTAGGGAACTAAGATCCCACATGCCACTGGGTATGGCCTGAGTGGGGGGGGTGGGGTGGGAATAGTCTGGGCTTAAGATAAATAGTTTGAAATGAAAAGAGAAGAAATGCAAAGCAGGCAAGTAAAGGGAGGAATGTGATTGCTGAATGGATGTATATCCAAAAAATTACCCCTTTCTGATAAATTTAAGCAGGTAGATATAGGCCAAAATAAAGCTGCCTATAGTATGTTGAAACAAAATTGCTCTAATGTAATTTCCTGGAAGAGTTTGGGGATATTAGAAAAGATGAGGAAAAATACAGTTGGGCCTAGGATAGGAGTCTCAATTTGGCTGTTGGGGAGCAGGCTGTGTTTCTCTTCTTCTTAAGAGGAGTTATTGTTACCTGTTGGTCACGTTTTTTGAGACCCACAATTATATCTGGGGGTATTTTCTAGTTCTTAGATGTGTGGGGGAAAAACAACCATTTTTCTATAACAATGCCTTTGTTTGGAGTTATCAGATAGTGATAATCGTATATGATGCTGCTTGTTCAGGAATGTCTTAACGTCTGCCCTTGAGCACTATTCTCTCATATCTTGTTTTAAATTGTAGCTCTGTTAGGAAAAGATTTGTGATTATGTTTATGTATTTATTTATAAGAGGCATTTAATTTTTGTGTTGGTTTGAGTAACAGCTGCTACAAAAAAATATGCCATAGCATTTCAGTTGGATGACACTGAGTTTTCCTGGTCCATGGGCAGATGATTTTCCTCTTTGTGGTCATTTGGGGAGCCAGACTCTTATCATCTTGTAGCTGTTCCATTTCCTAGGCTCTCAAAGTCCTTTGCATGAAGCCAGTGAAAGGAGGAAAACTTTAAGGAGAACAGGAATGTTTGTCTAAATTGCCATTAGATAACACAGATGGGATTTTTCACCTTATAAAATAAAGGATAATATAAATTTGTCTAGCATTCCCCACATTTTAATTAATCCAAAACTACTATGATAGTTTTTTATTTACCAAACTTCTGGAAAAAAAGCCTGACAAATTTATGTTTCTTAAGTTCCTAAGTTAAATGTATACAGTTGGTCTTTGAACAAGGCAGGGATTGGAGTGCTGACCTTTATGCACAGTTGAAAATTTGCACATAACTTTACAGTTCTGCTTCTGTACCTATGGTCATACATCTGTGGTATGATCATGGGTGGTGTAATATTATGGGAAGTATTTAGTGAAGGAAATCTGCACGTAAGTGGACCTGTGTAGTTTGAACTACATGTCATGCTGTTCAAGGATCAACTGTTTAAGTAAAATATGTTAGTGTGCATTTTGATGCTGGTGTACATTCAAGGTGAAAAAGTACTCATGTTCACGAACAGAGACTAGAAAGATACCTCTTTATAAATTGATGTGTTTGTAGGTTTCATGGGCTTTGTAAATTGTAAACAATCATAACATACTTTATTGTACAAGTGAAAAGGCCCTGGAGTTTGTCATTGTCCTCACTGTTTATAATACGCTCTTGTTCCTAGAGTAATAACGGATCAAATCCTTAACAATTAATTTTGTAGTCTGCCTCAGTAAAGGATTCCATTCTCCTCCATGATTTTGTTTTTAGTTAGTAAAATAAAGTGACCAGAACCATTTAGTCTTATCACCCACATATGTCTCTCCTTCTTCCTTCAGTTCAGTTCAGTTCAGTTGCTCAGTCGCGTCCAAATCTTTGTGACCTCATGAACTGCAGCATGCCAGGCCTCCCTGTCCATCACCAACTCCTGGAGTCCACCCAAACCCGTGTCCATTGAGTCAGTGATGCCATCCAACCATCTCATCCTCTGCCGTCCCCTTCTCCTCCTGCCCTCAATCCTTATATTCCTATAAAACCCTCTGCTATTAGCTGGATTTCAGGAATTCAGACTCCTGCAAGAAATAGCAAAAGAATTAGTATCAGAAACATTTTACTTTTTGTAGATAATACAGGGAATAGGTACTGCTGTGATGTTTATATTCTGTATGATTCTGTATGATATACAGGGAGTTCATTATGGGTACATGTGACTGAGTCAGGATTTGTAGGATGGATCCTGTACTAGATGAGTGGTTTCTACTCAAGACCATCAGAATAAGGTAGCCCAGGTGCTTTATCACTGGACAGATATTAACAAGTCTTCCCTTACCTCCACTTTACAGCTAAGGAAACTAGGGCTCTGAAAGTATAGGAACTTGCAAAATTCATTGGTTATTGAGTGGCAGAACTGAAGAGCAGAGGACTTCAGTTTGATGCCAATTTGTGTTTGTTGTTTGCTTTTCAATTGCCAACAGGCCTGGAAGGAGAAAAGACTCTGGTGGGTTATTTCTGAAGGACTGGAAAGAGTTTTGTTGGGGGAACATTTTGGCACCCAGACGTTGGTTTAAAATTTTCTGAAAACCACCTAAGTGTTCAGAGACCTGAACTGTAGGTGCAGAAGGCCCAGCCTAGCTTTTCCTTTTGTGTCACTGGTACTGAGAGTGTGAAACAGGTTAGAGAATGGGATTTTCTCATCCCTGCTCAGATGCTTTTAAGGTCACCTTGCTCATAGGCAAGTCTAACTTTCTTTCACATAAACTTGGAATGTTTAGTTCTTTGGTACTGCCTTTTGAATAAAAAGGAAGTTATGCTTTATCTCATTATGATAATACAAATACGATGTTCTTCAAATTAAATGACCCTCATCACCAAGGTAAATCATTATCACTTAAACAAACCTGTAGTGTGTTAAACTGCTGGCAATGCTTGGGAGAAAAACCAGCAAAGACAGTCTTTACATAGTTTAGATGATGGAGACAATGACAAACAACAATAGCAACAGTTTAATGCTTGTAAAATGCTTACTACATGCCAGGCACTATTCTAAGCATTTCTTGTATGAACTCATTTAACCCTCATAACAATCTAGAGGTAAAGCATGATTAGGGGTTTTATAAAGTCATACAGGCAGAGAAAAGTCAAATGGAGATTTGAGTCTACAGTCTTAAATTATGCAAACTTGATTCTTTTTTAGATATTTTAAAATCAAAGTCAAAGAAAGCACTGATGTTTAGTGCGTGAAGTATATTGAAAGTAACTTTTTCCATATAAGAAGCTTAAGTTTAAAGTACTTGTCTTCCTAAAAGGGGTTGTAGTATGTTGAGACTATAATTTTAAATATTTCACCTAACTTTTATAATAGTAACAATAAACTATGTTTAAGAGACAAAGAGGGCTTCCCAGGTGGTGCTAGTAGTAAAGAACCCGCCTGCCAACAGTAGAAGATGCAGGAGACTGGGGTTCAATCCCTGGATGGGGAAGATCCCCTGGAGGAAGGCATAGGAACCCACTCCAGTATTCCTGCCTGGAGAATCCTGATGGACAGAGGAGCCTTGCCGGGCTACAGTCCAAGGGATCACAAAGAGTCAGCCATGACTGAAGCGACTTAGCACGCACACACAAAGAGACTAAGATCCGTTTTAATTTCCCTAAATGTAATTGTAATATAGCCCTGCTGAGTGCAGCCTTTAGCAGTTGGCTGAAGCTGTGTGCTATCCTCAAACCTTGTTACCAGGCAACAGTTACCCCAGACAGTTTGTGCTCCTGCTCAGCCTTCAGTCTGGGCTCCTCCCCCAAGCAATCAACTATCAATGAGCAACCATTAGTGATCCTGCTCAGCCATTGGAGGATGCTACAGTGAGCTCCGCCCACAAACAACTAACTGTTGATAAGTGACCGTTAGTGGTTCCATTCAACCAGCGGTCCCTGGAGTGGTAGTCTTCAGGCGGAGAGTGAAAGAGGCGGATCCCACCCTTCTCCACAGGGACTTCCAGCTCACTCCTCCTCAGACTCGCCGGTGAACAGGCTGGGGGCTGTGTCTTGCAGGGCTCCAGAGCTCTCGCCATGGCCTCCCACTTACTCGGCTCAGACCTTGAATTGGCGGTGAATCTCCCCCTCATCCCTGTCTCTGCGACCTAATGGCAGTGGCTGTCTGCCTGGGATGCAGCCTGTGGGACCTGGTCCTGTTGTACTGGCAGCCTGAGGGCCAGCTGGGTCCTGGATGCCTGGCTCCCTCAGCGATGTCAGCTGGGCAGATTTTGGGGATTTGGCCCTGAGGGAGCTTCCAACTGAGATCTGTCTTCTCTTAGCCAGAACCAGGACCTCGGAGGGAGAAAGTTGTATCTCGGGGCCTCGGGAACATCGTTACCTGACCATGACCCAACCCCTTGAGCAAAGGATCCAACACCAAGAAGTTTGCAACAACCACACCCCTCGCTCACTTTTCTTAGAAAAGGGCTTTGCTGACAGCTTTCAGGAATTTGGGGGGTTTTTAAGGCATGAGCCACCCATCTCCTTGCTCTCAATAAACCTGTCTCTGTTTCACACTCTGACGTTTTGATATTGTTTGGCCTCACTGTGCCTTGGGCACACAGACTTGCTTTTTGGTAACAGGAAAAATAAACTATTCTTAAGAGACAAAGATCCATTTCATCTTACCTAAATTTATCATTTTATAGATTTTCTTTGGATTAGGGTTTTTCTTGCTCAAATTTTAAAGGAAATTCGTAAAAATATATTAGTTGTATGGAAAATGTTAAACCAATAAATAGGTAAATATGTTTTCCTTTTCTGAAAAATGATAGATTTACTATCTCTGAGTAGAAACTTAGCTAGGTTTTATTTTTTATATTTGATTTGTTTTGGCTGTTCTTGGTCTTCCTTGCTGCGTGGGCTTTTTTCTACTTGTAGTGAGTGGGGGCTACTCTTCTTTTTGGTGCAGGGACTTCTCACTGTGGTGGCTTCTCTTGTTGCACAGCACAGGCTCTAGGATGCACAGGCTTTACTAGTTGTGGCTCCCAGGCTCTAGAGCACAGACTTGGTAGTTGTGGCACACAGGCTTAGTTGCTCTGTGCCATGTGGGATCAAACCTGTGTCTCCTGCAGTGGCAGGCAGATTCTTTACCACTGAGCCAACAGGGAAGCCCATTAGCTAGGCTTTATATTTCTTGTTTCCATAGGAATTGTTAGCAGACCTTGCTATGTGTTTATCTATGTATCTACATATTTATTTTTATATACGCACTTCCATATCTAAATTTATAATATCATATTTTACAATTTTGGTTATACTATTGACTTATTATTTTATCTTCCCTCATTCCACAAAGGGAACTTGAGGTGGATAAAATATATTTACTTAGTAATATATGATGATAAAGGAAGCAACTGGAGGAAAAGAGAAAACACAAATACATTAAGAAGATGAAATCAGGGTAATGCCCTAAGTACTAAAGTACCCATACTTCGTCTTAAGTGGGCTGAAAATTTAGCAACTCATTTCTAACAATTGACTTATATGTTATTGAGTTCCTATAATAAGAACAAAGTAATAAGAGAGGCTTAGTTTTCCTTAGTACTAAGGCCTGAAAATAGACAAATGAGAATATGTGGAAAATATGTAAGAACACACTGTGTGTTCACAGAGAATACAAAAATGGTTCTTTGCCAAAAGGATTTTAGGGTGCAATGTCACACTTGTATCCAACAGTTAGGAATATGAATATGCCTCTCAGTTGGGCCCTCCACCCTACCTGGCATCTCTCTTTTCCTTATTCTCTTGCAATGACTTTCTAAACCTTCTCTACTTTCTTCAGAATTTCGAATCCTCTTTACTCACCTCTCACCTTTCCCTGTCTCAGAAGGTGACCTACTTCAAAAATGAAATGGAAGCTATCAGGGAACTAGGTCTTCTTACCACCACAAAGGAATCTTTCTACATCTGTACTTCTTCCTCTTCTCTTGGCTTGCAATAGTGGAGCTGTTCCTTCTTGTCAAGAACAATTCTTGCACTTATTATATCGATTCTTTTCTTTCTTGAAAATTTGCGCTAAATACAATCTCTTCCTCTTGCATACTTAACCTCTTTTATTGTCACTGAAATATGCTCTGGACTCCTTAATCTTAGAAAACACCCTCTTTGACCCTTCATCTACATCTGGGGCCAACTCATTCTCTCTGATCTCCTCATTTATAGCCAAACTTTCCAAAAGCCAGTCTGTGCTCCTTGCCTCCTTCACCCTATTTCCTGATAACCATTAAGCCATTTCACTCTGGATCCACCAAAATGGCATAAGGTCACCAGTGTCCTTGATGGCACGAAATCTTATTAATATCTTTTAACTTTGTGAATTCTTTAGTGATTTCCAAAAAACCTCCTCCTGATTTTGGTGAAAAAGGCAGAGCTCATTTCTGTGGCTCACAACCAAAGAACCCCCCATGGATACTCCAACTCTCCAACTTTGTCTAGCAGTGCTCTGCCCTTTGATCTTCATGTGCACTCATACTGTCCTCATTCCTTGAGTGAGTTCTTCCTTCTCCTGCCATAGGACTTTGGTGTATACTGTTTCCCCTGTCTGGTTTCTCTTCTTCTTCACTTGATAATTTTATTCCTTCAGATTCAGATCAAATGTTCCTTCTTTTGATCCTTCTCCTGCCATAGGACTTTGGTGTATACTGTTTCCCCTGTCTGGTTTCTCTTCTTCTTCACTTGATAATTTTATTCCTTCAGATTCAGATCAAATGTTCCTTCTTTTGAGGAACCTTCCCTAGACCCCCAAACTTGATCAGTTTCCCATGTTATATATTCTTAAAGCTCAGAGATACCATTTAATATCCCCATAAATGATATGAAGATAGCTCTCTACTGAGCTAGGTGGTGGTGTCTGAATTTTAATTCCAACCACATTGCGACATTCTAAAAGTCATATAATGGATTCCTCAGGTAGGATGTGTGTGACCAGTGTTTGAACAGGTTGGAATATCCTCTTAAGTCAAAGTGTTTACTTCTTGATGACTCAAGTTCTTACAAATATTTACCTTTTTATCCATTTTCAACTCAGTGCAGCA
Organism: Bos mutus; assembly: GCF_027580195.1. NCBI lineage: Eukaryota > Metazoa > Chordata > Mammalia > Artiodactyla > Bovidae > Bos > Bos mutus. The sequence continues at coordinate 74,849,252 of NC_091623.1, forward strand.
AAGATACGTTGAGTGCAGTATATATAGAAGATTCAGAGGAATATAAAAACAATAATGCAAATTCTTCAAGCTTATGATTTGTTGAGAGGTAGGGTGGAGACAGAATAATATTAACTATATTACTTCAATGCCTCATGTCCAACTTTCACAAATTTGAAATAAGGCTTTATTTTTTAATTTTCTTTCATTGCTTTCTTTCATTATTATACATTTGTGAATATCTATTCATCTGAGACTGAATCAGATGACAAAACAACTTCTGAGAAGAAATTGCTGATGACTATCTCTTTCCCTAACCTTGATTCAAAGTAGGAGCAAGTTTGACAATTGAGACTTGAGATGCATCTTAAACTTGAAAAAAAAAAGAATTATTTATAATATTTGCTTTTGGACTGTGGTGTTGGAGAAGACTCTTGAGAGTCCCTTGGACTGCAAGGAGATCCAACCAGTCCATCCTGAAGGAGATAAGTCCTGGGTGTTCATTGGAAGGACTGATGTTGAAGCTGAAACTCCAATACTTTGGCCACCTGATGTGAAGAGCTGACTCATTTGAAAAGATCCTGATGCTGGGAAAGATTGAGGGGAGGAGGTGAAGGGGATGACAGAGGATGAGATGGTTGAATGGCATCACTGACTCAACGGACATGAGTTTGGGTAAACTCCTGGAGTTGGTGATGGACAGGGAGGCCTGGCATGCTGTGGTTCATGGGGTCGCAAAGAGTCGAACATGACTAAGCGACTGAACTCAACTGAAATGAACACAGATTGATGATCTATTGACAAAACTCTGGGCTTTGTTTTTCACTGCTGCCAGTTCATGAAAGAACAGGATGAATATGAATATTCAGCCTCTGTAGTATAAACTGCTCACTTGCCTTCCCCAATATCCAACCTGGCCATATGGGACAAAGACTATACTTTGCAGCTTTCTCCATAACTAGTCTGACTGTGTGACTGTGTCCTAGCCAATGAGACGTGACGAAAGGTTGTGGTGACCCTGGGAAATCTTATAAGATATGTGGTATGCACCCTTTTTGTGCTTCCATGCAGTCAATGCATGAATTGGTGAAACATTAAAATAAAAAGATTCCCTATGAACTCAAGGAGGCTATCTCAGAACTTTTTTTAAGTGAGATAAAGTGAAAATTGGTCTTTTATGGGCCATTGTTATTTTCTAGTTTGTGTCACAAGCAGCTGAACCCAATCCTAACTGAATCCCTACCCCTACTCTACCACCATCAAGAAGGTCCTAAAGCCTGGATTTTGTCTCCTGAGAAAGGCAAACCAGATATTTTTGTGTTTCTAGGGACTGAGGCCAATCCATCTATAATGATAAGCCTTCAAACACTGTTGAGAGATGGCAAAATAAGTATGAATAGTTTTTTTATTTGAGAGATGGGAAGGGAAAGGACTTGAGAAGGAAAAGAATTCTGGGATATTGGATGGGTTCCTGAGGATTGGGAAAGACACTGGGCTTTATAGTTAGTAGTGGAGATCTGATCTCACTGAAAAGCAATGCCTTTGTGAATGCAGGACTCTCACATGGAGATTAGCTCATGGAGACTGGGTACTGAATGCTATAGTCTTGGGTGCTTCAGTGAGGGTCAACTCAGCTTGAGATGAAGGAAGAACTATGGGGGAAGTGATTTCCTTCATCATAGACTTGTAGCATCAGCAAACAAAATAGAATTTCAATCACTGTCCCATTTTTATGTGCCCCATGACTCTAGATTTCTTGTTTTAAAGAATGGAAGGGAACATAATCCAAGAAGATAACTTTTGTTGGACTTCTCAAAAGACTTATTCGGTGGGGGTTTTGAGCCAGACTTGCTTCATTGTGAAATAAAATGTTATGTTTCTTATGTCTCAGAGTAATTTGTACCATTAGTGTAGGATGGAATGTTCATGATTTCCTTTTACTTTTCACTCAAACCCACAAAGTATTTCTCCATTCAAAATGTGTATCTTGTTTCAACATGCCAAGTGCCAAAGCATTTAGGTTAAGTTTTTTTGTGTGTGTGTGTACCAGAGTTTTATTAAAGTATGAAAGAGACAGAGAAAGCTTCTGACATAGACATAAAAAGGGGGCCGGAGACTGCCCCCATTGTTAGTGTTAGCAAAGGAGCTATATACTTTTTTAATTGGTTATTACAATAAATCAAGAGACTGTCTAGTGCACTGGTACGACCCAGAGGGATGGTATGGGGAGGGAGGAGGGAGGGGGGTTCAGGATGGGGAACACATGTATACCTGTGGCGGATTCATTTTGATATTTGGCAAAACTAATACAATTATGTAAAGTTTAAAAATATAATAAAATTTTAAAAAAACATAAAAAAAATAAACTCTGTAGTAAGGATTATATAACAACAATGTATCCTGCTAGGTTAAGTTTTTGTTGCAGGAGATTAATTTACTTAAGCAGTTCAGTTCAGTTGCTCAGTCATGTCCGACTCTTTGTGAGCCCATGAATTGCAGCACACCAGGCCTCCCTGTCCATCACCAACTCCCAGAGTTCACTCAAACTCACATCCATCGAGTCGGTGATGCCATCCAGCCATCTCATCCTCTGTCGTCCCCTTCTCCTCCTGCCCCCAATCCCTCCCAGCATCAGAGTCTTTTCCAATGAGTCAACTCTTTGCATGAGGTGGCCAAAGTACTGGAGTTTCAGCTTTAGCATCGTTCCTTCCAAAGAACACCCGGGACTGATCTCCTTTAGAATGGACTGGTTGGACCTCCTTGCAGTCCAAGGGACTCTCAAGAGTCTTCTCCAACACCACAGTTCAAAAGCATCAATTCTTCAGCGCTCAGCTTTCTTCACAGTCCAACTCTCACATCCATACATGACTACTGGAAAAACCATAGCCTTGACTAGATGGACCTTTGTTGGCAAAGTAATGTCTCTGCTTTTGAATATGCTATCTAGGTTGGTCATAACTTTCCTTCCAAGGAGTAAGTGTCTTTTAATTTCATGGCTGCAATCACCATCTTCAGTGATTTTGGAGCCCCCCAAAATAATAAATCCAACAAATAAATTGAACTTACATTTTGATCCCTTCTCCAGGGAATCTTTACCAACTGAGCCCCCTCCAGTATTCTTGAGCTTCCCTGGTGGCTCAGATGGTAAAGAATCCACCTGCAATGCAGGAGACCTGGGTTTGATCCCTGGATTGGGAAGATTCCCTGGAGGAGAGTACGGCAACCCACTCAATTATTCTTGCCTGGAGAATCCCCATAGATGGAGGAGCCTGGCGGGTTACAGTCCATGCGGTCTCAAAGAGTCGGACACGACTGAGCAACTAGGTACAGCACACACATTTTGATCCAGATACTGTTATAGGCCATTGGGATGAATCAAAGGGCAAAGATAAATCCCTGCCCTCCTTGGAGCTTGCTTTCTAGCTTGTGGACAGACAATAAACACGGTACATTACCAAATGGAACATGAAAGTGATTAGTAGGCTTCTCAGAGTAAAGAGATATAGCACATTTTAATTTCTTGGCTACATTAAACCTAGAAAGAGGTAAATATATCTGTGTTATGGAGAATATATCAAATAAGAGAGTGCAATTCCATGACTTTTAAGAGAATGGCCCTTTGTAAGCTTACATAGAGAATTCCTCTCCACAATAGTGGTCTTAAGGTCTTAGCACTGAAAACCATGCCAAAAGTAGTAGATTTGTAGAACAGACATTGGATTCCAAACATTTTGCAGCTTGTAAACAGAGTAGCACATTGACAAGAGGTAAGGACATTAAAAATACAACAGAAGAATGAATTTCTTGCTTTCCTGAAGCTAATGACTATTTTGAATGTGGAGTGTTAATGACAGTCTCCAAGGAGAGAGACTATTAGCCTTTGAAATTTTTTCCGATTATAGCAAACTTTCTGAAATGCATACAGATTGAGAGCAGTTTTGTCTGATAGGCTGAGAGTGATCATATTGTGTGTTGGCTTTAATATAGGCCAGTGTCTGTACAGAGTGAGGATGGCTTGAAAGCTTCTGTTGAGATGGATATGCTGGATTTGGAGTGTTGGTTTCAGCAGGTGACTCTGGGGGGAGGAGCCTAAGGAGCAGACAATCAGGTGTTATAAGAAAATAGAGAATTAAAAAGTGTGAGGATGTAAGATTTAAGGGTCCCTGGCCATTTAGGAAAAGAGAGGATAGAATAAAGGGCTAGGAAAAGAGAAAGCTGGGAAGCCATTATTTAGTATGTCCAGAGCTGAGCTCAATCAGGCCAGGGAGAGTGTTCAAGGGATTTGTGGGGCCAGAAGGCTAGAGATGAGGATCTTCCCCTTGGAGATAGGGGAAGGAGTTTTGACCTAGAAGTGAGAGCTGATTTTGAAGACTAGCAAAGGATATTTAGGGGATTCTAAGGTTTATCATCTGGCTCTTCATATTTCCATAAAAGGGGATTTTAATCCATGCCCGAAAGGTAAAAAAATAATTAGCTGCTAAAGCATATGCCATGCTATGGCTATGGCACTGCTACTCTAAAGAATGATGTTGACTTTACCCTGGATATGGTTATCTCAGGATATAAATGATCTGACATAGGCTTATTGCAAAGAGTAGATAGTTGAGATCTTTCTGGAATTTTGAATTCAAAGTAGCTATTCAATTATAGCTGCAGTTCAATGGTTCTCTCAGTTTTCAGTTATTTTGTCCTCCACTGAGAAGTCAGGTCATGTTTTACATTGGCATAATATATGAAAAGTTGAGCCAGAGCCTGAAGATGTTGTTTACTTGTCACTTTGTATGTATATGTATAGTTACATATAGTATATAGCTATTATACTCTGAAGTATGTGAATATATGATTATAGTTATATTAATAGTATATTAACTATTATAACATATGCATAGTTAATATAACTACATATGTAATGCAAAGTGAAAAGAAATATATATAGTTATATATGTTATATGTGGGTTTCCCAGGTGGTGCTACTGGTAAAGAACCCACCTGCCAATGCAGGACACATAAGAGAAACAGGGAGATGTGGGGTTCTATCCCTGGGTCAGGAAGATCCCCTGCAGGAGGGCATGGCAAACCACTCCAGTATTCTTGCTTGGATAATCCCATGGACAGAGGAGACTGGCAGGCTACAGTCCACAGGGTCACAAAGAGTTGGACACAACTGAAGTGACTTAGCACACATGTTATATGTAACTATAAATAAGTATATATATATATATGTGTGTGTGTGTGTATGTATGTATATAAAATATATAGTGTTTCATAACTTTAAATCATTTTATATGATTTTGAAAAAATACATTTTACTCTTTAAAAAAGCTGAACTTATTATTTGGAAATACTATCACTAAATGGTAGATGACTAGTATTTGAGCCAAAAGATTTTAATTTTTCCCACTTCAGACAAGGTTTTCTGTTCAAACTCCAGAAGTAATTTTCCTTCTCTCTCTCTCTTAGTTAGTAAATACATATATATGTAAATATGCACACATAAATGCATAGACATAGAAGCATAAATGCACTCTTACATACACACATACATATTCACCTTAAAAAGAGCAACTGAGCATGGGAAACACTATGTTTAAATATGGTAGTCTGGAGCAACTTTCTAATGAAATAATTTAGTACATTTTTCACTAACTTTTTATCTGTCACCACTTTTTCTAATCTTAATATATTTCACACCCAGGTTTGAATTATCAAATTTGATTTAAAGCTCACCCATTTCTCTTCCTGGAGTGATTTCATGACTCTGGGACCTCAAGCTCTTGGATCAAAGCTTTGCTACAACTCAGCAGCTGTCTTAACTACCCTAGAGAGAGCAGTTTGAGTCCTTCCAAGCTCATCAAAGAGAAGGTGTTAGCTTGCCTTCCTCACACTCCTGTTCTCAGAACATCTGCTTCCTGTCTCCTGTATGCATAGCCTAATAGGAAGAAAATGTGTAATAGAGGGTGATTATGTTGAGAGGATAAATAGACTCCCAGTTAGATCTTCTTCAATACACAAAAGTCTTCTTGCCATTTTGCTGTTGATATATTTGAAAGTGGTTGTTTAATCATGGTCTACCAGTGAAGTTGATGGACAAGGGGTCAGGTGATCTTAATGATTAACTCTGCCGAGAGGCCACTGTGTCACTTTGGGCAAATTGTTGGTTCTCTGATTCCCCGTGATTTCACATGTAAAATGAGACAATGGGATATTATGACCTTAAATTTCTTTAAACTTCTACGGTACTAAATCTATTCCTGACAACTTTCTTATCATAATGATCTTATATATGTATAGTGATTTTTCTCAAGTCATAGCTTTAGGTCTAATCATTATATTCATTTACAACCTTTATAACAATGGAAATTACAAGATTCCTGCATGTGGAATCTAAATACAAAATAGACCAACAAAGCAAAACAGAAGCAAACTCATAGATAACAGAAAACAAACTGGTAGGTTATTTCTTTAATGTCCCTAATCTTTAAGTCCATGAATCCTCAGTCTCCCAAGTCTGAGGAAAATGTGCAGGACTCTGGGTCCTCACCTAGATGCCTAGAGAGTATCTGCCTCTTGGGAAGGGCTTGAAATCCAAAGATCCAAAGTGCTAACAGTATACTTTATGAACAATGGATTTAACTTTAAAAACATGTGAAAGTGATAGCGAAAGTTGCTCAGTCATGTCTGACTCTTTGCTACCCCATGGACTATACGGTCCATGAAATTCTCCAGGCCAGAATACTAGAGTGGGTAACTTCTCTAGGGGATCCTCCCAACCCAGGGATCGAACCCAGGTCTCCTGCACTGCAGGTGGATTCTCACCATCTGAGCCACCAGGGAAGCCCAAGAATACTGGAGTGGGTAGCATATCCCTTTTCCACAGGATCTTCCTGATCCAGGAATCAAATTGGGGTCTCCTGCATTGCAGGTGGATTCTTTACCAGCTGAGCTAGGTGCTATGTTTGAAAAATGAAGTCTAGCTGATTAGATTTAGGGTTTCCAGAAGCTACATGTATTAATATAGGTCTTCCTCTGGGCATCCATAGCACCAGGTACATTGATTTTCACTGCATTCAAGTTGTTCACTTTTATGTGTTCCCCAAAGACAGCAGTTTCTTAAGAGCTGATGTAATTTTCTTTTATTGTGAACTGAACATTTTAGCCATTATGTCTTCAAGGCTTTGTTCTGAGATCCGCACATGCCACGTTTCAGTATTATGATTTGTTCATAACTAGTCTTATGTTTACATACTGAAATTGTAATGTGACCTTCTGTTCCAACTCATACTTTCTCCACCCCAAATTCTAGGCTAAGTCTAGGGAGACATATTTCTTCTGATATATGCCTGCTCCTACCTGACTCTTTCATTTAGTTGTGGCCTTACATATTGGCCAAATTTTCTGGTTATCTACCTCGAATAATTTGATGAATGCTAACACTTCTCAGGTGGCCCTAGGAGTAAAGAACCTGCCCGCCAATGCAGGAGATGTAAGAGATGCAGTTTCCATCCCTGGGTTGGGAAGATTCCCTGGAGAAGGAAATGGCAACCCACTCCATATTCTTGCCTGAAGAATCTCATGGACAGAGGAACCTAGCAGTCTACAGTCCATGGAGTCGCAAAGAGTCAGACACAACTGAAGCGACTGAGCACACACTCAATGATGTTACTAGATTCTCTGCTGGATCACGAGGGTCTACAGTTCCATCTTAGTCTGTTCAGGCTTCTATAACAATTTACCATAGATTGGGCAGCTTACAAACAACAAAAATTTATTTCACACAATTTAAATTCTGGAGGCCGGGGAGGCTCCAACATTGATGTGCTGGCAGACTCTATGTCTGGTGAAAACCCACTTCCTGGTTCACAGATGGCTGTCTGCTTGCTGTGTGCTCACATGGCAAAAAAGTGGAAGTCTGGTCTCTTTTGGACTTCCCTGGAGGCTCAGACGGTAAAGTGTCTGCCTACAATGTGGGAGACCTGGGTTCGATCTCTGGGTCAGGAAGATCTCCTGGAGAAGGACATGGCAACCCACTCCAGTACTCTTGCCTGGAAAAATCCCATGGACAGAGGAGCCTGGTAGGCTACAGTCCATGAGGTCACAAAGAGTCGGACATGACTGACTTCACTTCACTTTCACTGGTCTCTTTAGCTATACCCTCATGACCTAATCACCTCCCCAAGCCCCACCTCTTGATACTATCACGTTGAAGATTGGACTTCCAACATATGAGTTGGGGAAAGTGAAAGTCACTCCATTGTGTCCAACTCTTTACGACCCCAGGGACTATACAGTCCATGGGATTCTCCAGACCAGAATACTGGAGTGGGTAGCCTTTCCCTTCTCCAGGGGATTTTCCCAACCCAAGGATGGAACCCAGGTCTCCCTCATTGCTGTTGGATTCTTTACCCGCTGAGCCACAAGGGAAGCCCATGAATTGGGGAGAGGGACTTTAATATTCAGTCCTTACTCCCTCTGTGAAATCACATTGATTGTGAAATCAAGGTGTTGTCAAGGGATAACATATTTGGCTAAGATGAAGTATGTTGATTTCATTTTGCTTGCTTCCACTAGCTGTAATGATCTATGGTCTCAAGTCACCAGTAGCTTAGGTGAGCAAGAGCTGTGGGTTGTTACTTGTTCTGTGGTTCCCTAGCCACAGTTTGCTGTATGTAGTTATCATGTAGACTGTCAGCACGAACCTCAGTGGGCGAGGGAGGAAAGCTTTGTTTTTAACAAGCTGTTTGAAGCAACAGTGAGAGTCTTCATGCTGCCCTCTCCACCTGCCCCTCTCTTTCCACCCCACTTCAAGACCCATTTTCCCCTCCTCCTCTTTGCCACTCCTGTCTTAAATATTTCTGTGACCCTCCCACCAACACTCCCTCCAAAATCAACCATCCTTTTGAGAAAATGATGGCTCAAAATTTTAGTTCATTTAAATCTAAATGATGTGGTTTGAAGGTAAACATATGTGAAAGTTTGCTTTACCTTGTGTAACAGCTGTTTATGTGAAAAGTTGTTTGTCAACTGAATTTTTGGAAATGTAAATATGTTTTGAATGCTCCAAGGGAAATTTTATTTAAAGGAACCCAGCAGTGAGACTTTCAGAAAGACTCTTTTTGGAATACAAGTAATACAAATTGTTCTTTGAGTTTGGAGTTTAAGGAAAGTCTCTCTTTTTTTATTATTATTATTTACAGAGGATATTCTGTATAATAGAAATGAAATTGTGTTCTTTTTACATTATCAGGGTTATTTTCAGATTATAATGCACTAGTTCACAGTATGAACCTGAATTAATTCTCAAAACTAGTTAACAATTTAATCAGTCTCAATCCCTGTCTCTGTTTCTCTCTCTCTCTCACACACACACCCACACACATACATACACACAAATACACTTGTGACATAAATATATGTATAAATTACATTGCAATTCAAGTGTGGAAGGAAAGGGAGTGTGTAATTAATTCTGAGTAGTAAGAGAGACTGAGAAACTTCAGGAATTTTGAAGAGTCTAAGTTGTAAATGACAAAACAATTTGCAGATCTTGATGGGAATTTTCTCTGTGGACTGTTTTGCCTCTCAGTTATGGTTAGTTTGAAATTTTTCATGACACATGAAATAATGATTTTAGATTCTCTTAGAATAGTTGGTACCATCACTTTGTGCTTGGTAACCTTTGTTTCATCTACCTAGGGGAATTTATTAGGGACTTGAGGCTTACTTTTTTTTTTTTTAATTTAATTTTATTTTTTAACTTTACAATGTTGTATTGGTTTTGCCATATATCAAAATGAATCCGCCACAGGTATACATGTGTTCCCCATCCTGAACCCTCCTCCCTCCTCCCTCCCCATACCATCCCTCTGGGTCCTCGCAGTGCACCAGCCCCAAGCATCCAGTACAGTGCATCGAACCTGGACTGGTGACTCATTTCATATATGATATTATACATGTTTCAATGCCATTCTCCCAAATCATCCCACCCTCTCCCTCTCCCACAGAGTCCAAAAGACTGTTCTATACATCGGTGTCTCTTTTGCTGTCTTGTATAGAAGGTTATTGTTACCATCTTTCTAAATTCCATATATGTGCATTAGTATACTGTATTGGTGTTTTTCTTTCTGGCTTACTTCACTCTGTATAATAGGCTCCAGTTTCATCCACCTCATTAGAACTGACTCAAATGCATTCTTTTTAATGGCTGAGTAATACTCCATTGTGTATATGTACCACCGCTTTCTTATCCATTAATCTGCTGATGGACATCTAGGTTGCTTCCATGTCCTGGCTATTATAAACAGTGCTGAGATGAACATTGGGGTACATGTGTCTCTTTCAATTCTGGTTTCCTCAGTGTGTATGCCCAGCAGTGGGATTGCTGGATGATAAGGCAGTTCTTTTTCCAGTTTTTTAAGGAATCTCCACACTGTTTTCCATAGTGGCTGTACTAGTTTGCATTCCCACCAACAGTGTAAGAGGGTTCCCTTTTCTCCACACCCTCTCCAGCATTTATTACTTGTAGACTTTTGGATCACAGCCATTCTGACTGGCGTGAACTGGTACCTCATAGTGGTTTTGATTTGCATTTCTCTGATAATGAGTGATATTGAGCATCTTTTCATGTGTTTGTTAGCCATCTGTATGTCTTCTTTGGAGAAATGTCTATTTAGTTCTTTGGCCCATTTTTTGATTGGGTCATTTATTTTTCTGGAGTTGAGCTGTAGGAGTTGCTTGTATATTTTTGAGATTAGTTGTTTGTCAGTTGCTTCATTTGCTATTATTTTCTCCCATTCTGAAGTCTCTTTTCACCTTGCTTATAGTTTCCTTTGTTGTGCAGAAGCTTTTAAGTTTAATTAGGTCCCATTTGTTTATTTTTGCTTTTATTTCCAGTATTCTGGGAGGTGGGTCATAGAAGAGGCTTACTTTTTTATAATTGATCTTTCTGCCAGAGTCCAGTGATATTTCTTTTAAAAACAAAAATTATTGGGCAAGCTCATTTAATTTCCATCTTCTGAAGTTCCCTCTTTTACTTAATATTCATTTTGTTGTCTGTAATAACATAATCACTCAGATTGTTTTAAAAAAACTGGGATGGGGGATAGTCTTATACTCCACGTCCTTAGACATCCTGCTGCATTTTTCTGGTTCCAGTCAGCCACGGGTCTCAGTAGGAAGATCTTGACAGATGACTATTGTCCATCTAAATGAAATTAGTGCCATGTTGTCGCTGAGCAACTTCATTTGTCTCCTTTAAGTCCTGCAGATTGCGGAGACACAGAACAATGCAAAGGATATCAGCTGTCTGTCTCCTGCAAAGAACACAATTGATACAGAGTGAGAAGGAGTCTCTCTGAAGTGCTTTACATCATCTTAGGCACCTGGTTTTTTTTTTTTTTAATTATTTTAATTGTAGGCTAATTACTTTACAATATTGTAGTGGTTTTGCCTTACATTGAGTTTTTTCTTCCCTTTTTCTTTAAAAATTGTTTATTTGATTATCAAGGTTTTGGCATCCCTTTATGTTTTTTTAATTTAAGTTTATTTTAAAAAGTTTTTGGCTATGCAACATGACTTCTGGGGTCTTAGTTCCTCAACCAGGATTCAGGCCCTAGGCCATGGAATTGCAGAGTCCTAACAACTGGATAGCCAGGGAATTCCCTTGAGTTTTTCATAGGAATATAAAATACAGAAACTAATGATAGTGGTTAGATTTGTTTTATATTCCATTTGTGGCAACTCTGAACTTCTGATAGGTCTGAGACCAACTAAAACTTCCCATGGGAGTACTATCCTTTTTGAATTTTGCTAACTTAAAAGATGATAATTGAATATTATAAGCCAATGGGAAAGCTAAAGATCAGCACATAAACAATATAGGGGAAATCAGTTAAAGTTAGCCTCCTACCCTCCCTTCTGATATATCAAAATAAATCCCATAAAGGTTACAAATTTTTGTGTTAAATATGAACATGTAAAGGTTTGCCAGGTGGCATTAGTGGTAAAGAACCCACAGGTGATGCAAGAGAGCCAGGGTCGATCCCTGGATTGGGACCATCCTCTGGAGTAGGAAATGGCAACTTGTTCCAGTGTTCTGCCTGAAAAATTCCTTGGGCAGAGGAACCTGGCAGGCTACAGTACATGGGTTCGCAAAGAGCTGGACGTGACTGAGCGGCTGAGCACACACACACGTGAACACGCAAAGCCCAAGGAAGAAAATGCAGGTCAGTATTCATCTATTCCTTTTGAGATGCTACAAAAAAAAAAAAAAAACACATACTGGGTGACTTAAACAACAGAACAGCAGACATTTATTTCTCACAGCTCTGGAGGCTGAGAACTCCAAGATCAAGGCATTGGCAGATTTGGTACCTGGTGAGAGCTTGTTTCCTGTTTAATAGATAGCTGCCTTCTCACTGTGTCTTCACAAGGCAGAGAGGAAGGGTGCTGTCTGGAGTGTATTTTATAAGGGCACTAATCCTGTTCATGAGTGCTCCATCATTATGATCTAATCACTTCTTGGAGGCCCCATCTCCTAATACCATAACTTTGGTTAGAATTTCAACATTGAATTTTGAGGGGACACGAACATTCAGTCCATTGCACTATTAAACTAAAGAGACAGATTTCTTAGAATGAAAATCAGTAGAACAAATGATGTAAAAATTGCTTTACTTCACATTAATATCTTTCACCTGTGGGAGGATTAATATTTTGGAACTGAGAAGATAGCCTGTAACAAGTATAATTCTACTTGGTTTCAATGGAATAGAGAGCCCAGAAATAAACCTGAGCCCTTATCTATGATAAAGGAGACAAAAATAAACAGTGGAGAAAATACAGTCTCTTCAATAAGTGGTGCTGGGAAAACTGGACAGCTACATGTAAAATAGTGAGATTGGAACATTTTCTCAGACCATATATAAAAATAACTATACTCATTTCACTTGCTAGCAAGGTAATGTTCAAAATCCTTCAAGGCTTCAACAGTATGTGAACTGAGAAATTCCAGATGTACAAGCTGGATTTAGAAAAGGCATAGGAACCAGAGATCAAATTTCCAACATCCATTGGATTGCAGAAAAAGCAAGAGAATTCCAGAAAAACATCTACTGCTGCTTCATTGACTATGCTAAAGCCTTTGACTGTGTGGATCACAGCCAACTGTGGAAAATTCTCCAAGAGATGGTAATACCAGACCACCTTACCTGCCTCCTGAGAAACCTGTATGCAGGTTAAGAAGCAACAGTTACAACTGGACATGGAACAACAGACTGGTTCCAAATTGGGAAAGGAAGACAAAAAGGCTGTATATTGACACCCTGCTTATTTAACATATATTCTGAGTATATCATGTGAAATGCTGGGCTGTATGAAGCACAAGCTGGAATCAAGATTGTGGGGAGAAATAATCAATAACCTCAGATATGCAGATGACACCACCTTTATGGCAGAAACTGAAGAGGAACTAAAGAGCCTCTTGATGAGGGCAAAAGAGGAGAGTGAAAAAGCTGGCTTAAAAGTCAGTATTCAAAAAATTAAGACCATAGCATCCAGTCCCATCACTTCATGGCAAATAGATGGGGAAACAATGGAAATATTGACAGACTTTATTTTCTTGGGCTCCAAAATCACTGCAGATGATGACTTCAGCCACAAAATTAAAAGATGCTTACTTCTTGGAAGGAAAGCTATGAGAAACCCTAGACAGTGTATATAAAAAGGCAGAGACATCACTTTGCTGACAAAGGTCCATCTAATCAAAGCTATGTTTCTTCCAGTAGTCATGTACAGATGTGGGAGATAGGCCATAAAGATTGTTGAGCACTGAAGAACTGATGCTTTCAACTGTGGTGCTGGAGAAGACTCTTGAGCGTTCCTTGAACAGCAAGGAGATCAAACCAGTCAATCCTAAGGAAAATTAACTCTGAATATTCATTGGAAGGATTGATGTTGAAGCTGAAGTTTCAATGCTTTGGCCATCTGATATGAGGAACTGACTCATTGGAAAAGACCCTGATGCTGGGAGAGATTAAGAACAGGAGGAGAAAGCGGAACAGGATGAGATGGTTGGATGACATTATGAACTCAATGAACATGAGTTTGAGCAAACTCCAGGAGATGGTGAAAGACAGGGAAGCCTGGTGCTGCTGTTCGTAGTGTCTCAAAGTGTCGAACACAATTGAATGACTGGAAAACAACAAATATAAAAATAAACTCAAAATGGATTACAGACTTAAACGTGTAAGACCAGAGATAATAAAACTCCCACAGGAAAACACTGGCAGAATAGTCTTAGACATAAATTATAGCATTATTTTTTAGGATCTGTCTCCTATAGCAGAGGAAACAAAAGCAAAATAAACAAATGGGACTTAATTAAACTTAAAAGCTTTTGCACAGCAAAGGAAATGATTGACAAAATGAAGACCTACTGAATGGGAGGAAATATTTGCAAATGATTTGATAAGGGGTTAATATCCAAAATACATAAACAACTCTTACAGTTCAACAGCAAAGAAAAGCCCATCCCAGACCCAAAAACCAAAAAAAGAAAAAGGAAACCAAACAACCCAATTGAAAAATTGGCAGCAGCCCTGAATAGACATTTTTTTTCAAAGAAGACATACAGATGAGCAACAGACACATGAAAAGGGAATGCAAATCAAAACCACAATGATATGTCACCTCACATTTGTTAGAATGGCTATCATAAAAAAGAATAGAAATAAAAAGTGTCTGCTAGTGAGGATGTGGAGAAGGAACTGACTGGTGCAGCCACTATGGAAAACAGTATGAAGAATGCTCAAAAAAGCAAAAACAGAGTTAATACATCATCCAGTATTTCTACCCTTGGGTATTTATCCAAAGGAAACAGGACCAATAATTTGAAAAGATACCAAGATATGGAAGCAACCTAAATATCTAAATATCTAAACAGATAAGTGGATAAATATATGATATGTATAGACACATACATACAGACACACACACACACACACACGTACATGTGTGCACACATAGTGGAAAACTACTCAGCCATAAGAATGAAATTTTGCTATTTACAAAAAGATGGATGGACATGGAATGTATTATGCTTAGTGACATACATCAGACAGGGAAAGACAAATACCGGATATTGTCACCTATGTGTGCAATCTAAGAAATAAAACAAATTAATATAACAAAACAGAAACAGATTTACAGATAATAATGAAGTAGTTATTACAAGCAGGGAGAGGGAAGGAAGAGGGTCAAGACAGGAGTAGGAAATTAAGAGATCCAACCTACTCTGTATAATATAAATAGGCTACAAAGATATATTGTGCAGCACAGGACAATGTTTACTTTAGACTTTGAATGGAGTATAATGTATAAAAATTTTGAATCACTATTTTGTACACCTGAAACTAATGTAATATTATAAATAAACTATGCTGGCATGCTCAGCTGCTCATTTGTGTCTGACTCTTTGTGACCCCGTGGTCTGTAGCCTGCCAAATTCCTCTGTCCATGGAATTTTCTAGGCAAGAATACTGGAGTGGGTTGCCATTTCCTTCTCCAGGGGTTCTTCCTGACCCAGGGATCAAACCTGCATCTCAGGCATTTCCTTTATTGGGCAGGCAGATTCTTTATCACTGAGCCACCTGGGAAGCCCATAAATAAGCAATACTTCAATTAAAAAAAAAGAAAATCAATAAAATGAATAATGTATGAAAAATTGCCTTATTTTACATTAATTTTGGAACTGTGGTAGAATGGTCTCTAGTTTCCAAATTGTAGATGTACTGCTGGCTGTTGTAACTTTCAAAGGTGTGATTCTCAGAGCCATTGCCGATGGACTAAATAAAGGTAATGTTCATGTCCTAGAATGTGAGGTGGGGAAAAGTTGTGTAAATACCCTCCAAGTGTGTTTTAAGTCTATTAACTTTTTGAAATCACATGGGAGCAGCACAAGTTATACTCACATCAGTACCCTTAATTTGTTACTTTTGGTCTCTCCTGCTATATCTTTTAGAATAATTTGTCACAGTTCAACATTTATGAAATTATAACAGTGAAAACTGAAAGTGGAAGGAGATAGAAGAAAATAAAAGAGAGGAAGCATAAAATGAGAGGAAAAGAAGGAAAGGAGGAAGAAATGAGAAGTGGAAGAATTGGGAAGCACCCTCTATGCCAAGGTGAGGTTAGAAGAGCAGACTGGAGAATAAACTAACTGAAGAGGAGAGCGATGGAGTAGGTGGTGTGGAAATGGATCCTTCTTTTCAGTCTTTGACATCAAGCTGTGGTCCCATGTACGTCATAACTCTGTCTCTAGAACCAGCAAACACTTGGTTCTACCCTCTGTTTCCAGTGAGTGGTGTGCTTGTCCTCCTCTCTTGGCATTCTTGATTGGCACTCTTTTCTTACTATTTCAGGCCTTTAGCTTCTTCTATATCAAGGACTGAACTTTCTCTGGATACTTGCCTCTCTGGTGAACCTGGCAGTCCTTTCCTCAGTACAGACTCCAGGCATGCCCAACTCTGGTATTCAGCTTGTCTTTCCAGAGAAGCTGATTTTCCTGATTTCCCATTTGCCTACATTTCAGTCTTTTGGCTGGCTGTAGCTTGCACTTTATTCTGGTGCTGGCCTTTTGGAAGGGTTTCTCTGACACTTTCCAGATTTCTTGGAGCAAAGCCTTCTTTGATATCTGGGTTAACAGAGGCTTCTTCTGGCCACAGATCAGGCTTTTGGTTCTTTCTCTCCAGCTTGCTTATAGGATTGTCTTCCCAACTTGTCCTATCCCAGGCCTGCCTACAGTTACAATCAGCCTCATGAAAAGTTGAAAACTACCTGGCTGTATCCCTGAGAGCCTAACTTTCTAATTATGTCATCCACTGGGTGGGTGCCACCTTAAGAGGTAGCAGTAATTGTGGAATGAGCAGACAATAGTCAGGAAATTCCATGCCTTCTAAGGGACTGGTGCCTATCAAGTAGACTCTGCAAGAGAAGGATGGAGTGGGACATCCTGGTGATACAGTGGTTAAAACTCTGTGCTCCCAATGCAGGGGGCCTGAGTTTGATTACTGGTCAGAGAACTAGATCCTGCATGCCACAATGAAGATCCTGCGTATTTCAACTAAGACCCAGTACAAGCAAAGAATAAAAGAAAAAGGAATAGGAAGAAAGAGAGAAAGATGGAGCTAGTAAACAGCGAGGTGTATCTGTTGAAACAGCTAATATATATAATTCACTGGTGAGACTTCCCTGGTTAAGAATCTTAATCTTAATCCAGTGGTCAAGAATCTACTTTCCAATGCAGAGAATGCAGGTTCCATCCCCAGTCAGGGAGCTAAGTAGCATACCATGGAGCAACAAAGCCTGCACTCTGCAACTACTGAGCCCCATTCCACAACTAGAGAGCCTGTGTGCTGCAATGAAGATCCTATGGGCTGCAACTAAGACCCAACCCAGCCAAAAATAGAATAATTAAATATTTAAAAATTCACTGGTAATTAGCACTGTTGATTCAATTTGTAAGATTTTTATTATACCACAGATTGTTTTAGTTAAAAATTTTGGACTTTGGCTACAGTATCTCATGTGAACTAACTGTGCATGAGAAGGTCATGGTCATATAATGCAGTGCACAGAAGTACTTCCTCTTGGGTGGAACTCCTGAGATTATAGGTAGAGCTTCATGGCCCAATTCCAATGCCAGGTGTGAAAAATGCATTTTTTTCATACCTTTGCCAGTTGGACAACCTTGTATGTCAAACTGCTTTGCATCCTGGCAAGTACTTTCCTTTATCTTTATTCTTCAAGACAGAAGCTGCCTGCCTTGTATTTTTGGTCTGCTTGAGAGAAGCTGAGGTGAGGTAAGATCAGGGGCATTTCCTCTGAACAGCATGCTGGATAGTTATCTTTGACATTTCCAGCTGAGTGTGCAAAAATGTAGCCAGGCCAGTGAGGGCAGTTGGTGCTCTTTCTCCAGAATTGCGTAACTGGCTCTTGGTCACCAAGAGATCTTTCTGGCCCTCTTTTTGCATTTTAATTTTACTTCCTCTAGCTGTCTGCCCCCTGACACTTTCTAACATACTGTGTTCTCTCATGAAAACTTCTCTCTCATGGTAGTCTTTTTGATTTCTTAAGTACAACTTGTTGTAAAACTTCAAGACTGAGTCTTTAGTGATGACTTTGCTTTGATCCTGGGCCAACACTTTTCTTTTGAAAGGATCTTCTTGTATAAATGCATTAAAACTACTGAAGAGTCCTTCCCACATTAACACAGTGAGGACAGAGGGCTGCTCCTTCCAGAAACCAAATTTCCAAGGAAACACAATTGGCTTCCTGCCCAAAAGACTGCTGCAGATGTTGAACCACAATGACAAAGAATGGGTATGTCAGATGGAAAGATTGTGTTGGGTACATCTCATAAAAGGCAAAAAGCTACAGACAAGGATGGAATCAAGGAACAGAAATTCGGCATATAATTTATAGTTTTTGCTTTTTTGTGAATATGTTAGGTGAAAAATTTAAAGCTCTTCTCCTTGGAAGAGTTATCCAAACTGGCAACTAATAAAAATATACCCAATATTATACTTTCTTGAAAATGAAATTTGAATTATAATTATCCTCATAGTTTGGGGTTTCTGAAAATACTTATATTTGGCAAAACTAATACAATATTGTAAAGTTTAAAAATAAAATAAAATTTAAAAAATAAATAAAATAAAAATAAATAAATAAATAAATAAAAATAAAAAGCAACCACAGCACCAAGACTGATTAACAAAGCACAGTGAGGACGTATCACTAGATGCCTGAAATTCAGCAGGGAGACACATGCTTAGATTCCTTACTTGTGAAATGGAGGAGACACTTCTTAATGGGATTGTTGTGAGACTCAAACAAATGAATAAATGTGAACATTCATCATAAAAAAATAAAAAAAAAAAAAAAAAATGTACTAGTTGATATGTTCCTTCCTCTAGTCTCTTTCAAAATTTTGGTTTGCAAATATCTGCTTTCTAAGTCATCAGCTAGCATACATGTGAAAATATACAATTTTAAATAATGAGCTTGTATTCAATGAATGACCAAAGCTACTAATACAGGTACTAAGTGTCATCATGATATTAGCTGGTATTATTGTTGTGACACATTTAAGCTAAATTTTAAAAAGGGTATTTAAAATAAGTTTAAAAATTGGAGAATTTTATCTGATGTTTGCTTTGTATGAATAGATTATAAACCCATATTGGAAAACAGCAATACCGAGGTGTAAAAATGTTTGAAATGTGAAGTTTGAACTACAAATTATACTAAGTTTGAAGTCCAGGCTACTTGGATGGTAGAAAGGACAAAGGAGACATACAGGAACCCAGACAGGGGCATGAATGACTGATTGTCATGTTGCTTCTTGAAATACATGTGAGCCAATGGTAAAAATCTCACTGTTTTTCCCTCGTGTCAGTAGTTTGCCATTATACTTTAAAGTATAGAAAGAGTATTGGCTCCAAAAATACATTTTATTAAGGCAAGTTGCAGCTCTTGTGTGTGCTTACATGTTTTTGTCACATTAAATTCATATTTATATTGTTGCTGCATCTCAGGAATGTATTTCAGTTATCTGTCACACCTCTTATTTACTTGTGTTGCCCTAACATCAAATACGACCACAACTGTAAATTTCTGTGTAATAATTTATTAACAAATATAGGCATCCCTTGACAGATTCTCCAGTAATAAAAACTACAGTCACATATGCACAGTCAACGCATACAATCCCAATTGGACAACTGTGTTTTTATGACGTAGTCAATTTCAAATATGTTTGAAATTGTGAAAAGCATGTGAATCATGGAATAAAAGTCAGTACAAGAATTCTTTTTTCATCACGCACAGCCCTCTCTCATCCCTTACCTCAACTGGGCCGACTAATAGAGTAAAACAATGCAACATACGTAAAGTACCTTGGATATGTATAGTATTATTAAAACTCATTAATACACTTTGTAGAAAGAAACCAACTTTGATGTCAATTTCATTGCCCAGCTCCCAGGCTAAATTCCTTACTAGCAATCTTTTTTTTTCCTCTCACTTCAGAGGAATAAATTCTAATTCAAAGAAGCTGAAGAGTGACTTGATATGTCTATCTCAGCCTGTTGATAGTAATGCTATCTGCTACAAATGGCTGAGGGACCTGCCTGGGGCCTTATTACTTGTGGTGAGCCCTACCAACATTTCCCGGAGCAGAGTCGATGCCGTGGCTAGACTGGCCCTTGTTGTTCGTGTTTTGACTGCAGGACACCTCAGCAACAACCATTAGGGAACTTGGAAAAAAAAGGGGGATTCTTACTTTCAGGTCCCAAGAGCCACACAGTGTGGTGGAGGTGGAGAGAGATGGCGGGGCTGTGCATCTGGGCACCATATTCATTATAGTTGAGAGTGGGATGCCTAGGGTTTTGAGGGTTCACTCTTTATTGGTGGATTTAAGACATAAGAGTGAGAATTAGGGGACAAGAAGGGAGAAGGGGGGCCACTGTAATGATCAGTTACCTAAGTTCCCCAGCGTTCTCTAAAAGGGGCTCTTCATGGGTAGGGACGTCCTGTGTTCTTTATGTAGTCAGTTTCCTAGTAGCTGTGTCATACAGCTGGCAGTGTGCTTATCTGAGATGGGTGTCTTTGAAATGATGCCTTGGGAATCAAAAACTTAATGTCAGGCACTTAGAGTACGTTTGAAGACCAAGAAAGAAGCTGAAGCAGGAAAATAACCTATCTCCTATCCCCAAGCCTCTTGAATGGCTACTAAAATCCTCTGACCTCTCCCCAACATTCACATTTTTAATTTTTTTGGTTTTACTAGGGTATATTCTACTTGAAATTTCTAAAAAGTTCAAATTAGAAGTCATTTTTGAAATTAGAAGATGCTTATTTGCAAGTTATTTCATATTAAATAGACCCTTTAACGTGAGGTTGAATTTTGGTTATAAACTTGACATGAGTAAAGTATGGCTCAGGTAGGTGATCAGTGTGAATAATCATATATGTTACTTTCTGGCATGACCTTTAGTAGGAGAGACAAGGAATTTATCAAATATCTCAAGAATGGAAAATTCAATTTAAAAACTAATTCTTAGGAGGTCAGCATTTTCCATAAAATCCCCTGTACCTTTGCCTTTATGAATCTGACTAAGAAGATGTTCTAAATTCATCTGTTTTGTGAGGAAAGACTCATCTGTTAGGGTGAAGAATGATTTTTCCATGCACTTCTTTGCCAGTTTTCAAAATAGCTGTGGCAAAGAGCCTACTGGCAGGCAACCCCCAGTTCCATGAAAGTACTTTATTTTTTAATTTGGAGAACTTGTGATCCTTGACAGGTGGGGCTAGCTGCTTAGTGTTTGATGCATATACTTGAACTAAGGAATCCTGAATTCTACCCACTGAAGGGAAAGAAATCTTCTCATTAAGGTCCCACTGGAGGCTGATATTCAGAAAGCTTCTGTGGCAACACCAAACCAGAAGTGTTTGGGAGGGGAAAGACTTAATGTAGAGAAAGTGGGAAGCAAAGAAAGGAAATTATTTGGTTAGCTGGAGTTCAAAGCCTACTGAGGCTTCCCTGGTGGCTCATTGGTAAAGAATTTGCCTGCAATACAGGAGCCGGAGAAGGCACAGGTTTGATCCCTGGGTCAGGAAGATCCTCTGGAGGATGGCATGGCAACCCACTCCAGTATTTTTGCCTAAAGAGTCCCATGGACAGAGGACCCTGGCAGGTTATAGTCCAGTAGGGTCACAAAGAGTCAGACATGACTGGAGCAACTTAGGAAGCATGCACAAAGCCTACTTGGCTATTTGTGGTTGGTTGTCCTTTTTGTTTTGATTTCATAACATTGAGTTATTTATAGGTCAAGACTTAGTTTGCTTATATGGGCCACCAAGACATTAAAGCCTCAGCACTCTAATGAACCCTTCTGTCCCCCTGTTCCTTTCCTTCTTCCCTCCTTTCTTTTTTTGTAGGATCCAAGTGTCTTGAAAAAAATTAATCATTAATAAAATTATTCTGGGTTTCTTATCACTTCAAATAAAGCTCACTACTTGAGCTACAATTTAAAAAGTTATACAAGCATACCAAAAAAAAAAAAAAAAAAAAAAACAACTGAGCACTATCACCATAAAACCTACTTTTAACCATTATTAGCAAAGCCTAAGGATTCCTTGTGGTTACATTTCTGGATTCCAACTTAAACTTACCTTGAGCCTGGAGAAACCAAATGCTTTTATTCTGGGACATGTAACACTGTAGTTCAGAAATCCCTTTAACAGAGGCTTAGTGGTTTATATTTCTAGCTTTGCAGGAGCATCTCTGTATCCTAGGTGAAATAAATTGCATTCATTTGCATTCCCACTACAGTGAATGGGATCTTCTTGTGCATTTCCAAAAGAATTGAAATCAGGACAAAGGCCAGGTAGCAAATAATTGTTGTTTTCTGATTTGGTCTACTAAAATGACAGCTGCATGTTTAAAATTCAAATTTAAAATGTAAACAATTCGTTTAGGAGATTATGACATATTGTAATGCAAATATCCAAAACTTCATCTAGTCAGAACTCAAAGCTGTTTTATTTAATCTGTCAACAAATATTCATTGCAAATTTGCTGGGTATTGGGAAACAAGCAAAGTGTCACAGAGCTGAGTTCATTTTGATTTCCTGCCTTCTTCTCATTTCCCTATTTCTCTTGCCCTTTTTCTACTCTTGGAGACTCTAATTGGTGGAGCTATATCCAGTCAGATCAATTAATTTAAAAATTTTAGTCTTTTTCTACATATGTGCATTTCATCACTCTTGTCCTTTTCATATAGATCAGACAGTTTCTCCCTCACATATAGACCATTGTGTTTGTTTCCCTACTGGTTTCTGTACCGTTGGATTAAACATAGTTTTCTTTCTGGAATTCACTATCCAAACAACCAATGGAATGAGCTTGGCTGCTGGTAGGACTGCTCCAAGGGCTGGGATTAGAGCATGGGAGAACGCGAAAACAGAGTGAGTAATCTGGAAAGACCCTGGAAGCAGGCAAGAAGAGGAAGTCAGGACACATAAGCTGAATAGCAGGCATGGTATCATGGTCACAGGCAAGAGGCTAGGGGTAGAGAGGCAGGGTGGTATCATGGGGTCCTTCCAGCAGGTATTAGGTTCTTCCTGATGCTGGACTCCAGATTGTATGAGGGCCGATAACAGCAAACTCTGGCATTGCATATCCTTCCCAAATGCGGCTCAGCTCCAACTCTATGCCTCAGCCAGTCTGATGTACTTACCTCTATCAGTATTTACTTTGTTCTTCTTCTTCATGTATTTGTTTATAATTTCTTTTTGAAAGTCTATCCAGCAATCTAAATGCAATTTAATGTTAGCTCTTTAAGCTTTTCCTGATTCGTTTAGTTAGAAATATTTTTCTCTTTCAAATTCCCATTTTGAATAGGCAATGATGACTATTTATTGAGCACCTATATACAATTTTAATTTGACGTGTTTTTTTTTTTTATACTTATTTGAACCTTGTATAAAGGGTATCCTGATTTAAAGATGTGAATACTGATTCTAGAGAGTGTTAGTACTGTGCCTTTTTAAGTTGTCATGACCAATCTATTAGGATTCTGAAATAACATAAAAGTATAGAAAAGATTAAAGATGTCTTGGCTGAATGACTGTTTGGAGATTTTGTTGGCCACATGATGCTCAGTCTATCATAGAACTCAAATAATATCCTGGTGTAAAATTGACTGAAGAGGAGACATTCATAATAAGTTTATAGGTGAATACATTATGGTATTCTCTAGTGTCCTTCCAAGTCCTGATTCATTGCATCTGTATGTACAACCAAAGGATGCAGCAGGAGACATCCTGAGATAGTATCACCTAGGGAGAGAATGGACAGAGAAGAGTGGAGGGCCCATGACTAAATACTGCAATGTCCTCTCTTCTAGGGAGCATTCAGTTGCAGCAGAAACTTCCCATAGATTGACCAAAATGAAGGCAGAACTTAGAGGTTCATGGTGATTTTGATAGATGCCCTTTCTATGAAGTGGTGGGCTAAATCTGATGATAGTTGATAGATGGGAGATCTAGAAAGTTTTTTGTAAAGGGAGGAGAGAAATGGGCAGAACCTGGAGGGAGATGTAGGTTAAGGGATTGTTTTTTTGAGCTGGGAAATAATGTAGCAAATTTGTCTGATGATGGAAATAATGCAGGAAAGAGTAATACAATACTTTCATTTTTTTTTTTTAGGCAAGAGAGGGATTAAAATCAATGAGTAGGAGGAGGGAATGGAATCCATACACACATGGAGGATTAACTTTAGAAAGGATGGGGACAATCTTAGGGTCAAGGCCACTGTGCTCATTTTAATAGGAGGAAAACTAGGTGAATACAGGTGCAAATCTACTAATGGGTTTGGTTGGGGAAGATAGATTGCTCTATCTGATTGCATTTATTTGGTGTCTCTGAAGAATAAGTCTGTTGGAGAAGAGAGGAGAAATTGTGAAATGGTTAACTCAGATAGTATAAAGGCAAACTTACTTGGTAAGTGTGACAAGGTTGCTGGTTAATACTGAGGGTCCATTTGAACATTGTAGACATAACATTTAAAGGGGAATATGTTATGGGTCATTTTCTCTTAAAATATTTAGCTGTGGACATTGTCATATTGTATGGGAGAGTTTGGATTTTCTAAGGTTAGTATCACCAGGTACAAATGATGCCAGGAAGGGAGGCAAAGGAGCTAAGAATATTTTCAAGAAAGTTGCTAGAGTTTCTAGATCATGCAGGGAAGGGTGATGAACACTGAGAGAACTCAGTGGACTGCTGGCCCCTTCAGGGAGGAAGAATTATTGAAAATGGGCACATAAATATGTCATCTGGAAGGATAAAAGGTAATAGAGAAAGTTGGCACTCAAATTTTGGATGTGGTGTGACAGCAAAAGTCTGGAGTGAGTGGATAAGACCTGCAAGAGAATTTTGGAGGAAAGGAAGTTTAGAAATTGAGAGGCTAGCATATAGGAAACCATGCATATGTGGATACTGAGATGGCCAAGAATGTAGAAAGAGTATATTAGAGAGAAATGCATCTATCCTGATGTCCTAGGCTTTCCCAAACGAAGGGAAATGACTTCATGGTCAATAGATGACATTATCAAGTGGCTGGTGATACAGCTGTGTGCTGTGGTCTTCAGAGGAGCAGAGGGGTGGAGGAAGATTGGCAATGTCTTGGCAGTGGTAATAGGTTAGGTCCAAAATCTTCAACTCAGGGATTCATAGGCTGTGGGAGAAAAAACAGCTACCATTTGAGAAAGCCTCAGGGGGAGCAATGTCTTTTTGAGTATAAAGAGAATTTGTGCATAAGTGACCATGAATGTCATAGGATACAGCTGAGGATTTATGTACTTGGGAAAAGAGAGAAAATGAGGATATATTAAACAATAAATGCATATAGTACAAGGATTAGAAGTGGGGTGAGGATGGTTGACCTAGAAGGTGATTTGAGTTCAGGGGACTCTGGATAGTGGTCATTCTGTAGGGCAGGTGGTGTGGTGGCTTAGGAGAGGGTGAGAGCCGCACCACAGGAATAGTTTCCTAGGCAGATTTGATGGCTGTGGTGGCCTTGAGGAGGCTGTAATAAGAGATGTGAGGACACCTATGTGATCTGTTCTATGCCTTTCCAAGTCATTCTGACTAGGGATGGTAATTTAGGTCTTTGTCAGAGAGTAGTGGAAGGGAAACACGGAATTTTTTTCTGCTCCTGTGTATACTATGTACTGCTGGCAGAAGAATGGCACCTTATGTGCAGCAAAATGGTAGAGACCCATGTGGTTAGCTCCTCATAACTTGGTTAACAAGGTCTGTATTTTTTTGCACCCTTCTCCCAAGATTCTCTTTTTATAGGTGCTTGGGAAATAGTAATTTTCACACTTAAGAATATTTCTGTTCTGTGGTCTGCTGTCAAGTCACTTTGTGGCTAACCTCGATGCTACCCCAGCCACTGCTGACCTTCTCCAGGTCCACTGACCTCTGGTGTTCTCTGTCTGACCAACCAATTAGCTCCCTCTGTTTTTGTCCACATGGAACTGTAGGGTCCAAGATGAAGAGGTATGGTTGATGTCCTTGCCTATATGGAAATGTAGCTGAATATAGCTATACCCAGGCAGAATAGCTATATCCAACCAGAAGTTCAGATTGTGAATGGCTTCAGAGCCCAAAAGTTGTTGGAGGGCCAATCTATCTTAAAGGGAGCTAACATTCATCTAAATATTAGTCAATCCCATCCCATCCCTATAGTCAATAGATATAGGATGTATTGATCAATCCTATATCTTTCCTTTACATGGATAATGAGCTCAGTTAGTTTGAAAGGAGGGTTTTGCCCACTGGATAATTTGAATGAGAACAATAAAAGCACTTATTACTCCACTGCTACTGCTGCTGCTGCTGCTGCTGCTGCTAAGTCGCTTCAGTCATGTCCAACTCTGAGCAACTCCATAGACAGCTGCCCCCAGGCTCCCCCGTCCCTGGGATTCTCCAGGCAAGAACACTGGAGTGGGTTGCTATTTTCTTCTCCAATGCATGAAGTGAAAAGTGAAAGTGAAGTCTCTCAGTCGTGTCTAACTCTTAGCGACCCCATGGACTGCAGCCTACCAGGCTCCTCCATCCATGGGATTTTCCAGGCAAGAGTACTGGAGTGGGTTGCCATTGCCTTCTCCATATTACTCCACTAGACTGAAGCAAAACCCCCTTTTTGTTCTTCTCTCCCTCTTTCTTCCCCCTTCCCTCTGCCTCTCTCTCAACAAAAGATGGCCATTCTGCAAGGGAGGAGAGAGCTAAGAAAATAGCTCATCTGAAATCAGAGCCCATAATCAGAGCCCAGAGAGATAGGAGTCTTGCTGTTGGAGGAGTAATCAGGTAGGATTCCTAGCTCTTCTCACCTGGGAAAAAGGAACAATAATCATATTACTCTCATTATTTTTAGGCTTCTCATACTTTAAAGATTTCATTATTTGTAATTTAAGTGGCTAGTTTTAGAGTCAAGTTCATCTCTATATAACACGTTCTGTTATTTACAATATGTACTCCATCTTGGACTCCTTTGCTTATCACTGACCATCAGTCTAGTAGTGGTTAAGTCCTATAAAACTGAGTAAAAACTTTGCAATTACTGTCATTATGTTAGGATTGATACATTGTTCAGTAAGAAAGGGGTGAAGTGGAGCAGGAAGAGTAGGACTCTGAAGTGAGCTGTAGACTCATGAGGATGCTCAAGAACTAGGGGAAGTAAGAGAGGAAGGATAAATGAAGAGAGATGTGTGGATAGGGAAAGTCCAGGACTTTGAAATATAAGACTTTGAACTTGAATCTAGTAAATTCTATAATACTCTGTATTTTTCCATTGTATAAGTGAAAACCAATGACTTACGTTGGGAAGAATGAATAGCAACATAGAACTGGACAGTGAGTCACTGACTCGTAGGGGAGAGTTCAAACCTTGGTGGAATCTGTATTTGCAACACTTTGTTCTGTCATGGGCTTCCCTGGTGGCTCAGATGGTGAAGTATCTGCCTGCAATGTGAGAGACCCTGGTTTGAAGCCTGGGTCAGGAAGATTCCTTGGAGAAGCGAATGGCAAGCCACTCCAGTATTCTTGCCTGGAGAATTCCATGGACAGAGGAGCCTGATGGGCTACAGTCCATGGGGTCGCAAAGAGTCAGACATGACTGAATGACTTCCCTCTCCACCACCACCAATTCTGTCACAAGAAGTAAATGAGGGGTTGCGTTCTCCTTTCCACTCCAATATCATCATCTCTAGCACAAAGGCAGAATGCAGCCTATTGATTTCAGTGGATATTCTCTTTCCTTTTAAGACAGTATGCTCTCCATTTCATATTTCCAAGGGCACTTGGATTGTGGTTTTGAGTTTCTATTATCAAAACCTTAAGTTCAAAGGGCAGAATCAATGTCATCACATAATACTCACCAACATAATATATTTATTTGCAATATTTAAGAAAGAGAACTTAGCATAGTTCGAGTTTCTATAAGTGATTGCTTGGTATATCTGATACCCTGACAGAGCTTTTCATCTTAGCTATTATCTTCCAGAGATTACTTTACAGTCCATTTACTTGGGTAAGGGCTAAAATGTCCTGGGTCTCTATGTGTTGAGGGTAAATGTGAATATTGAAGTAGAGGGCTACAAATGTGAGCTTATTATTCTTGATGTTGTTGTCCTCTATCATAATTCCTTAGGCTATATACTTAGGAATAAAAAGCAAAGTGTTTTAGATGGTCTCATGGTTATATCCACCCCTCAGCAATCTTGGAAGGCATAGACAGTAATTCTACAATGGCATTTGTGTTACAAATTTTCTTTTATCCCCCACACTTTTAAGTGGCTACTGCTGGGAGGTTCACTTAGAAATCTGTGAACAACTGTTTTAGCCAAGTGAAGGAAGGGATGTTTTCATCCAAGGTATGCTATTCATAAGAGAGCTAATCACTCTTTATCAAACTTTATGCAAATAAAGCTAAATTAGATTTATTAAGGTGATGAAAGAGAATAGGGACTTTTTAATGGGTAGCAATGCTGTGCATTATCTAAATGCAAGGCAGATGTAATGATGCATTAGAAATGCCGAGAAAATTTAATCAGTGTAGAAAAAATATAATGAAATGGTTGTTTAAACACTGTAAAGCTAATGTTAGAGTAATTACTTCCCATTGAGCAAGGCATGGAGCACATTACCCAGGCTCTGTTTGATTAGTCATCCTGCCCGCAACATCTGGCCCTTTGATCCATTTTGCTTTTTATATAATTACTAAACTTCTGAATTTAAGTTTTGGAATCAATGAATAAATAAAATAACTTCCTTTGGAGACAAAAGTTTTTACTGTCTTTTGTGGCAGATCAAAACTGTGTCCTCCTACTCACTTCTGCCCACCCAATGTTCACCCACCCCTTTTCATCATGAAAGAGAACCCTGAAATCCAAATGGTGGACTTCCTTGCTTTTAAAATTAGGTAGCAAATACTTAAAAAAAATTGGTTCTTGGGGTGATCTTTCTCTTGATATACAGGTAGAAATAGGAGTGATGTTTTTAACAACTATCTTTTTACCTACTGATAGGGAACGAGCACGGAGAAGGCAATGGCACCCCACTCCAGTACTTTTGCCTAGAAAATCCCATGGATGGAGGAGCCTGGTAGGCTGCAGTCCATGGGGTCACTAGAGTCGGACACGACTGAGCAACTTCATTTTCACTTTTCACTTTCATGCATTGGAGAAGGAAATGGCAACCCACTCCAGTGTTCTTGCCTGGAGAATCCCAGGGATGGGGAAGCCTGGTGGGCTGTCGTCTATGAGGTTGCACAGAGTCGGACACGACTGAAGTGACTTAGCAGCAGGGAACAAGCAGAAAGGTTATAAGAACTAATATTTCTGTTTTCTTTTGTGAAAGTTTACATTTCTTATTGAAAATTTAGAAAATACAGCTAATAAAGATAAGAAAATAAATGTCACCCTTAATCCTATTTCCTAGATGTAAATGTTATTAATATTTTGGGAGAATTTCTTACTAAAGCATGACAGTTAATCTAGTCTCTTCCTCTAATCTAATAATCATATAACTCAGAAATTAGCATTGCGGTTAAGACTGCAGGAGCTGGAAAATGTTTGCCTGGATCCAAATCCTGGTTTCACTTTGAGCAAGTTATTTGATGCTGTTGGTGCCTCATATCCCCCACTAAAAATTGAAGGTAGTAATAGCAACTGCTTCACAGGAGAGATAACACATGCAATGGGCTTATAACAATGCCAAACACATGACAAATATTTGTGGCAGCTATTACTACTACCATTACCATGTTGCTGTTGTTGTTCATTTGCCCAGCCATGTCCGACTTTTTGTGACTCTATGGATTGCAGCATGCCAGGCCTCCCTGTCCCTCACCATCCCCCAGCGTTTGTCCAAGTTCATGTTCATTGCATCGGTGATACCATCCAGCCGTCTCATCCTCTGATGCCCTCTTCTCCTCTGCCCTCAATCTTTCCCAGCATCAGGGACTTTTTTTAGTGAGTTGTCTGTTCACATCAGATGAACAAAATACTGGAGCTTCAGCTTCAGCATTGGTCCTTCTAGTGAATATTCAGGGTTGAGCTCCCTTAAGATTTACTGGTTTGATCTCCTTCCTGGCCAAGGGACTTTCAAGAGTCTTCTTCAACACCACAGTTTGAAGGCATCAATTCTTTGGCGTTCTGCCTGCTTTACGGTCCAGCTCTCACAACTGTACACGACCGCTGGGAAGACCATAGCCCTGACTATATGGACCTTTGTTGGTAGAGTAATGTCTCTGCTTTTCAACACTCTGTCCATGTTTGTCATTGCTTTCCTGCCAAGAAGCAATCATCTTCTGATTTCCCGGCTGTGGTCACTGTCTGCAGTGATTTTGGAGCCCAAGAAGAGGAAATCTGTCACTATTTCCTTTTCTGGTTGTTCTCTAATGGAAAGAATTTTATTCTGCATTTATTTTTATAATATGCTTTGTTTTTTTTTTTTTACTTAGCAGCATGTGTCTACCCACTATGATGTAAATATTCTTTTATAATATTTTTTCCTAATGGAAGCAATCTATTCCATTATAAGGACCATAGTTTATTTAACTACATAGCTTGTTTATTTAACTAATTGCTGACTGATGGATTTTCAGGCTGTCTGAAATGTCTTAGAAATGAAATTTCGGGGTAAAAATGCATGAACATTTAAAAACTTTTGACATGTATAGTGATACATGTCAAAGTGGTATTTGATACCTCTATCAAAGTGGTATGTGTCTCTCTCCTCCTTACCCAAAACTGAGTCCTATTAGCATGCAGGGAGAAAAAAAGTTTTAACAGTTTAGTGGGCAAACAATAGTATGTCATGGTTTCTTTAATTTGAATTAAAACTTTTCCTATATCCTGGAATTTTTTATTCTGTCAATTTTCTATTCTTATCCTCTATTCATATATTTTTGAGGTGTTAGCCTTTTACTTTATAAGTCTTGGTAATTTTTAAAGTTTAA
The DNA here is from genome assembly GCF_027580195.1 of Bos mutus. NCBI lineage: Eukaryota > Metazoa > Chordata > Mammalia > Artiodactyla > Bovidae > Bos > Bos mutus. Next base: position 74,880,318 of record NC_091623.1, read on the forward strand.
GAGATTAACTTTTTGCTATGTATAAATATATTGCAAATATTTCCCCATGTTTATAGTTTGCTTTTAATATGTTATATGGTTTTTATTTTGGTTATGTAGAATTTTTAGAAGTTTTATATAGCCAAACTATAGATTGTTTTGTTTATGATTTCCAGTTTTGAAGTGAAATTCAGAGCATTTAAATGTGTGTTCTTAGGTAACCTTTCTAAGGTTTTGTTTTGACATTGTTTTCTTTTAAGTCAGTTTGAACATTTTTTGTATATAGAGTGAGGTAGGGATCCAAATCCATCAATCGATCTCAATCTTTTTACTGTATTTTCTTATTTTTATTCTATATTTGACAAATTCATTAAATCCTCTTATGCATCTGAATAATTTTTTCAGGAGATACTATCAGGATTTCAGATTGAAATTTTGAGAATAGTTTTATGTATGTTATTCAGACACATGATTGATTATATCACAAATGTATTTAGCATCTGCTGTCCAACTGTGAGAGTTATGTTCTTGAAAATTATGCAGCAGAAGAATCTGTGGTTGAGGAAAAGATGTTATGAAAAAATAGAAATAGAGGGGCCAGATTCCAAGTAAATCTGTGAAGGCTTTTTGGAATGGTTTTTCCATTCACCAAATTAAGACAAGTAAATTCCTACTCAAAATATTATGGGCACAGTGCAAATCATTGCCATTCACAACTCTTCAAGCTTGGTAGCTTCAGCCTTTTCACTGAGATTCTTGTGTGTTTGTTTTTCTCTGTTTACACAAGATGGATTGAAAGAGGATAAGAATATTTTTCCCTCCAGGGATAGATTCAGGTTCTGTGGAGCCCAAAGATTATACAATTTGGAGGACCTTCTTTAAGTAAAAGAATACAAGCTTAAAAATGCACTGTTAGTACTGGTTAGATGTGAATGCTGATTTAGGAGACAAATCAAAACAAATAACACATTTAAGGAAAGCTAGCCAGCAGAAAGTGAAGAGGAACTAAAAAGCCTCTTGATGAAAGTGAAAGAGGAGAGTGAAAAAGTTGGCTTAAAGCTCAACATTCAGAAAATGAAAATTATGGCATCGGGTCCCATCACTTCATGGGAAATAGATGGGGAAACAGTGGAAACAGTGTCAGACTTTATTTTTTTGGGCTCCAAAATCACTGCAGATGGTGACTGCAGCCATGATATTAAAAGATGCTTACTCCTTGGAAGGAAAGTTATGACCAACCTAGATAGCATATTCAAAAGCAGAGACATTACTTTGCCAACAAAGATCCGTCTAGTCAAGGCTATGGTTATTCCTGTGGTCATGTATAGATGTGAGAGTTGGACTGTGAAGAAGGCTGAGTGCTGAAGAATTGATGCTTTTGAACTGTGGTGCAAGGAGATCCAACCAGTCCATTCTGAAGGAGATCAGCCCTAGGATTTCTTTGGAGGGAACGATGCTAAAGCTGAAACTCCAGTACTTTGGCCACCTCATGGGAAGAGTTGACTCATTGGAAAAGACTCTGATGTTGGGAGGGATTGGGGGCAGGAGGAGAAGAGGACGACAGAGTATGAGATGGCTGGATGGCATTGCTGACTCGAGGGATGTGAGTCTGAATGAACTCCGGGAGTTGGTAATGGACAGGGAGGCCTGGCGTGCTGCGATTCATGGGGTCGCAAAGAGTCGGACACGACTGAGCAACTGAACTGAACTGAGCCAGTTCTACAAGCTTCCTAAAATTTAGAAAATAGCAGTACTTTTTATTAATAAACTGTTCATGCATTTAGGCTGCATACTTTTCCTTACATTTTATATAAAAAAATTTATAGTCTAGCTTTCTTCCCTGATGGCTCAGATGGTAAGGAATCTGCCTGCAATGTGAGAGACCCAGGTTTGATCCCCTGAGTTGGGAAGATCCCCTGGAAAAGGGAACAAATACCACTCCAGTATTCTTCCCAGGAGAATTCCATGGACAGAGGAGCCTGGTGGGGTCGCATGGGGTCTCAAAAAGCTGGACACAGCTGAGCGACTAACACTTTCACTTTTCTTTAGAGAGAATAAGATACATCAATCCTTCCTCTAGCATGCTTTGTTTAAGGAGAGGTTTGAGGGGGAACGGGACATGCAATTGGGACGGCTGAAGGTGATGTGACTGGATGTGGCCTCCAGCACCTAGCACTGGAAGCATGTATATGGTAGAAAAGAAATACATGAATTTGATTATGAACTATGTAAATATATCCTATTGATCCCAAACATATCTCCTAAACATGTCTCTCCTCAACTCCCCCATATCCAGATCCCCAAAATGTCTGCAGCAACCCCAATACTAAATAAGAAGGGTAATGGAGCGGAAGTCTAAATGGAAAGAATACCAGTCTTGATCAAGTTTTAAAAGTATCTTACTTTTGCAAATTTTACAAAAATATATAATTCATTGCCAAGGCTCTTCCCAGGGCCTTTGAAGGGTGCCATGCAAATGAAGAGCAATGAAGTTTAAGCTTATTATTAGTTTTCATAGTAAATTTGCCTTCATATATCAGATATTCCATTCACATGTTTAACGTCTTCATCATTTAATAACTAAGTCTTGCTATGATTGCCGTCATTGTTTTTGAGATGCAAAAGTACTTAGATAATTGATATAGAATATACTTCATCACCCCAAATGGGTCAGTATTACCTAGTATGCAGTATTACTGAGTTTTAACTCTTCCTGGAAATCTTTCTGTAAGGATGTTAGGAGAATTTGTCAGAACACTATGAATTATCTCCATTACCCTCCTCCACCTAAGTCAGAGGCACCTTCTCTGCCTTAAAGTTTTCCTCCCTTACAAATGGCCTGAATTCATTTTTTATTTTTAATAGTCCTCATTTTGCCTTGCATCTTTTAAATGACTTTATTGAGATGTAATTTACTTACCATATGATTTTCCCATATAGAGTGTAGAATTCAGTGACTCTAGAATACTCAATACAATAGTGTATATTCAGTATTTAGGATATATTTACTTGTATATCCATCACCACAATTTTAGAACATTTTTATTACTCCCAAAAGAAATTTTACACCCTTGTCCATTATTCCTTGAGTCCCTCTGTTTCCATCCCTAGGCAACCACTTAATCTACTTTCTGTGTCAATAAATTTGCCAACTATCAACATTTCATATAAATTGAATCTCACAATATGTGATCCTTATGATTACCTTCTTTCACTTTGCATAATATTTTCAAGTTCATCCATTTTGTAGCATGTATGAGCGCTTCATTTATTTTACTTCTGAAAAATATTCCATTGTATAGATATACCACATTTTATTTACCCAGTTATCACTTAATGCCTATCTGTACTATTTCCACCTCCTGTCTAGTCAAGGCTATGGTTTTTCCAGTGGTCATGTATGGATGTGAGAGTTGGACTGTGAAGAAGGCTGAGCGCTGAAGAATTGATGCTTTTGAACTGTGGTGTTGGAGAAGACTCTTGAGAGTCCCTTGGACTGCAAGGAGATCCAACCAGTCCATTCTAAAGGAGATCGGCCCTGGGATTTCTTTGGAAGGAATGATGCTAAAGCTGAAACTCCAGTACTTTGGCCACCTCATGTGAAGAGTTGACTCATTGGAAAAGACTCTGATGCTGGGAGGGATTGGGGGCAGGAGGAGAAGGGGACGACAGAGGATGAGACGGCTGGATGGCATCACTGACTCGATGGACGTGAGTCTGAGTGAACTCCGGGAGTTGGTGATGGACAGGGAGGCCTGGCGTGCTGCAATTCATGGGGTCACAAAGAGTCAGACACTACTGAGTGACTGAACTGAGCTGAACTATTATTAATAACATTTGAATATTTGTATACACATTTTGGTGTAGGTGTATGTTTTAAGTTCTGAGTATTCATTTGTGAGTAGAATTGCTAGATCACAAAATAAATCTATATTTAACGTGTTCAGGGACTGCCAAACCACTTTCCAAAGTGGCTGCACCATTTTCCATTCCCACCTGCAGTGTATGAGTTTTGATTTCTGCACAGCCTTAACAATGCTTTTAATCTAATATTTTATTCCAGTCATCCTAGAAAGTGTGAAGTGGTATCTTATCATGGTTTTGATTTCCATTTTCCTGATAAGTGATGCCAACTTTGTCACAATTTTCTATGTCTCAGAGGTGCCAGAAGAATCCCAGAAGAATCTCTACTCTTTTTCCCCTGCCTTTTGCTGTATCTTCTTTCTTTATACCCCCCTAGTATCTGTCAGTTCAGGGCAGAACTTGGAAATCACTCCAGATGTTTCCAGGAAGGATTTAATATAGGGATTTAGAAATTTGGAAGGACCAGGGAAGCAGAAGCAAGGGGGCTGCAGCTTATCTATTGATTTCAAGAGTTTAGATGGTAGCTTGGAGAAGGAAATAGCAACCCACTCCAGTGTTCTTGCCTGGAGAATCCCAGGGACGGGAAGCCTGGTGGGCTGCCGTCAATGGGGTCGCACAGAGTCGGACACGACTAAAGCGATGCAGCAGCAGCAGCATTCAAAGATCAGGAAACTGTTCTACTGTGGCTTCTGCTGCTGTTGTCATTGTCTGTCTCCATCTGGAATCCCAAGGCTGACTATGGAAACTCATGTCCCTTTAAACCTTGCAATTAGTAGCAATAAGCAGCAGGAAGATGGCCTCTTCCTTATTCCCTGAATTCCTGCAAATGTATTTCATTGGAATAACTTAATATTCATCTAGAACTTACTGTTTTTCATGTTGAAGACCCATCTGTACAGAAAAGTATATAGAAAGGGGTGAGAATTAATGCTAAGTGCTCATGACCATAACCAGCCACTGTTAGTTCCCTCATAACCTAATTGAAAGCATTGATAATGAATTCATGACCTAAAGCATTGATTATGAATTCATGACCTGGTTGAAAGCATTGATTATGAATATTTCCTCTCTCCCATATCTTTTGCTATCAGTGGCAGCAATGGGTCTGGGGTTTGGCTGCAGGTATAGTGATAAAATTGCAAATTTAAAGGAACCAAGAAAGACTCAATTTATATCAGATTTATATTGGAAAGGGTAATAAGTTCAAATTGAAAGAAATATTTAGCTCAGAAAAATTCTGAATTATAGAGAGTCAGTTTGGGCTGCATCTTGAGGAGCTATTAATATCTGAGGGAGGCTGAAGAGTAGGATTAGGAGGGTGGTACAAGTCCATGCTGAACTGAGGGCTACTCATTACAACTAGATGGGTGAAGAGAACTTTATACTTTTGAATATAATATAGAGTGATCCTGTGGGCATTTTTCAAGAGACTGGGTTAGTGATTTAAACTGCCTCTCAATTTTTTAAGAATTTCATATTTAATGCCTTTTTCTGAATGTGACACTATGCTGGGCCTGATTGAGAAGGAACCCACCTTTATTCTGGATTCATCCTCCTTTTCTAATTATTATTAATAAGAGTTGCTCAATTTTTATGTAAACTGAACTTAAATTTTGATGGTTGGGGGAGAAGACATCAGATATGAAAATATCAGAACTTGGAGAGAGATATTTGTAGTTAGTGGGATCTCTGTTGTCTCACACCTATGGCAGAGGCTCCCTAGGGACACCCTTTACCCTTCTATATGTCTGAACTTCTTAGTTGAGATGGAGAAGAAGATGATAAAGAAGGAAGGGGACATTTGACTTTCACTGGAATAACTATCTCTAACCTAAGGGGCTTCCAGCAGTAAAGAATCTGCCTGCAATGCAGGAGATGCAGGAGCTGTGGACTTGATCCCTGGGTCAGGAAGATCCCCTGAAGGAGGAAATGGCAACCCCACTCCAGTATTCTTCCTTGGAAAATCCCATGGACAGAGGAGCCTAGTCAGCTACAGTTCTTGGGGTCACAAGGAATCAGACACTACTGAGCTACTGAGCACACAGCAGCATCCTCAACCCAATTGATGAGAACCTCTTTGTAATCAAACCATTCTGTAAATTGTGTTGAAAGCCTGTTTTGTTATGTTTGAAATAGGTTTAATGGTATTCATTGTGAAAAAGATTTGACAATTCTAATAGACTCAGCAAGAAACAGCTTTTCTTATTTTAGAATAAAATTAATTAAAATGGGAGAGTTTTGAGAGTAGAGTTAGTTATTTTTAATACAGGTCTTAGTGAAAAACAAGTCTAACCTGCCTGATGAGCTTCAGAAGAGGTGCTGATTCATTGTGTGTTTGTTAAGTGGAACAGGAGGAATTTGGGGAATTTCTCTTCTGAGGAAAATAATAAGGGTGCTAGATTCTTTTTTTTTTTTTAAGAAATAAGTTTTATTTATTTTTATTTTTGACTGCGTTGGGTCTTTGTTGCTGTGCACAGGCTTTCTCCGGTTGCTGCAAGTGGGGGCTACTCTCTAGGTGCGGTGCAAGGCCTTCTGATTGTAGTAGTGGCTTCTCTTGTTGAGGAGCATGGGCTATAGGGCGTGTGGGCTTCAGTTGTGGCATACAGGCTCAGTTGCCCTGCGGCATGTGGGATCTTCCCAGACCAGGGATTGAACTGGTGTCCCTTGCACTGCAAGGTGGATTCTTAACCACTGGCCAACCAGGGAAGCCCCAGGATGGTAGAATCTTTGCCTTAGTATTCCTTTTTGATTTTAGGCATTGGTTCAGGTTTGAGGAAGATTCATTTCTAATCCCAAAGAGAATCCACAAAACACCTTAGAATTCAGGAAAGAGAAAGATTAAATTAGAATACATTAGAAAGCAGAGGTGAAAAGTGTTTTTTCCTCTAATATTTCAGAGATAGAACTAAAGAATCATTCATTTCTTTTAACAAATACATTGAACGTTAGAATCAAAGGCAGTTTCAGAATTTTAGGATTGGAATGGACTTTAGAATTTATCTTGTCTTGTTCCCTCATGTTTCTGAAGAGGATGCTGAAAAGTGCAGAGGATTGAGAAATTTCCTTAAGGTTATACAGGTTGGATTTTGCTTCTCATCCATTACATCATCTACTGTGTTAAGATCTATGTGCTGAGAGGCCATAATGGAATTTAGTGGTGTCTCCTTTATATGAAAGTCAGAACTATTGAAACAGTTTGGAGTGGAAGTTAGGAGTAGAAGAGCCACTCAGAGCAATGCATGTGATCTAAAAGATTTCACTGAAAGACCGAAGTATGTTTGCTACCCAAGTCTGAGCAGCAGAGACAGACAATGAGAATCAGAGTTAGGGTTGTGCCTCAATATTATATCTTTGTGTAACTTACTAAAGGCTGTGGCCCTGTGCTAATTTATCTCTTATGAAGAGTAGTTTACAAATCAAGATTTTAAAATACAATGACTGAATGAGTTGTCTGTTTTTAGTTTGGGTATCAGATCATCATGTATAAACATGAAGATAATGGAATTTCATAATTGTCTTGCCTACAAGGGTTTTTGTTTGCTTTCCTAATAGAGGAAGTTAGCTGTTGCTTATGTATAAGAGGACTGCTTGTTTAAGACAGTTTATCAACTGGTCCATCACTAGTGTTTGTATGCTGCCAATAGGGAGCTATTCCTTTGATTAAGCCTTTCTTCATCTGGCTATATTTTAAAAATTCATGTACCCATGGAAAAGTGGGCGTGAGGAAACAATTTCTACCTACTTGACAGTTTGCCCTACATTCCAATGTTTGGAATAATGATTTTCAGGCATTGCAAGACCCTGCATCGTTCGTTTATTCTCTCCACTCCTGCTGTAAAAACAGATTCTAGTTCTTAAATTGAATAATGGGTTTGTATGTCTTTTTATTATTATGCTTCATAGCATATATGTTTCACGTATATTCTTTTGTATATATAGAATTTTGCATCACAAAATATTTAAAATTAAGTTATTGCATGCAATGGAAACTTGAGAATAGGGGTTATTTAAAGTTTTCACATATGTCAGTATTTTTAAACAAAACACTTAAAATATCTTGACTGAGAGTGTATCATACTTTGAAAGCAAATGTCTGAACAGGAAATAGCTTTTTAATTGTTTTTGTTTTCAACTATATTCTAACTAGAGTCTAGTCTAGCTAGATACTGCATTATATGGCTTATTTAAACGAGTCACGATTGTTCTTAGGACATATGAAATGCTCCATGCAGATTTCAGACTGGCTATATGACTGCTATTGGTTCCACATCCAAACTTAAAGTGGAATTTTCAAAACACGGGACATCTAATTCAGAGGAGTAAAATTGGCATTTCATTTTGGAAACTGAATAACATTCAGTTGGATGTTAGTCCTGGCTTTTAGTGTGGTAGGAAATGGGGAATGGGAGGAGGCCTTTCTTGCTCTGAGTTTTTGAGACTTTGGATGTGCAATGCCCACTAAGGCCAGTGACTTCAGAAGGAATGGTGCACAGTTCTGCTCTTCTTCTGTCTATTCTGAACAGACAACCCAGGGTTTGAGTGTTACTTATTGTATTAGAGTTCTCCAGAGAAACAGCTAACAATAAACACACACACATGTGTGTGCATGTAGATAGATAGAGATTTTTTAAATAAAGAGTTGGTTCATGTGATTAATGGGGGTGAGAATTCCCATGATCTTCCCTCTGCTAAGGGGAGACCTATGAAAGCTGGTGGTATAATTCAGTCTGAGTTTGAAGGCCTGAGAACCAGGAGAGCCAATGGTGTAAATCCCAGTCTGGGGCAGGAAAAGATGAGAGGTCCCAGTTTAAGCAGTGAGGTAGGAAAACAAGAAAGAAATTCCTCTTTCTTCTGCCTTTTGTTCTATTGAGGCCCTCAGTGGATTGGCTGATGCCCCATCACACTGGAGAGAGCCATCTACTTTACCGAGTCCACAAAGTCAAAGGAATCATTCTCACCTGGAATCATTCTCATAGACACACCCAGAAATAATGTTTAATCTGGGCACTGCATGGCCAGTGAGGTGAGCACGTAAAATTAACCACTATACTTGTGTTATAACTACATCATTCCCTGAAATAATTGATAGGATTGGGTTTTTCTGTACCTGTTATGTGCTTTCCCAACAAGCAACGGAAGTGAACTTGGCTTGAATGCAAGGCAGCAAAGAAAATCGTTCACTAATATACTTCTATAAGAATAAAGCATTTTTACATCCTACCGAAATGTATTCTCATCTTTTATTTTACTGAATCCTCCATCAACCCTGGTAGTTACATGGCTCAGTTTTTCTTATTCTCATTTTATGGGTAATTAAACAGGTCTAGAGAGGTGAAGTGATTTGCCCAAGATTGCTTGGCTAGTAAATGGCAGAACTGGATCTCCATTATGGATTAAGATTATAGATCGAGTCTTCTGATTTTTAATATTGCTTTCTCTTCTTGAAAATAACCATAACATTATGCTGTTGCTGAGTTGACCAGTTTGTGTATTCAACTAACTCTGGGTTCTGCTTTCAACTTCTGAAAGAATGCAGGGAAAGGAAGGAATACCACTTTTGAACCTGTTGTTTCTTTAGACTAAGATGTTCCACATACTTTCTTGCATTGGTATAATAAGTGACAATTGAAATTTTTAGAATTTCTATAAATGCTTACTATAGAACCATGAAAAGTTTAGTTTATGGGAGAAAGTGGTCTGCTTGTTCTCCGTGTTATGTCATTACTCAGCAGTGCCACTTAAAGTGGGTTTGGGCCCCAGTGGAAAAAATTGGGCACCTCCTAGCAAAGGGGGGTATTTGTATTGAAATGAAACTAGTAAATCAAGACTACCTTATTGGGTTTATGGTTCACCTCAAAAGTGTGGTTTGTATTGATATACCATGTCCACAGGGAGGTATCATCAACAAGGCCTGATCGCATCCAGTCCCACCACTTCATGGCAAATAGATGGGAAAACAATGGAAACAGTGACAGACTTTATTTTCGTGGGCTCCAAAATCACTGCAGATGGCAACTGCAGCCATGAAATTAAAAGACACTTGCTCCTTGGAAGAAAAGCTATGACCAACCTAGACAGCATAAGAAAAGCAGAGACATTACTTTGCCAACAAAGTATGTATAGTCAAAGCTATGGTTTTTCCAGTATTCATGGATGGATGTGCAATTGGACCATAAAGAAGGCTGAGTGCCGAAGGATTGATGCTTTTGCACTGTGGTTTTGCAGAAGACTCTTGATAGTCTGTTGGACTGCAAGGAAATCAAACCAGTCCATCCTAAAATAAATCAGTCCTGAATATTCATTGGAAGAACTAAAGCTGAAGCTGAAGCTCCAATGCTCTGGCCACATGATGCAAAGAATTGACTTGTTGGAAAAGACCCTGATGCTGGGAAAGATTGAGGGCGGGAGGAGAAGGGGGCGACAGAGGATGAGATGGTTGGATGGCATCACTGACTCAATGGACATGAGTTTGAGTAAGCTCCGGGAGTTGGTGATGGACAGGGAAGCCTGGCGTGCTGCAGTCCATGGGGTTGCAAAGAGTCAGACATGACTGAGCGACTGAACAGAACTGAACTTCTCAGCCCTGATATTTTGTTTGTTGTTGTTTAATCACTAAGTTGCATCCAACTCTTTACAACCCCTCAGAACCTGTCAGGCTCCTCTGTCCATAGGATTTTCCAGGTAAGAATATTGGAGTGGGTTGCCATTTTCTCCTCCAGGGGATCTTTCTGACCCAGGGATAGGACTCACATCTCTTGCTTCATAGACAGATTCTTCACCACTGAGCCACGTGGGAAGCCCAATATTTTGTCAGGTGGGTTTATATGATTTGGTCCTCTCTTGGGGCTAGCTTACCTCTTGTTCCAGGGACAGTGGGTTCTGGGTGTGTTTGTGTATCCTGAAAGACCCAGATGTTACTGTGCATTCTTTCTGCAGTTCTGCTTTCATTTGCAGCTGTGATTCGTATCACAGTACTTCCCAGATCCCTGATCCACTGCACGAGGTAACCCCAGAAACTCTTGTTCTTTGTGACTGCCTGTTAGCCTGGACTGGCAGTGCCTTTGTTTCCAAATTGACCACAGCTGCACTGAACTGTAGCCTCATGTTTCCCTGTGTCTGGTCACAAGCTTGTGGTCACTCAAGACAGCTCCCCAAAGAGCAGCTGTTCAGGTCAGATGTTAGCAAAGTCAATAAAAATAATAACAAGAAAAATGAAACATTTAAAAGGGTCATTGAACTTCTCAAAATGAAACTGTTATGTAATCACAGAATCTTGTTTTATTGTTCTCATTGGGCTGGAAATGATAAATGTATGCACATAAAATTAAAACCATAAGATAAGCTGGGGAATTTCAATAGAGCCTGTTTCTACTTCTTCCATTTTAGAGTGAAAGGCTGCTCCCTCAAGCACCCAGTTTGGAAGATTCGTTTTTGAAACTTGTGGTTATTTCTGTTGTCCTCCTAAAGGTACAAACAAGGTCACCGAAGTCAGATACTGACAGGCAACAGCAGATAACACACATAAGTGAGGTCTTAGTTGGAGGGCTCTGTGAACTGCAGAATGCTGCCACTCCCAAAGCAGGCAGGGATGTCCTCTCCAGGCCCTGTGTTATTGAATCTTCTGATTTCAACTTGAATCAGAAGTCTGGGTTTTAAATCTTGGTAAGTAATTCAGCTTAACAACAACAGCAGCAACACTTGGGGACAGGCCAACAAAAACACATCTGGGGGCCAAGGTCACTGGTGTGCTGCCTCTGGATTTCACTTTTCTTCAGAATATAGCCCAAGAAATGCCCTTAGTATAGTTTTCTGTTTTTCCTTCTCATGTAGCTACACAATAATTGTTGATTTAAAATGCAGCAAGAAAAAGAAATTAATGAAGCTCTAATAGTTAAAATAGCTATGAGTCAGAAAAAAAGAAAAGTGCAGCTGATAACTAATCTACAGTTGCTCTGTACAATATTCTGGCCTTGCCAGTTTATGCTTTTCTCTTCCCTGCCTCTGTGTGTAGCCTACTTTTACTTTTTTTTTTTCCTCTTTCCTGTTTCATTCCTGGGCTACCCAGGTCCCTCTGTCTGCAGGGTCACTCCTGAAAGTTTTCAAGCCTCAAACCTGGATGCTGACTGAACTTGACATTGCCCGTGTGGCTAGAGCTTTTCATCTGAGTCAGCTCTCCTCTCCCTCCAGAACGCAGTCTTTGTTCCAGAACTCAATGCACTTCTTTCTGGTAATTTGTGCTCACATTTCTTCAGTTCTCCAATGTCTGGGTCTCTGTGCTTTTAATGATTTAATTCTATTTCCTAATCAAAACTCTTCTGGCTCATGGTGCAAGCATAACAGGTGATGGAACACATTATTGTTATGCATCTAACATCAGATATGTGTTTTTACGTATTTATAATTTTTACATATGATTAACAGTTAACATATTACAGTTATAACATCATCAGAGAATATCACAGTGTCTCTGCATGTAGATAGTAAAGTATTATTAGTTCATATCAATAATTTTATTAAATGCTGAATTGGTACAAAGAAAGACTACAATGTATGTGGAAGATATTAAATTAATACTAAAACACAAATGTGAATCCTATTCAGTTTAATATATGGAATGTTTCAGTACTTTTGAAGGTTCTTTTGTGTCCATTAAAAGCCCATCTGCCTTTCCCTGGCCTTTTAGAGGAAACAAATATGCTTAATTTTATGTTTGTTATTCTTTTGCTTTGTTTCAAAAAGTAAAATTTTGTTTAATGTTGCAGGTTTTGGATTTTACATATAAGGAATTGTACTGTATGTGGTTCTCTTGACTAACAGTTTTGCTAAATTTTGTAGTTTGAGATTTATCCATGTTGATGGGGCTACGTGTATTTAATTATTTTCTATTTCTGTAATATTTCATTGATTATCGATTCTACAATTTATCTTCCAACTACTGATATGAATAGCAGGACTGTTTCTGTTTTTCCCTATTACAAAAATTGTCGTTATGAATTACTATGCTCTCATTGTAGCTGGCTAGGAGTGAACTGTAAGATATGCATATAGATAGTCCACATACATGCAACAAAGCCAAATTGTTTCCCAAAGCAATTGCACAAATTTACACTCCTGCACCGGCAATGTATACATTTCTGTTGCTTTAAATCTTTGCTAACTTTTGTCGTTTTTAGATTTTTTTACTTTTTGCCAACCTGATGGTTGTAATAGTATCTTTTCATGATTCTAATTTGCATATAATGCAATCCAGATTGATCTTTTTAGATGCTTGTGTTTCCTCTTCTAAGGAAACAGTAAAGGAGCAGTAAAGTGACTGTTCCTTTCATTATTTTTTGCTTTTTTTTTGTATTTTTCTAGTTTATTAGTACTTCTTTATATCCTTAGTCATTCCTATGTGTTACAAATTTTCTTTCAGTTTTTAGTTTGTCCTTTTATTCTTATTTTTTTTTATGGTATCCTTCCACCAACAGAGGTGGTCAGTTTAATTTAGTTGACTACATTAATCTTTTTGTTTATAACTTATGGTTGTGTGTGCGCCTTTTAAAGGAATCCTCTACTCTCAAGATCATGTTTTCCTCTCTATAATACATATTGATATCTGTTGGGGTTTCCCTCTATATCTACATTCTTCTTCTTCAGGAGCATCTTTGCTACTTTTAAAATTATAGTTGATTTACAATATTTTATTAGTTTCAGATGTACAGGAGTGTTATTCAGTTATATATATATATATATATATATATATATATATATATATATATTCTTTTTCAGATTCACTTCCATTAAGGGTTATTACATGATATTGAATATAGTTCCCTGTGCTATGCAGTAGGACCTTGAATACAGTAGTTTATATATAGTAATTTATTAATCCCAAACTCATAATTTATCTCTCCCTCAGCTTTTCCCCTTTGATAACCATAAGTTCTTTTTCTATGTCTGTAAGTCTGTTTTTGTGAATTTTTTTTTATAAAATTTAGAACCAGTTTATAAAGCTTTGTGAAAAGTCTGAATTAAAAAAACGAATTTTATTTATTTTTGACTGTGCTGGGTCTTTGTTGCTGCAGGGGCTTTTCTCTAGTTGTGGAGAGTAAGAGCTATTCTCTAGTTGTGTGCAGGCTTCTCACTGCAGCAGCTTCCCGTTGCAGAGCTGGGCTCTATGGTGAACAGGTCTTAGTAGCTGCGGCACATAGGCTCAGTAGTTGCAGTTCCCAGGCTCTGGAGCGTAGGCTCAGTAGTCATGGTGCATGGGCTTAGTCGCTCTGCAGACTGTAGGATCTTTCCAGATCAGGGATTAAACCCGTGTCTCCTACTTGGGCAGCCAGATTCTTTACCATCCAGCCCCCAGGGAAGCCCAAAAGCCTAGAGTTTTATTAGAATTAATTTATCTTAGATTTGAGAAGAATTTACCCTTTTATGGTTTTAAGTCTTCATATCTATGAACATAATATTTTTTTTTATTGATTTAGAACTTCTTTAATTTCATTTAACGCAATTTTATTGTTTTACATATAAGGTGCTCACATACCTTTTATTACATTTATTTCTAGATACCTTGTATTTTTGTTGCGATTATAAATGGTGTTTTAAGAAACATTAGTTAAATAGATCTTTTTTGGTATAAAGTAAAACAATATAATTGTACATATTGATTTCTGTTCAGCTACTTTGCTAAACTAATAATTCATCCTATTCTCCTGGGTTTTGTACAGGGAAAATGAAATTATCTATAAATAATGACAGACTGTTTTTTCTTTTCCAGTCCTTACCTGTTTTCCTTACCAAAATGTGCTTACTGGGACCTCCAGCACATTATGGTAAAGAAAATGATCATGATGATATGAGCATTCTTCTATTTTTCTTGATATTAATGGAATTGCTTTCAATTTTGCCATGATGTATGATGTTTTCTGTGAGCTTTTTGTAGATTCTTTAAAAAATCATATTAAGGAAGTTTCCCTCAATGTGCTCTGATTAAATTTTCTTCATGACAAAGAGATGCTGAACTATGTCAAAGGTTCTTTATTCATCTGTTGAGATGTGTGTGTGAGATGTGGAGACTTGCTGCCAGTGCCGCCTTCAAGCAGGACTTGCTGTCTGGTTAAGGGCATGCAGGAAGCAGAATGCTTCTGCCCGTCAGCTTGTTTCCAGTCTCCTGGCCCAGGCTCACAGACTTCCCAGAGCAGCCTGCTTCCAGAAACTGAACAAGGTGAGGGCTTCCTCTGATGTGGGATAACTCTGACAGGGCTCCCTGCTGGTTGGCGGAGGTTTTCTGGGGTCTGTATTACAGTTCAACTTACCCCTCTGCCCAGTCCTCCTTTCCTCTCTTCCTTCTACAGACCGTGATTCCTAATAAATGTTCAATATCCCAAACTCAGTCTCAGTGTTTGCTTTGGGGGAACCCACCTTGTGACAACATGATTGTTTTTCCTTTACTCTGTTCATGTAATGAATTGTATTAATTGGTTTTGCTGATATTAAACAACCTACATTTCTGTGATAAGCTCGAGTTTATCATTATCCATTATCTTTTTTATACCTTGATGGAATTTGTTAATTATTATTTTAGATTCCTATCATCTATAAGTATAAATGGAACTGGCCTGACATTTCTTATATGTACAACCCTTTTTTGCTTTTATTATCAAGGCTTTTTCTAGACTCATTAAATGAGTTAGGGAATTTTCCCCCTCTTTTTATTTTGGCAGAGTTTTTGTGAAAAGGTAATTTTAAAAATAACTCACCAGTAAACTTATCTATCTGGTGTTTTCTTAGAAAAAAGTTTCTTTTTTTTTTTTTCCTAATCAGATTATATGGGGTGTCCTTTATGAAACCTTGTATAGTTCCCTGACAAGGAACAATCTCCCCAGTGATTCTGGGGAGAATCTGAACACAATTAGAGAAAATATTTCAGGAAAATCTCCCTAGCTGATCAACTACATGCATGCATGCATACTAAATCGCTTCAGTCTTATCCAACTCTGCAACACTGTGGACTGTAGCCCTCCACGCTTCTCTGTCTATGGGCTTCTCCAGGCAAGAATATGGAAGTGGGTTGCCAAGCCCTCCTCCAGAGGATCTTCCTGACCCAGAGACTGAACCTGCATCTCCTCCAGCTCCTACATTGCAGGCAGATTCTTTACTGCTAAGCCACGAGGGAAACCCTTAAGGGAAGGTTAATGGGCAGTTCTGTGTGATCACCATGGACAGTAGTCGTCTGGGGACTCCGGGTAGCCATTCTCATTCTTTTCCTCTACCGTATATCTTACTGGTGTTATGTTACAGAAAATCTCCCCGTGAGCACCGGTGAAGGCACATTTTTCTCCCAGTTTGAAGGCATGGAACACACACAATGCGCTCACTCAGCACTAGCTTAGGCATCTGGAAATCTGAGGTCTAGTCTTGGCTCTGCTATATGGAAACAACCTCAGGCAGGCGGTAAAATTCTTACATGGGCTTCTTCATCTATAACTAGAATTATACATCCTGTTTTTGTGTTTTTTTTTTTTTTTAGTAAATAGATGAAATATGCATGCTTAGCATCATCTAAAGTGACTATCTTTACTCTCCTCCAGAATAATATGTGAACCTGAAGATACTTTAATTTTGGTTATCTACCATCTGACTTATATTCCATGGTTAGACTGTATTTTAGTTTTTTGCTTTAAACTTAGCTATATTGTTGTTTTATATTTGTCCACATATGAGCCATGTTCTTGTTGTGCTACTCTATTTTACATTTCATATCTTCCAACTAGTATAGCTTTTTCTTTCTGCTGGTAGTACGTCCTTTAGAATTTCCTGTAGAGAGGGTCTATATTGGCAGACTAAGTTTTTTCCTGAAAATATAATTGACCCTTGAACAATGGGGGGAGGGTAGGGGAACAAACCGCTCATGGATTCAAAAATACACATACAGCTTTTACCTCCTCCAAAACTTAATTACTAATAGCCAGGATAGGCAGGCACACTCAGTGTAACTTCATGGAAATACATCATAATTTCTGCCTGACTTTAGCCTTTTCGTTTTCGTAAAAATGTTTCTATATGGTACCAAACTTTCTTTCACAATTTGCTTTAGTTTCAGTGCCCATATCATAGAAGGGACATCTGGGAAAAGATGTCAAAATCACTCTTGAATAATCTGAAGCCTTCTGCAAGATTGTTTAATGCCAATTTGTTATGTGACTGCTTCTTCTATATCTTATTCCTCATCGTCCGACATTGGTTCGGAAGCACTCATCTCTATCAAGTCATCTTCTGTTAATTCCTCTGATGTGATGTCTTTTAGCTTTTGAATTTCTCTAAGATTCATATCTTCCAACCCTTCTTACCTTTTTTTCCTGCCATATCTATAATTTCTTTCATGATTTCTTTGACTGGATCTGTTGTAAATCTTGTGGAGTCCTGTGCAACATTTGGACAGAATTTTCTCTAGCAAGTATTTATTGTTTGGGTTTCATGATTTCATAGCTTTTTCTATAACAACAATGACATCTTAATGCTATAATCCTTCCAGACTTTCATGATCTTTTCTCTATTAGAGTTTTCTTCCATAACATTGACAGTCCTTTCCATAGAATACTGTGCCTGCTGTGCTTAGTCGCTCAATTGTGCCTGACTCTTTATGACCCCATGGACTGTAGCTTGCCAGGATCCTCCATCCATGAGGATTCTTCAGGCAAGAACAATGAAGTGGGTGGCCATGCCCTCCTCCAGGGAATCTTCCCAACCCAGGGATCAAACCCAGGTCTCTCACACTGCAGGGCAATTCTTTACCATATGAGCCACCAATGAGCCTTAAAACTCTTTATGACTCCCTGATCTAGAGGCAAGTAGACCACTTCAACATTTTTGGTGTTGAACTCTTGGGCTTCTGGGTAGTCAGAGGCATTGTCCAATCTCAAAAGAATTTTTAAAAGCAGTCCCTTACTAGCACAGTACTTCCTGAGTTCAGGGACAAAGCATAGATGGAACCAGTCTGGAAAAGTGGTTCTCATTGTCCAGGCCTTCTTGCTATACAACCAAAAGAATGGCAGCTGGTGTTTACCTTTTCCCTTCAAGGCTTGGGACTTAGCAGCTTTATAGATAGGGGCAGTTCTGACTACGTTTACACAAAACAGTGGAGAGTATCCCTTCCTGTCTTAAATCCTGGTACTCACTTTTCTTCCTTACTAGTAAATGTCCTTTGTAACATTTTTTCCAGAATAGAACACTTTCATCTGCATTAAAAACCTGTTCAGGCAGGTATTCTTTTGCCCCAATGATTTTCTTTTTTTTTTAACTTTTTATTTTATATTGGTGTATAGCCAATTAATGGGTTTCCCTGGTAGCTCAGCTGGTAAAGAATTTGCCTGCAATGTAGGAGACCCCAGTTCAATTCCTGAGTCAGGAAGATCCCATGGAGAAGGGATAGGCTACCCCTCCAGTATTCCTGGACTTCCCTGGTGGCTCAGAGAGTAAAGAATCTGCCTGTAATATGGGAGACCTAGATTCGATCCCTGGGTTTGGAAGATCCTCTGGAGGTGGGCACTGCAACCCACCCCAGTATTCTTGCTTAGATAAATCCCATGGACAGAGGAGCCTGGCGGGCTATAGTCCATGGGGTTGCAAAGAGTCGGACACAACTGAGTGACAAAGCATAACGCATAGCCGATTAAAATCCTCAATGATTTTCTTAACAGTGTCTGGGAAATCATTCACTGCCTCTTGGTTGGCTGAATCTGCTTTTCCTGTTATCTTGACATTTAGAAAACCAAACCTCTTTCTAAAATTATCAAACCATCCTTTGCTGGCATTAAATTCTCCAGCTTTAGAATCTTCATATTCCTTTTAAGTTGTCATATAATGACTGTTTTTTATCTAATCACACTAGAATCTATAGCCATGCCTTTCTTACAGCAATCTTGCACCCAAATAAAAGCTGCGTTTTCAATACAAGATAAAACGATACTTCACAAAAAGTGCAAGGTTTCCGTACCTGCTGTCATAGCTGCAGCAACAGCTTCACAAATTTCCTTTTTTTCTTTTCTTTTTCACAATGATTCTTACTCTGGACTTAATTATTTTGAAATGGTGGCCATCTGCAGCTGCAGACCTCAGTCTGTGGTACATATAAAGCAATTCACTTTTTTTTTTTTTTTGTAATGTCATGGCTTTTCTCCACTTCTTGGGAGCACTTCCAGCATCATTAGTGGCACTTCATATGGGTCCCATGGTGTTACTCAGGGTTTACACTATTACACTAAATAGGATGAAAATTTTGTAGGAACTATGAGAGATCACTTTTTACTGCAGATATGCAAATTACCGGAGAGACAAACTGCTCATGTGGAGATGACTAAGATCAAATGGCATTTTAAGCAGATACTTGTAACAGAATTCACTGCAGTACCAACAGGAATGGCTACAAATTATTATATTGCAGTAGTACAGCATATAATATAGTTAATTTTATACAGTTATGATATAATACTGCATATTGATGTTATTTAAGTTGTGAATAGAGCCATGTACAGTCTTTAAGTTTTTGTGCACATTCAGTTCAGTTCAGTTCAGTTCTGTTGCTTAGTTGTGTCCAACTCTTTGCAACCCCATGGACTGCAGTACGCCAGGCCTCCCTGTCCATTGCCATCTCCTGCAGTTTACCCAAACTCATGTCCATTGAGTCAGTGATGCCATCCAACCATCTCATCCTCTGTTGTCCCCTTCTCCTCCTGCCCTCGATCTTCCCCAGCATCAGGGTCTTTTCAAATGAGTCAGCTCTTTGCATCAGGTGGCAAAAGTATTGGAATTTCAGCTTCAACATGAGTCTTTCCAATGAACACCCAGGACTAGTCTCCTTTAGGATGGACTGGTTGGATCTCCTTGCAGTCTAGGGGACTCTCAAGAGTCTTCTCCAACACCACAGTTCAAAAGCATCAATTCTTCAGCGCTCAGCTTTCTTTATAGTCCAACTCTCACATCCATACACGACTACTGGAAAAACCATTGCCTTGATTAGACCGACCTTTGCTGATAAAGTAATGTCTCTGTTTTTTAATATGCTGTCTAGATTGGTCATAACTTTTCTTCCAAGGAGTAAGTGTCTTTTAATTTCATGGCTGCAGTCACCATCTGCAGTGATTTTGGAGCTCAAGAAAATAAAGTCAGCCACTGTTTCCACTGTTCTCCGTCTATTTGCCTTGAAGTGATGGGATCAGATGCCATGATCTTTGTTTTCTGAATGTTGAGCTTTAAGCCAACTTTTTCACTCTCCTCTTTCACTTTCATCAAGAGGCTCTTTAGTTCTTTGCTTTCTGCCATAAGGGTGGTGTCGCCTGCATATCTGAGGTTACTGATATTTCTCCCAGCAATCTTGATTCCAGCTTGTGCTTCATCCAGCCAAGCATTTCTCATAATGTACTCTGCATATAAGTTAAATAAACAGGGTGACAATATACAGCCTTGACATGCCCCTTTTCCTATTTGGAACTAGTCTGTTGTTCCATGTCCAGTGCTAACTGTTGTTTCCTGACCTGCATATAGGGAGGTCAGGTGGTCTGGTATTCCAATCTCTTTCAAAATTTTCCATAATTTATTGTGATCTACATAGTCAAAGTCTTTAGCATAGTCAATAAAGCAGAGATAGATATGTTTTTCTGAAACTCTCTCACTTTTTTGATGATCCAGCAGATGTTGGCAATTTGATCTCTGGTTCCTCTGCCTTTTCTAAATCCAGCTTGAACATCTGGAAGTTCATGGTTCACATATTGCTGAAGCCTGGCTTGGAGAATTTTGAGCATTACTTTGCTAGCATGTGAAATGAGTGCAATTGTGTGGTAGTTTGACCAGTCTTTGGCATTGCCTTTCTTTGGGATTGGAATGAAAACTGACCTTTCCCAGTCCTGTGGCCACTGCTGAGTTTTCCAAATTTGCTGGCATATTGAGCCCAGCACTTGCACAGCATCATCTTTTATTATTTGAAAGAGCTCAACTGGAATTCCAACACCTCCACTAGCTTAGTTCATAGTGATGCTTCCTAAGGCCCACTTGACTTCACATTCCAAGATGTCTGGCTCTAGGTGAGTGATCACACCATCGTGATTATCTGGGTCATGAAATCTTTTTTGTACAGTTCTTCTGTGTATTCTTGCCACCTCTTCTTAATATCTTCTGCTTCTGTTAGGTCCATACCATTTATGTCCTTTATCGAGTCCATCTTTGCATAAAATGTTCTCTTGGTATCTCTAATTTTCTTGAAGAGATCTCTAGTCTTTCCCATTCTAATATTTTCCTCTCTTTCTTTGCACTGATCACTGAGGAAGGCTTTCTTATCTCTCCTTGATATTCTTTGGAACTCTGCATTCAAATGGGTATATCTTTCCTTTTCTCCTTTGCTTTTCACTTCTCTTCTTTTCACAGCTATTTGTAAGGCCTCCTCAGACAGCCATTTTGTTTTTTTGCATTTGTTTTTCTTGGGGATGGTCTTGCTCCCTGCCCCCTGTACAATGTCATGAACCTTCATCCGTAGTTCTTCATGCACTCTATCAGATCTAGTCCCTTAAATCTATTTCTCACTTCCACTGTATAATCATAAGGGATTTGATTTAGGTCATACCTGAATGGCCTAGTAGTTTTCCCTACTTTCTTCAGTTTAAGTCTTGGCAATAAAGAATTCATGATCTGAGCCACAGTCAGATCTTGGTCTTGTTTTTGCCAACTGTATAAAGCTTCTCCATCTTTGGCTGCAAAGAATATAATCAGTCTGATTTTGATGTTGACCATCTGGTGATATCCATGTGTAGAGTCTTCTCTGGTGTTGTTGGAAGAGGAGGTTTGCTATGACCAGTGCTTTCTCTTGGCAAAACTCTATTAGCCTTAGCCCTGCTTCATTCTGTACTCCAAGGCCAAATTTGCCCGTAACTCCAGGTGTTTCTTGACTTCCTACTTTTGCATTCCAGTCCCCTGTAATGAAAAGGACATCTTTTTTGGGTGTGTGTTCTAAAAGGATTTGTAAGTCTTCATAGAACTGTTCAACTTCAGCTTCTTCATCGTTACTGGTTGGGGCATAGACTTGGATTACTGTGATATTGAATGGTTTGCCTTGGAAATGAACAGAAGTTATTCTGTCGTTTTTGAGATTGCATTCAAGTACTGCATTTCGGACTCTTTTATTGACCATGATGGCTACTCCATTTCTTCTAAGGGATTCCTGCCCACAGTAGTAGATATAATGGTCATCTGAGTGAAATTCACCCATTCCAGTCCATTTTAGTTCACTAATTCCTAGAATGTTGACATTCACTCTTGCCATCTCCTGTTTTACCACTTTCAATTTGTCTTGAACATGGACCTAACATTCCAGGTTCCTATGAAATATTGCTCTTTACAGCATTGGACCTTGCTTCTATCACAAGTCCCACCCACAACTGGGTGTTGTTTTTGCTTTGGCTCCATCCCTTCATTCTTTCTGAAGTTATTTCTCCACTGATCTCCAATAGCGTATTGTGCACCTACCAACCTGGGGAGTTTATCTTTCAGTGTCCTATCTTTTTGCCTTTTCATATTGTTCATAGGGTTCTCAAGGCAAGAATACTGAAGTGGTTTGCCATTTCCTTCTCCAGTGGACCACATTCTGTCAGAACTCTCCACCATACCCGTCCGTCTTGGGTGGCCCTACATGGCATGCTCATAGTTTCATCGAGTTAGACAAGGCTGTGGTCCATGTGATCAGATTGGCTAGTTTTCTGACTGGTTTCATCTGTCTGCCCTCTGATGCCCTCTGTCAGTGCCTACTGTCTTACTGGGGTTTCTCTTACCTTGGACGTGGGGTATCTCTTTACAGCTGCTCCAGCAAAGCGCAGCTGCTGTTCCTTATCTTGGACGTGGGGTATTTCCTCATGGCCTTCACTCCTGACCTTGGACATAGGGTATCTCCTCTTGGCTACTCACCACTCCAGTGCCACACAGCCGCTGCTCACGGCTCCAAATTTCAATAAACTTTTAACTTTCTGGATATATTTGTGTATATTTTGTGGTTGTTGTTTAGTTGCTAAGTTGTATCCAACTCTTTTGTGACCCCATGTATTGTAGCTCACCAGGTTCCTCTGACCATGGAATTTCCCAGTCGAGAATACTGGAGTGGGTTGCCATTTCCTTATCTAGTGAATCTTCCTGACCCAGGGATTGAACCTGTGTCTTCTGCATTGGTAGGCGAATTCTTTACCACTGAATCACCATGGAAGCCCATATTTTGTGGCAGTAGATGATAAAATAGACTAATATTTGCATATATTTTATGCATTCACGACATACTTAACATTTTCTTATTTTTTTGGATATTTTCAGGCTACCCAGTTTGAGTTTTTTCAAATCGTTGCAAATGTCCAAAAGTTTCCAGTATATTTACTGAAAAAGATTCACCTATAGGTGGACCTGTGTAGTTCAAGCCTGTGTTGTTCAAGAGGCAACTATATCTATATTTCACCCTCAGTTTTTTCAAAGGAGTTTCACTAGGTATGCATTCTTAGTTTGACCTAGAATTTTAAGTATATTATTTCGTTGTCTTCTGGCTTCCACTGTTGTGATGGACATTGAAGGGTCTGCCATCAATTTGATAATACGTTCTTTGTATTGTCTCTCTGACTTGTTGCTGTTGTTGTTCTGTTGCTCAGTCATGTCTGACTCTTTGCAGCCCCATGCACTGTAGCACACCAGTTTTCCTGTCCTTTATCATATCTCTGAGCTTGCTCAAACCCATGTCCATGGAGTCGGTGATGTAATCCAACCATCTGGCCCTCTGTCGTTCCCTTCTCCTTCTGCCTTCAACCTTTCCCAGCATCAGGGTCTTTTCTAATGCATTGGCTCTTTGCATCAAGTGGCCAATGTTTTGGAGCTTCAGCTTCAGCATCAGTCCTTCCAATGAATGTTTAGGACTGATTTCCTTTACGATTGCCTGGCTTGATCTCCTTGTAGTCCAGGGACTCTCAAGAGTCTTCTCCAACACCACAGTTCAAAAGCATAAATTCTTTGGTGCTCAGCCTTCTTTATGGTCCAACTCCATATGTGACTACTGGAAAAACCATAGCTTTGACTAGATGGACTTTTGTCAGCAAAGTAATGTCTCAGCTTTTTAGGTTTGTCATAACTGCTATCTAGGTTTGTCATAGCTTTTCTTGTAAAGAGCCAGTGTCTTTTAATTTCACGGCTGCAGTCACCATCTGCAATGATTTTGGAGCCCAAGAAAATAGTCTGTCACTGATTCCCAATCTATTTGCAATGAAGTGATGGGAACTTACTATCCTGAAATTTCCTTTTAATTTATCTAAATGTGGATTTAAACATGTTTTTCTTCTGGACAGTTACTGAAAATTATGAATTTGATTTACAATCTTCATTTCTGAAAGAGTCTTAGTCATTCCCTTTGTATATTTTATCCCCTTCATTCTTTCTTTCTTTCCTGCTAGACATCTACTAGAGTATGTTAGAATTTTTACTCTATCCCTCATGGTTTTTAACTTTATTTTTTGGGAGTTTTTGTCTGTTTATGCTGCATTCTGAATGTCTTTGTATTGTGGGTTACAGATTGTCTCAGCTATGCCTAATTTATCATTGATTTCATGCAGGCATGTTTTTTACATTGAGTAATTTATTTTAATTGGAAGCTAATTGCTTTACAATATTGTAGTGGTTTTTGCCATGCATTGACATGAATCAGCCATGGGTGTACATGTGTCCCCTATCCCGAACCCCACTCCCACCTCCCCCCATCCCATCCCTCTGGGTTGTCCCAGTGCACCGGCTTTGAGTGCCCTGTTTCATGCATTGAACTTGGACTGGTCATCTATTTCACATATGGTAATATACATGTTTCAATGCTATTCTCTCAAATCATCCCACCCTCGCCTTCTCCCACAGAGTCCAAAAGTCTGTTTTTTGTAACTGTCTCTTTTGCTGTCTTGCATATAGAGCTGTCATTACCATCTTTCTAAATGCTGTTTATATGTATTAATATGCTATATTGGTGTTTTTCTTTCTGACTTACTTAACTCTGTATAACAGGCTCCAGTTTCACCCACCTCATTAGAATTGATTCAAATGCATTCTTTTTAATAGCTGAGTAATATTCCATTGTGTATATGTGCCGCAGCTTTCTTACCCATTCATCTGCTGATGGACATCTAGGTTGCTTCCATGTCCTAGCTATTGTAAACAGTGCTGCAATGAACACTGCGGTACACATGTCTCTTTCAGTTCTGGTTTCCTCGGTGTGTATACCCAGCAGTGTGATTGCTGGGTCATATGGCAGTTCTATTTTCAGTTTTTAAGGAATCTCCACACTGTTCTCCATAGTGGCTATATTAGTTTGCCTTCCCACCAACACTGTAAGAGAGTTCCCTTTTCTCCACACCCTCTCCAGCATTTATTGTTTGTAGACTTTTTGATAGCAGCCATTCTGACTGGCGTGAGATGGTACCTCATTGTGGTTTTGATTTGCATTTCTCTGATAATGAATGATGTTGAGCATCTTTTCATGTGTTTGTTAGCCATCTGTATGTCTTTGGAGAAATGTCCATTTCTTTGGCCCTTTTGTGATTGCGTCAGTTATTTTTCTGACACAGGTATTGAGCTGCATGAGTTATTTGTATATTTTTGAGATTAATTCTTTGTTAGTTGCTTTGTTTGCTATTATTTTCTCCCACTCTTAAGGCAGTCTTTCCACCTTGCTTATAGTTTCCTTCATTGTGCAAAAACTTATAAGTTTAATTAGGTCCCTTTTGTTTATTTTTGCTTTTATTTCCATTACTCTGGGAGTTGGGGCATAGAGGATCCTGCTGTGGTTTATGTCAGGGAGTGTTTTGCCTATGTTTTCCTCTAGGAGTTTTATAGTTTCTGGTCTTATATTTAGATCTTTAATTCATTTTGAGTTTATTTTTGTGTATGGTATTAGAAAGTGTTCTAGTTTCATTTTTTACAGGTGATTGACCAGTTTTCCCAGCACCACTTGTTAAAGAGATTGTCTTTTCTTCATTGTATATTTTTGCCTCCTTTGTAAAAGATAAGGTGTCCATAGGTATTTCTGGGCTTCTATTTTGTTCCATTGATCTATATTTCTGTCTTTGTGCCAGTACCATACTGTCTTGATGACTATAGCTTTGTCACGTAGTCTGATGTCAGGCAGGTTTATTCCTCCAGTTCCATTCTTCTTTCTCAAGATTGCTTTGGCTATTCTAGGTTTTTTGTATTTTCATACAAATTGTGAAATTATTTGCTCTAGTTCTGTGAAAAATACCATTGGTAGCTTGATAGGGATTGCACTGAATCTATAGATTGCTTTGGGTAGTATATTCATTTTCACTCTATTGATTCTTCCAATCCATGAACATGGTATATTTCTCCATCTATTTGTGTCATCTTTGATTTCTTTCATCAGTGTTTTATGCTTTTCTATATATAGGTCCTTTGTTTCTTTAGGTAGATTTATTCCTATTTTATTCTTTTTGTCACAATAGTGAATGGGATTGTTTCCTTAATTTCTGTTTCTGTTTTATTATTGTTAGTGTGTAGGAATGCAAGGGATTTCTGTGTATTAATTTATATCCTGCAACTTTACTATATTCATTGATTGGCTCTAGTAATTTTCTGGTGGTATCTTTAGGGTTTTCTACATAGAGGATCATGTCATCTGCAAACATTTAGAGTATTACTTCTTTTTTTCTAATCTGGATTCCTTTTATTTCTTTTTTGGCTCTGATTGCTTTGGCTAAAACTTCCAAAACTATGTTGAAAAGTAGTGGTGAGAGTGGGCACCCTTGTCTTGTGCCTGACTTTAGGGGAAATGCTTTAAATTTTTTGCCATTGAGTATTATTTTTCTGGGCTCCAAAATCACTACAGATGGTGACTGGAGCCATGAAATTAAAAGATGCTTACTCCTTGGAAGGAAAGTTATGACCAACCTAGATAGCATATTCAAAAGCAGAGACATTACTTTGCCAACAAAGTTTCGTCTAGTCAAGGCTATGGTTTTTCCAGTGGTCATGTATGGATGTGAGAGTTGGACTGTGAAGAAGGCTGAGCACTGAAGAATTGATGCTTTTGAACTGTGGTGTTGGAGAAGACTCTTGAGAGTCCCTTGGACTGCAAGGAGATCCAACCAGTCCATTCTGAAGGAGATCAGCCGTGGGATTTCTTTGGAAGGAATGATGCTAAAGCTGAAACTCCAGTACTTTGGCCACCTCATGCGAAGAGTTGACTCATTGGAAAAGACTCTGATGCTGGGAGGTATTGGGGGCAGGAGGAGAAGGGGACAACAGAGGATGAGATGGCTGGATGGCATCACTGACTTGATGGACCTGAGTCTGAGTGAACTCCGGGAGTTGGTGATGGACAGGGAGGCCTGGCGTGCTGTGATTCATGGGGTCGCAAAGAGTTGGACACGACTGAGCGACTGATCTGATCTGATGTTTGCTGTGGGTTTATCATATATGGCTTTTATTATGTTAAGGTATGTTCCTTCTATGCCTGCTTTCTGGAGGATTTTTTTTTTATCATAAATGTGTGTTGAATTTTGTCAAAGGCTTTCTCTGCATCTGTTGAGATAATCATATGGTTTTTATCTTTCAATTTGTTAATGTGGTGTATCACATTGACTGATTTGCAAATATTGAATAATCCTTGCACCCCTGGCATAAAGCCCTTGGTTATGATGTATGATCTTTTTAATATGTTGCTGGATTCTGTTTTCTAGAATTCTGTTGAGGATTTTTTGCATCTATGTTCCTCAGTGATATTGGCCTGTAGTTTTCTTTTTTTTTCATGCAGGTTTTTTTAAATTTCAAATATTATATTTTCTTAAAGTTTTATTTTTTCAATATTTCTTTATTTATTTTAATTACTTTCTTCACATATTTGAAGTATTCTTTCTAATATCTTTAAATATATTAAATACACTTATTTTATGATCTGAGTTTGATCATTTCAGTGGATAAATCTTTATATATCTGATTTCTTTTGGTTCTTATTTGTATGTGTGTGTTTTATAGTATTATTATATGTACTCTGAGCTTATATTTCTCATAAAGTTATTTGATGGGATTTTTATAGTCTGATAAAAATTTGTGTATATGTTATATTTTTATTTTTGATGGATGTTTGGTGATACTACTTCCCTCATATCTCAGTTGATAAAGAATCTGCCTTTAATGCAGGAGACCTCAGTTTGATTCCTTGGTTGGGAAGATCAGCTGGAGAAGGGAAAGGCTACCCACTCCAGTATTCTTGGGCTTCGCTTCTGGCTCAGCTGGTAAAGAATCCGCCTGCACTGTGGGAGACCTGGATTCGATCCCTGGGTAGGGACGATCCCCTGGAGAAGGGAAAGGCTACCCACTCTAGTATTCTGGGCTGCAGAATGCCATGGACTGTCTAGTCCATGGGGTCGCAAAGAGTCAGACATGACTGAGCAACTTTCACTGCACTTCACTTCACTTCACTGATGTAGAAAATTAAGTAATTAGGTTGGTGTTTTTCTGGATCACAAAGGTAGTGTTAGGACTCAGGCTAGAAGCACATATGGTGGCTGGTGATGGTTATGAAATATCAGAGGAGACCAATTTCAGATCAGAGGAGGCCAGGTTGAGAAATGTTAAGTTTCTCTTTTATCCCTTGCTGAAAGGAACATTTATTTCTATTTTACACTTGCATAGGCCTTTAGAGTCCACTTTATGTACAGATCCCCTATTAGACAGCTCTAGGTAGCTCCAGGCTTATTTTCTTTCCCACTTCAAATCTGAGGCTCAAGGTCCCTGGGTTAATTTGATGACCTCAGGATGAAAACATTCCTTGAAGCTCTGTTCACCTTTCTAAATTCCAGTGTTCACTTTTTTTTTCCCCTGCTCTCAAGAGTCCTCATTTGCTTGCCTTGTCAGTGATGGATTTTAAAGATTTTAAAAATACGTTATTCAGTATTTTTGGTTATTGTCCGTTAGAGGCTATTCACATATCTGTTCCACCATACTGTTGAAAATGAAGTCCGGTTAGTCCCATGTTTGTTTAAAGATAAGGAAATTCAAGTTTAGAAAAGTCACATGTCTGCCCTAGGTCACAGGACTTGCAGGTGTCCAGGTGGAGGATAGTAGATGACATGCCAATTGCTCTTGTGATTTCCTGGCCTTCTGAAGATTTCAATGGTCAGTTAGAAGGAGTGCTCATAATAGACATTCAATTAGAGAGATAATTTTCTAAAATATTTTGAAGAATTTTTCCTATTTGGAAAGGTACTCACAAATTGTTAAACAATCTTCTATTAAGGATACAGAGTGGGCATTAGTATCTTTTGATTTAGAGACCGACACAACAGGAATTCACAGGCAACTAAGGATGTGTATGTTTGTTAGTTGCTCAGTCATGTCTGACTCTTTTCGACCTCATGAACTGCAGCATACCAGGCTCCTCTGTCCATGGAATTCTCCAGGCAAGAATACTGGAGTGGGTTGCCATTCCTTTCTACAGTGGGTCTTCCTGACTCAAGGGTCAAACTGGGGTCTCCTCTATTGCAGGCAGATTTTATACTGTCTGAGCTACCAGGGAAGCCCCACAACTAAGTGTCAGTTCAGTTCAGTTGCTCGGTCATGCCTGACTGTTTGCAACCCCATGGACTGCAGCATGCCAGGCTTACCTGTCCATCACTAACTTCTGGAGCTTGCTCAAACTCAGGTCCATTGAGTTGGTGATGCCATCCAATCATCTCTTCCTCCTTCATCTGTTGTCTCCTTCTCCTCCTGCCTTTAATCTTTCCCAGCATCAGGATCTTTTCCAGTGAGTCAGTTCTTCGTATCTATAATGCATGAATTTTTCCCATGTCAGTTTTGGAAACTTTTGAAAGTAGTTTTTAATTTCTAGTAATTTAGATAAAAATCTTAAAAATAGTGTACATTGATCATAATGTAATTTCGGTAGTCTCACTTGGAAAACAAGAATCAAATTATACAGGTATATTTTCTAAACAGCAAATAACTTGGCAGTTTTTGAAAACAAAGCTTTGTGGAGCACTTCATACTGAAGAATGTATTAGATGACTCCTTTAGTAAGTTTCTAGATTGAAGGCAATTTTTCTCTCCTTAGATAATTCTGTAAATACTGATCAGATTGTATCAGGTGAGAAAAAAGAGATAGCCAATTCCATGTCCCTGATGTCTGGGTGCCAGTTGGTATGGTAGCTACTTTGGGTATAAACCTATAATATGAAGGCAGTTATAAGATAATTTGAGATGGAAACAGGTGAAGTTTAAATAATTTCAGGCTGAGAAGAGATGAGCAAATGGCAGCTATTCCAAGCATCCCTGGCAGAGTTCCTGTGGTGTTTGGACAGGCATGACTCCTAATGTCATTTTATTACACTCATATTAAAGACTAGAATTTTAGATCAACAGTGTGCAAATTTGGTTTATCACTTGTGTTCAAAAAAGAGCTGACAGAATTCTAACAGGAGAACTTCAGTGCTTTTCAAGAGTACCAGGAGGAACATAACTCTAGGTCTCATAGAACAAAAACTGACTAGAAATGTGAAATTATTTGCATTAGACACTAAGGAA
Source organism: Bos mutus (assembly GCF_027580195.1). NCBI lineage: Eukaryota > Metazoa > Chordata > Mammalia > Artiodactyla > Bovidae > Bos > Bos mutus. The sequence continues at coordinate 74,910,732 of NC_091623.1, forward strand.
TTCCAAGAACACTCTTGAATCAGGACTCTTCATGTGTGTGTATATCTTTGTGTGTTTATATATTTAAAAGTAAGTTTGCTTTCTATTTGGTGATTTTTAGCCCATCCAGGACTTTGTGATTTTGTAGTAATTGTACTCAAAGCAAATGAATCACAGCGAAATACTCAATGCTGATCCCACCCAGCTAGTTCTGTAATCACTGGCCCTGCAGAGGATAGGAAACACATTGTACAGCCCGATTTGTCCTTGTCAGAAGCACAACAATGCTTAGGACTAAAACCCAAAGTTATACATGACTCTAAAAAGAGCTATTTGTCAAGTGGTTCATTGGCACAAATTGAAATGAAATGAGGTCCCGGGCTCTTGAGGTCACTTTTCAACAGGAAGAATTCATTATCTAACTATACACAGAGGAAAATGCCTCACAATTGTATTTGCTTGTAAAGGATGAGTGCCCACATATAAAGCCAAAGTGGCAGAGGTCACTTAAAAGAAATAAATGACATAAAAGCAAAGACTCAAGTGTCCCTTGGCTGATAGCCTCTGGCTTCTTCCTCCCAGTCAGGGCTGCTTTGGGGCTTACTGCTCAATGGACTGAAGGAAATACTTGGAGAGGTCTTTGTTGTTTATGCAAAAATCACTTGCATAGGTCCTGCTAATTTGTCTACTGGAAACAGTGTAGTCTTATGAGTCTCTCCTTCTTGGGTTGGGGGGAGTTTATTCCCCATCCTTCCCCACATTCCACATTTTTCTGAAGTGTACATTTTCTTTTAAGACATTCTATGGCCTTCTCTTCACTTTGTGGAGAAAGTGCAACCTTGAATGTTTTACAGCTCATTGGGTGATAACTGGTAGGGTATTGTTTTCGGCTTAGAAAGTGGACAGAAAGGAAGTGTACACTGAACACATCAAACCTGAGGACAGAATTTTTCAACATATTTATATAAATAACTTGGAACAGAGAATTGATTACTTTGGTTTCTGTTGGGCAGAGTAGGGACGATAACAAAAATCAAAGACTTTTTTCCCCCCAGTTCATCTTAGGATTAACTTTAATGAAATAAGTAGTGTTGCACATTCTATGGGGTTGGACAAAGGTTTAATAACATATATCCATCATTATAATGTCATTCAAAGTATATTCACTGCTTATAAAAACTAGTCTTTTTTCATCTCCCCCAAATCTCCTGGCAACCAATGGTCTTATCATTGTTTCCATAGTTTTGCTTTTTTTTTTTTTCAGAATGGCATGTACTTGGAGTCTATTTTTCTTTCTCCGTTCAAAGCCTTTATAAGGTCTCTCATGGTCCACCCGTGCATGGACCAGACAGGCCATAGGTGGCAAGCTTCCCCACTAAATACTGTAGCTTTTCTTCCAGTATTCAGCCCATTCCACTGGTCCTGCCCAGCAGCCGCGTGGAGGTGCAGGGATGTGTTGGGTGTTTGTTCATAGGAAGGCTGCAAGTTTTGTACCCCTTGTCACCACGAACCCAGATTTATGTCATGTGAAAGACATTTTAAGTGGAAAAGAAAAATGACATGGCTAAAGAGGATGGATTTAAATAGGGACAGGGCAAGGAGGTGGAAGTAGAGATCAATTCCCTTAATCTCTTCCCATATTTCAACCCTCTCTAAACTCTGACAGTAGGAGGGAAGGGCTGGAGAGGCTCACATATCAAGTCCAGCATCCATTTTTCAGTACTGCCTGTTTTCCCCTGTCCATTCACATCAGTCTTTTTTTCAAAGTTATTTTCTAATAATGTGGCCTCTCATTCATTCTCTTTCTCAAATTTTTTATGGCACCACCATTGATGGAAATTGGACATCTTAACCATATTATGTCTTCCAATCCATCAAAATGGATGTTTTTCCATTTGTTTCTTTCTTTAAAAAATTCTTTCAGCAGTATCTTTTCCTGGTTCTCAACTGTTGTTGTAGGTGACTGTTGCATGTTCCTGTTATAGTTTTTCTTGAGTGGTAGGTGACTTTGGACATGATGGTGGTGCCCTTCATTGAGACATAGGATACATGAAGAGAATCAGTATGTAGAGCATGGGGGAAGCCATGATCCCAGTGCTGGCTCTGTTGAGTTTTAAATACTAGTATGGCATCTATTAAATTTACTTAGATGCAGAGATTTGGAGTTAAACAAATTTGGAGTTAATGATGGATAGAATCAGGAGAATGAGTGAAGATGCTTAGGGAATGTGTATACAGAGAGGGAGAAGAAAATCAGTTCTTTCATTCTCATTTTCTCCAATAAAAAGCCATGTAAGTGAGACAGTATTTCCAACTTACTAACCCTACTTCTACTTTGAGTGCATGCTACAACAGCCAACAGGAAAGCGGGAAACATTAAAAGGAGAATTTGGACAAACAGAACCAAGTGTCAAGAACATGGATACCTGCTTACTGCTTCCTTTCAGCTATCTGAATACTGTGTATTAAATAGTAACAATGATGCTTTATCCAGTAAGATCTCCCTCCAGGGGTTTGTAAGTCATGTGATTCTTTTCTCATTTCCCCTGATAGAAATAACTGTGGTCTTAAAAGCTTAGAGAGGAAGAGACAGGTCCATTTCTCCTTTTTCTTGTCCAGTAGACCCAATCTCCTTCAAATGCCATGTAAGACATTTAAAAGTGGCACAGATTCTCTTTAGTCTAGAATGATTTGAATGTGATTCGGCATAGAAGGGGACTGGACTGGATGGACATAAAATTCTGTCATTTAATCTGTGAAGTGAGATGACAGTAAAGAGAGTGAGTCCCTTCAGTGTCCCCCAGCGACTTAGTTCCTAAGTATTTCTTGGTCCAATTTACAACCCTTTCCCATTATTTTCTTATGATTTATATGCAAAGGGGATGAAAGATATGTGATTAAGGAATTTTAAATTTTATGTATAACTGTTATTGGAATGTAACTTCCATGAGGGCAGGGACCTTGCCTGTTTTGTTCACAACTTTACCTGCAGTGCTGAGAAAAGTGAGTGCATAGCATGCAGGGGTCACTCACTAGAGAGTTATTGAAGTAATTTTTATGGTCAGACCATGTACTAGGTATGTGTTCATTTTTGGTGTGCAAAATATGTTAACTGTGACTATGTGACTTTGCATTAAACACAGTTACTAACAGATTTTAATAATTTATTTTATAGTTGCTTTGATGCCTTTTCCTAATATCTTAGTTTACATTTGATCTTGGGTTTGCCGTTGGATACTGCTATCAGATGTGAAAAGGTAACAATGTCTTTTTGGCAAGTTTAATTTAGACCTTACATTCATTGTTACTTGTCTAGTCTACAAAGAGACCTTGATAATTGACAATTGTATTCAAGTCCTGAAAGAACTCAGTGAGCTGGCAATTAGGGGTGCCTTCTAGCTGTCACTTTGATTTTGTTGGGATTGTACTTCAATGCTTTGCCTAGGAGCACTACGAGAGAGACAGTTTTCCTTTGCAGGCTCCCTGTAGAAAAACGTCACCAGCTTGGAAAATAAAAAAGGCACCTACTGACTTACTTATGTCTGGAATTAATGCAATCAGTAACATCTGAAGAAGGTAGATAAAGTATGTTTTCATTTCAATGAGATCAAAATTTTTAAAACTTTTGAGCTGCTAATCCTACTCCCTTCTTTCTATTACTTTTTCCTCTTTTCTTCAATGCAATGTAGGCATCAAAGCTACATTTTTGACATGACCAGAACAATTGGAGGCAGGGTGAAAATGCACTGCATAATGATTGAACACCATGACTTCGCTGAACAGCACAGATCTAAGATGGGGTTCACAGTAGTGACTGCCCCATCCTGGTTACCAACACTCCAGGAAGTGGAATGAAAGGCATCAGCTTGAATGATCCTGAGGCTCCTCAGCAGCTGTGGAACTTGTTGTAGTCTTTAATGAGATTTAAAAACCCCTGAAGAAACTCAGGTCCCAGAAAATAGGGAGGATGGGACTGTTTTCTCTGTGGTGAAGACCAGTTTCCATTTATCCTGTCTTGGTTTTTGGAAATGACTTTGCATTGACAACTGAGACTATTGGAGTGAGGGGGTCTGGAGGAGTGGGAAAATGCCTGAGGATTAGGTGCCCTGGCTTGCTAATTAGGTTAAATTTAGACAGTGTGACATGTTTGTAAATGAAATACTGTGACTGTAGAAGAGGCATCTATGAACCCCATAGCAAAAGAAGAAAGAAAGCAAAATCAAAACAAGGTATATTGGGGAACTCACAGTTGTTTAAATCAACATTAGGGTATTTTGGCCTTCTATATTATGGAAATTGGAAGTTAAACTGAGGATATCAACAGAGTGGAAGAAAATACTAACTTGAAAAATATCTTAGCCTGTCCATCATGGAAAGTTATCTTTTAGAAAATTAGCTTCTTAGATTGGGTAGACAATCTCTCACCATATTTTAAAATGGTCAGTTTTAAGCTAGGATATCCAAAGAGGAAGCTTGCTCTGTGGACTTCATTTTCTGTCCTTTTAATCTTCAGTTCTGAAGTTCAGGAAATCTTAAGTTCTTACTGACTTGGCATGCCACTGAGAATACTTTGAAAAACGGGGAGAGATGAAATTAGGGTAGATTCTGTTAATATAAGATCTATTCCCAGAGCCAGAAGGCTGCGTGCCTCTCCCTTATATAACTAAAATTCTGTTTGGCAGTTGGGAGGCAAAATCTTTACCTGAACCATCTACCTAATGAAAAGTCAGAGTTTGTGTAGACTGTGGTAGGAGTGTTGGGTAATGAAGGCTCTGGGTGTAAGGCAGTGGAACAGGGCAGTTAGGAGCTCAGGCTCTGGAACCATTATGCTTGGATTGGGGTCCCCACTGGGGATCCTTGTGTCCTGAGCAAGTTACTTAGTGTGCCAGTTTGGATTTTCTCAGACATAGACTCTGAGATGCGTTTAGTATGTGTGTGTGTGTGCATGCTATGGCACCTCATTCCAGTACTCTTGCCTGGAAAATCCCACAGACGGAGGAGCCTGGTAGGCTGCAGTCCATGGGGTAGCTAGGAGTCGGACACGACTGAGCGACTTCACTTTCACTTTTCACTTTCATGCATTGGAGAAGGCAATGGCAACCCACTCCAGTGTTCTTGCCTGAAGAATCCCAAGGACGGCGGAGCCTGGTGGGCTGCCCTCTATGGGGCCCGCACAGAGTCGGACACGATTGAAGGGACTTAGCAGCAGCAGCAGCAGTGTGCATGCTAAGTCACTTCAGTTGTGTCCAACTCTTTGTGACCCCATGGGCTGTAGCCCACCAGTCTCCTCTGTACATGGAATTCTCCAGGCAAGAATACTGGAGAGAGTTGCCATTCCCTTCTCCAGGGATCCTCCCAACCTAGGGATCGAACCCTCATCTCTTGTGGCTCGTGTATTGCAAGCGGATTCTTTACTGTTGAGCCACCAGTGAAGCCTGAGTTTAGTGTACAGGTTTTTTATTCTGGTGTGTTATTGGCCTAACAAATGAAAGAAGAAGGCAATAGAAGCAGGACAGGGCAGAGGGACAAGATGGGCAGCCATGAAGTGAAGCTCTGGAGCCTTAAGCAGGGCAAAGAGACACTCGCAGGGGTCAGTCATTGGAGGTGGGTCACCCTGAGGGGGATTGACTTGAGTAGAGGCAGCTCTTTTGGTGGGGCATCCTCGAGGGGCTGGGAGTGGACAGCTCTCTGCCAGCAGCTGGGGCAACAGGCTTTCAGAAGGGGTGACCTGGGTGGCATCATTGTCCAGGATACTTAGCTTCTCTGGACCTCTCTTTCCTAAGAATATTTAAGAATTAAATGAGGTGATACCTGTAAAGTGCTTAAAACTGTATTCATCGTGAAGTGTATACTTGATTATTGCTGTGTACCAGGCAGAGATTAAATAATGAGCCCAGGATCTCCCAGGTGGTAACACAAGAAAGCCCTCCCTGGCCATAGGTGGCTGGGTTTGCCTTACTTCCTACTGGACAACAGTGCTTCCCTGGTCCCTTTTCTTTCCCTCTCCTTTCCTGCTACAGAACTCTCTCCTCCCAAGGCAGGAGATAGATGGGTTCCAGGTTAGACATTTACAACAGGCCTCCTGTTTGCATTTCCTGAGAGAGGAGATAGGTGGGCTCCAGCCTCCTGTTTGCCCTCTGAAATGGAAGTAACAACAGAAACAGAGTAAATGGGTAGTGTTTCTCTCTTTTAAACAATTTGAGAGAATTGTCATGGCAAGGGTAAAAAGGGGCAAAACCCTGTCTGAGTAAAGGATTAAGGGATCTCCACTCCCCCTCCCCATGTTTTGGGACAAGGAAGACACTACGCATATGCAGAAAGGGTCCTTGGGGGTCAAAAAGTCAGGGGATAATGCCAGGCCATAATGAGTCTTGCTCCTCCCAGAAGCCTTTGATTCAAGATCTATTTTGGCCGAGGGGTGCATGCGTACCTAGGGGAGGGTCCCAGGGTAGGTCAGGTGTGGCAAAAGAAACCAGATAATTGGCTAAAGGTAAGCAAAGACTGGGAAGAGTTACTGCACTCCTCCTCACTAGCGGGGACACCCACACCTTTTCTCTCCAAGTATGCATCTCTGCGTTGCTTCTATCTTAACTAAACAAACCATTTCTCTGTGTGATCTCCCACTTATTGTTGAGCTAGTTCTAATGGCAAACCTTGTACCTGCATTTACAGTTTTTGCCTCCATAACAAATACATTTTTCACTGGAGACAAAGATCCAGGGAAAAATACTTTCTGGCCTTTCGCCCTTGCTGGTCTGGTGACTAGAATTCCTGGTTCTCATCCAGGCTACCCAGGTTCAATTCCAGGAAGAGGAATTAAGATCTCATTTCATGCCACTCCTCACTGCTGCCTCATCAAGATCACTCCCACCTACAGCTCCTCTAGCTTGCCACTTGTCTCTAGCGATGGGCTGGAGCATCTAGTTGGGGCAGGAGAGCTGACTAAGTAGTACCTGCCTTGGACTGCTCTCTTAGTCTCCAGACTCACGGTGCCCATGTTTCATCCCCATTCCCCCATTCTCCATTCTTTATATTTCATGTGCCACCCCAGGTCCAGAAGTGCAATGCTAATATCTTATTTGTGGGATAAGATGTTAGTGCTTTCATTTGAAACTTAGATGAATCTGAACTCTAGTTATTTTTGTATTCAAAGACATATATTATACACCTTCTATGGGAAAATATTTTCCTATGCCTCAAATTGACATATGAATGAATAATTAGTAAGCCGAACTGCGTGTATTTTCTTCCTTCTTGAGTTGTAAGTTGAATAGCCAATGAGATGTTTTCCTTACAATTTCTTTTGTCGTAAGTTCATTGATGGGAAAGCTTTGTAGATAAATCACTGTATACATAGTATTGTAGGGAATACAATGAAGTAAAAGAATCTGTATTTTTATAAAGCTTACAGGCTAGGTTAGGGTTATATTACACAATAAGAATTGGAGCTGAATACTCTGTTTATGTGATACTTAATTCCTCTGGGTTTGCAACACAAAATGAAAACTGAAAAAAAAATTTTTTTTTTTAGAGTTTTGGCTTTTTATTTTTAAATTATTATTATTATTATTTTACTTTACAATATTGTATTGGTTTTGCCATACATCAACATGCATCTGCCATGGGTGTACACGTGTTCCCCATCCTGAACCCCCCTCCCACCTCCTTCCCCATACCATCACTCTGGGTCATCCCAGTGCACCAGCCCCAAGCTTCCTGTATCCTGCATCGAACCTGGACTAGCGATTTGTTTCTTATATGATATTATACATGTTTTAATGCCATTCTCCCAAATCATCCCCCTCTCCCTCTCCCACAGAGTCCAAAAGACTGTTCTATACATCTGTGTCTCTTTTGCTGTCTCGAATACAGGGTTGTAGTTACCATCTTTCTAAATTCCATATATATGCGTTAGTATACCATATTGGTGTTTTTCTTTCTGGCTTACTTCACTCTGTATAATAGGCTCCAGTTTCATCCACCTCATTAGAACAGATTCAAATGTATTCTTTTTAATGGCTGAGTAATACTCCATTGTGTATATGTACCACAGCTTTCTTATCCATTCATCTGCTGATGGACATCTAGGTTGCTTCCATGTCCTGGCTATTATAAACAGTGCTGCGATGAACATTGGAGTACACATGTCTCTTTCAATTCTGGTTTCCTAATTGTTGATGTTAAATGCAACATATATACATTATACAGATGAGAAACAGGAATATGACTAATTTATGATAACTAAGTACTCAACCTAATGATGAAATCTATCAGCTGTCCTCAATTCTACCAAAGCTTTCTCTTCATAACTTTTCAGGTTCTCATTCACCCAAGTCATAATGGGTGGAGGGATAAATTTCTACAGCGTCTCTTCTTCTCTTTTCTTCTTCTACAGCCACCTCATTGGAGTCTTTGAAGGAGAAAATGGGCATAAGCATTCCATTCTTTCTTTTCTTTTTAGGGGAAGACATGCTGTCTTGCTCTCTAGCTCAGTAGGTTACTTCCCTCCTCTGTGTTTCTGATTCCTCACATGAGGAGCAGCATTGCTAATAGCATCATAGCATTACAGTGAGGATTAAGGGAGCTCATGCCAGCAGAGTGCTGAGAACAGTGCTGTCACAGAGGGGGTCTCCACAGAATTTAGCTCCTGTTGCTATTTATTTATATTGTTTATTCATTTATGTTCTTTATTGTTTATGATCAAGAATGTGCATATGTGCCAAGAAGTCAGCTAAACTACTCCATGATATTTCTGTCTTGGCATGATTTGGTGCCAAGTGGCCTGCAGGGCCTTGACCTGACACTGCTGCTGCTGCTGCTAAGTCGCTTCAGTCGTGTCCGACTCTGTGCAAACCCATAGACGGCAGCCCACCAGGCTTCCCCATCCCTGGGATTCTCCAGGCAAGAACACTGGAGTGGGTTGCCATTTCCTTCTCCAATGCGTGAAAGTGAAAAGTGAAAGGGAAGTCGCTCAGTCGTGTCCGACTCTTAGCGACCCCATGGACTGCAGCCTACCAGGCTCCTCCGTCCGTGGGATTTTCCAGGTGAGAGTACTGGAGTGGGGTGCCATTGCCTTCTCTGTGACCTGACACTAGCCCATCCCAAAGTTGCATGCCCTAGATGACAGTTTGTAGAGAACAGAGCACACAGTCACAAACAAATATAAACTGATATAACTTCTCCAGCAGTCTTTGTGAGCACTAGTCTTCCCAGGGCCTTCTTCCCCCTTGTGTGCCCTTAGGAGCTTACTGAAACCCTGCTATTTTTGCTTTGAATTGAGCCATCTGACCTTAGTCTGGGAATCCCAAAGCAGTCCATCCACAGTCCCTAAAAGAGCCATGTGCTCTCTGCCTGCACCGTCTTGACTTCCCCACGGGCACCTCCAGGTATGTGTTGTGTACCTTCTCCGGAACCTTTGAGTGATAAGCTTCTCTATTCTGGTTTCCTTGTGATCTTTAGTTGAACTATGGCTCATCATTTGACACTCTAGGGCTCTGCTTAATATGTGTTAATTTAACAAAGTCACAGCAATGTGGCCTGGGGATGAAGAGAAGAATATGAAGCAGGGAGGTAAGAGGAATGGTTCTTTATAGATCACTGGAAGGCTTTCAGTCTAAGATGTTCTTCACACTCTCAGTGGGAACAGATACAGTTAATAACGAAAAGGGCTTCCACATCAGAGAGGAAAGTCAACTGCTGCCCAGCCTCTCCACTTTACCTCAACTATTTGTTTGTCATCTACTAGGCATAGCAGAAGAACTTGGTGCTTGTCCATCATTTTTTAACAGTAAATTTATTACTATTTATTACCAGTAGTAATAAATAAGGTCAGGATGAGAATTTCCCCTTTCCCCTCTGAAGAGAATATAGCCAAGTCCTGCCTGCCTTCTGCTGCACATGCTGGGGTGTCACTCCAGGACCTTGCTCCATATGTGTAAGCTTCACCATCCATTAGACCACTGATTTCTCTGTTGCTGACTCCTAGCTCTTTCTTTGGTCTTGAAGCTGGGTAAGTATAGGCCTCATAGACCTGTGTGGTGCAACCTAACAATTGGCAGAACCAGCCAGGAGACCAAGGAAACTCCCGTGAGAGCTGAGATGTCAAGAAATATAGGACTGGAATGGAGAGTTGCAGGTACTGTCCACTAGCATGTAGGGCATGAGAGTTGCAGGTATAATTCCTGGCTGGCCGACAGCTGACATGCGGGGCCCATAACTTCCCAGGGATGACTCTGAAAGATGTTGTGAGGGAGGAAGGAATTCTGGAGTAGGTGGCTGTCTACTGTTATGTAGACAGGGCCTTGTAGGGGCTGTCCTGGTTTAATGGGAGCTGCCAAGAGATCTAGAGGACAATGGCCTCTAATGGCTCTGGTATTGTATCAAAGTGAGCTTTTTATAATTGGTTAAGCTAGCTTTCTAGAAGGAATTGGTACTTCTATTATGCCTTTGAGATGTAAATGATCTATCTGACCTCTCTGAAACTTTAATCTTCTGTGATCTCTAAGAATAAAGGAGATAAAAGAGATTTTAGGTAAACTCTTTAGAAATAATTGTTTGGGGGAACGTCTATCTAGAATAGTCTCTTTGGATTTTGGTAACTTGAAACTAAAGTTGGAAGAAGAGAATTCATGGGTCATTTTAAATAGGATAAAATATTGGAACATTAATTGCTGAACGGGTCTCAGTTTACCTTCCTTTGGCTGAAGATTGAAGCATTAATTTTTCCAATCAGGAAATCACAATAAGTTGCTTCTTGTTTTTTGCCAGATATTAGGATTTTCAAGGGTTAAGATTATAAACAGTCATAATTCTTGTCACCAGATTTCTTTATTGATTACATTGTGAGCAGGTGTGATCAGGTGTATCTTACTCTTGATACTCTTTGGCTGCTGCTGTCTGCATTGCATTTATGGTATCTGGTTGCAGTTCCCCTCTACACACCTGATCCCAGGGAATTGCAGAAGAGAGGAGGACCAAGATTTTAAGGGTCGTGCAGGGTACATTGGGGTAGAATATATGGTCATGCCACTCAAGGTGGTTGTCCTCTTGCTCTCTGTACATCTTCTGCCCTTCAAATGCCTGTTTCACTTATGCCATTTACATTTGACTGACCTTCCTAAGTACTTGCCCCAGGCCCCAGCTGATGATTGTTTTAATCAACAAGGGCATAAAGGGCATGCCCCTCTGGTGGTTTCCCTGGTAACTAATGAGGCAAAACCTGACGTAAATTCTCTTGTAACTGGTAATCTCCCCTTCCCCTGAAGAGAAGACAGCCACCAAGTCCTGCCCACTGTCTGCTGCACACTGTGGGGTGTCACTCCAGGACCCTGCTACAGACATGTAAGCTCCTCCATCCATTAAACTACTGATGTTTCTGGAGGGGGGAGAAAAGAAAAGGTCAAAACGTGGCAGTGAGAGACACAGTAGTTTGCCACAGTGGTTTGCAATTTGGCCAAATCCCACTTATTTTAGATGAGTGGTGAAACACAAGGTCAAACCTTAATGTTCTTTATTCTTTTGGGAGCTCTAGAATTTATTTCAAATGCTCATTCTGATTTGTGTTTGAAGATTTGGCCATAGTGCTTATTATTGAATTCAAAAAGCCATTGACTGAATGCCTACCGGGTTCATGGTGCAGGAACTTAGTTATTATATCATTTAACCTCATAATAATCCTTTGAGGTAGATGTTATTATCTTGGTTTGATAGATAAGATAGATGTTGCTGGAATTTGAACTTAAGTCTTCCATAATGAGGTCATTTCATGTATTATTAGCACACTGTCTACTACTTTTATGCATTTTAGAAATGCAGAAAATCATCAAGAAGGAAATAAAAATCACCCATAATATGACAACTCAGTATTAACCATTATTTAAATTTTGGAATATTTTCATCCAGTTTTATTGCATTTTATTTAATGTTTACTTTATCCCAAAAAAGTGAACTTCTGCATTCTATATTATTTAAAAACTCATATATGTTATGAAGGGTTTTTTCCCATATTAATAGTTTTATAAAACTTGATTTCTTTTTCTTAAAGGGCTCATTGAAATTATCTGCATTGCTGTGCTTTATTATTATTTTTAAAAAATATTTATTTGGCTGCACTGGGTCTTTTTAGCTGTGGCACATGAGATCTTTAGTTGCAGCCTATGAACAATTAGTTGTGGCATGTGGGATCTAGTTCCCTGACCAGGGATCCAACCCAGGGCCCCTGCATTGGGAGTGCAGAGTCTTAGTTGCTGGACCACCAGGGAAGTCCCCAAAACTTGATTTTAAATAGCCACATTTCATTAGTGGATGAAGAAAGCCCTTATTATTTAAATGTATGTTTCCCATTTTACCTTATTTTAAACAATGATGCCACAAACATCTTTGTGTGTAATTCTTTTGCATGTCTCTCTTTCCTTAGAGTAGAATTGAGAGGAGTCATTCCTGTGTAAGAGGTTATTCTAGTTATCTGTTACTGTGTAACAAACCAACCCTAAACTTAATGGCATTAAATAACCACCATTTTATTATGCTCTTGAATGTCAGAAATTCAGAGAGGACACAGCAGGGGTGGTAGTTTCCTGCTTTGTGAGGTCTGGGATCTCAGCTGGGAGACTCAGAGGATGGGCTCTGCTAGGACTGCTGAATGTTGTTCCTACATGTGGCCACTCGAGCCTGGTGATATTCATCTAGTACTTTTATTCATTGGCTCAGGGTTCCAAGAATATGTCAGTGGCACAAGGCAGGTATATATGGGCTTTATGAACTAGCCTGGAAGGTTCAGTTCAGTTCAGTTGCTCATTCGTGTCCGACCCTCTGTGACCCCGTGAACCGTAGCACGCCAGGCCTCCCTGTCCATCACCAACTCCTGGAGTTCACTCAAATTCATGTCTATTGAGTCCGTGATGCCATCCAGCCATCTCATCCTCTGTCATCCCCTTTTCCCCCTGCCCTCAATCCCTCCCAGCATCAGAGTCTTTTCCAGTGAGTCAACTCTTCGCATGAGGTGGCCAAAGTACTGGAGTTTCAGCTTCAGCATCATTCCTTCCAAAGAACACCCAGGACTGATCTCCTTTAGAAGGGACTGCTTGGATCTCCTTGCAGTCCAAGGGACTCTCGAGTCTTCTCCAACACCACAGTTCAAAAGCATCAATTCTTCGGCGCTCAGCCTTCTTCACAGTCCAACTCTCACATCCATACATGACCACAGGAAAAACCATAGCCTTGACTAGACAGACCTTTGTTGGCAAAGTAATGTCTCTGCTTTTCAGTAGGCTATCTAGGTTGGTCATAACTTTCCTTCCAAGGAGTAAGCGTCTTTTAATTTCATGGCTGCAATCACCATCTGCAGTGATTTTGGAGCCCCAAAAAATAAAACCTGGAAGCTTTATTTACTTGGTATCATTTTTGCTGGTTGAAGCAGTCACAACCCCGCCCCATTTCAGAGAGGAGAGAATGTAGATTCGCTACCTCTCAATGAAGGGAGGGTCAAAGAATTTATATCGGTGTTTTAAAACTACCAGAGAAGATATAAACCACTTGCAAGATTTTGACATATATTATTAGGCTGCCCCTCAGAAATGTTATATAAATCAACATTTTTTCCCCTAGTGGCTGATAGTATACTCTTACCTACTCTGGATATTACAATTTTAACAGATATTTTTCAATTTGATAGGCAAAAGCTAACATATCATGTTGGTATAATTTTCAAATATCTGAATACTAGTGAGATTTTATATGTGTTTTTTTCAGTCACTTGTCAAAATTTTATGTAAATTTTCTGTTTTTTTGCTTCACTTTTCTGTTGGAGTAGTCATCTTTTTCCTCATTAATTGGTAGGTGTTGCATATGTATTAAGACTAAATTAAGGTGTTCTAATTCTAAATTGAGTTCTTTCACCATCATCCCATAGTACACTAGTCAATAAACATTTTTAGTACTATGTGTAAAGGCACTGTTTTCTTGTAATTCAGATTTTGCCTCTTTCAAGCTATGTAACTTGAACAATTAAGATTGGACCCTAGTATCCTCTCCTGTAATATTGGGATAATAATATTCCTATCTCATTTGTTATTGTGAGAATTCATTACTGTCCATGTAAATGCTTAGAAGAAGGCTTATTACATGCTAAGTGTCCAGTAAAGGTAAGTGGTTACTGTTAGTATTATTACTGTCACCATAATGACTAAATATGATACTAAGATATTTGTGAGTATCCTAGTAATTATTTCTATCGTCCAGTTTGTAAGTGTGTAACTGAGGATCTCTAGTCATGTCAAAGCTATTTAGGTTTTGAATTCAAAAGAGTCAGGGTTATTCTAGAAAGATTTTGTCTTTTCTTATTTTATTCTTTTCTTATTTTAAACTTGGTTCTCAAGTTTCCCAAAGGAGGAAAATCACTAACAATACAGGATGGCCTTTGGAGCAGGGTTGTGGGGCATCCATAGTTAATGGGTGAGATGCTTGGAAATGATCACCACTCTTGATTGCCATGCCAATGTAATTAGAAAAATGGCTTGGGGAGGGGCATGCAGTTGTTTGTGAAACTCCTGAGACAAAAACTAAATTTGATGACATTTCCTCTGCCTCTTTCATTTGTCTTTCAATTCCATCAGACCAACTGAGCTCAGAAATGAGCATTGTGGAGTGCCCTGTAGGGCAGCATTGATGAAAGAAAAAAAATAAAACCCTTTTCTATATAAGGATAAGTCCCAAAGGACTCTCATTGCTTTAAATCAGGAGAGGCTATGGAAAGAAGAGGCCAGGGTCTGGGTCTGAATGACCATAGGCAGGGCCCAGTCTCCAGGCTCTCCTTACCTCCAAGTCTGTGCCTTCCTCCCCTGCCCAGCACATCCTCCTCATGTTCTTTCCATTCAGAGCCTCAAGGGGGTGTTGGAGTGCCACGCATTGGCGGATGGGAGATGGGGGATGGGAAGGATGTACCACCCCAGGGCACTGAACATTTGTTGTCTCCAAAGAGGGCTTCTCTGGCTTCAGCCCAGCTGTCCCTGTGTGATAACCACCATGGCTAATACTCCAGTGACGAGCCTCTTTGGGTCTCCGCCTCACCGCCTCTGATCACTGTGAAATATGAGTTAGGGGAGTTTTCTGTAACAAATGCCTGCTTGACTGAGCCCCTGTTCAGGCGTCTGGTGTCAGCACTTGTCCCAGACAGCCGCTTCAGCCGTTCCAGCCAGACAGTGACAGATTCAGCCTCCTGCTTAGACTGTCAGGGGAGTCCACCCCTCAGGCTTGGGCTTGTCACAGGAGCGCCTGGCTGAATCCTGCCAGGGCTCTGGGCTGCACCTGTGCTTCCAAATGTCAGTGGGCATGAGAGCCAGCCATTTTTCACCACCCTTCCTGTCAAGGTCAATTGGCCTGATGGGGGAGGGGACCTCCAGAACTGAGATAGACCTGCCTCTTTGCTCCTGCATCATCAGGCAGACCTTTTAATACCAATGGCCCAGGACTTGCCAAAGAAGGCATTTGAGGGTATCTTGGGTAAATTAAAAGAATTTAATTGATGGACTGGAGATAATTAGTCAGGCAAGTTTACTTCTTTGAAACATCTTTTCCAAGTTCTGTTTAACATTATCTGGTGAGTCTTGGTTGATATGGAGGGAAGAACAAAGCTAGTCACAGGTAGTAGGAAGGAAAGGGTTCACATTAGTGGCCACTCTTGAGATTCTGCCAGGGTTGGCCATATGGTGATCATAATGATGATTTATAAATCAGAAATTGTAATCTGATGGCCCATGGATTGAATTTGGCACAAAGGATTTTTGTTTGGCCTCTATTGTTCATTTGTTTTTCATAGAACTTGATGCTGATATTTAGAATTCAGAATATTTTACATACAAATGTGATTTCAGGCTTTTAAAAAACCAAGCTCTGGCAACACTGGGCTTATGTTCTTATATACGGAGGACTGAAGTAAACCATGTTGCTGCCACTGCTCACTTTAGAAAGGGCATGAACTCGTTTGTCGCAGTCTTCCCCTTTCCCAACCTGCTTCTCTTATTTCCATTATATGGATGATCCCTGTACTTGTGTTGGTGATCATTGGTATAAGTGCTGAGCTTCAATTCCATACTTAATATTTAATGAACTCTGTCTAATAAGATTTATCTCCCCCACTGAGATGATATGTGATGAGGCATTGCTTGAACTATCATGATTTAAATGCAATGAATAATAAGGATGAAAAATAGTGGTACATATACACAATGGAGTATTACTCAGCCATTAAAAAGAATACATTTGAATCAGTTCTAATGAGGTGGATGAAACTGGAGCCTATTATACAGAGTGAAGTAAGCCAGAAGGAAAAACACCAATACAGTATACTAACACATATATATGGAATTTAGAAAGATGATAACAATAACCCTGTGTACAAGACAGCAAAAGTGACGCTGATGTATGGAACAGTCTTATGGACTCTGTGGGAGAGGGAGAGGGTGGGAAGATTTGGGAGAATGGCATTGAAACATGTAAAATATCACATATGAAACGAGATGCCAGTCCAGGTTCAATGCACGATACTGGATGCTTGGGGCTGGTGCACTGGGACAACCTGGAGGGATGGTATGGGGAGGGAGGAGGGAGGAGGGTTCAGGAGGGGGAGCACATGTATACCTGTGATGGATTCATTTTGATGTTTGGCAAAACTAATACAATTACGTAAAGTTTAAAAATAAAATAAAATTAAAAAAAAAGAAAAAGAAAAATAGTGGTTTTATTGATATCTGAAAATTGTAGTTCACCATTGCTAGGCCTTAGCTCTTGACTTTAGCTCTTGACATATGTTCCATAAATGATAAACTCTGGGACAAGTTTGGTGTTTCTACTGAAAGAGAAAGAGAAATGCAGTAACAAAACTACTACATCATCTAATTTTTAATCTTAATGAAAGTGCTTCCAAGTTAGTGAAATGGTTTCCTTTCCATGAACGAGGATATGGGGTCAGAGTTAAGAACCTTTCTCAATGCTTTAAAGCCTGAAATTAAGGGGACTTGGGCTTATATTTATATAAAAGTACTTATTCTCCTCTACAAGAAATTGTCCAACACAATGGAATTCTGTGGCATCTATTTAGGCTAAAAGTCAAATATTGCTGAAGAGATAATGTATACTAGCTTTATCAAATAGGCTGCATTTGGACTTTAGAAGCATGTGTTTAAAAGCTTTGTTTTTAAAAAATGAAAATACCTTATTCATGCTGAGGATTTTTTCCTTAATTTCTTTTAACTCACATGATATGCAGATCGAAATGGTGCTTTACTTTTTCATTTTTATAATGAAATATTAGAGCAAACACATAAGAGTACTTGCTATGTGTTTATACTGATTACCTTATTTAACACTCTCAACACTCATACAAGATACATAAAATATTATCCCTATTTTATAGACGAGAAGACTGAGGCACAGAGAGAGAGTGCTGAGAGACTTCAGTAAATAACTTGCTAAACCATTGTGTATGTTGGGGTCAGAATCAGTACAGCTTAGCTTTCTACCTTTCTAACTCTTGATGAATACAAGCTAAAATATTGGACATGCAATAACCACTGTCTTTCTATCATCTACAGAGCTATGCCAATCAGCTTTCTCCTGTTCTCCAAGGGTAAAATCACAAAAGCCCCTTGTTGGTTTGTTTGCCCAAATAGAAATTTTGAAAGTGTTTCCATAAATGATGGCTTAGAAGGTCATTAGCAGTTCTGATAGTTTTAAATAAATTGTGTTTTGAAATGATTGCTTTGGGATGGGTCTCTTATGGTTAAGTGTTATATTGTGGGAATTGTCTGAATTTTCAAATATAATGCATTTTATTGATCATAAGAAGAAAATGTTTTGGATGATAATAATTCCACTGTTCTAAGTTTGCTGTTTGAAGTCTGCATAGATTGGGTTAGTTTAAATGTTTGAAGTATTTGAATTGAATGCATTTGGGGTATAGGAAAGTGATTAAGTCCTCTCTGTCCCTGTTGTTGAGGGACCTTATGGGGCTGCATTGCCCAGCTTCAAGTGGAGAAGTTAACCTGGAATGCGTTTGAGGGTTTAGCTCCTGATGATTGCCTTTGAAGAATTTCTTGCAGCCATTTGCTCTTAAGGCACTTGGAGGCTGGTCTATGTCTTTTGGAACTTACCAAGTGGCTCAGTGGTAAAGAATCTGCCTGCCAATACAGGTGATGTGGGTTGGGAAGGTCCCCTGGAGGAGGAAATGGCAACCCACTCCAGCATTCTTGCCTGGGAAACCCCATGAACAGAGGAACCTGGCAGGGTTCATGGAGTCACAAAGAATTGGACATGACTGAGCACTCACGCACTATGTCTTTTGGGGCCCAGAACCCAGTAACAACTCTAACCGTCTGTGGTCCAGAGAACACATGAGAAACAGTTTTGTTAGCCCGCCTTTCCTATTATTCCTTCCCACATTCCTGGGCTAAGTTGGGATCTGAGAAGTGTCCATGAAGCTTATATGCATACAACCACACAACTGGCTACTGTGCATTCCCTTGTTGTGACCAAAGTATTTTTGTTTGGGGGCGTAAGTAGGTAGAAACTGACCTGAGCCTTTCACGATAAAGGCATTATGAAACCTCTCACTGCAGATTTAAATGGTAGCCATCTGACATAATCTCCTATCCTCTCTAGAGATAGAATGGATTCAAATAATCAGGAAAGCCATGCTTGCACAGGTTTTATCTCTGCTGGTTCAGTAGAATCAGGGCTGAACCTAGTAGTTTTTTGTGCTGTTACATGCTGTGTTTACTTGTGAGCTACCTTCCCCTGAAATATCCTATGACTCAATATTCCCAGGTTAATTTCAGGCTTTTTCTAGTTGCTTTCCTTCTGTATGCCCCAGGATGATTTTCTTTAAAAACCACCTATATCTTTAGCTGTCACTTAAAAGCTGTTGACTCCTAAAGAAAACAACTTCAGACCTTTTCTTTCCCCAAGCTTGGGTCCTTTATTGCCTACTGCTTGTGGAACCCATCCATGTAGATATTCCACTGGCTTCTCAAAAGCAACAGGCTTTAAACTAAGCTGATTATCTTCCTCAGAACTGTGCAAAAAAGATCTTCATGACCACGATAATCACAATGGTATGATCACTCACCTAGAGCCAGACATCCTGGAATATGAAGTAAAGTGGGCCTTAGAAAGCATCACTATGAACAAAGCTAGTGGAGGTGATGGAATTCCAGTTGACCTATTTCAAATCCTGAAAGATGATGCTGTGAAAGTGCTGTACTCAATATGCCAGCAAATTTGGAAAACTCAGCAGTGGCCACAGGACTGGAAACGGTCAGTTTTCATTCCAATCCCAAAGAAAGGCAATGCCAAAGAATGCTCAAACTACCGCACAATTGCACTCATCTCATACGGTAGTAAAGTAATGCTCAAAATTCTCCAAGCCAGGCTTTAGCAATACATGAACCGTGAACTTCCAGATGTTCAAGCTGGTTTTAGAAAAGGCAGAGGAACCAGAGATCAAATTGCCAACATTTGCTGGATCATCGAAAAAGCAAGAGAGTTCCAGAAAAACATCTATTTCTGCTTTATTGACTATGCCAAAACCTTTGACTGTGTGGATCACAATAAACTGTGGAAAATTCTGAAAGAGATGGGAATACCAGACCACCTGACCTGCCTCTTGAGAAACCTATATGCAGGTCAGGAAGCAACAGTTAGAACTGGACATGGAACAACAGACTGGTGCCAAATAGGAAAAGGAGTCCATCAAGGCTGTATATTTCACCCTGCTTATTTAACTTCTATGCAGAGTACATCAGGAGAAACAGTGGGCTGGAAGAAGCACAAGCTGGAATCAAGGTTGCCAGGAGAAATATCAATAACTTCAGATATGCAGATGACACCACCGTTCTGGCAGAAAGTGAAGAGGAACTAAAAAGCCTCTTGATGAAAGTGAAAGAGGAGAATGAAAAAGTTGGCTTAAAGCTCAACATTCAGAGAACAAAGATCATTGCATCTGGTCCCATCACTTAATGGCAAATAGATGGGGAAACAGTGGAAACAGTGTCAGACTTTATTTTTCTGGGCTCCAAAATCACTGTAGATGGTGACTGCAGCCATGAAATTAAAAGACGCTTACTCCTTGGAAGGAAAGTTATGACCAACCTAGATAGCATATTCAAAAGCAGAGACATTACTTTGCCAACAAAGGTTCATTTAGTCAAGGCTATGGTTTTTCCAGTGGTCATGTATGGATGTGAGAGTTGGACTGTGAAGAAGGCTGAGCACCGAAGAATTGATGCTTTTGAACTGTGGTGTTGGAGAAGACTCCCGAGAGTCCCTTGGACTGCAAGGAGATCCAAGCAGTCCATTCTAAAGGAGATCAGCTCTGGGATTTCTTTGGAAGGAATGATGCTAAAGCTGAAACTCCAGTACTTTGGCCACCTCATGGGAAGAGTAGACTCATTGGAAAAGACTCTGATGCTGGGAGGGATTGGGGGCAAGAGTAAAAGGGGACAACAGAGGATGAGATGGCTGGATGGCATCACTGACTCGATGGACATGGGTTTGAGTGAACTCCAGGAGTTGGTGATGGACAGGGAGGCCTGGCGTGCTGTGATTCATGGGGTCGCAAAGAGTCGGACACGACTGAGCAACTGAACTTAACTGAACTGATCTTCTCTGCTCCTCTTTCTGTATTTTTTACTTGTGTTCAGTGTATCAAACATCATTATGTATAAATTCTGACTCATTCAATGTAGGATGGTATGAGGAATTGACATTGTTTGCAAATACCTGTAGTGGTTTTGATGTTTGTGGTCCACATACAACACTGAGAAAAGCAGCTTAGTGAATGCCTCTCTTTCCACCTCATCACATGAACTAGAAACCTTGGAATCATCCTAAACTCGTCTCTTCAGCTCAACTCACACCACAAAGGGCTGCTGTGTCCTATCAATTCCGTTTCCTCAGTGTGTTTTAAGTCAGCCCCTTTCTCTTTGTTCCCACTACTGCCTGCTTTACTCTATCCTAGTTCATCCCAACCGAATCTTTCTTCTTGTATCACTCTTGTCTCCATTAATTTACTTTCTCCAATGCCATAAGGGTGATCATTCGAAAAGGCAAATATTGTATTGCTACTTCCATTCTCGAACATTTTCAGTGACTTTCTATTCTAAAGGATAAAGGTAAATTTTTAGCATGGCATATGAATTCTTTCAGCATCAGGCCCTAGCATATGCATTCAACTTTGTCTCTCTGTCAGTCTCTTATTTCAACCCATATTCCAAATACATTAAGCCATTTGTAAGCCTGAATTTTTTTTTTTCTATAGTATCCTCCATGCTAGACAGTCTTTGTGCTTCAAACACCCTTCCTTTTCTTTGGCTGGCCCAATTTTACTCTGTCATCTGGTGAATCAAGTTTAGCTTTTCCAATTTGGTGAAGACTTCCATGACCTTGGCGGACTGACTTAAATATGTCTCTGGTTAAATTTCTTTAGAACTCTGTGTCTATAGATAGCAGAGCATTTCTTGCAGACTGTGGTGTTTACTGGTTTACTTCTTTGAAACTAGAATGTGACTTTGTGTCCAATACCTATCACAGTGCCTGGCATTTAGTAGGGATATAAGAGATACTTAAGAATGAATAAATGGCCAAATATTTTTAAACACTTTGGAAAGACTGTAGTCACATTGATACTCAGTGTGTGGAGAAATGTCCTTTCATCATGGCCTTTGCAACACAAGTGACTCTCTTGCATTAGCAATGGAAGGTTTCCATTAGTTTCATTTTGGTTCCTCCCAGGGTCCAGAGGGATATGTGAAGATCAACGTATTACTTTGTTACCCTTCCCAAAGTTGCTTTTGCAATATCTATGTTCTTAGAATACACAAAAGCTGATGTTCCATTGCTAAAATCAAAATCCAAGCAGAGCCTCCAAGTTGATTTTAAGGTGTGTATTTCAAACCTAATTTGTACCAAATCAAATGGAAATTTCAAGGAGGCTGCTTTCAGTTCAGCATAGCAGTTGGATATTCCAGAGCAAGAGGGTGGGCAACTTCTTGTTACTGGAACTCACACAGAAGCCAGATATTGTAAAAATGATTCCTCCTTTTGGATGGAAGTGTGGGGTCAATCGGAGAAGGCAATGGCACCCCACTCCAATACTCTTGCCTGGAAAATCCCATGGACGGAGGAGCCTGGTAGGCTGCAGTCCACGGGGTTGCTAAGAGTCGGACACGACTGAGCGACTTCACTTTCACTTTTCACTTTCATGCATTGGAGAAGGAAATGGCAACTCACTCCAGTGTTCTTGCCTGGAGAACCCCAGGGATGGTGGAGCCTGATGGGCTGCCGTCTATGGGGTCGCACAGAGTCAGATGCAGCTGAAGCGACTTAGCAGCAGCAGCAGCAGCAGTGGGGTCAATGGCAACTTGCTTATCCAAACATTGTGTTCTCTTGTTTCTTATGAAGTATAATCCGCATTCGACAGGGTTTATTGAGCCACTATAATGACCCTGGAGTTGTGTCACAGGCTTTGTATACAAAGATGAGCAGGTCACTGTTCCTGTCATAGAAGAGACCAACATCTAAACAAAAAAACCTACTCTTAGAAGTCCCTTGCTGATAATTTCTCAAAGTCCTCTTTCACATCAAACAAATAAGAACAGAGTTGGAAGGCAGGATGAAAGAAACTTCTGTTTTCTGTTGTGAGGAAAAAAAATTTCTTAAGGAAAGCTGACATCTGCAGTGTTTTAAGTGAGAATGTACCAGTGCTCTGGAGACACCTCATTTTGTTTTCTTAAAAAAAGAGCATTTCAGAGGGTAGGTATGTTTGTTTGATATAATAAAGGTTACCCTAGAAAAATTTGTGTTCACAGAACTAATGTGACTTCTTTCCAACTGGGGCCTGTGGATGGAGGGCAGGGTGGAAAAACTGCCTCATGCAGAACTAGACCAGGAAGGGCTAGGGAGTGGGCTCAGGGTCTTTTTGAGAGCAACCCCAGCAGAAAGATGTGATCAAGTGAAGTACTAAGTAGGACCTAGTAGGGGGTATCTTTGCTTAATTGAAAATTGCATCATCTGCAACTGAATCCTATTTCAGATTTTAAAAGTATGCCATCTCTCTCGTTTAAAAATCATTTGTATGAAAGAATGTGAAATGGTAACTTTAAATAAAGGGGAAGGAAGTAGAACAACTGATTATTTTTCTTAGCCCCTTATAAAACTTATTTGATTATTTATGATTTTTTCCCTCAGAGAGCAATAATTCTATTGTTTTCCCCATAAAGCACATATATGTCATTGATGACTTGGCTGCAGATTCTTTCTGTAAATAGAGTATTCCTTGAATATGACATTAGCCATTCAAACATCTGGCGTTTACGGGATATTTTTGGAGGCAGAGTTGTCTGTTTCTTCCTACGCTAAGAAGCAGGACACATCTAAGTTTTCCAGCATCACTGTCTCCTGAGGCAAGCTGTTTTTTCAGTTACTGTGGGCGATTAGATGATGGAAGGCAAGAACCTTTGCAGGCCTTGAAGTAGGCCTAGAGGAACAAACCGTGCAACTGCCCCTCACCCGGCGGCCAGGAGAGCTTCTATCAGGGGGTGGAACTTTTAGAACTTAGAAAAGCCTCAGAGAGATTATTTGAACAGGGGAACTTAAACCTTTTAAAAATTTATGAAAATTTTAACTCTCATTTTTGTCAATACCAGAAGCCAGGAGCTGGGTTCAGTAGGACTTTGGATAACTTTATTAAGATCGATCACTCTGGACTTCCTACTGAACTGAAAGGGTAATGTAACATCCCTCCTTCTTGGAGGGACCACACCCTCAACCAGCTAGTGCTGAACAGTCAGGGACTCCCGGTTATTCCGCCTCGGTTCAGGACCAGCAGCCAGCTAACTTCTCTCTGCTCACGTGTCTGCAGCATGGAAAGAAGCTGGAAGTTGAATTCAGCTTCCAGATGGAATATTTATAAAGTCCAGTCACTTAATTTCACCAACTGCTGCAATTTGGATTATAATATACTGTTAAAATAAATCTCCATAGGAAGCAAATGTGATGATTATAGTATCATCATATATCAATTTGTCATAAATTACTCAGTAAATCACCTATAGAACTCAGAGAGGCAAACCCTAGATTTGTCTTGTTGTGCTTAATTGTGCTAAACCATAAAGGGGTTTTGAGGGTACTGCAATGGCACAGTTAGTCTGGTTGTCGATGTCCATCCTGAAATTTCAACACAGAATAAGAATAATTAAAGAACAGTGTGCGTGGGTCTCTACATACTATGATAAGCCCCATGTATGGGCATGTGTTCTTAGTCCTGTCTGACTCTTTTCGACCCTGTGGACTGTAGCCTTCCAGGCTCCTCTATCCATGGAACTTTCCAGGCAAGGGTATTGGAGTGGGATGCCATTGCCTTCTCTAGGGTACCTTCCTGACCCAGGGATCAAACCTGCATCTCCAAATTGGCAGGTGGCTTCTTTACCACTGTGCCACCCTACAGAATAGGTTAAAGATGGGGTTTCCTTTAACCTCCAATTGTACTATTGAATTTTAGTTTCAATTGAGGCTAGAGTCTTAAGGATCTCAATCTCCAAAGAAGAAATTATACCCTTTAGAGTGAATTCTTGATTTTTTTTTTTTTTTTTTTTTGGTGTTCATGAGCTTTTGTGGTGAATTTAGGAAACTAGGTTTTATTCAGGTTGGGATACTGATTGTCAACCAGGAAATCACTTAAGTTCTATGGGCACCATTCCCTTATCTTTAAAGGAGAGAAAGTGAATTGGATACTTTATTTATTCTTGATCCAAAGTTATAAGGAAGTCCTTTACTCACTTTGATACTGATTCACTTTCCTGTCATTCATTCATTCAATAGATATTTAGAGTATGTACTTAAGTTTTAAGTACTATGGTAGGTTAAGGATACCCCTATATTGGTGAATAGCATAGCCTTGCTTCCAAGCAGCCCAACATATATTATGTATGTGGAGAGTAAGGGTGATAACTGATACAGATGAACCAATAACAAGTATACAATGTACTGCATAATTATGAAGTATTGGGTGCCTTGGAAATGCAAAGGTTGGATAACTCACTTAGTCTTTGAGGTTAGAATAGATAAAGATGGTTTCTAAGAGGTAATGACATTGAAATTCGGCCCTGAAAGAGTTCTGTTGAGCAAGAGGATGAGGGTTTAGAGCTGCACATTGGGTCATATTCAGAGGAAAAGGCTTTGCACCAGGATTGATAGAACAAGGGAGAAAAAAGAGAGAATTAAAATGTTCTTATGGGACTAGAGGGAATTCACCATGATAGGTACAGCCTGGAGAGGAAGGGGGAAATGGCAGGAGACTGCTGGAAAGTGGGATGAGGGCAGATCATGAAGTATATTGTACTTTAGAAGAAGGGAATTTGGATATTATTGTGAAGACTGGCAGGGAAATGGGAGCCTTTGAGGCAGTAGAGTGAAGTCACCAGCACTTTGCTTTAGAAGGATCTTTGACTGCTGTGTGGGGCTTGGCTGAGAAACACTGGACTGGAGGGCAAAAACCAGTCGAGATGCTTCCATTTCTTGACAGGGCCACCAGCTGTGTAATTGGAGGAGTTTTCCAGGCTGGCGGATGTGGATCCTGACGCTGCTGAGCTAGGAGTGAGTGATGAGAGGACACCAGATGCTGCTCTCTAAAGCGGGGCCCCCACTGTGAGGGCCTCAGCAGGCCAGAGAGGAGCTCCTCACCGCTTCTTCTGAGTAAGGCACAATCTCGTGTCCAGATTGGGGCTGGCAGTTGCAGGCTCGCCAGGAATGGAGAGAGAGAGCCAACTCCCTCACAGGCTGATAGGAAGGAACTGAAGCTCCACGGGACACCATCAGTCAGGATTTGCTCATTGTCTGGCTGAGGTGTCCAAACAAGGCCATCCATATGCCCTGCAGTTTCTGTCCATGCCCTTGAATGACCTTGTCACTCTCAGCGTGTACTTTGTTGACTCACATGATACTTGGACTTGCCAAAGAGTGTGCAAACTCCTCCTGTGTTGAAAGCAGACATCTTGGTTCATGCTTGCAAAGGGCTGCAGGGCCCTGGACAAGGGACTACCAGACACCCACGCAGATGATGCAGGGCTACCAAGGAAAACAGGCCTGGCTGTGTAGCTCAGGGCCCTTTGAGACTAGGTAGACAGAATAAGTGCATATACATGAGAACACAAGTATTTGGCAGCTGTACCATATCCCATTCACATGTGGAGAGCAGAAAGTCCAGTGAGATGGGCTGGGGTTGGGGGAGGAGGGTGCTAGTCTCTCTGCTCACAAAAACCAGTGCGTGTGCCTCTTCTTTGCTGTGCTTTACTTTTGGGCCTCAGGCCTAACCACGTTGTCCATGCTTTAGTCTGTGTGAGGCCCATGGAAGGCCCATGCTTTCTATGACTATGGTATCTTGGATTGCATTTTGTCTGTCACCATCACATATGACTGTATGTTTAACTTCCTCAGTGGATTGTGATTCCTTAGAAAAAGCAAATGCACTTATCCATCCTGGTTTTCCTGGACACTAAGCAGGATGGGTGTCTTGTACCCCCTACACACCCAATAAATGCTTCTTGGAATAAAAGGAACTATAAGCCAAGTATTTAGGTTTGGTCACTCAACTATTAAGAGTTTAAGATATAAGGGAGATCCTGTAGTCAGGGTAGCTGCCATCAGTCTTGTGATTTAAATTATTGGATTCTAAACTTTGGTGGTTTCAAGATAGATGAAATCCTAGACACAGAACAGTTTCTGGGGGGCTCAACAATAAAGCACTGCCTGCAATGCAGGGACTATCTACAACGTAGGAGATGTGGGTTAGATCCCTGCGTCAGGAAGATTCCCTGGTGAAGGAAATGGCAACCCAGTCTAGTATTCTTGGCTGGAAAATCCCACAAACAGAAGAGCCTGGTGGCCTACAGTCCATGAGGTCACAACAGTCAGACACGACTTAGTGACTAAACCACCGCCACCACCACCCCCACAGCCCACAGCAACCGACAGATCTATGAAAAACAGAGTTTCACGTGTTCACGGTATCCCTGGAGACCACTCACTGCTCATTAGTCATCATCTCACAGCCTGTCCCCCCCACACCAGGCCTCAGTGTCAGATTCTGTGCTCAGTGCTTCATATTTGACATATCTTAATTCTCATCACATCCTGGGAAAGCAGTATTCTATTTTTAAGATGTGGACAACTAGGCTCACGGGGATTACATCCTTTATTCAAGTTTAAGTCTCATTAGAGCTGATACTCAGATCAAAGATCTGCCTGATGCCAAAGCTCTTCTCCTTTCATTACGCAGCTCACTGGTTGTGTTGATGGGAATGAATAGGCGGACCAGCTTCATTGGATTGGCCCTGGAGGACCAAGAATAGGCATGTGTGTGCAGGGATTTGCTTCCTGGAAGATGCCACAACAAGTGGAGAACTACCACAAATTCCATAAACTCTCTCCTTCTAGCCCAGGGATAATGACAGATGGTCACCGTGACTTCCAGGTATGTGCAAGTATGATCTTGAACAAAAGGAAGACAGACATGATTGTGGCAGAGGGGCCATTTCTGGGCAGGACAATAGAAAGCAATAGTGTGTGTGTGTTAGAGCAGGGGGTTGCTGGCTGCAGGTCTCTTGGCCCTCTGGCTGACAGCTAGAGCGACATAAACAGCAACCTTACAACTTGGTGAGTGTGTTTGGACTCTGTGTAAGGTGACCTGAACAGGTGGTACCTGGTCTCTATCACATTGTTACATTTATGCTACAAACTTATTTTAGGGGAACAGAGAACTGTTTCTCTGCATGGTTTACCCAGATTGGAAGAGTTTGAGGGGAGAAGCAGCAGGTATAGAAGACAGGAAGTGTAGAAACAGCAAGAGATAAAGCAATCAAAGAGCCACTAATTACTAACATTGTTGAAATAGTCTGTGTTTCAGTTTCTGAGACAGCAGATACAATCATTCTTTCCTCTGCGTGTCTTGGGTCCATGGAAAAGATAGTATTCTCAAATGTGCTTGAAGTTTGTCAGAGCTGTGTGGACTGATGGTGTTATCACTATAGTGTAGCAATTTTTATTCTGCCAACCACTCTGGTACTTTAAACACAGTCAAGAAGTTGAGACACAATTTTCAAAAATTCTAAAGTTTTTGTTGGGAGAGTAAAATATGCTCTTTAATGCCTCATTTATAATTCTAGAGAAAGTTATCCTTTCTCCCCTGTGGACTATGTTTTGGAAGATGAAGGTAGAATTACAGAGCTGAGCACACAGCATTGATTTACCTGTTTTCATTATTTTTTCTTTGTGGGAGGGAGATGGCAATTTTGCTTAAAAAGGGTCTGGAAAACAACCCCCCCCCCCCACAATCTAATTAAAGGCATTTTCCTGGTGATGTTAGACAGAATTTCTTAGAAATCTTTGCCACTGGCAGAAGAAATGGCTGGAATTTTTTAAGGTAATCTATCAACAGCACTGAATTGTTTTTACCTGCAAAGTGAGTGTACAGTAATCCCTTTCATCCTGGCAGGTTTAATTCATCCAGTGAGGCTGTGAGTGGTCACTTTCAGATATGGCTCTTACATGATCAAGGCCTGCTGTGACAGGGAGAAAACAAAAAAGATAAATTGTGGTCATGCAGCAGAACAAATGATTATAGCCCTACCTGGCTTCACTACTCTTCCCCCTAACAAAATAAGTGCTATGAGAATTGATCTGTTTACAGAAAGACAACTTCAGAGCATAATGACCCATTCCTGGCTCACCACGTACTCTAGACTCATTAAACCCATGTCAGTCTTTGGTCTCCTTTGTTGAAAAAGCTCTCAGTAGCACTACTGGCTGAAACGACTCAAATTAGTAACTTGGCTTTTAAGAATCTCCATTGTTTTGTTGGTATCTGCACAACTCATTTAACGGAGTTAAATCAAATAAAATTGCACAAGCATTAACCTTACCAAACAAAGAAATGTGCAACAAACTTTTTGATTGAATTTTGGCTGCATTTTTCAAATGGTATCTCTTATCTTGAAGTCCTTTTCAGTCTGAATAAAACCTATAATTCTGAATGGCAGTAGTTATAGCAACCAGAGCTTATTTGGATCAATCCTTATGGGTAAATGTCCTTCTATGGCCTGAGTTTGAAATGTTCAGTTTGTCCTCTTTTTCTATAGAGTTCAGTAATCAACAAATTTCAGACATAGGTTTTAGGGGGAGAAAAGTTGTGATCCTGAGATGTGAAATATCTCAAAATAAAGTTTTACTCTAAGATCACAATGGGGTGTTTCCTTTCCATTCTCTTGCAATCATTAAAACTGTTCTTAGCTAAGAACACTACATAGGAGTGGCAAAAATGTGAACTTCTGGCTTTATGTTGTAATAAGTTCAGTGAGATGGGAATATCAGACCACCTGACCTGCCTCTTGAGAAATCTGTATGCAGGTCAGGAAGCAACAGTTAGAACTGGACATGGAATAACAGACTGGTTACAAATAGGAAAAGGAGTACATCAAGGCTGTATATTGTCACTCTGCTTATTTAACTTATGTGCAGAGTACATCATGAGAAATGCTAGACTGGAAGAAGCACAAGCTGGAATCAAGATTACAGGGAGAAATATCAATAACCTCAGCTATGCAGATGACACCACCCTTATGGCAGAAAGTGAAGAGGAACTAAAGAGCCTCTTGATGAAAATGAAAGAGGAGAGTGAAAAAGTTGGCTTAAAGCTCAACATTCAGAAAACGAAGATCATGGCATCTGTTCCCATCACTTCATGGGAAATAGATGGGGAAACAGTGGAAACAGTGTCAAACTTTATTTTTTGGTGCTCCAAAATCACTGCAGATGGTGATTGCAGCCATGAAATTAAAAGACGCTTACTCCTTGGAAGGAAAGTTATGACCAACCTAGACAGCATATTCAAAAGCAGAGATATTACTTTGCCAAAAAATGTCCATCTAGTCAAGGCTATGGTTTTTCCAGTGGTCATGTATGGATGTGAGAGTTGGACTGTGAAGAAAGCTGAGTGCCGAAGAATTGATGCTTTTGAACTGTGGGATTGGAGAAGACTCTTGAGGGTCCCTTGGACTGCAAGGAGATCCAACCAGTCCATCCTAAAAGAGATCAGTCCTGGGTGTTCATTGGAAGGACTGATGCCAAAGCTGAAACTCCAATACTTTGGCCACCTCATGCGAAGAGTTGACTCATTGGAAGAGACTCTGATGCTGGGAGGGATTGGGGGCAGGAGGAGAAGGGGACGACAGAGGATGAGATGGCTGGATGGCATCACCGACTGATGGATATGAGTTTGAGTGAACTCCAGAAGTTGGTGATGGACAGGGAGGCCTGGCGTGCTGTGATTCATGGGGTTGCAAAGCGTTGGACACGACTGAGTGACTGAACTGAACTGAAGTTCACTGAGAGCCTGGAATAAAGAATGCATCCATGATATCATCAGATAAGACATTTTTATGCTTCAAAGGGCACTACTAAGAAAGTGAAAGGACAATCCATAGAATGGGAGAACCATTTCAAAAATTGTACATCTGATATAATATTTACATATAGATTATATAAATAATTATAATTCAATAATAGAAAGACAAGTCAGTTAAAAAATAAAAGGTCAGAATAGACATTTTTCCAAAGAAGATATACAAATGGCCAATTAGATTTGAAAAGATGTTCAGCATTATTAGCCATCAAGGAAATGCATTTCAAGACTACAGTGAGATACTACTTCATACTCATGAGGATGACTAAAGTCAAAAAGACATAATTGGAGAAAATTATAATTCAAAAAGGTCCATGAACCTCAGTGTTCACTGCAGCACTATTTATAATAGCCAAGACATAGAGGCAACCTAAGTGTCCATCAACAGAGGAATAGATAAAGAAGATGTGGTATGTGTATATATGCATACACACACACTATGGACTATTACTCAGCCATGGAAAAGAATGAAATAATGACATTTGCAGCAAGGATGGACCTAGAGCTTGTCATGGTGAGTGAAGTAAGTCAGAGAAACAATTATCCTGGGATATAGCTTATATGTGGAATCTAAATATGATACAAATAAACTTATTTACAAAACAGACATAAACTAACAGACACAGAAAACAAACTTATGTTTACCAAAGTGGAAAGTGGAGAGTGATAAATTGGGAATTTGGGATTAATAGATACACACTGTTATAAGTAAAACAGATAACCAACAAAGACCTACTGTATAGTACAGGGAACTATATTCAATATCCCATAGTAACCTATAATGGTAAATCATCTAAAAAAGAATATGTATGTATAACCGAGTTACTTGGCTATATACCTGAAACTAGCAGAACATTGCAAATCAACTATATGTCAATAAAAAATTTTAAAAATATATAATGACAAGTGGTAATGAGGAGGTAGAGAAATCAAAATCTTCATAAATTTCTGGTGAAAATGTAAAATGATGCAACTGCTTAAGCAAACAGTTCGTCAGGCCTTCAAATGGTTAAGCAGAGAGATTTTTAAAAATCAACTGGAAATCTTGAAGGGAAAAAAATGCAATATTATAAGTGAACCCTTCATACTCCTGATTTGACCAAGCACAGCTAAATCCCAAAATTGGGTGAGATGACACAGAAGAATTATCTTTCAATGCTTTATGCCTTTGTAACCAAGGAACGCATTTTGTGGGAAATGTGGTAGTTTCTAAGTAATTCCTGTAATGGCCAAAGCAGGTAGTGCAGAGACTTGAAACTAAAAAGGAAAAAAAACAAAAACGAAAACAACAAACAACAGAGGAAAAGACCCATTTCTAAAGTGCAAGAAGCCTTTGAATCTGATGTTTTTGTTCCACCTGATTCCAGGGCTGGTAGTGACTTTCTGTGGGCCTGTTTGTCTGTTGTTGGAAGATAAAGAATCAAAGCTCTGCCCATGGCTACTTTCCTTAAAACTGCACCTTACTGAAGGGTTTTGTGTGTCAACTGTCTCTGTAGTGTGCATGGGATAGACATTGTCAGAAAGAAAGTATGACAGTCTACAGGCTGAGGCAACATTGGAAACTATCCAGCCATCCTGCAGAGCATGCACAAAAGAAATGTATAAAGCAGGGCTTTATTTTGAAAGGAAATCCTTAAGGGAACACGTTTTAAAAATTCTTTAAAAAGTCTTTGTTTGGCACATGAAAGTGAAACTACATGGGGGAAGACGAAGAAGTTAGACACAGCTGAAGTCCAAACTTCAGGGCAGTGCCTGTTTTTCATTCTTCCTCATTGTCTTCCTCATTGGATCAGCTTTCCATTCACTACCTTAGTGATTGATGAAGGAGAAAAAGGAACCTCAGAAGAAAAAGACATATAAGGTTTCTACCAATGAATTGGATTTAAATAGCATCTGGATGCTTGGGGCTGGTGCACTGGGATGATCCAGAGGGATGGTATGGGGAGGGAGGAGGAAGGAGGGTTCAGGATGGGGAACACATGTATACCTGTGGCAGATTCATTTCGATATTTGGCAAAACCAATACAGTATTGTAAAGGTTAAAAATAAAATTAAAAACAAACAAACAAAAAACAAACAAATACTCAAAAACAATAACACCATTAATCAGAAATCTGCTCTCTATTTATGCTATGGCTTAATCAAAGGATTTAGGATTATAGGAAAATTTGCCCTTCCACTCATCCTCTTTTTTTGGTTCAAGAGTGTGTTTGAAGAGCTTAATTAAAAAATATAAAGAACTAGGAGAGACTAAAACAGAAGTCCTTTAGAGCTAGAGCTCAGAGATTTTTGCCATGTGCTTTCCTAATATGGCTTATCTATGCTGTGTGCTTGTTGGCATATTGTTTTATTAATTGGTGCTGACTTTTCTGCATGCTATTCAGTGGATACATGCTGATATTGATGTTATTTATTGTCCTGTTTAAAAAAAACAAACAAAGAAACAAAAAAACAAAACAAAACTCTTCTTGTGTGAGGCATTCTTTGGCAAGTGTGTTTATAGGTAATTTGGCTGCCCACTTGGGCCGACCTCTTATGATATTAACAGACAATTTAGTGTAACACCTTATATGCTGTAGGTGTTTCCACAAAGGAATTAATACCAGGCCTCTAAAAAAGCCAAGTAGCCTATGAATATTTTCTACACATGTTGAAATAGGTTGTCTTTGGGAATAGACAGCAGGGATGGTTTCACTGTATCTCATTTCAGTGAGAACTCAAAGAACCAGGCAGATACCTGTATTCCAAGATCACATTGTCATATCCGCCTTTGGCCTCTGGTGTACTTAGCACTTAGTGATGGCCAACTGTTTCCAGAATACTATTAATATCTAGAGAGCCTGGATTGCAGACAATGGCACTTTGAGCTTGGATGAGATCCTTAATCTCTTTTTAATTCTGGTTTCCCTTCTTCAAGTAAGAAATTGAACCAGATGAACTCTCACATTCTTTCTAGTTCTCAGATTCCATTATTCCATGATTTATATTCTGCTACCTCAGGACTTCCATTCTTAGAACAGGTCAAGTCTAAATTACATAAATTAAAATGTAGAACTCTAAAGCCTATAGGACAGAAAATTACACTTATCTTTGTTTTCCTTATTAAAAAAGGAAAATATGTTTGCATATAAGGAGAAACAAACACACATATATGCAATACATTAACACAATATTTTTATTAGTAATTGAATTGAACTTTGATAATGGAACTAGATAATACCAGACCACCTGACCTGCCTCTTGAGAAACCTGTATGCAGGTCAGGAAGCAACAGTTAGAACTGGACATGGAATAACAGACTGGTTACAAATAGGAAAAGGAGTACATCAAGGCTGTATATCATCACCCTGCTTATTTAACTTATATGCAGAGTACATCATGAGAAACGCTGGGCTGGAAGAAGCACAAGCTGGAATCAAGATTTCTGGGACAAATATCAATAACCTCAGATATGCAGATGACACCACCCCATGGCAGAAAGTGAAGAGGAACTACAAAGCCTCTTGATGAAAGTGAAAGAGGAGGGTGAAAAAATTGGCTTAAAGCTCAACATTCAGAAAACAAAGATTATGGCATCTGGTCCCATCACTTCATGGGAAATAGATGGGGAAACAGTGGAAACAGTGTCAGACTTTATTTTTCTGGGCTCCAAAATCACTGCAGATGGTGATTGCAGCCATGAAATTAAAAGACGCTTACTCCTTGGAAGGAAAGTTATGACCAACCTAGATAGCATATTGAAAAGCAGAGATATTACTTTGCCAACAAAGGTCTGTCTAGTCAAGGCTATGGTTTTTCTTGTGGTCATGCATGGATGTGAGAGTTGGACTGTGAAGAAAGCTGAGTGCCGAAGAATTGATGCTTTTGAATGTGGTGTTGGAGAAGACTCTTGAGAGTCCCTTGGACTGCAAGGAGATCCAAGCAGTCCATTCTAAAGGAGATCAGTCCTGGGTGTTCTTTGGAAGGAACGATGCTGAAGCTGAAACTCCAGTACTTTGGCCACCTCATGTGAAGAGTTGACTCATTGGAAGAGACTCTGATGCTGGGAGGGATTGGGGGCAGGAGGAGAAGAGGACAACAGAGGATGAGATGGCTGGATGGCATCACCGACTCGACGGACATGAGTTTGAGTGAACTCCAGGAGTTGGTGATAGACAGGGAGGCCTGGCATGCTGCAATTCATGGGGTCGCAAAGAGTTAGACATGACTGAGTGACTGAACTGAACTGAACTGAATGGAACTGTTCATTCCATTATCCCAATTACTTATGATCCTGTTATAAATTTCACCAGCCTGCAAAACTAGTTGCCCACCGAAGCCGACTCCTATCAATCCCTTTCTCAATTAACAAGCCATTACTACTTTACATCCAATATGTGTTCACACTGTGCTAGGACTTTTAGGGCAATTAAATAAATTTAAAAATCTTAATCCAATTAAGAATAAACCAAAGTTACATTTTTTGGTGTTAATTGTGTGCCTAATGGGAATTTAGGGAGGAGACAAAAAAAGAAAATAGTTCTAGATAGAGAAAGCTTTATTGGGTTTGTGACAAATGAGTTGGACTCTGAAGGTTGGGCAAGATATGGACATTCCAGTAAGAACATGGAATAAATTAACATAAACAGATGCATGGAGATGGTACCAATTATGCCATGAGCAGCAGGAACAGAGCAGAGGGGGTTTACTAACACAAACAAACCATATTGCTACAGGACACTACAATGAAGGTGTTTTTGACTTGAGGTCATGGCAACACGGACAAGGTATTTTGAAGAAATCATCAGGGAGGGATGAATCTTCATACCCTCAGATTTCCTGCCCTACAGGGCAGTCCATGTATTCTCAGATGGAATTAAAATGTCTATTGCATGCTCTTTTTCCATTAAGTTTTGTACATGTTGGGTTGCAATTAAGATACTGTTTGTTAAGGAAATCAAATGGATAAAAAGCTGTGGTACATATACACAATGAAGTATTAGTCAGCCATTAAAAAGAATACATTTGAATCGGTTCTAATGAGGTGGATGAAACTGGAGCCTATTATACAGAGTGAAGTAAGCCAGAAAGAAAAATACCAATACAGTATACTAACGCATATATATGGAATTTAGAAAGATGGTAACAATAACCCTGTATACAAGACAGCAAAAGAGACAGTGATGTATAGAACAGTCTTTTGGACTCTGTGGGAGAGGGAGAGGGTGGGATGATTTGGGAGAATGGCATTGAAATACGTATAATATCATATATGGAACGAGTCACCAGTCCAGGTTCGATGCACGATACTGGATGCTTGGGGCTGGTGCACTTCGAAGACCCAGAGGGATGGTATGGGGAGGGAGGAGGGAGGAGGGTTCAGGATGGGGAACACATGTATACCTATGGTGGATTCATTTCGATATTTGGCAAAACCAATACAATATTGTAAAGTTTAAAAATAAAATAAAATTTTAAAAAAATAAATAAATAAAATATCTGAAACCTACCTTGGCCCAGGCTACTTCCTCTTGAGGTCTTCAAGGGAGATATAATGCCTAGGGCAATCTTTTAAGAACATAAAGCATATAACATCACTCCTGTACTTAAAATCTTCTAATAGACTTCCAGCATCATTCTGATGTGTAAAAAGCTTGAAAGTCATCACTTTCATCCTTACATCAAGAAAAAAGGTAATCATACTGAAAATCAATGAGTTTTTTTTTTTTTTTTTGGCGTATCAGAGAAATGGGGTCTCAGGACAAAGCACCACCATGAAGTTTGGAGAAATGAGTACATCTGGAAAACTATAACCAAGATCTATTTACCTTGAAAAGAAGCTGCTGGAGCCATAGACTGGAAGGAACACTTAAGTGGTAACTTTGATTAATTGCTAAAGACTGAGTGTGTACTAATTTGAGAGTGAGAAACACCTTGGGGGCCCACACTATGAGCTTTACGTCCCCAGCAGGTTGTCATGGTGAGGATCTGAGAAGGGTCCTCTTATGGCTCTGACTGGCAAGGGAAGAATAATTATTATGAAATACTCATACAAGCTTCTCCATAACCAAGGGATACTCTCCAGAGCAAAAAACTTACCATATTCAACTGTGGAAGGGGCATTTCTCTCACTCCAGGTTCTTCCAGGCTCCCTGTCTCACTGAAAGGTGGTATAGGTGTGGAGTTTGGAGTGGAATAATTGACCTGATCAGGAAGAAAAAAGAAACTGTGGAGAAACACTGTGAAACTCCCAGCCCCAGTATGCAGACCAATCAGAAGATTTTTGAGGTTTAATTAAATCCTAGAACACTCTCCCTCTCCTACACTTCACCACCATATCAAAAAGGATCTAGTATGTAATAATCAACCATAGTTGAAAGAGCTGCAAGACACAGATTCTCTGTGGGGAGGACAATACTTACTAAAGCCAAAATCAAGAGGGGAGATAAAAATGAGAACACAGGAAGAATTTGAAGCTTCTGGCATCAAAAGCTACAGCAAACATTAAACATAGCCAAACTTCTAGCCAGATTAATTTAAACAGTCACACCGAAGGCCTATATACCTCAATTCCTATTACCTGAGGTATACTAAAAGCTAAGATAAAACAATCTGAAGAAATAAAGCAATCATCAAAACCAGACTTAAATAGAATTACCGAATAGGGAATTTAAAATTAACTCTAATTGATACATTGAGAGCTATAATGAAAACAGTAGATGACATGCAAAAACAAATGGGTAATACAAACAGAGATGGAAACTCTAAGAAAGTATCAAAAGGAAATGCTAGACATCAAGATAGAAAAATACCTTTGATGGATCATCAGTGGACTCATGGAGAAGGAAATGGCACCCCACTCCAGTACTCTTGCCTGGAGAATCCCATGGTGGGCTGCAGTCCATGGGGTCGCTGAGGGTCGGACACGACCGAGCGACTTCACTTTCACTTTTCACTTTCATGCATTGGAGAAGGAAATGGCAACCCACTCCAGTGTTCTTGCCTGGAGAATCCCAGGGACAGGGGAGCCTGGTGGGCTGCTGTCTCTAGAGTCGGACACGACTGAAGCGACTTAGCAGCAGCAGCAGTGGACTCAACATGGCCAATGAAAAAAATCTGTGACCTTGAAGGTAGGACAATAGAGACTTCCCAAACTGGAATGTAAAGGGAAAAGTGAAAAAAATCAGAACAGAACATCCAAGAACTGTGGAACAATTTCAGAAGTTGTAACATACCTAACTGGAGTAACAGAAGAAGAAAAAAGAGAGTAGCAGAAAAAATCAATTGAAGCAATGATGGTTGCAACCTTCTTAAATCAATGACATATCAAATCATAGATCCAAGAGCTGAGAGAACACTAAGCAGAATAAATATGAAAAACACAACAACAACAAAAAAACCAACAAAACCATGATCTTGGTATATTATAGTTGATTTACAGAAAACCCAAAACAAAGAGATTTTTAACAAGAGTTAAAAAACAAAAAGAGCCAAAATATACCTTATTTACGGAAAAACAAGGATAAGAAATCATGAAAATAAGAGAACAAAGTGAAATATTTAAAGTTTTGAAAGGAAAAATCCCCACCAACCTAGAATTCTATATGAAGCCAAAATCCCCTTCAAAATTGAAAAGCGAATAGATTTCCTCAAACAAAAACCAAGGGAATTCTTTGTCAGCAGATTGGCATTACAAAAAATGATAAAAGATTGTTCTTCGGGGAAAAGAAAAATGATATAGGTAAAACATTTGTATCTACATAAAGAAAGGAAGTATATTGGAAAAGGGATAAATGAAGGTAAAATAAAATATTTTATTTAAAAGATAACTTTTAAAATTGGCTGAACATTAGAATCATATGCTACTGCTGCTAAGTCACTTCAGGCGTGTCCAACTCTGTGCGACCCCATAGACGGCAGCCCACAAGGCTCCCCCGTCCCTGGGATTCTCCAGGCAAGAACACTGGAGTGGGTTGCCATTTCCTTCTCCAATGCATGGAAGTGAAAAGTGAAAGTGAAGTTGCTCAGTCATGTCTGACCCTCAGCGAGCCCATGGACTGCAGCTTTCCAGGCTCTTCCATCCATGGGATTTTCCAGGCAAGAGTATTGGAGTGGGTTGCCATTGCCTTCTCCATTAGAATCATATAGAGAGCTTAAAAATTCTTATGCCCAGACTACATTCCAAAACAATTAAATCAGAATTTTTGGGCTTGGACCCAGACAATCTTCTCAATCTTCTGTTAAAAACTCCTCAGGTGATTCCAATATGCATGCAGTGAAAGTAAAAAAAAAATGGGTTGGTGGTTCCATGATAGAATCCACTGTGTATGTTTAACATCTCCAGAGGGGAAGTCTAAAGAGCACTCTGATTTAGAACTCCTGCACATAAAAGTTGGAGAAGGCAATGGCACCCCACTCCAATACTCTTGCCTGGAAAATCTCATGGACGGAGGAGCCTGGTGGGCTTTAGTCCATGGGGTCGAGAACAGTCAGACACAACTGAACGACTTCACTTTCATTTTTTACTTTCATGCATTGGAGAAGGAAATTGCAACCCACTCCAGTGTTCTTGCCTGGAGAATCCCAGGGACGGGGGAGCCTGGTGGGCTGCTGTCTATGGGGTCGCACAGAGTCGGACACGACTGACGCGACTTGACAGCAGCAGCAGCAGCAGCACATAAAAGTAAGAGGATTTATAAAGTTATTTGCTGCTTTTTTGTTGAGTTTTCACC